>NC_087469.1:628636-1257272 GCF_036321535.1 Camelus dromedarius
ACTACCTAGGGCCAGTATCCTCTTTTCTCCACCCTGAGTCCCCTCAGGACACAGCGTGGGGGAGAGCGGTTGCAGTGGCTGATGACTTGATGGCCCCAACATCCTTTGTGTACTGATATGGCACGGGGACATTCTTTGTCTGTCTTGCTTAAATTTTATAACCTTCATCGCTACCTGAAATCAGATCACGAATTGCATCGTATTATATCAAAACATATGTGTTTATTTGTTTATTGTTTGCATTCCCCCCTTCAATCTGATCATGCTTGTCATGCCCACGACTGTGTCTCCAGCTAGAACAGGGTCTAGAACATAATAGAAGTTTACTAAATATTGGTTGAGTTAATGCATGAGCTCACTGATTTTTTTTTTTTTTTTTTTTACTACACAAGCTGCTTTTGGAGGAGCCATGCATACCAATCCTCACCATTTCAGTCACTGAAAATTCAAGCAGAGTGGGGCTTGAATCCTGGCTCTTCCAATTACATGGCCTTGCTGGCAGCTACTTAATTTCTCATAGCCTTGGTTTCCCTTTATTAAGTAGATAGTAATAATAACCTCACAGGTCTGTTATAAGGATTTAATAAAATTACTTAGAAAATCCATGAAAACAAGCATGATCCACGAAGGGAGATTTTTGCCTACTCTCCGCAGTCCTAGATTACTGTATGGCAATTGGCTGGCAGAGAATTTTGTTGACTGCTTTTGATGATCAGTTGAATGGATGTGCCAAGGGCCTGGTATGGTGTGCAAAAAATTCTCATCCTTTTCTTTCAGGGACTTTGTGGCTTTCTTTTCCAACATACAGAATATTTTTTGGTACCTAAACAAATAGTAAAGATGATAAAATTAATGTGTACTTGGCAGTTCACCATCTGGATTTGCATTACCATCTAGTCATGTCCTCCGTTAACCCTCCAACCTGAGATCCATGTCCAGTCAGGCCAGCACACTCATCCTTAAACTTCATCTCAAAGATCTCTGTGGCACTGATGGCCTGAAGCCAGTGCCAGGCACCAAGTGACTGCTTGGTGGGGACAATCATTAATATCATAAAATGCAAGTGGGAAGGAGCTAGAATGGCCATAAAATAAATTTGATGCCCATTTAAATATTATAAATGTCTATAAACTCCAAGAATATATTGAGCCACTTAGAAGCACTTAGAACAATTTGTGCATGAGCAGGGAACTTTTTTGCTGTGAAATGCTAATCTAATGTAAAAGTTGACAACTGTCTCTTTAAAAATGAGGTTTATGATTCTAAATATGGTTTATGTTTTTCAAAGTTTTCTCCTACCTGGTCATTTTCACCATTTTAATCTTCCTTTCTTTCCTTTCAATGTAAGTTGTGCTACTGCAGAGAAAAAAATGAAAGCTGTGGTCTTTAGAGAACTTCATGAGAATGATTTACAGAAAGTAGAAAAATATATAACCAAATATGAGGTGTGACTCAAACGGATGTCCAGCTCAGACCTCTGATATACGCATGCCCTCTGGCTCATTAAAGCCGAGGAATCTACAGCCCATGCGAAGATGATAAAGTTCAGGCTACACAGCATGGTAGATATTGACACCTTTGAGGCACTTCTGTCATTAAATAAATATTGATTATTTTAAGCATTATTGTAAAGGCACTTACTAATATAAAATTTCTGTAAAGCCAATAGAGTGATCTTGTTGATATGCACATACACTTTTATGTTAAGCATAATTATACATTTTATATTTTTCATATAAAATATATGATAAGCATTTTTCTAATTGGCATTCAGAACTATTCTATTTGATTATTACATCAGATTCCATGAAGTAGATAAACCATGATTATGTAACTCCTCTCTTCTGATAGATAATTACGGTGGTTTGCATTGTATTCTTATTTTGAATGATGTGAGAAAAATAAATGTGAATACAACTTTTAAATTTTTTCTATGAATTATTTTCTTGATAAATGCTCAACATTTATTTTAAATGATTCATTTATGTATTCAAGAACTGTTTTCAAGAACTGTTTATAATATACTATTTTGTTCAATGTGCTGCTAGAAACACCTGCTCAAATTCCTCAAAAGACCAGGAATAGACTTACCATATGACCCAGGAATCCTGCTCCTGGGCGTATATCCAGGAGGAACCCTACTTCAAGATGACACCTGCACCCCAATGTTCATAGCAGCACTATTTACAATAGCCAAGACATGGAAACAGCCTAAATGTCCATCAACAGATGACTGGATAAAGAAGAGATGGTATACTTATGCAATGGAATACTATTCAGCCATAAAAACCGACAACATAACACCATTTGCAGCAACATGGATGCTCCTGGAGAATGTCATTCTAAGTGAAGTAAGCCAGAAAGAGAAAGAAAAATACCATATGAGATCGCTCATATGTGGAATCTAAAAAACAAAAGCAAAAAAACAAAGCATACATACAAAACAGAAATAGACTCATAGACATAGAATACAAACTTGTGGTTGCCAAGGGGGCAGGGGATGGGAAGGGATAGACTGGGATTTCAAAACGTAGAATAGATAAACAAGATTATACTGTATAGCACAGGGAAATATATACAAGATCCTATGGTAGCTCACAGAGAAAAAAATGTGACAATGAATATATACATGTTCATATATAACTGAAAAACTGTGCTGTACACTGGAATTTGACACAACATTGTAAAATGATTATAAATCAATAAAAAAACATTCCCACCCCCCGCCCGCTTGGCAACCACAAGTTTGTATTCTATGTCTATGAGTCTATTTCTGTTTTGTATGTATGCTTTGTTTTTTTGCTTTTGTTTTTTAGATTCCACATATGAGCAATCTCATATGGTATTTTTCTTTCTCTTTCTGGCTTACTTCACTTAGAATGACATTCTCCAGGAGCATCCATGTTGCTGCAAATGGTGTTATGTTGTCGGTTTTTATGGCTGAATAGTATTCCATTGCATAAGTATACCATCTCTTCTTTATCCAGTCATCTGTTGATGGACATTTAGGCTGTTTCCATGTCTTGGCTATTGTAAATAGTGCTGCTATGAACATTGGGGTGCAGGTGTCATCTTGAAGTAGGGTTCCTCCTGGATATACGCCCAGGAGCAGGATTCCTGGGTCATATGGTAAGTCTATTCCTGGTCTTTTGAGGAATCTCCATACTGTTTTCCACAGTGGCTGCACCAAACTGCATTCCCACCAGCAGTGAATGAGGGTTCAAAAAGGACTTTTCTATTCCTCATTGCTGTTCTTTGATGTCTATTTAATAAGGATTCATGAAATCTGAAATGAACATGTTCTTAAAAAATCTTTGATATTGAGAAGCCTGAAGATTAGATTTTTTTTTTCTGTCCAGAAGTTTCCCTTTGTCTTAGTCTGCTTGGGCTGCCAGAACAAAATGCCACAGACTGAGTGGCTTCAACAACAGGAAAGTATTTTCCCACAGTTCTGGAGGCCAGAAGTCCAAGGTCAATGTTCTGCCCTATTGAATTTCTGGTGAGGGCCACTTCCTGGCTTATGGATGGCTGCCTTCTCACTATGTGTTCACGTGGCTTTTTTTAAATTTTTTTGGTGCGTGCAAGCCAAGAGCTCAAGATAATGCTCAAGTGTCTCTTATGAGGACACATCCTATCAGATCGGAACCCCACTCTTACAATCTCATTCAACCTTAATTACTTCCTTAGAAGTCCCATCTCCAAATATAGCCACTCTGAGGATCAGGGCTTCAACATATGAATTTGGGGGAGACAAAGCACTCAGTCCATAACATTCCACCCAAGCACAGGATTTTTGTATCATATTAGGCAGAATCACACTCTTGCAATCATCTTAATTCATAGATTAAGTATGGCTTAAGGAGATGTGTCTATGGGTGCTAAATTGACAAGGAGTGGACTTATGATGGTTAATTTTATGTGTCAACCTGACTGAGGCCATGGGGTGCCCAGATAGTTGGTAAAATATTATTCTGAGTTTTTCTGTGAGGATGTTTTTGGATGAGTTTAAACTTTAAATTGGTGGACTGAGTAAAATATATTGCTCTCCTTAATGTGGGTGGGCCTCGTCCAATCAGGTGAAGGTCTGAATGGAACAAAAGGCAGACCCTCAACCAACTAAAAGGAAATTCCTCTTGCCTGACTGCCTTTGAGCTGGGACACTAGTTTTTTTCATGACTTTGGACTCAAAATGACTACTCTTTCTGTGTCTCAAACCTGCCTAGTTTCAGACTGAAACTATACCATCAGCTCTCCTGAGTCTCCAGCTTGCCAACTGCAGATCCTGGAACATGTCAGTTTCCATAACTGCGTGTGCTAATTCTTATAATAAATCTCTTTATGTATGTAAATATATATACACATCTGACTAGTTCTGTTTCTCTGGAGAACCCTAACACACACTTACTTCAAGATGCTTTTTAAAACAGATTTAAACATCTTCAAACTTAACTGAAATCTACCTTATTTAATAAGCAATTGTGTTGATTACTAAGACTAAAATAAAATGCTACAGTTCTGGAATCAATAAAATTCTGGCCACATAAATATTCAGTTCTGAATAGAACCATGGTAAATTTTTCAGAATTTTAGAGAGCTCTATTCAGGTTCAAGTCTTCTACTCCATTCTACCCATAGCAGGGCCCTCAAATTATTTCAAATGAAGTGCCAAAACCAGATGCTGTCCCATTAGTATTCTAAGGTAAACCTCAGGTTTGACTAAGCCTGAGCTTTTGCTCACTTCAGGCACAAATCCTAAGAATTTATCCTCTCTCTTTAACCTAATGTAAGACCAAAGGTAAAAAAAAAAAAAAAATTACATATGTATGGTGAGAGAGAAAGAGAACAAAACAACAATAATGTCTATGTTGATAAACATTCATTAGAAGTTTTTGTTTTTCTATATCAAGAAAGGAACAGATGTTAAATTTGTTCTATACTATAGCCTCAAAACACAAAATCACTTTTGGTAAAGACAAAAAAAACACATAATTTCAAAGTTTTAAAACCAAGGGACAAAAGTAGTTTTAAAGTCATCTTCCTTTCCTCTCTATGGCTTGCAAGGAGGAAGTCAACTTAAAATTACTAGGACTACATCATCTGTTTTCTTTGACTCACAAGTTGGGAAGAAAGAAAAGTTTTTAAATGTTAGAGAGAAATTCTCCCAAGAGGGAAGACAATAGGACAGGTAAAATGGTCTTTGTAGATTTGAGGGTGAAAAATAGATGTAAAACTGCTTCTTTGAAAAACGCTCTACTTTCTCCCAAAATGAGACACTTTGATCACCTGTCTCTAAAACACGCACCCATAGACATCCTGCAGAATGTGTCAATTTTTAGTATCATCCTCTAGATTCAAAGAAGATTCAATTATTCATTCATTTATTGACACAAAAACTACTTTTTCAACAAATATTTATTAAACATCTCATTTTCTTTCTTTCTCCACCACATCCAACACTCTAGAACTTTCCATCACCAGCATCCCCCAACACCACCAGCTGATCTCATGATTTTTCAAAGATGTCTTTTATAGAGCTCTGTTCAGATTTGCTCTCCCTGAAGTGTTTTAAGATCCAAATATAAGCTTTGACATCTCTTCTCTAACACACACACACACACATACACACATACACACACACACACATATCCTTCCAGCCCTTCAGCTAGGCAAATTTCTCATTACAAGCAAATATGCTGTGAATAACTACAAAAACTTTACTCACAGGAGAGCATATGAATTCTTAAATATTAATTAGTATATTATGGGGTATTTTGGATAAGGGATGGTAGCAAGTATATTCTGTTCTTAACAAATACCACCCACATATGTGCCATGTCCTCCATTACACAAGATATACACACCCACGTTGTTAGAAGAATAGAGATTAGAACCTTAGGAATTCACATGGAAGAGTTTCCTACTTTTAAATGTTGCCAAAATTGTTTCTAAAATAATAAATCATTGCCTAATCCGCAAAGACAGTGTGGAAGAAAACACAGCCTTTCTTGGCAATGGGAGAAATACTTAAATATTCCATTTTATCTAGACATCTAACTAAAAGGCAGAACTGAATTATTCCCTCATCACTATTAGTTATCAGTGTTGTTATCCTCCTCATTATCATCATCATCACCTCTTTAAAGGGGAGCAGAAAGGAGTACTGTGTAGTCCACAAAAACTTCCAGAACCATTTGGTTTAGTTTAATCATAAACTCACAATGTTGGATACTATTCATTTTTCTCTCCATTTAATAGAATATCTTTGGTAGAACTCAAATTCACCCATCATACTTAAGCAATCATAGGGATTAAAAATGGGCAGTGAGTCTTCTTTTGGCTCTGCTAGACTACATCCTTGGCTGTGTCTCAAAAGCACTCAATTTTGTGGCTTGTAGTATTGATTTAATTCTTAAATAATGTGGCTTGTAGTATTGATTTCAGTAAACAGGCCCTAGAGTGCCTAATAGGTTTTAGAGGTTTTATGAATGATAAGTAGGCCCATTTGGTCATGTCTTACAGAGTAATAAAGGGCTGAGGCAGCTTCCTTTGCCTCTGTACATACACAGTCTGCTCTTGGTCTACTAGAGGCTATGGATGGAAGTGGCACTGGCTGATAAAGAGCTCAAGCCATGGCACCTGCCCACCAGGATGGGACCCTGACTCTGCCAGTGACTGGTTGGAACTATTGGAACTATTCACTCGTTCATTAAAAAAAATACTCATTGAGTGCTAATAATGTGCTTGTGAAAAAACAAAGAACAAAGCTAAGCTTCCTGGCCTTTGGGAGTTTATATTCCAACATGAAGAGAGAGAGAATTAGCAACAGTTATAATAAAGAGGTAGGTACATAGCATGTTATAATGCATTAAGTGTATGTGGGCAAAATATAGGATGAGAGGGATAGTAAGGTGAAGGGGTTCTCATTTTTAATAGGGTTGTTTGTGGAGGTCTTATTGAGATTCAAAAAGAAAATGTGAAGGCAAGGAATTTAGCCACGTCCAGAAAGTTCAGAAAACATCATGGAAGCCACTGTGGCTAGAATAGAACAACTAACTCCAAGTGGTAGGAAAGGAGATGAAAAAGGTAAGGGGGGGCGTTGGGTGTGCAGATCATGTACGACCTTGACACTGTAAGAGTTACACTCCAGGTACAATGATGGGGACTGGGAGGCTCACTGCATGGTTTTGAGCAGAGGAGTGACATAATCTAACTAATGTTTAAAATGGTTACTTTGGTTGTTGTATTGAGAATGGACTGGGTTGGGGGAGAATGAACTGGGGAAGAATGGAAACAGGGAAATCTGCTAGGAGGATATTTCAATAATCTGGAGAAGCACATTTATAATAGGAGTAAAGACAGTGAGACATGGTCTGATCCTGAATGTATTTTGAAGAAAGAATCAAAAAGATTTCCCGAGAGATTGAATTTGGGGATTGAGAGGAAGAAGAAAATAGTGAATAACTCCACCTGGGTTAAACAGCTGCATGAAAGAATAGTGTTGCTACCAATTGAAATAAGGACAGTTTCAGGAAGAGCAGGTTTGGGAGGATGATGAGGTCAGCTTTAGACATACTGAATTGGAGGTATCTAAGTGAACATGACAAGGAAGTGGTTGAATACATATGTGGCCAAGAAGAAAACGTGGATTCAGCAAAAAGAGACTAGAAAGGACTGATAAGTGAAGTAGGAGGGGCACCAGGATAGTGCAGTGTCCTGGGGACCAGATAAAGAAAGTGGAAGAAGCAGAAGAGAGTGAGGAATTCCAAATGTTGACAAAAATTCAATTAAAATGAGGAACAAGAATTGACTGTTACTGTATTCAGACAAGAGTAATTTAGATGAGGTAGTGGAGGTAAAAAGCATAATTGGAATTGGTTTATGGGAGAAAGAGAATAATTGGAAACTGGAAATAGTGAATATAAACACCAATGGTGAGGAGCTTCTGGAAAGGGGATGTAAATAAATAGGTCTGTAGAGGACTTTTTGTTTTGTTTCCTTTTCCACTTTTTTACAAAAGGAGAGATAACACTATGTTTGTATGCTGATAAGAATGTTCCAGTAAAGAGTAAAAATGTATAATGTCGGAGAGAAGCAGAGATGCTGGAACACTATCTTTGAGTAGGTGAGAGGGGTAACAAGATATGCACAGTCAACTTGCAAGGCTGGTGTTTACAAGACCATGGGAATGCAGTTTGGTACAGCCATTGTGGAAAGCAGTAGGGAGATTCCTCAAAAGACTAAAAATAAACTTACCATATGATCTAGCAATCTCACTCCTGGGCATATATCCAGAGGGAACCTTAATTCAAAAAGATACATGTACCCCAATGTTCATAGCAGCACTATTTACAATAGCCAAGACATGGAAACAATCTAAATGTCCAACAGATGACTGGATAAAGAAGTTGTGGTATATTTATACAATGGAATACTACTCAGCCATAAAAAGAATAAAATAATGCCATTTGCAGCAACATGGATGGCCCTAAAGAGTGTCATTCTAAGTGAAGTAAGCCAGAAAGAGAAAGAAAAATACCATATGATATCACTCATATGTGGAATCAAAAAAAAAAAAAAAGACAAATGAACAGAAATAGGCTCACAGACATAGAAAACACATTTATGGTTACTGGAGGGTAGGGGGTGGGAAGGGATAAATTGGGAGCTCGAGATTTGCAGATACTGGCTGGTATATATAAAATAGATAAACAAGTTTATTCCATATAGCACAGGGAACTATATTTGATATTTTGTAGTAGCTTATGGTGAAAAAGAATATGAAAAAAAATATATATATATATATATTCATGTATGACTGAAGCATTGTGCTGTACACCAGAAATGGACACAACATTGTAAACTGACTATACCTCAATTAAAAAAAATTTTTTTTAAGACTAGGGGTAGGTCATTTATAGTACCACAGGAGAAAGCAGAAAAGGTAGTTGTAAATGTTGGTAGGTGGATAAATGTGGGAATGTAGTTAATGTCAGACCTTGTCTGAGTACTTCAATTTTTTAGTGAAGTAAAACATTTTATACGCTGAGGGTAGTTTGGGGAAGGCAATGCTGGATGTTTGAGGAGAGAAAAGGCCTGAAGTCATTGTTGTGAGAGTGTGAGAGTGAACATACTGGGAAAATACAGTAAGAGTGCCAAGCAGCATTAAGGGAACACTTGGATGTTCATGGACATGAATTTAACAAGAGGGTTAAGACAGTCAAGGAGTATGCAACAGACTGATAATAAAAATCGACCATAAAATGTAAGCTGGGTAATGAGAGAAACGAGGACATCAAGGAGGTGGAGATAATGATAAAGAGAAAAAAATCAATCAATGGATTGGCAAGCCTAGTGGGACTAATAAATTCTTATAATTGGGGTATGTACAGGTGTGAGATGGAAAGAAAGGATGCAGTTCAGACGGTGGAGAGGTTGCACGTATTGTTATAACAGGATGCAGGGTGTGCACCGGGAATGAGCTGCCTGGCAGAGTGGAAGGCAAGACCACCGGAGGAGACAACTTCTAGGAATGACAGTGCAGGTGTTAAAAGGATCAAGTGTATTAAAAAAAAAAAAAAGCACAAGAATTATGATGAGTCTTATTAGTGAGGTCCAGTTAGGCAGGAACTAAAATGATGGGAACAGAAGGGGAAATGTTTCAGGAGTGTGAAGATGAAAAGAACAATGAGTGGTAACAGGTAGTATAATCTAATGTTGTGACAGTCAAAGATGGAAATTTTTAGAAGATGAAGAGTAAGCACTGTCTGAAAACAACAGTGGAGAGCAAAGAGGGCCCCCCTCCCCAGCTCCGGGCTTGGTAGGGATGCGGGAGGAAATACAACCACGCTTAGGGATGACTACAGGGTAGGCGGAGTCCTCCAGGATGGGCCAGGCTTCTGTTAGAGCAAGAAGGAGATAGTGGTGCTCAGAGAAACGATTATGATACAGAAAATTTAGCCAGTAAGGGACTGTGGTTTCTCAGAGGACAGGTAAAGGATTTCAGGAGTCGAGGTGGGGAGAGAGGAGAAAATTAGGAAATGCACAGATGCTAAGGAAAAGTAGAGTAGGAGACAGGAGAAAAACAAGAGGGGAACCAGAGTTCTAATGAAGACGTAACAGATAATGAACATAATGAGATTGTTCCTGTAAATTCAAGGTGCATCTGTTGTGATGCTGCTGCAGATGTTAGGGGATGGAGAATAACACAGTAAATACATACCCACCATCCAAATTTAATCCATCAGGTCTGGCTTCCACCCCACAACCCCACAGGATTTTCCTATGAAGAGCACCGATGATGTCCATGGGCCAAGTTCAGTCCTCCTATCACGTGACCTCCCACCAGCATTGCATAGAATTGACTACCTGGCTCACAGGCTCTCCTCGGTTGGCTTCAGCAGTACCACTCTCTCCATGGTTTTCTCCTCACTTTCCAGCCATTGTTTCTCAGCCTCTTTTGTTGGTGCTTTTTCCTTCATCTTAGCTTAAGTGTCAGAGTTTCTTGGTTTCTTCCCTGCTTGATCTCAATGGCTGAAATACCATCCAAGCCAGACCTTACCGCTAAGCTTCAGATTAATATATTCAGTTACCTACCTAACAGTGAACAGCTAAAACTGAATGTCTTTCAGAGATGGCTAAACTACAACTCTAGATTTTGTCTTGCAAAACACCTCTGCCACCAACCTTGTACACCAACCTTCTTCACCAACCTTCTTCATTTCAGTGAGTAGCATGACATCCACCCAAAAGCAGAAGTAAAAAGCCTGAGAGCTGGCCCTGGTTCTTCTCCATCCTGCTGTCCCCACATCCAATGCATAAGTCTTGTCAACACAATGTATCCAAAATGTCTTGCAACTGTCCCCTTTCCTAGAGATTCTCTGCTCTATTAAGCCACATTAAGTCAAGCCCCATCATGTCTTTCCACTTAGCTGCCACCTAACTGGTCTCTCCACATTCATTCTTGCTTTCGTCAAATCCATATATCACACAACACCAAAAATGAACTTTTAAAATACAAATCCAACCGCATTATCTCCTTGCTGAAAACTCCTCAAAACAATAGCTCTAGATGAAAATACAGTTGAATTTATTAATAACTTATTTATAATCTGGGAATGGAAAAGTCCTTTTAATCATGGCTTAAATCTAGGCACCATAAAGAAACAACTTGATAGATTTGACCACTTGAAAATCAAATCTGGATAGCAAAATGCCAAGCTGGAGGAGGGGAGGATATAGCTCAGTGGTAAGTCCTGGGTTCAATCCCCAGGACCTCCATGAAAACAAAAGAATAAATAGACTTAATCCCCCCCTCAAAACCCTCAAAACAACAACATACAAACACACAAACAAAAAGGAGGCATAACACCTAGGGGACCTCTTGGGAAAAAAGAAAGAGATTTAAAAAAATGAAGATGGAAGAACATTATTTGTTACAACATTACCAGGCATACTTTTCTTAGTTACAAATTAATGATTTCACAAAGAACTCACATAAATCAATAATGAAAAGAATGATCCAGTAGAAAAATGATTAAAATGTATGAATGTAGAGTCACAAAGATACAAATATCAAAAACTGATGACATGAGAAAAGAAACTCAATTCTATTCACAATTTAAAGCAATTCACTTCAAAAAAAAATTGAGGTAGTATTTTGTGCTTACCAAATGGACAAGAATTCAAGTAGTCACTGATATCTAATACTCAGTAGCATATAGGAAAGCAGGCTCTCTCGTGTACTTAGAGGGAACAGTTTTAAATTGGTGAAATCATTCTGGAAGGAGAATTCAACAATATCTTTTAAAGCTTAAATAATAATAATGTTACTCAATAGTGACACTTGCAAAAGTATACCCAGGTTTACAAAGATGTTTTTGGCAGTATTGTTTGTTATAATAAAACAAAGAAAAGCTACAAAAATATCAATAGGTGACTGACTGGTTAAAAAAGAAAGATCATACATCCATAAAATAGAATATTATGCAGCTTTTGTATAAGAATGAGATATTCTGTGAGTGTTGACATTAAATGAAAAGATAAAATACAGAACATAATATAAACATGTTCCCATTTGTTTTTTATATACAAATATCTAAGTGTTTGAAGGAAACACAAGGAATTATTTAACAGTGACTGTCCTTGGAAAAAGGGCAAGAGAATCAGTGTAAGAAAGAAAAATGTGTGTGTGTGCATGTGTGTGTGTGTACTTAAGTGTGTAAAAACAAAGCTTTTATTTTTAATCAAAGTATCATTGGGTTATTTGGGCAGGAAAATTATGAATCATTTCATTTTGCATTTCTATGTATCAAAATACAAATAACTAAATGCTATACAATTTAAAAAGAGAAAATCTGGGCTTAGAAACGACAATAAAAATTGTTTTTAAATATCTTTATGGAATGGGAAGGGATAAATCGGGAGTTTGAAATTTGCACCTCTTGGGGAGTGATGGAAATGTTAGCTATCGTGATTGTGATGGTGGTTTCGTATGTGTAGACATTTATCAAAATTCATCAAATTGTACATCTGAAATATGTGTAGTTTACTGTACAGGAATTATGCCACAATAAAGATGTTAAAAAACAAAAAACCAAACAAAACCCCCACATTATTGTAAAAGAAACTTATATGTGTAAGTAAATTTTCTAGATAATTGATAAAAAAAATACTTTGTAATGGCCTATAACAAAAAAGAATATGAAAAGGAATATATATATATAAATGAATCACTGTGCTGCACACCAGAAATTAACACAACATTGTAAAATGACTATACTTCAATAAAAAATAAAATATCTTTAATGGCTCCCCAACCAATTGAGAATATGATCCAGAGTTCTAATTGTGGTCTGAATCCTAGACCCTGCATGACATGGCCTTGTCTGCCGCCCTCTACCACTATTGTTTGCTACGAAACAATATCCTCAACTCTACTCTTTTACTTTCTCAAATATGCCATAGAGCCTCTGGACTTTTGCACATGCCTCCCCCTCCAGAGATACTCTTCCTCTGACTTTGTATGGCTAGCGCCTCATCCCTTAGGTCTTGGTCTAAACGTCACCTTTTCAAAGGTCTTTTACTACTTATTCTAACTAAAGATGTTCCCTCATTCTCAATTATTAGCTCAGGTCCTGGCTTGACTCCTTTGTATTACCCTGTAATTCTTTTGTTTATTTTTTCCCCATGGATTTTTTGGGAGGAGGGGGCTGGACCTTCCATTAAGACATAAACTCCTTGAGGTTAGGGAACCGTGTTCTATTCACATTTGCGTCCATCCCCAGTGCCTAGCACACAGTAGGTGTTCAATAAATAGAGTGACCATGTACTTGATCATCCAAACAAGGTCACTTTCAAGAAAGTAAGGATGGGGTGAATAATTCTTCCAGGGTCACATGTATAAACAGCAGAGTCCCAGATAAACTTAGAAATACATTTGCCCCATCAAAAAGCACTTGCAAAGTGCGTGAGTGACCACTGACAATGTGAGGCTTAAAGATTTCATTAGGAAAAAGAGACAACTCAAAACACACGAGTATTAAGAATTTGCTTTTAAAAGTTATTTTCTAATCTCTCCTTCCCCTTCCTTTTTGCATTTTCTTGTTTCCACTATGCATTAACGAGGATGGCAAGGCTTCCAATTTTCCTTTTGGTTTGACCTTCAGAGGTAATTCAGCCAGCTAATCTGTAGGCTCTGCCCAGACCAGCACCCTTCTTCTCCATCCTAGTTGCTGTCCCTTCATCGCACTTACCTGCAAGACAAAACTGCGCAAACTGTCCTCAAGAAAATAATTCTAACTTAGACTGGGGTTTTCTCAAGGCAGAATTCAAAACCCCAATTAAATATGTTGTACATTTTTCTCTAAATTGTGACAACTACATGAATGAGAATCAATTTTATTTCCCACTGCTTGGCCAGATTAGATTACAAATTAGTAAGGATTTATTCACATATATGCCATGATCATTCTTATTAAATACCTCAGCCTTCCACAATACTCTGGAGCTCCACTCATTTATTAAAGCTCTTGCACACACATATGCATGTAAACACACACATACACACACACACACTCATACACTGAAGCAAAGGCAGCCTACAAGCATGTAATTCCTGAAATTCCAGGATGTGCAAACATTTAAGGGGACAGGCACAATCTTTTGCAATTTTTTGAGAAAATAGTAAGAATTGGATGAACCAAAGTTCAAGCCAGGCTCAACCAAGAACTACAGAATTAGCCTTTTCCCCCTCAGTTTCTCATCTTTCCTAATTAGGTCAATATTATCTAACTTGTGGGATTTTGTGGGGATTAGGTGGGAATCAAATAGCAATGAGCACAGTACCTAGCATAAATTAAACGTTCAGTAAATGTTAGTTTCTTTGTACTTTATCTCCCCACTTCAAGGCTCTAGAAGAGACCCTCGGCGTCATTTCCATGGCATCGACTTAACATGGCGCTTTGGGGTGGGGAGGATAAGGAGCTGGGGTGGGAGGTAAAGAGTCACACTGACTCTCATTCTCCGGATGGAACTGTTTTGCTTTCTTGAAACTGCTGCCTGTCCACCCTCCTCTCTGACTCATGAAAGCCTTTTTTTAGTAGCTGCAGCTTCCAGATACATGATGTTCTAACAAGCCATCTTGATAATACAAGTCCGCTTTTACACTTTTAACTTGACTCTAAGAAATAAGCAATGATACTTTAAGTTTTGGGTTTGTTTTTTTTTTTTTAATATAAAATGCTCTATGTAAAAGAAGCATCTCCTTCATCCTGGGAAGGTCTGAATAACTGCCTTGAGAGTCTGGGATGGGGCAAAAATCAAAAGCGTCAATCAGCAGTGGATAAGGGCCAAAGGTTTATTGAGGCTCTGGATTGAATGAGAGTGCGTGTGTCTGGTGGCACTGCTTGGTGACACCACAAGCTAGACCCTGAAGGTTGTTTTTGAGATGATGAAATATCCATGGGATCAAATCAGACACATCCCAAGGTCTTGTTGCAACAACTCCCATGAAGACTGCAAATACTGACTTTGCTGCAGTCCCCAAGCTCTCCATCACCATTACCATTGACCTCTCCATGTCAACCACTTTGCTCAGATCTCCAACTGAAGAGGAAGAATTGTCTCTTTTTACCAGGTTTCCAAAAGAGTAGCTTGGCCCTTTAATTTTACAGCACTATGGGCTAAACAGAAGTCACTACTGCTCAAAGGACACAACATCAAGTCCTGTTCAAGTCCAGGATCCCAGGAGGAAGCTGGCAAACTACAACCAGTTGGTAGCAGCACGGAGCCTTCCTTCCTCCATGAGGGAACTCGTGCCAAAGTCTAAATCTTGGCAAATGTGTTTGCAACTCCCCCTAATTTCTGTGGTTCGAAATAGGAATATAATTAGTAATCAGTATCTGAAGTTTCTCTTTGTCTATATAAGGCTCCATCCAGCTCAAAATATTTTAGTATCTTTTCTTTCCTTCAGCAATGTTAAATGAAGCATTGCAAATTCTGCCTTACACAAAACACTTAAAAAAAAAAATCCCAGAAATGTATGATTATTTAAATTCAATTTCATAAGGATTGTTTACTGCTTGAAAAAAGAAAAGTAATTTTAAAAGTGGTTACTAATATTTTTGGCTAACAAATACAACAAAATAAAGTAGACTAAAGGCTGAACGTAAGTGTATTTAGTGTAAATGAATGATATGTTATAAATATGACGCATATTTAGATTTGTAGCAACCTCCTACTGCAGGCCCCTCCTTACTGACAATGGATTAGAAATGGTAAGAGGCCAAATGAGGTGTAGGTGATGGTTCCTTTTATCTTAGAATTGGCAGAGCGATGTCAGATCTCATAAGCATTTGGTTGATTTTTAAAACTGTTGGCTGCATTGATGCATTTCCACTTTGTCTCTTTTGAAGAGCACCCTTCCCTTCTCACAGGCTTGGGTTCCCTGTGAAAGACGTAAGCTCAAATCTGAACACCTCTCTGAGGTCCCCTGCACCTGCAGTAGTCACCTCAGCCTCTCACCTTGCTCACCTGGTGTTTCAACCTAACACATGAAGTTGGCCTGCCTGCCTTGGAGCCAGGCAGACCTAAATTTTAATTCTCTCTACAGTTTTTTCCACCTTTGATTTCCTTTTTCTTCTGTTCCATCCATGATTTCTTGATCAAAGTACTATCATTTCTGAATTTACTTCCACAGCTTTAAAATAATGATGATAATAACTTGTTTCATAGTTCTCCTGGGAAGATTAAATAGGCTAGGATATCAAACATCCCTAGTGTGGTGCTACAAACCTCTAAAATGTAAACTAGAACACTTACAGTCCCTAGACTTCCTCCTGAGACCCTAGTGTTGAATAATTACCCCTAAGGGTAATGTCAGTTACACACTATTTACTTCAGCCTAGCCCAAGATCCGGTAAAATTAGTGGTGATGATGGCTGTACTGAAATGCAGGTGACAATCACACTGACCAAGTGAATTGCCCCTGTGTTGAACGAGTTATCATCAAAGATAAGGTTCCTTGAATGTAACTAACAGAGAGCCACTTAAAATAAAACTTTCTTCACCTTTATTCTGTTCATGATGTTATAATAAGGACATGTATTTTTAAAACAGTCTGTATTGTTTATCCATTGCTGTGTAAAAAATTTAGCCTCAAAATTCAGCAGCTGTAGCATAAGCAAAAAAGGCAGTTTCTTTGAGTCAGAATTCAGGAACGGTTTGGTTGGAAGCCTCTGTCCCACAGTCTCTCATGAAATTGCATTCAAGCTATTAGCTGGGGCTGTGGTCTCATCCAAAGGCTTGATGGGTGGAGGATAGAGGGGGACCCACTTTCAACCCTATTTACAAGGTTGTTGGGAAGCCCTGGTCTCTCCCCATGAGGGCCTTTCAACAGGACAAGTGATCTAAGAGAACGAGAGAATGCCAAGATATAAGAACAGTCTTTTTAGACACAACATTGTAAAATGACTATTACTCAATAAAAAATTAAAAAAAAAAAAGAGCAGTCTTTTTATAACCTAATCTGACAGACAGTATCTCATTACTTCTGCCATATTCTGTTCATTAGCAGTGACTCAGTTTATTCCACACTCATTGGGAGAGAATGACACATGGGTTTGAATACCTGGAGGTGGTGAATTACTGGGGACTATCAACCACATAGTCACTGACACAAATACTTCTGTCTGAAAGCAAGGCTCATTAACCACTCTGATGGTGTCCACTTCACTGAGTTCCTGAATTGGCAGGTCACTGCTGCTCTCTCCTCCACTTTTCAAAGTTGAGAGGAACTAGAAAACTTTCATTAGAGTTCATCTCTAGTAAGTACATCACAGTGCTTCCAACCATGTTTGCAGTCAATGGGGACTTACTGCAATTTCAGGATGGGCCTTCATGGAAAAGGCAAGTGGAGAGCATGGGCCGAAAGATCCATTGTCCCTGGTACATTTGTCCAGATGCTACCCATGGCCAAGCCAAGTTCATGCAAGGTAGAACTCTGTGCATTCCCTGGATGGTCTTTGTACTTACAAGTCTTCCATCCAAAGCACAAATGTTTCCATAAACCTTAGTTCAGTTCTTTGGAAAGCCTTTTAAGCTACAGTGAAATACACTGATGTATTACATTTAAAGATGTTACCCTTGGAGTTTGCTACATACTTCTCTTGTGACATGAACAAGTGTACATGACATATATGACCTAATTTGTAGTGAGGGTGGCATTTGAGCACTAAAGATAATAAGGTTCTTTATATTGGCATCCTACTGAGAATTTGGTTAGAAGGTTTTGAAAATAATGCATAAGCATATAATGACTTTTAATTTTGTGCCTGGAGGACGAGAAATAATATTTAAACACTACTGCAACTTAAAGATTACCAACAATACAAACTGTTCATTTGAAAGCTAAGTATTTTAAAGAAAGAGAAAAAAAAAGATTTCTACAAGATCATAAAAGAATTTTATATCTATGACAGTAGCAACTTCAAAAGTATTTTTATTGTCACGAGGGCAAGAACTATTTCTCTGACAACTTCAGAAAATGAAAAAATAGGTACAGCTAGTTTTATATCGTCAGTTAGAAATTTTCACCAAAATTATGATTCTACTCAATTCTTGAAGTAATGGCCTAGAGGAGAGTTTGCCGGATCTGAAATATAATTTCCTTTGACACACTCTGAGTCACTCCATAAATGTTTTCATACTTAATTTCCATTTTAAAAAATACAGAAAATGGCTTTTATCACATTCCCAGAGGAATCAAAATCTGTACTACAATGTATCTACATTGCACTTCTACCAAGAAAAGACACATAGGTTTAATGCCCCAAATCTTTTCTCAAGAAAGGCAGTTAATATATATTTTATATTCAGTAGCTAGTAAGGCACTTGGCCCACAGTAGATGTTAACAAATATTGGTTGTTGAATCACGCCCCAATATTCACCAGGCACACTCCACCGGTATCATTTGTCTTTTCTTCTCCACCTGCACCAAACAGCTTTATTCAGGTATAACTTACATACCATAGAATTCATTCAGGGAGTAGAACTTATGTCCTTTGCTGGAAGGGCCAAATCTCACCTATTACTTGCAAAGCTCCTTCTAAGGGGCTCTTGCCTAGAGTCTCCTTCTGAACTACTCTCGCATAAGTCGCCATGTTATTGCCACATCACACCCTCAAACTACCAAGTAGCTGATTCAATGAGGAATGACTTCAGACCCAAAGGTGAGATAATAAGAAAATTCTGCCCAGGAGGGAAGAGGGTGATCACCTGTACTGATCACTTTTTCTGAGAGAATTTAAACTTGAGACACAGAGAACTGAAGACCCAGAGGCTAAACCATAATACCCAGGGCATAACAGACTGCATGAGAAGCTGTTATCACACTAACGGAGAGAACACAGCATCTCTACTGGGAGGAATCAATGAGAGATTCCTCTCCCTGGACCTGAGAGACCATTCCAACCCAACTCCACGGAGGAGTGAACGAGCCTTAACTGGTAACTGACGAGCAAGGTTTGCCAGCGTTCACGGCAGCCAGTGCTGCGACCGGTCTCCTAAGACATCCTAACAGTTTATCTTGACCCTGCCTGTACCTATTTCAGCAACTCTGTACCCAGTGCTTGCTCACAAAACTTCTTTGATCATGCCATGCAAGCATCAGAGGCATGTTTATTGCCTTGAGCTGCTAGAGAGATTGGGGAGCTCAGTAATTATTTTCCCCTAAGTCATTGCCAAAGCAAGTTTGCTTCTAATAAAAATGATAGTTGCATTACTTTACATTTGCTGAGCACTTACACTTTACCTAGCCCAACTTTTTCTCTTTTTTTGAAATTTGAAATACAGGAATTTTAATGAAATAGACCAGACATAAAATGTATGGGAGAATCTGGAAAACTGTGCAAGGAAATGGGAACCTTTTTAGACTAACACTAAATTATACACACGCATGCATGGATACACACATGTATATGAGGCTGTCCACATACACACACACACACACATACACATACACACAGTTCACTTATCCAGAGGTCATGTATTTGGCAGTTACAACCAACCTGATCACAGTTGAAAGGTGGGATTTAGAACTGACTTCTGAAATATTCAAATGGATGTAGCATGACTTACTACAATACTCACAGAAACACTTTGGTGCCTTCAGGAGGTACCCACTTGATTTTGTTATAATTATTCAAACAAACTTTAGCCCACCTTTTTCTGATTGAAAGTCAAGAGTCAAGCCAGGGCTGCCAGATGCTAAATCCAGAACACCGAGCCACTGAGAACACAGCCCTCGGTTTACTGGCTTCAAGGGATATGGATCTAACCCTTGGACCTCCCAAGGAGAGATGAGGTCAAAAGAGGACCTAGGGAAATACGTATAGAACCTGATGCTCTGCAGGAGTGTGGAAAGGGATTGTGCCTTAAAAAGATACTGGACGGCTTTCCAGGTCCCTTGAGATCTAGCTTTGTGCAATTTCAGTTCTTCCGTAAAGACTAATTTTGTGGGAGAAATTACTGTCTTCTTTATTTCTGTTGACATCCTCACAATAAACTCCTATTACTTAAGGTAGTTATAAGTATATCTCAGCTTCTTGAAATTTAAAAACAAAACAAACAAAAAAAATCTCTGGCTAAAACATGCTGTTGTGGAAGCAGGCCAGGATGGCAGAGGAGAGACACCCACAGCCCACAAACACACCAAGAATTACATCTACAGAACCACTGGCTCGCACAGAGCACCTACTGAACTCTGGCAGAGTGCATCTTGATTTGAAATACAGGCAAATTCTCACAAATTCTGGTAGGAGAAAAAAAGAAAAGAAAAATAGTGTGGGACTGGTCTTGCAGGGAGGGAGAGGCAAAGGAAGAAGGGCACCCTTGTGCTGCGATGCCCCCTCTCCAGCCAGGAGGTCAGTGGGGAAAGAAGCGGAGCTTCCGATGCTCAGAGGAGAAAGTGACAGCCACCTGGCAGATAGAACCAACAGAAACTGGCATAGAGGGTCCCTGTGATCCCCAGCCCTAGACACGAGCTGGCAGGGGCAAGCTGGGACTGGCTGCTGGAGAGCAGTGACAAGCCTGGGGAGAGGGCTGGGGCCCACCACACAGAGGCAGCCTCAGGGGACGGAAGGCTGGTGTGATCTCTGCATGGGGGTCTTGGGGAGGGACGTAACACAGCCACACCATAGCCCTTGTCTCCCCTTGGCGCCGCTGTTGGTGTGTTCTCATGAGAAGAGAGGTGGGGCTCAGTCACAGCCAGTCTGCTGTGTGGAGGCAGGGCTGAAAGCTGAATCCATACTCAGGGGCCCTACAACTTCACAAGCGCATCTGATATTTGTTTACAGCCCCAGGCAGAGGAGATGGATTTGGTCTGTGGGTGTCTTTGTGAACCTGCATCTCTAGGATAAATAGGCAGTGAGTGGAGTTCTGGCATATGGTGGAGGCAAGTACAGGCATTTACAACAGGCCAGTGTACAATACCATACATGGAGGTGGGGCTGGGGTCTGCGCTGACCCGTGGCACACCATGGATTCAGGTGAGTGACTGCATACTCACTACGGTGGGTCCTAGGCCCTGACATTGGTGGATCTGTGCTGGTGGTTCTGGGAGCCCAGAACCTGGGGAACACCAGAGCAGGTAGCTGACATTTCCATAGCTAACGCAGGGACAAAGACAGCATCCAATAATAAAGCTGGAGGAAAAACCATCCCAGACTTCAGACAATACTGCAGAGCTACAGTAATCAAAACAGCATGGTATTGGTACAAAGACATATGGACCAATGGAACAGAACAGAGAGCCCAGAAATAAAACCACAAACTTTTGGTCAATTCATCTTTGACAAAGGAGGCAAGAACATGCAATGGAATAAAGATGGTCTCTTCAGCAAATGGTGTTGGGAAAACTGGACAGCAGCATGCAAATCAGTGAAGTTAGAACACTCCCTCACACCATCCGTAAAAATAAACTCAAAATGGCTTAAAGACTTAAACATAAGACAAGACACTTCTCCTAGAAGAAAACATAGGCAAAAAATTATGTGACATAAATTTTAGCAATGCTCTCCTAGGGCAGTCTACCAAGACAATAGAAATAAAAGCAAAAATAAATAAATGGGACCTAATTAAACTTATAAGCTTTTGCACAGCAAAGGAAATCATAAGTAAAACAAAAAGACAACCTACAGAATGGAGAAAATATTTGCAAAAGATGAGACTGACAAGGGCTTAATTTCCAGGATATATAAGCAGCTCATACAACTTAATAAAAAAAAAAAAACCCAATCCCAAAATGGGCAGAAGACCTAAACAAGCAATTCTCTGATGAAGACATAGGCACATGAAAAAACTATTTTTTTAAGCATTATCTACTTTGAAATGTTCTCTTTATACTGGCATACCTCATTTTATTGTGCTTTGCTTTACTGTGCTTCAAAAATAATGCATTTTTAACAGTTAAATACTTGTGGTAATCCTGCAGCGGGCAAGTCCATCAGCTCTGTTTTTCCAACATTTGCTCACTTCCTATCTGGGTCACATTTTGACAATTCTCCCAATATTTCAGGCTTTTTCATTATTATCATACTTGTTATTATGAAATAAAACTCAGAATTTATGGCAAGACAAGAAAAATTTAAACAAAAATGTCCTCTGCCCTTTGGTCTCTCCCACCCCCCCAATGCATCTTGTATCTGCATTACGCATTGACCAGCTCTCCCCCTTTGGCAGAAATACCTGCTCGGCCATAAAAAGCAACACTCCCCTCCCATCCATAAGACAGCTCCTTCAAGACAATGTTCCTTCTTGATCTTGTCGGCAGGTCACATGGCACCTAAACCTGGATTATGTAAACTGTCAATAATATGCAATTTGATGCACAGCCCTCTGTCTCAAAAACCTTACATAACTGTGCCTTGACTTCTAACGGGTGGAACAGTTCTCAGAGCTGTCTGAGGTGCTCTTCCCAGGTTATAATCCTCGGATTTGGCTTGAATAACATTTTCCACTTCTTTCTTAGATCGACTGATTAATTTTGTGTCAACATTATGATCATCTGTGATCAGTGATCTTTGGTGTTACTACTATGGCTCACTGAAGGTTCAGGTGACACAGCATTTTTTAGCAATAAACTATTTTTAAGACAAGTATGTAATTTTTTTTTAGAGATAATGCTATTGTACATTTATAGACTACAATACAGTGTAAACATTACATGCACCAAAAACTTCATGTGACATTTCTAACACTTACAGTGATACTTGATTTACTGTGGTGGTCCTAGAACTAGAACCCCAGCAGTATCTTCGAGATGCGCCTTTGTAAAAAATCAGACAAATGATCATTTCAAGTATATGAGAAATATTTTTGGATAATAAAGTCTCATATAAGATTCCTAGAAGAACAGCAAATAATATATACTTATATAAAGTCAAACATGTGCACACACATGCATGTAGTAAATTTTTTATCTGCATATGAAAAGCTTTATAATTTATTTAATCCTTAAATACATTTTCCTATGTGTAGGCTAGGCTATGAACATCAATCAGAATTTTAGACTGAAAACACCTTAACAAGAGGAAATAAAGGATAATAATAGCAGAATATAAATAACATGTCTGACAGAAAGTATCATTGCAAGTCTGTTTGGATTTGCTAATGCAGCAATAGCATTCTAATTTTCCCTACATCATTTTTTCCATTTGATTTCAGAATTCTGCTAAAAACTTGAACACCCAAAACTAAAGGGCAAGAACAAAAATAGAAGTGTAATTCCTTCGCATTCCAAAGCAGTAAGCTCGCCAGCCCTTTTGCAACATTTTGACTTCATTTGACACACAATGGGCTACCCTACTCCATCTTAGTTACAAATCCAAGAGAGCCAGGCATACTGAATAGAATAAGTTTTCCACTGAGTAAGTAATGGGGATTATATCATCCCTTTTATGTTTCCTTCGTTTCTCCTTCCCAGTACTTATTTTAAGTATTTGAATTGCTACTTTACAGTGGTATCTATTGTCTGAACAGTGGGCTTTTAAAGAATGACACTTTTTTTTTCTACACCATGACTCTGAAATTTTGAATTTCTGCTAATCACTTTCTTACAGACCTGATCTAGGAGGGTATTCAAGCATCTTTATTTTCCCAGTCTTCAGCTCCACTGAGAGTTTCTATTTTATAAAAACAAACCTATGTAGATATTTTGTTAATATCTTGGTGAAGTTAACTTTAAAATTCCACTCCACTGAATTCAATTGCCCAAACTTACTCTGATGGCACACACTGAAATAGAGGAAAGATATTAATATTCTAACATTTTGACTGCTTATTATTGTCATCATAATCAAGGAGAATGAAAAGGCAATACACCTGCTTTATTCACTCACTCAACAGCGTGGTGTAACATCATTTTATACTTTGGCATATACAAAATAAAGTTAAGGCAAAATCTATGCCCTGAATATAGGCAATTTATAATATTGAAGTGACACAACATATATATAATTTCTGCTATTTGTGAGGTCAATTTTTTTAAATTTGAGCAAAATATCATGTTGTATGTAGAACTACCCAGTATGACCAATTGCTATTATTTACTTAGAACCATTAAGAATATTTATCAACCATAATAAACTATAATTGTAAAAAAATTTTAATGAATCCTTTGTCTTCTTATCTTAGCCTATAAACAATTTTGTTCTTGAAAAGGGAAAAATTCCTCTTGGTTTGTTTAACAATTATTCAGCCCCTAGTGTTTACTAAACATAGTTTGAAGCCCCAGGAATACAAAGATAGTAAAAAGATAATCTTTCTTATAGGCACTCAGGTTCTAATCTTGAAGACACACACACACACACACACACACACACATATAGGTAACACCAAGCACAAAGTAAGTGTTAAAGATGTAACCAAGCAGGGCCATATTGTCATTGGTGACCATATGCTATTTATAACTGCTTAATTGTATAATAGTTTAAATGGCTTTTCTCATGCGCCTGCCCACCAGGGTTGGGCTGAAGAGGCAGGGGGCTTGGGCGGTCCACCTAACCCCCTCGTGGTGCTGCATGCAGGGGTCATGCTCAGTGCCCTGCTCTTGTCCCCAAGTACCCTGCTTTTAATCCTGATGCTTCAGAAATGGCAGTTGAGTTTATTGTGCATCTTGTTCATAACTTGCCCTAACTGTGCATGTCTGCAGTTATTTTTAGCCCCTCAAACTTTCTTTGTATTCTGTTGCTTGAGGTGCATGTCTCACCCTGCAGCAAGAGGTCCTTAGCCTCAGCCTGCCTGAAATGCTAGAAGCATTTACCAACCTCACTTTAAACTGCACAAGGTTTTCTCTAGAGCATTTTCCCACAGATCCCCTTCCTACGCACCCTCTGTTCTGGGCACAAGAATATTAGAAGAGGCCCAAAGCCAGAGGTGAACTTCATACACAGCAGAAGGAAGGGGATCATTGCTTTTGCAAAAACAAGAACAACTTTGCAAAAATGTGTTACCCTGTATGCAATCTCTATGGAAACAAGCTACGTCCCTTAAGCTCTTGAACTTTTACTATAAACCCCTCTGCCTTCTCTTTCCAGGAGGGTCATGGTTTTAGAGGCATTAGCCCACCGTGACCTCCTTGTCTGGCAAAGAAATAAAGCTGCCTTTTCTACTTCATCCAAGACTCTGCCCCTCAAGTCTCAATTCAGTAAGTGGGGTAGGGAGGCTGAGTTTCAGCAACAAGGAGATGATCAAATAGGGTTCTGGACCTGGTATAAAATACATACTTCCAGTGAGGAATAAAAAGTGTATATTTAAAGGCCCTGGAATAAACACTGTTCTTGAAACTAGATATGTTATACTCTGCTTTCTGGCAAAGTTGGAGTATTCTTATTTATCAGTCATCCGTAGAATGCTAAGTTAAATTCTGTTTTACATACATTATTCATAAAAAAAACCCAGAATACGGTATAATAGAATTAATACTAAATCTCTGTAAAATACTGTTATTTTCTCTTTGTGATTCAGAAGGATTCAGAGTACCTCAGCATTATTTAAGTCATAATTATGTCATAGATGACTTTTTCATAATTCCTCCTTCTCTGGGGCCAGCTCCCAGTGAAACCTGTTTTAACTACCTGACCCTTTTCCATTTCCCAAAGCCGATTAATCCAAAAGTAGACCCCTGACACATATCAGTCAATCTATCCTGAACATTTGAAAAAATAAAACTTAGGGCCAGAAAGTTTCATTGCTCCGAGTAACTGTGATGGATCTGCTCCAGATTTTAAAAAGATACATCCATAATCTCCTGCTACTGAATCCCTGCCATCAGTCAGTATTCAATCATGAGGCAAAATTCACACTAGTCATTTCAACAGACAGAATTTTATATACAGAATTACCAAATAGGCACTAAAGAACTGAAAAGGCAAAAAAAGAACATGACGATATCACGGAGCTATCAAATTTAGAAAGCAGTTCCTGTAAGACTGGGAAAATGAAGAGGAGATGCTGGAATCATTACCGTTTAGAGAACAATTCTGCTTCTTTTCACATTCCTGAGATGGCAGTGGTGGATAGGAGACTGTGTAAGGAACATTGGTGCTTGAAGTCAGCTGTGGATGAAGGGAACTCAATTTGAAAATGCTGGGATTAAGTGGCCAAACTCTTAGAGATGGGGTAGAAAACAGCTGCAGGGGTTTGGAACAGCCCCCTCTAAGATGCGCTACTTTGGCATGAGGATTATTTTGAGCTAACGGCAATGGAAACCTTGTGGGCTCAAGAGGAAGTATTTCTCTTCCTTTAACTACCTAGAAGAATTTAAACTGGGGATTTTTCCCAGGGAAAAAAAGTTATTATAATAGAAAAGAACAAATCTGACTGCATATTAGATCTGTTCCTTTGGCTTTAACCCTGTGCTATGTATGTTTCCCAGGCTCAGTCTTGCCGGCTCTGTACCTTTTGTGAAAGAATGTTGCCTTTTGCCTGAAATATACAGGACAGCCTATTGTCAAGGCTCTAACCTTTAAGTGTATTAACACTTTTGCATTCAAATAAAGATAACAAATTGTACAATAGAAAATACATTTGTTTTGTTGGAGGTTAATAGGGACACCATGACCTGACCCACGTGGACAGCTGCAAGAACAAAGAATTCCTACAGGAAGAAGTTTGCAACAAGCACACCACACCCCTCCCCTTTTTGGTATAGAAGGAGCCTGAATTCTAACTGGGGGAAAGATGATTCTCCAGGATATTAGTCTGCCTTCTTCTTGGTCTCCCAGCTTTCCAAATAAAGTCGTTATTCCTTGCCCTAATGCCTTGTCTCCCGATTTATTGGCCTGTTGTGCAGTGAGCAGAATGAATTTGGACTTGCTAACATTATTACCAGAGATAAATTTTATCTAAGTGGCCCCATCTATTTGGCAGGACAGACATCTAATTAGCAGGCATCTGTTTTTCCTCTTAGTGTCCTGTGAATGACCCTCCCGTCCTTGGACGCCCCAGGTCCCTATCTCATTTCTTAGCTCAGGATGGCATTTTACCCTTCTGTCTTTGAGCCTCTTATGTCTGTGGGATCTCTGATCCCCTCATGTATGTGAGAGTCACATATCAATGAAATGAAATTTGATTTTCTCCTGTTAACCTATTTATGTCGATTTAATTCTTAGAACAACCAGAAGAATTTAGAAGGATAAAGGAAAGTTTTCTTCCTCCTCGACACAGCCAATGATATTTTGAGAGGCAGGAGCTGAGGGAGATGGCAAAAGCAAAGCAGTTCTGAAAAACAAATTCTGAATCCAACAAAGTAATTGCTGGAATAACCTCTTTTGCAAAGAGAACTCTGCAGAGAATGCCAGAAAGAACTTGTAGCTGTATCAAAGGCTGATAGAAAGGAAGCATCTTTGAGAGGAGCTATGTTCCCTGAGGGCAGTAAAGTTCCCAACGACCTTAGTGGAGTTTATCACTGCGCAGAACACAAACAAAGCTGCCCACTCCCACACACCCCACCCCCAGGCTGTAACACAGTTCCTTAAGAGAGACTCTGGACTGAAAGCTCAAAAAGCCCGATAATCAAGTGGAAGAGCTCCTGGGAATTTCATGTAGGCGAGCAGTCTGGGACAACTTTGCAGTCAGGCAGATCTGGGTATTGAATCCGGCTCAGTCACTTACTAATGACTGAGCTACTGTAGGAAAATTCCTTTATCCATTGGTACTTCAGTTTCATTGCCTACAAAAGAGGGATAGTAATAACCATCTCATACGTTGCAGTGGTGATAAAGGATATTTAGTAGAGTATCTGGTTTTCTTTAACAGTAGAACCAAATACCTGTTGGAGGAGGAATTGCTACCTACCCTTTGTTCCTTCATTTCCCTACTCTGTTGTTCTCAGCAACAAGAGAAAATTACTTTTTCTTTTCCTTTTCTTTCTTTTGTGTGTATGTGTATGTGTGTTCCTAGCCATGTTGCCCACCTTGACGGGCTCTGTGTTGGGGGGGGCAGGTAGGGGTCCTGACTTTGCCCCCTGCTGCACCTGCCTCCCACCAGTGTGTACCCCATGATGTCCAGGAGAGAACAGCTCTCAGGAGCCCAGGGGCAGGGTTGGTAAGGGGTCGCCCAGGGAGCCAGGTCTCTCTGACACAAACTGTGGAGCGGGAGAGAGGAGCCCTGCCCAGGGGCCACCAAGCCCCACTCTGAGGTCCCCACAAGGCGTTTTTTCCCTGGGAAGTCGCTGCCTGGGCCTGGTTCTGATGTCATCCTTGATGGTCTGAACTCATCTCAGTTTAGGTCTCTGTCCCCCCAGACCAGGAGCTCCTTGTGGGTTGGGACAGAGGACAGAGGCTGGTTCATTTGGGATCCAAGCCTCCCCCACCCCGGTCCTCCACCCGACCCTGCCCTGAGACATACAAGCTCTGTCTGATTCAAAGCCCAGTGTGCTCCCCGCACCTCACTGAGGCTCACCTGGTCCTTGTGGTGACCTTGTGGTGCAGGAGAAACAGATGCGGGGCATAAGGAGGGCTGCGTCCCAGGTCTCAGTAAAGGGAAAATCACTTTTTGTAGCAGCAGACTTTACTCATTGACCAGGAACGGAGAAGGGGTGCTCATGCTGTAGTAGTACTTTCCCCCCAGTGCAGGCGAGGACAAGTTTTTATAGGAAAGGGGCTCAGGGAGGGATGTAGGTAGAGACCACTGTCACCCAGTTCATGGAAATGGGTGGTGATTTCCTGGGACCGGGTCTGTGCCTCTTTCCTGCCCTTTTATGGTCCTCCTGAGTCTGGGTCAGAAGCTCGTTGAACCAACATGGTGCCACTGGGCAGGGATTTTAGCATTAAAACGAGATGATAATGAGTTCAGGGTGATCTTTACCCTAGTTATGTCTCCAAACCTGGGCCAGGCTGGTTTGGGCTGGTTGTTTTGTGGTTAAGCCACCAAACTCCTGTTATTCAAGCACAACTAAAAGTACAGTTAGGTTCAGTTGCTTTTGCAAATTTGCCAAAAGGTAGATTTTCACTGGAAATAGGGGAGTTTCCTCACCTCCTTGCCTAAGGCAATTGTACTTGTGTTTTATGGAGACAGTTTAGATGTAAGTTAAGGATCCTGGGGTTGCTCCCCTGGGTAAGAGAATTGTTATTGAGTCCAAACTCATTTTGCTCGCCTCATGACAGGCCAATAAATTGGAAGAAAGGTGTTGGGGCAAGAAATAGTCATTTTATTTGGAAAGCCGGCAGACAGAAAAGATGGCAGATTAATGTTTTGGAGAACCATCTCACTCAGGTCAGAATTTAGGCTCCTTTTATACTAAAAAGGGGAGGGGGTCTGATTGGTTATTGCAAACTTTTTGGTGTAGGAATTCTTTGTTCTTGTAGCTGTCCATGTGGGTCATGTCATGGTGCCCCCTGTAAAACTTCTAACAAAACAAATGTTATTTTCTATTCTGCAACTTGTTACATTTATATAAGTTCAAAAGCATTAATATCCTTAAAGATCAGAGCCTTGAGAACAGGCTCTCCTGTATATTTCAGGCTAAGGGCAACACTGGTTCACAAAAGGTGCAGAGGGAGCAAGACTGAGCCTAGGAAACGGGGCTCAGGGTTAAAGCCAAAGGAACAGATCTAATATGGAGTCTGATTTGTTCTTTTCTGTTACAGAATGCATTAATTCTACAAGTCAATAATATCCTAACTACCTGGGACATCTCAGTCCTTAAGGCAACCTGACTACTTTCCTGCTTGTTTGATTGTTCAACATGCATTTACTAAGTTATTTGTGACAGATAAGTCTGCAAAACTCTTGATACTACAATGAAAATAGGTCATGCCCTTGACCTTAAAAGAACTAACAGTGTAGCAGAGGAGACAAGCAAGTAAATGGATCATTGATGGTTACCAGAAAGTATTTCAAGCTTTGTGAAGACAAGATTTCATTAGAGCAGCTACGTCAAAATTGCCACCTCTCATTATAGGGAAAACAAGGAACTTGTATGTTAAATGTGACAGAATATATAAGGTGCCTGATACACAGCAAGCAACCAACCAACGTAAGCTTCCTGTTCCCCTTCCTAGAGATGTGTCTTAAATTCTTAGGAACCCATGACACTTTTTCCCACGTGTTTGGTAAACAAAAGTTTTGCTCAGTGATTTCACTCTCTTTATATTCCTATGAAATAAGACCCCTCTGAGGAAACGCTCCTTGTTATGCAGAGTTGTTCCTGTGTACTGACCCATCTGTCTCTGATCATCTTGTGGGGTTTCCCTAAGTGCTTTTTGCTGATGAAGGGGCAAGGAGGGGACTCTGTGAATATGTGTAAGCTATGTTTACTTACTTCTGTGAGAAGACAGCGTTTGACGTCTTTCCAAAGCAACCCGGTCTGCAAAGAGCGTCAAAGGTTAGTGGGTTGCTTTGTTGTGCTTCAACTATTTCTGGCTATCTTGTTGGGAAAAAGAAAACACTCCTCTGAAACTGAAACTGCTCTGGAATGGGCCCTTTGATATATTAAGTTGTAATGTTCTTGTAGGTTATCTCCAATCTAAGTTCACAAAGGGAAAAGATGGACATATGTCCTTTTTAATAATTGCTTTTAGCTTTCCTGTCCTGATAATCGTACTTCGCTCTAAAACCCCTTCCAAATCAAACTGGACATAATATATTCATTTATTGTTATAAATGGCAATGTTTTATTATCTCATGATGTTTTAAGCTCATCTTTCTTCTGCCCTTGGCCATTTTACACATGAATGCAGTTAATTTAACATCCGCTAATTCATAGCACTGTTACACACAAAAGTGCCTTTGGATTCAAGTCCATTAGCCTTCAGTTTAAACTCTAATCTTCAATTTTAAATAAATTTAGCACTTCCTCAACTCACTAGAATGATGACTGATTTACTTAGTGGTCTACTGGATAAAAGCAAAATTCTGAACTGAATGAGGTAAGGAAAAAAAATCAGGAAGAAAATAAAAGTTGAGAATATGGCATGCCTCATCACAAAATGATGATTTTAAGATTGGTTTAATCATTATTCTGTGTTAAATCGGCTCTATTTCATTGCCAAGATTAGTCACCCTTAAGTAACGACAATACTGGAACAGAAAAGGGTGAGCGCTGAGGGTTTAGCTGAATTGTGTCACATTGCTGTCTCAGCATCCACTCTGTGTGGCCAGCCCAGGGGTCTTGAACTAACATTAGCACATGCCCTGGGTAAAAGCCCACAGTGTCACAGTGAATGTAATTTCTTGATATTTCCCCAACTAGCCTTGTGATAAGCATTCTCCCTTTCTCCCAGGGCCTTCCCCTTGTGCACTCCTATGAAGATAAGACCCCGTGAAGCTTACTAAAACCCAGCTCTTTATGGTTTGAACTACTACCTGGTCTTAGCCTGGGAATCCTAAAGCACTTCACCCACAGATCACAGCAAAAAAAAAAAAAAAAAAAATGTGCTGCACATCCTTCAGGTCTCCCACGGCTGGCACCCAATCTTGACTGCCCCACGTGGAGCCTGGAGGCATGCTCTATACCTTCCCTAGGACCTGTGACCTCTCTACTTTAATTCCCCTGTGGTGTACTGTTGAATCCATCCGACACCCTGGGGCTCTACTTAGCAAACATTAATTGAACAAAATAACAACAGTGAGTAAGGCAGAAATCATCTCAGAGTCATGCTCCAGGACTGTGATTCTGTCCAGTTAGCATGTCATTTCTCAAAAACAACTTCTCTTACTTTCCCATGTCCTAGTGTCTCTGCCATGTCTGCCATAGTATATCCTTTTCTCTGTACACTTTCCTTTCTACTGTCCAATTTCCCTGCATCTAACATTGCTTATTGCCTTCCCTCTTCATGGATTTTCATCTCCCCCAAAGAAAGAATTTATTGAGTAAGAATGTCTCATTGATTATCGCTACACCCTATTGGGCACGGTTCTTCCATCAAGCCATCTTCTAGACCTTTAATTCAATCTTCAGTTGAGTGGGTCTTAATCTCTCAGAAGTCACAAGAAAGTTAGAAGTTGTTTCTCAAAATTTTAGTATCTTTAAATCATTAAATGGACATTTGCACACATGCCTCCAATAACAATCTTAGGTAGAAATTTTATGAGAACAATAAACATTTAAATAAAAGTATACCCTTTAGATACTAATAAAATTTTAAAAACAATATTAATTATTTCAGCAAGAGCGGAGAGAATATATTTTTAAGCAGACCATTGAAAGCTTGAACCATGGGTTGTTTCTTATCCAGGAACTTTTACTTCTTAGTTTTCACTTCTGCAAAATTAAAAATCTAAACAAAATAATATAATATTGGAAATAGAAGTAAGTGTTTAGTGTCTTTTTTTTTTCAGATAATTTTGTATTGTAAAATAAAATGTGGACTCAGAAACTATGGAGAAACTTCTTACTGCTATCTTCAGGAATCTATAATATATTAAATATATAATAAGATGATGTTCATATGCCTGAATACTCCAACTTTTGAGGTGGAAGTAACTGGATTTTTTGGTTGCATTCAGTTCTTTTTTTTTACCCTCTTTTTTTTTTAATTGAAGTATAGTCAGTAACAGTGTTTCAATTTCTGATGTACAGCATCATGTCCCAGTCATGCATATACATACATATATTCATTCTCAAATTCTTTTTCATTAAAGGTTATTACAAGAATATATTGAACATAGTTCCCTGTGCAATACAGAAGAAATTCATTTTTTATCTATTTTTATATATAGTGGTTAACATTTGTATATCTCAAATTCCCAAATTCATCCCTTCCCACTCCCCTTCCCTTGGTAACCATAAGACTGTTTACTAAGTCTATGAGTCTGTTTCTGTTTTGTAGAGGAGTTCATTAGTGTGTATTCTTCTTTTTTCTCTCTTTTTTTTTTTTTTTAGATTCCACACATGAGTGATACCGTATGTTTTTTTTTTCCCCTCTTTCTGGCTTACTTCACTTAGAATGATGATCTCCAGGTCCATCCATGTTGCTGCAAATGGCATTATTTCATTTTTTATGGCTGAGTAGTATTCCATTGTATAAATATACCACATCTTCTTTATCCAATCATCTGTTGATGGACACTTAGGTTGCTTCCATGTCTTGGCTATTGTAAGTAGTGCTTCTGTGAGCATTGGGGTGCATGAATCTTTTTGAATTACAGTTCACTGCAGATGCATGCCCAGGAGTGGGACTGCTAGATCATTGGGTAAGTCTATTTTTAGTCTTTTGAGGAATCTCCATACTGTTTTCCACAGTGGCTGAACCAAACTGCACTCCCACCAGAAGTGAAGGAGAGTTCTGAAAAGCATTTCTTCATGCTCTGTCATAGCATGTGAGTGATTTTATTTTAAAATATGTCCAATAATATTATCAGTGTCTATCTGTAGGCAGGCAGAAACTTCAAAATGTCATAAATTCTTTTACTTAATTTTAAATAAAAGTTAGAACCTCTGATGGTCAAAATCATGAAGCTTAGGAAAAGAACAAATTTAGATAATGAATATGAAAACAGAGGAGCTAAATCTTTAGTTTCTAATTTTGCATTTGTAATTTCATATTATTTTTCTTCAACATAGTACCCAAAATAATATAAACTACAGGTCCCACAATACCTGGATCTGTCATTGCATAAGATAATGAAAAGTCAGGCTCAGTGGCCTTCATTTTATCACATTTGCTAGCCATCAATAAGAGATAAAATACAGGCACCAATTATTCTCCGAATGAAGAAGCTATGTATATGCACACATTCAGTTACAATCTCTTATTTGTGTAGCAAATCCAATCTTGCTTCAATACAGAGCTCTTGTTTCTTTAGTTTTAATTATGGATCACAAAATATTTGTTCATCTCAACCAAAAATCTCTTCCCCTGTAGCATAAGTTTTCATAATGAACAGAATAACAACCAAAATCATTGCATACTTCTTACAGGCGCTCCCTCTATGCATCCATACCTAATTTATAATCTGAATCCCATGGGATTCAATCAACTCAACTGGAATAGATTCTAGCTTGCAAACATACTAGTTATGGCTCTTCCATATTTGTGCCAATGTGAAGGAATTTTGTCAGTAGCTCATCTGGCTTTCTATCCAAATATAATATTGGTTATTAATGTTGGGGTCTGTTGGTTTTGTTTCTATATTTTATTTTATTTAATTAATTAATTAATTAATTAAGGTATAGTCAGTTCACAATGTTGTGTCAATTCTGGTGTACAGCACAATGCTTCAGTCATACATGAATATACATATATTCATTTTCATATTCTTTTTCACCATGAGCTACTACAACATACTGAATATACAATGCTTCAGTCATACATGAATATACATATATTCATTTTCATATTCTTTTTCACCATGAGCTACTACAACATACTGTATATACTATACAGGATAAACTTGTTTATCTATTGTTTTTATATTTTCAACACATAAAATAATACGACAAACATTTCTCATATTTAATGAGCATAAACACTGATATTAACATTAACAATACAGAGTTAAAATGCCAGACTATTTCCTGCTAACATGGCTTGTCTGTGTGATTCTTTATGTAGCTCTGTCTTCTCTTTATGTAGCTCTGTCTTCTCTGCTTTTCTGAACCAAATCAGGTCCACGAAGGCTTTTGCCATCTTCTGCTTATCCAGTTCCTGAACTTATTACTATAGACTAGAAAGACAGACTCGTTTCATTTGCTTCCTCCTGCACAGACTCTGCCCTTACCTGCAGTTTGAAGTGTGAAGATATACCTCTCCAGGTGCCATCTTTCATATACAGAACCAAGTTTCAATAAATATGTGGGCCTGTTTCTGAGCTCTCTATTCTATCTGTTTTTGGATTTAAGTTTGAATACAGTATTTTGTTTTTCCCAAGTACCTTACAGTTTTTTTGTCATTGTAGGTAGCCTTTTAAAATAGCTTTTAATTTTTCCAATGTATAAGAATGTAATATTGATATCACTCATAGGTGGAATCTAAAAAAAAAAAAAGACAAATGAACTTATATATAAAACAGAAACAGACTCACAGACATAGAATACAGACTTGTGGTTGCCAGCAGGGAGGGGGGTCGGTAGGAACAGACTGAGAGTTTGAGATTTGCAGATACTGACTGGTATATATAAAATAGATCAACAAGTTTATCCTGTATCGCACAGGGAAATATATTCAATATCTTGTAGTAGCTCACAGTGAAAAAGAATATGAAAATGAATATATGTATATTCATGTATAACTGAAGAATTGTGCTGTACACCAGAAGTTGATGTAACACTGTAAACTGACTATAACTCAATAAAAAAATTAAAAATAAAAAAAGAATGCAATATTATTTTATATAAGGATCTATCAAGAAATTCTGCTGTATTCTCTTAATTTTGTGTCAATTATCTTGGATGTTTTATGTAGATGTTCATATAGTCTGCAAATAATGACAGTTTTGTTTCATTGTCTTTAATCATAAATTTTACTTACTTTTCATATCTTGTTGCAGTGTCTAGGACCAGTATTAGGAATAATATTAATAAGTATTCTTGTTTTGTTGTGGACCTACTTTAATGAGAGCATTCAAACAAAATTCATCATTACATGTGATGTTTACTGCTGGCTTTGTACAGATTTCTCATTATCAAACAGAAGACATCACCTTCTACCCAGTTTGCAATTGCCATTGCCATCAGTTTTCTACATAAATGGCTGTTAGATTTTTATGAAATGCTTTACCTATATCCACTGAAATGTCATATTTTTCCTCTTCTGTATGTTCAAATTTAGTGAATTAAATAAGTAGATTTTTCTGACACTGAAATCCTTGCTTGTTTCACTGTTCCACAACTTTCATGTTATATTTTTATTTAGATATTTGTTTCTTTTTTTTATGCTGAAATTAATCAGTATTAAAGATGCTGTTTTCCATAGTCAGTGTTAATTTAGATTTAACTCTATGTAGAGCAATTTCTTTCTTCACCTTGGTACTTTTGCATTCTTTCTTTGATTCAGTTTTCATTTTCCTGAAGTATACTTTTAATAGATTTTTCCAGTGAGGATTAATCCTTGGTTAGTAAGTTCTCTTTGTTTTTTTTTTCACTCGAATTCTTGAAAAAAAATAGTTTAAACATGTATAGAATCCTCCGTTAACAGTTACTTGTTGCCCAGCATTTTGAACACGTTATTCCATTATGTCTTGCTACTGCTGTTTTTAACAAGAACTCTGGTGTGAATCTGTTACTCTTTTCAGATACCTTCTCTTTTTTTTTTTTCTGCTGGCTTTTTTAGTGGCATCTTTTTCTTCGAGATACTTCAAGTTCAACAGAAAATATCCAAGTTTCTCTTTATTTTTAATCAAATTATTAATTCTTAATTTATGGAAAATTCTTAGCCATTACTTCTTTCCATATTATCTTTCTTGTACGCATTCTAAAATGTTGTCGGTGTCTCTTAATCACTAATATTTTCGTCACTTTACTTTGTTCTCTGAATGATTTTTTTTGTAGTACCATTTTTGTCTCATTAATCCTGTTTAGTTACATCTAATTTACTACTTAATACAGTTACTGTTTTTCACATGGTGATTTATGATTATCTTTGACATTGTAAGCTATCCTTCTAGGGGTGTTTTTTCCTGGACAATCACACATACTCTGCATTGTTGAAGTTTCTCTTCTGGAAAGTGCTGATTCTCTACCTCAAAACCAGTCATTTTTAAACAGCTTTATTAAGGTATAATTTACGTAAAAATAAAATTTCACATGATTAAAGTATAGAATTCAATAAATTCTGACATATTTACGTACCCATGAAACTATTACTGTAATCAAAGTAATTAACATATTCATCACACAAAAGAATTTCTTGTGCCAATTTGCAACCCTTTCCTCTGACCCACATCTCACCCCCTCTTCCCCAGGCAATCATTGATCTGCTTTCCATCACTTTAGAGTAGTGTGCATTCTCTAGATCCTTGTATAAACGGAATCACAGATTTTATACTTTTAGTTGACTCATTCATTGAACTATAATTATATAAAAATTCACCTATGCTGTTATTTTTTAATCAATAGTTTTTTTAAATTTCTGAGTAGTTTAACATTGTGTGACTGTAGTAGTTTATCAGTTTACCTGCTGTGGATAGTTGAGTTGTTTACAGTTTGGGGCTATTATAAATAAAGCTGCTATGAACATTCTTATACAAGTCTTTATAGAGACATAAGCTTTCATTTTTCTTGGGAAAACATCTAGGAATGGAATGCTGGAGTAATAGAGAAGATGTATATTTACATTTAAAAAATTTTCCAAATTGTTTTCTCAGTGGCAAAAAAAAATCACTTTGTTTGTATTAGTTTACATTCTATAATTCTAACAGAGTGTAAGAGTTTCAGTCCCTTCATATGCTAATCGATACTTGATGTGGACAGCCTTTTAAATTTTAGCTGGTCTAGTAACTGTCCAGTGGTATTTCATTGTGTTTAATTTGCATTTCCCTAGTGATTAATTGTAAGTGTGGGGAGCCCCTGAAAGACTGTGGTCCCAGGAATTTCTCACTGTTACGTAAATCCACACACAGCCTCTAGCAAGTCATCAAAATTAAAATTTAAGTGGTGCTAACAAAGTTTATGGCTCTAGTGGTTTCTGTTCCAGGCAAGCAGATTTCTGTATCTCTCTGGATGTATCTCTGATTTGGGGGTGACAGTTTTCCCTGAAACTTCAGTTCACCACCAGGTCCAGGAAGTCACTGATTTTCAATTTGTCTGTGTTTATCTTTCTGTAAGAATGAGAATGGTGACGTCCAAGCTTTTCACACGTCGAGAGTAAAAACTGGATGGTTAGGAAAGGATTTAACTATGGGTTTTAAATAAAATTTAAGTTATTCAATAGATATAAAACTATTCTGGTTTTTTTTTTTTCCCTTTTGTGAGGTTTGAAGGTTTGTGTTTTCAGAAAATTTGTCCATTTAATTTGTTGTATTCACTGGCATAAAGTTTTTCATAATATTCCCTTAATATCATCTAATATCTGTAGAATCTGTAATTATGTCACTTATTTGTTATGTTAATAATCTGTGCCTTCTCTTTTTTCTGATTACTGTCTAAAGGTTTATTAATTTTATTATTATCTCAATCAACATTTACTTCTATGATTTTCTCTATTTGGTTTATGTTTTTAATGTTACCAAGTCCAAACTCATTGTGCTCACTGTATGACAGGCCAATAAATCGGGAGACAAGGAGTTGGGGTAAGGAATAGCGACTTTATTCAGAAAGCCAATAGACCAAGAAGATGGCAAACTAACATCTTGGAGAACCATCCTGCTGCAGGCAGAATACAGGCTCCTTTTTCACACACACACACACAAAAAAAACAAAAAACCAGGGGAGGGGGTGTGGTTGGTTGGTGCAAACTTCTTGCTGCAGGAATTCTTTGTTCCTGCAGCTGTCCATGTGGGTCAGGCATGGCATCCCTGTAAACTTCCAACAAAACAAAGGTTATTCTCTATTTTGCAACTTGCCATCTCTACATGAGTGCAGAAGTGCTGACATCCTTAAAGGTCAGAGCCTTGAGAATAGGCTCTCCTGTTTACCAGACAGGCTAAAGGCAACATTGTTTTATAAAAGGTGCAGAGAGAGCAAGACTAAGCCTAGAAAACAGAGTACAGTGGTTAAAACTAAAGGAATAGATCCAATATAGAGTCAGAGCTGTTCTCCTCTACTACATTAATATTATTGATTTCTATTTTGATCTTTATCATTTGGTTCCTTTTGCTTAATTTAGGTTTCATTTGCTTTTCTTTACCTAGCTTCCTAACAAGGTGAAAGTTAAGATCTTTTGTTTGAGAAATCTTTATCTTTTCTAGCAAAGTTGTTGAGTTCTGTAAATTTCCCTTGACATACTATTTTAGCTGCATCCCACATATTTTGATACATTGATTTAATTCTCATTGAGTTATTTAATTTTTATTGCTTCTTTGAATCATGGGTTACTTAGAAGTATGTTATTTAGGTTTAGTTATTGAGATATATTGACATAACACTATATTAGTTTCAGATGTAAAACATGATGATTTGATATTTGTATAATCACTACAGTAAGTCTAGTTAACATTCATCATCATTCATAATTACAATTTTTTTCTCTTTGTGATGAGAACTTTCAAGATTCACTCTTAGCTACTTTCAAATATGCAATACAGTATTATTAATTATAGTCACCATGTTGTACATTCATCTCCATGACTTACTCATTTTATAACTGGAAATTTGTCCCTTTTGACCCCCTTCGCACATTTTTCTCACCCCTCTATCCCCTACCTCAGGCAAACTCCAATTTGTTGTCTATATGCATGAACTCAGGTTTGTTTGTTTTTTGTTTGAGGGTTTGTTTTCTTTTTTAAGATTTTAAATGTTTTTTTTTAAGATTTTAAATACTGTGGCCTTTTCCTGATACCCTTCTGATGTTGATTGCTTATTTAATTTACTTTAACTGTTCACAGAACATCCCTGGAGTGACTTGACTCCCTTAAAATGTATTCAGACTTGTTTTATGGCCCCAAATATTGTCTATCTTAGTAAGTGCTTTGTGTGCACTTGAGAAGTATCCATTGGTTGGTGGAGCATTTTATAAATGACACAGGTCAAGTTGATCAATAATATTGTTCAAATCTTTATATACTTACTGATTTTCTGTCCATTTGCTTTATTAATTATTGAGATAGTGTGTTAGTGTATCTAACTATAATTGACTTGTCAATTACTTTCAATTCTATCAGCTTTTGCTCTATTTATTTTAGAACTCTGTTACTAGATACACATTTAAGAATCTTACATCCTCTTGATAAATTGACTTTTTGTAACGTTATGATATTCTTTTTATGCTAGGTTATATTCTTTGTTCTGAAATCTAATTTGTCTAAAACAAAAATAACCACTCCAGCCTTCTTTTGATTAAGCTTATTGTGGCATATATATTGGAGCCATTCTTTTATTTTTAACCTAGCTGTGTTTGAAATTTCTTGTAGGTTTCCTATAGGCAGTATATAGTGTCTATTTTATTTAACCTAAGGATGTTTAGACCACTAATATTTAATGTAATTTTAAAATATCTTTTAGTTTATACAGATCATCTTGATAGTTGTGTTCTACATTTTCCATCTGTAATTTGATCAACTTTTTTCTATTTTCTGCCTTCTTTGAGACTAATTGAATAGTTTAAAAATTATTTCATCTCCTTTTTGGCTTAAAACTCACAAATTTTTGCTATAATATTTTACTTGTTGCTTTAGTTTATGCATTATGTCATATCTCTTTATCACAGTTTACTTATATGTGATATTGTAATAGAAAAGAACAAATCTGACTCCATATTAGATCTGTTCTTTGGTTTTAACCCTGTGCCCTGTTTTCTAGGCTTAGTCTTGCTGGCTCTGCACCTTTGCAAAAGAATGTTGCCTTTAGCCTGAAATAAACAGGACAGCCTATTCTCAAGGCTCTGATCTTTAAGGATATTAACACTTTTGCACTTATATAAAGATAACGAGTTGCAGAATAGAAAATAACATTTATTTTGTTAGAGGTTTTACAGAGGCACCACGACCTGACCCAGGTGGACAGCTGCAAGAACCAAGAATTCCTGCACCAAGAAGTCTGCAACAACCAACCACACCCCCTCCCCTTTTTAGTATAAAAGAAGCCTGTATTCTGACTGGAGCAGGGTGGTTCTCCAAAACGTTAGTCTGCCATCCACTTGGTCTGCGGGCTTTCCAAATAAAGTCTCTCTTCCTTGCCCCAACAGCTAGTCTCCCAATTTATTGGCCTGTTGTGCAGAGAGCAGAATGAGTCTGGACTCGGTAGCAGTATTTCATCATTTCTTTTACAAGAACTTTACAGAAGTTCTTTACAAAAGTTCCAATTATCTCTCAGCCCTTGTGCCTTTGGTTTCACATATTTTACTTACACATGTTATCATCCCAATACATTATTACTTGCTACTTAAAGAGACAATTATCTTTTAGAGAAAAACTAAAGTAAGAGAGAGAATTCAGCACATGTAGGTGCTGCTTCTGCTGTCTTTTTCATTGTTGTGTGGACCCAGGTTTCCACCTGCTATAACTTACCTCTGCTGGAAGGGCTTCTCTTAACAGGTCTCTCTCTATGTGCAGAATAATTTCAACTTGTGTATGTGTGAAGAAAAAGTCATTGTTTAACCTTCTTTTTTGAAGAATGTTTTCCATAGATACATAAATCTAAGCTGATAGGTGACTTTCTTCTTTCAATTCTTTAAAGATGCTACTACCTCTCCATATTTTTGCTCCTGTTGTTTCCAATAAGAAATCTATCATCCCTATCTTTGTTCTTCTGAATATAATGCATACACTTTGTGAGCGATTTTGAGATTTTTTTTCTTAATATCATTGATTTTAAGTAATTTGATTTGGATATAACTTGCTATAGTTTTCTTTGGGTTTCTTGTACTTGGGGCTCACTGAACTTTTGAATCTGCATGTTTGTAATTTTCACTAACTAAAGGGAAATCTAATTATCTGTATATTTAGTTCCCTTGAATTAGTCTCATATTTCACTGATGCTTTTTCACATTTAAAAGCAAAAACTGTAAGTTTAAAAAGCTAAAGATCTAATCTGTTCTTAGAAATAATTAGTACATAGATGTAAACTAAAAAAATGTGCAGTATACTGTATATATGTATTTACATGCAATATAATGTGTATGTGCAGTCGAACTGTAATAATTCTACGTAATAAAACTAAAAAAAAAACTGTTTTCTCTCTTTCATTATGGATAGTTTCTATTGCTATGTCTTTAAGGTCACTAAGATTTTGTTCTCCATTGTCTATTCTTCTGTTAATGCCACCCAGTGTATTTTTGACCTCAGAAATTGTAATTTTCATCTCTTGAACTTTGATTTGCTTAATCTAACATCCAGCTGTTTGAAGATATGGAATACAGACATAATTAATCTTTTAATGTTCTCTAAACTAAATTTAGCATCTGTGTCATTTCAGAGTCCATTCTCATTGATTGCTTTTTTCCTCACCATTGCATTTTCCTATTTCTTTGCACACTTGGTAGTTTTACTTGAATGTCAGACATTGTATTTTATATCTTGCTCGGGGCTGGATACTTTTGTATTCCTATAAATATTTTTGAAGCTTTGTTCTGGGACATAATTATTTGGAAACTCTTTGATCTTCTGGGTCTAACTTTTAAACATTGTTACATGGAAACAGAACATTTAATCTAGAGTTAATTTTTCCCACTACTGATTCCCCATGAGTTACTAGGTTTTTCACTTTGATTTCTGGCAATAAACACCACTCCTGTTCATATATGACCTCCAGGCCTTGTTATCTCTCCTCTGGAGTACTGTTTTCTCATGCTTTGGGTAATCTCACATGAATGTACCAATGAGAGCTCTATTGCAAATTTGAAAGGGTGTCTCTGCTGATTTCTAGAATTTTCTCTATGCAAAGCTCTCCTCTCAGTTCTTTCCTACAAACTCCAGCTACCCTAGCTTCTCCCAACTTCCAAATCTATCTCCTGCCTGAGCCTTTTTCTAGGCAATGAACTAGGGCAATCATAGTGTTCGCTCACTTCATCCTGTCCTGTATCTAAGGATCAACATCCTTCATTGCCTAAAGTCTAATGCCTTGAGAGTCTTCGATGCATGTATTTTGTCTGTTTTTGTTTTTTGATGTTGCAGGTAGGAGGGTAAATCTTATCCCATCTTGGCCTAATAAGGAAGCCTTCTCAGAGTGGTTTTATGTTATTTCTTAATTTGTTATACTTGCACCATGTGTAATTAAATTTCAGTTTATACCTGAACCTGCCATGGGCTAAGGTACAAGGGGTGGTGTTGAACTTGTAAGGGTGACTTTTTTATACTCCCATTAAATTCTTGATCAGGTGAATAAAAACAAATCTACACTTCAACTCCCAAAGATGGTATGCAGAGATTTTTTCCTCATTTACTTTTCAAAAATAAAGAAGTTCTTGGACAATCCCATCAAATGGGATATGGCTTTAGTCTGTTGTGTTGGGAAAATCATTTTCCTTAAGTTTGCAGCTTATTTCATAAGTTTCTTGAATGTACCATAGCACGTATATTTTTTAGGTATATAGAGTATAACTTTTTTATGATCTGTTGTTTTGTTTTGCTTTTTGCTTTATTGTTTCACTTTAACATCCAAATGTATCGATTTCATACTGGAAGCAATATGTTATGCTTATTTTGGAAATTATTCATTTTATTGGCATGGTCATTGTGCTTTGTGATACATAACGTGATAAATAACATAAAAACTTCTAACAGTTCATGTCATGTTTTTCAAAATGTTACAAGATAGATCTAGGGTCAGATACTTTCAGATATCTTTACTGTAGTCTTCATTATTTTTTTATCCTTAAGAAAGTTATCACATTGTATATTCTGTTATTCAAGCTCAAAACCTTCACATTCCATATTGGTAATGGAGCCTTGTTCACTATGTACATTCTTTAGAATGTAGTATTTAAGTCACTTCATTTTGAGATATAGTTATCTTCTTTGAATTGTTTATGTAATGTAATTCAGTTAGTAACAGCAAGAAGGTAAAATTCATCAGGCACAACAATAGCATATAAATGATGTGAAAATAGATTAGCCATTTAAAACGTCACCTTGACCACTGGATGTTAAATAAGACTGATGGCTATATTCTCTGAAAATGTAAGCAATCTTACATTTCAAGTGTGTAATATATTTCATCATCTTTTCTAAAATTGCCAAGAGGCTGCTGAGTGCTCTACAACCTTTTAGGGTTTCTGAGTGATACATTAACCACATTTTAAGAAATACTGCCTTAGAAAATTCAATAAAACTACAGACCATTTCAAAGAAATTTGCACAAATGTTCCTGAATCCATTTTCAGACCTCAGGCTAGGAATCACTCTTACAGTTGTTTCCTTTGATAAGGGCACACAGATCCTTCAATAAATGTGCTACGGCCAAGGTAACTACATCATTTGTCCCAAAGCCTACAAATTTCTAAAGAAGAAACTAGCTTGGGTTATTTTTTTCAAAAGGGGATTGTGACAGGGCGAACAATTGCAGTCCATGTGTTGTCCAGCATGAAAACCAAAATGAAAAATTCTGTGGCAGTCAGCCATCGTGACAGTCAAGTATCATTCACAGGCAACAGATTATTATTTATTTGCAATCAGTTTTAGAGAGATAGCCAAAGATCCTTAGACATTACTAGAGTAGAAATCACTAGAAAGGCTGCATGATAAATCTACAATACGAGAAAGGCCAGAGATACATCTCTAAGGAGTGAAGCAATGATGCTTGATAAAACAAAACAGAAAACCTAATATGAGTCTTAGTGTTTTGGCTTTGGCAGGCCCTGTTGGAAACTAGTCTTGTTTTCAAGAAGAGAAAGAACACATTTACCCAAATTGCACCCACCATTAAGATGTTACAGCTTTTAAACTCAACTAATTACTCTACACATCCATGTTCCTTTTCAAAAGCAGAGAGAGAGAGATTAAGATGATGCAGTTGGAGGACACTGACTTCCCCCTCCCCCTCCCCACCATGAATACATTAAATCTGTATGGAGCAATTCTCACTGAAAACAACCTGGGGCTTGGCAGAAAGACTCGCAAAGAAGGACCTCTATGGAGTTGGCTATGAGGGGAAGACAAGCAATCAAGCAGGGACCAATGCCCCTAGGACACAGAAGGGGCAGGATCACACAGGCTTGGATATGCTCCCTGGAACGTCAGCAATTCTAACCACATATTGGGAACCTCAGCCCCGGGGTCTGACACTGGGGAGATGAATCCCTTAGGTGGTTTGAAACTAGTGGGACTAACAGGAGGGCTGTAAGAAACCTGGACTCCACTGATAAAGAGCACACATATGCTTGCTTACTCTGGGGAACAAGGTGGAGGAGGCGGATTGAAACCGCCAAGGACTCTGGCTGGTTTCCCACAACCTTCCCCAGCACGTGCCTTGACACACTCGGATCACCCAGTCTGGACCCTCTGGCTGTGGGGTATTGCCATACTAGGTAGAAGGCTGACAGTGGGGAGTAGAGTGCACAGTTAGGGGAATGGAGTTGGCTCAGAATCCAAACAGGGAGGGGGGGGCCATTACTGGCATTTGCAGAGGTGACAGATTGGGAGCAGTCTGGAACTCTGACCGGGGTGCCAAGAGTGCCCCATTGAAAGCCCTGGCCCACGTGTGTGCCCACTCTGGCCCCTCCTGCCCTGGTCCCACTCCACACTAGGAATAAAGTTGCTATGACCGAGGAGGGTACACCACTGGGGGGTGGGGACAGAGCCAGCTCGGACCCAGGACAGCATCTAAACAGGGTGAGAACAGCCATTAATGGCAACAGATCAGGAGTGATCTGGAGCTCTGACCTGCGTGCCAAGACCACACTAGTGCGTGCTCCAGCCTCTCTTGCTACAGCTCTGCTCCCTTCTTGGGCAAAGGTGTCATTGCTGGGAGTGGGAAGACTGCACACTTAGAAAAGACAGAACCAGCTCAGACCCAACTTTTAGAGCTTCTGCTCCAGCAACTTGGGACCGAACCCCACCCATGATAGAGGAGTGACAGGTACTGAGAATAAGAGAAGCCTTGACTCACACGTGGCTCTGGCTCTAGCCCCTCTGTCTACAAGCTCACCTCTCACAAAGGTAACAGCTGCCAGCACACCCTGGGGGACGGGATGACCCGCTCTCCCACCACAGCCCCTGGGCACACACAGGCTGTATAGGGACTCACACGCAGGGACCCCCCTGAAGACTGGGACAGGTCGCTGTTTCACCTAATTTCACAGAGACAGAGAAAGTTCGGCAAAATGAGAAGACAGAGTGAAAAATGTAACAACAAGGGGGAAAAATGTGGAAAAACAACTCATTAAACAGAGATCAATAACTTACATACACCTAGAAACAGCCTCGCCCACCAGACGGCCAGGGCCCACTCCACCTATTACTGGGAAGGCACTTGTCCAGTCCTCCAGGAAGCCTGCTTTAGCCCTGGGCCAATCTAACCCACCACGGTGTGGGCACCAGACAGAAGAAACCACAATCCTGCGGCCTGCAGAGTCTGCCCACAGCAGGCCAGACCCTACCCTGGGACCAGCTGAGCCCTGGCCATACCCACTAGCAGGCCAACATGACCACTAGTCGGTTACTTCATGACCAGGCCTCACCAACCAGCAGTCAGCAGCCACCACACAAGGCAGGACCTAACCAAGCCCACCAAAACAGAAGGACCCACACAGCCCTCCTAGTGGGAACCCCGGGAGTATATAGCTTGGGTGAGGAGAGGGCAGTGCTACTGCTGGGACGCAAAGGACATCTCCCACAGAAGACCGCTTCTCTGCATCAGACAGAGGAGGACAACTACTGTATGTTATCACTTATATGTGGAATCTGAAAAATAAAACAAATGAATGTAACAAAACAGAAATAGACTCAGAGAGAACAAATGAGTCATTATCAGTGGGGAGAGGTAAAGGGTGAGGGGCAAGATAGGGGATTAAGAATTACAAACTACTGTGTGTAAAATAAATAAGCTACAAAGATCTATTGTACAAAAGAGAAATATAGCCATTGTTTAATAATTCAAAAGTCCACAAATGACAAATGCTGGAGAGGCTGTGGAGAAAAGGGAGCCCTCCTACACTGCTGGTGGGAATGCAGTTTGGCGCAGCCACTGTGGAAAACAGTATGGAGATTCCTCAAAAAACTAGGAGTAGACTTACCGTATGACCCAGGAATCCCGCTCCTGGGCATATATCCAGAAGGAACCCTACTTCAAAATGACACCTGCACCTCAATGTTCTTAGCGGCACTATTTACAACAGCCAAGACATGGAAACAGCCTAAATATCCATCAACAAATGACTGGATAAAGAAGAAGTGGTATATTTATACAATGGAATACTATTCAGCCATAAAAACCGACAATATAATGCCATTTGCAGCAACATGGATGTTCCTGGAGAACGTCATTCTAAGTGAAGTAAGCCAGAAAGAGAAAGAAAAATACCATATGAGATCGCTCATATGTGGAATCAAAAACAAAACAAAACAAAACATAAATACAAAACAGAAATAGACTCATAGACATAGAATACAAACTTGTGGTTGCCAAGGGGGTGGGGTGTGGGAAGGGATAGACTGGGATTTCAAAATTGTAGAGTAGATAAACAAGATTATACTGTATAGCACAGGGAAACATATACAAGATCTTATGGTAGCTCACAGAGAAAAAAATGTGACAATGAATATATATATGTTCAAGTATAACTGAAAAATTGTGCTCTACACTGGAACTTGACACAACATTGTAAAATGACTATAACTCAATAAAAAAAGGTTAAAAAAAAAAAAAGACCAAATTAAAACCCCCTCCTCCCTAAAAAAAAACTTTACATGGAGTTTAATCTATAGAAGTATTGAATCACTATGTTGTAAACCTGAAACTAATACAATATTGTAATACAACTATACTTCCATTAAAATACAAAATAAAAGCCAAAAGAGAGTATTCTTTTCAAATGACATTGCAATCATGTAACTAAGTAGAAAAAGACCACTTTCTTTAAGGTTGAAATACATCTAAGCGTGAAATAGCAGACTAACAAAGATGCTTTGGATAGAAATGATTCAAGTGTTATTTAACTATATATGTTAGAACTTGATTAAAGATACTTGCTTAAACCCCTCAGTCCCGTATTTCCCAGTAACCCTAAAGTTTAAGGCCTGCCTCATGCATTGACATCAAATCAGATGACTTTCAGGAAGTGTTAAAATCCCTTATTAACATCTCCAAATTCAGGTGGACATCTTTCAAAGATACCTTTGTGAGAGTTCAAAAAAATAATTTTTCTACCTCTCAGTCACAGCACAATATATTTGATAATTCATAGAATTTCTGCGAACCAGGCAGTGAAGCAGCCTGGTCTTTTTTAAGGTAGGGTAAAAACTGAAAAAAGATAGAATATTAAACTCAGCCCTGCAATCTTTACAACAGAAGGCTATGAACTTCTAGAACCTCTAACTCAGTATCTCACACCTGGATAATGAACATATCCTGGTTATAGTAGGAACTTTCCAAATCCTTATTCCTTTGTGACTGTTTAGAGCAGTATCAACAAAAGGTTTATAATTAAGTATGAATTTTCCCTACTGGCTTCATTCAAAGTCTGAAACTGTCTTGGTATGAGCAAAAAGGACTGAGAAGTGGCCACAGTGTACAGACTTGGAGACATAATAGAGAAAACCTAAATTGTTTCTTTTTGACCAACTCAAGAAAGTATCAGAGTAATACATATAGCAAATACAAGGCTTAAAAATATAGTAACATAGCCGAGGAAGTGTGATTGGAGCTGCTGGGTTGAGGGAGGAGAAAAGCACTGGTTACTCGGCAGACAGGTTGCAGCCGTTTGCATTGGGAAGTGCCCTGGATTTAGGTCAGAAGATCTGAGTCCTAGCTCAGCTCTACCATTATCATCTATATGACCTGAGGCAAGTGACATATTCTTTGATTCAGTTCCTGCAGAAACAATTTCCTCTTAGGACACTTACTGGAGTTAATATTTTCAAAAATAAAAGTACATGAGTTCTAAGAAGATGGATTTAAGTTTGGGCTCTGAAGTGTCTGAATTAATGTCTTTGAATACATCACTTAACCTCTATGGACTTCAGTTTCTTCACACTGTAGATACAAAATTGCTGGTGCTTAGGCAGGCTACTGGAGGGCAAACACACAGCAGATTGATAACGAGATCAAGACTTCAAGAATAAGAGTCAGAAATGACCTAGGTTAAATGGACACTGGTATATATCTGCAATAAGGTAGGTTCCTGGAAACTGGTAAGTCAGTTGTAACTTTGTGAACTCATCTGTTCTGGGAATTTGCAGCCCTTTTTATCTCGGTTGCTGGGAGACAAGCTATTCAATAAATCTGATTGATAAAGCAGAGTGTTTGGTGATCTTCGCAGGGCACAGATGGGATCCATGTTGAGAAAGTCCCAACCAGGTGGATTTGGGGCCTGCTTTGTAAAACAGAGATTCCTGCAAAATTCTTTATAGCAAAGTCTTTTCCCCATCCTGTCACTCCTCAGCCAAACACTGACCCAGGCGTGAAGAGAGAAAGACTGTTTTAACATCTTAAAGTTAACTAAGATGGAATAATAAAGTTTTTGTTTAGTTTGCGTTTTCTGTCCTTTTCAAAACCAAAACTAGTAAAAAGAATGAGAAGCAAAAAAATAAATAAACAAACAAAACAAAACAAAACTGCTCTGTCTCTGAAAACTAGGAAACATTATAAATCACAATCTATGAAGGACATTGTTCAAATACAGTACAATTTGGACCAAATCCAGAGGAGATATCAAGAACAGAAACATATCTCTGTAAAACTCTGGTAGTGAGTGCCCAGATCCACCTGAAGTAGGTGACGAAATTGATGGAGCAAATCAGTGATCCACTGCATGAACTGGCAAGATCTAAGAGCCTGAGCTGAAGCCACTGAGTCATGGGGTAGAAGAAACAAGGCATGAAGAGGATTTCTGTTATGGTGATCCATGATCAGTGATCTCTGGCGTTACTATTGCACAGGCATGCCTTAAAGATATTGTGGGCTTGGCCCCCAACCACCACAGAATAGCAAGTATAACAATAAAGAGAGTCATATGAATTTTTTAGTTTCCCAGTGCATGTAAAAGTTACGTTTATACTACACTGTAGTCTATTAAGTGGGCAATAGCCTTACGTGTTTAAAAAAAATGTACATACCTTAATTTAAAAATATTGCCAAGAAATGCTAATCATCATCTGACAATGCAGTGTTGCCACAAACCTCCAATTTGTAAAAACTGAAACGTCTACCAAGTGCAGCAAAGTGAAGTACAGCAAAGCAAGGCATGCCTGTAATTGTTGGGAGGCACCAAAACCCCGCCCAAACAACGTGGCGAACTTAACTGATACATGTGTGTGTTTTGACTGTTCCACTGACTGGCTGTTCCCTTGTCTCTCTTCCTGTCCGCAGGCCTCCTGTTCCCTGAGACACACAATATTGAAATTATGCCAATTATTAGCCCTATAATGACTTCTAAGTGTTCAAGTGAAAGGAAGAGTCACACATGCACTCCTGTGTTCATTGCAGAATTATTTACTACAGCCAAGAATGGAAACAACCTAAGTTCCCATTAACAGATGAATTGATGGAGAAGACATGGTATATATACACAGTGGAATACTACTCAGCCATAAGAAAGGTAAGATCTTGCCATTTGTGACAATGGACGGAACTTGAAGGTATTATGCTAATAAATAAGTCATACAGAGAAAGGTAAATATACAATTTCAGTCATAAAATATTAAATCAATCAATTAATAAGTCAATAAATCAAACAAACCAAACAAAATGAAAACAAACACATAGATACAGAAAACAGAATGGTGGTTACCAGAGGGAGAGGGGATGATGGGAGAGTGAAATGGAGAAGGGGGCCAAATGTCTAGTTACAGGTGGAGACTAAACTTTGTGGTGAGCACACTGTAGCATATACAAAAATAAAACATACAGATGAAATTTACATTATAATCTAGTTATCTCAACAAAAAATAAACTGAAAGAATTATTATAAAGTTATTATAATATAATTTATTTTATAAGGCCAAAAAGGAACTAAGAATGTGAGAATGATTGACAAAATTAATAACTTTAAAACCAAGAGTGTATAAAAGACCACCACAAAGAAAATGAGAAAACAGCAGGGATTTAGGTGGTAGTGAAATAGGAAAAAGAGGTGCGGTTTCCAAGGGCATATTGACAATTGAAACCAATACTTGTAAGTCCCTGTTCGCCGGATGTTTTCTCCCCTTTATTATCCAAAAAGTTCAATGGCTGATAAAATTCAATTCCTGTTTCTGAGTTCATTGATCACAAAATGGAAATACCAAAAGCCACAGGAGAGGAAGCCTGTCTTCAAGGGGAAAAGAAAGGAATGAGCATTTCCTACATGCCTACTACGTAGTACCAAACTTTGAGTTTAAGCATTATTCCTCTTTCCATAAAGTTAAAAAAAAATGACCTCTCTGAGGGTAAGTATTTCCTGGAAGCAGCATTAAAAATGATGTTTTGTTTACTCCAAAGCATGTTCTTTCTATTTTATTATGTTGCTTTGATTTAAATTCCTTGTGATTCAAGACAAGAAAAATCCAGATGAAATATTAAAAGAAAAAAAATGGAAAATGATATTGATAGGATTTTACTTTTATGGATCAGTTTGGTGTGAATTTATATATCTTTACAACATTAAGACGTATAAATCGCAGCAATATTTTTTGAACCAGTTCTTAGAGTAATGGAAACAAAAGCAAAAATAAGCAAATGGGACCTAATTAAACTTGTAAGATTTTGCATAGCAAAGGAAACCATAAACAAAATGAAAAGTCAACCTACAGAATGGGAGAAAATATTTACAAATGATGCAACCAATAAGGGAATAATTTCCAAAATATACAACAGTTCATACAGCTTAATATCAAAAAAAAAAGCAACTCAATCAAAGAATGGGGAGAAGCCCAAATAGACATTTCTCCAAGGAAGACATCCAGATGGCCAACAGGCACATGAAACAATGATCAATATCTCTAATCATTAGAGAAATGCAAACCCAAACTACAATGAGGTATCACCTCACACCAGTCAGAATGGCCATGACTAAAAAGTCTACAAATAATAAATGCTAGAGAGGGTGTGGAAAAAAAGAAACCCTCTACACTGTTGGTGGGAATGTAAATTGGTGCAGCCACTGTGGAGGACAGTATGGAGGTTCCTTAAAAAACTAAAAATAGACTCACCATGTGATCCAATAATCTTATTCCTGGGCTTATATCTGGGGAAAACTCTAATTTGAAAAGACACCTGCACCCCAGTGTTTACCGTAGCACTCTTTACAATAGCTGAGACAAGGAAACAACCTAAGTTTCCATCAACAGATGACTGGATAAAGAAGGTTTTATAATGGAATATTACTCAGCCATAAAAAATGAAATAATGCCATTTGCAGCAACATGAATGGACCTAGAGTTTATCATATTAATTGAGGTAAGTCAGACAGAAAGAAAATATCATGTAATATCACTTATATGTGGAATCTAAAAAAAACCAAATTTTATTTACAAACCAGAAATAGACTCATGGATATAGAAAAAAAACTATGATTACCAAAGAGGAAAGTGAGGAAGAATAAATTAGAAATTTGGGATTAACAGATACACATTTCTATGTATAAAATAGATTAACAACAAGGACCTACAATATAGCACAGGGAACTATATTCAATTCTTGTAATAACATATAATGGAAAATAATCTGAAAAAGAAAAATATATATATGTACATGTATAACTGAATTGCTTTGTTGTACACCTGAAACTAACACTGTAAAATCAACTACAGTTCAATAAAAAAATTTTTTTAAGTAAATAAAATTTTTTTAAAAGAATGCCTTTGAGTAATTACTTTTCATGCAGTTTGCATAATTGGCATATTCTAAAGCTTTGACTGCCTTTAAAAAAATCTGTTACCTTAATATATGATCATCAATTGCAGCTCCACTGGGCACTTTCTGTGTATGTTGCCTCAGTTTTTAATGACAGGTAGTATTTTGAAAGTATGAAATCAGCCTGCTTCATACTCTTTTGAACAAAAACTAGATTTTATTTTCCACCTTGATAGTCATGGATGTTTTTCATTATTCTTGAAATTTAAAATTCCTTTTATGATGCCTAGTTAGAGATGTATGACCATTAATGATACCTAGAAAACAACTGGAAACTCTTTATTTTAGCATATATTAATGCTGGTGATCTATATATCTTGATCTTATTTAGAATCACTTAAAATTTTTAGACTTTCCATTTATCAACTTTTTTTGTTGTTTTCTGTCTTTTTATATCTCCTTTTCTATTTTAGTCTGTGAAACTTTGAGATTTTTCTTCATCTCAGTGATTAAATTTTCTAATGTCAATTCTGCTTCTTACAGATAATTTGGTTCTGCTCATATATATTGAAAGTCCTTGCATCCTTCTCCTCATAACAACTACCTTTCATTTCATGTTGTCCTTTATTCCTGACCATTTTCTTTTTATTAGTTACTCATGCTTCATGAGGGTCATACCTTCAGAACTTTCATTGAGAATACTAAATAGATCATCTAGATATTCTTCTGTTTTTTATTATAATTAATTTTTAGAAGTGTCCTCTCCCTTTGAGCCAACACCACTTTTTCTTGTGCTGTAGACTATTGCACAGACCTAACTATTTTGCTTTTTTATGCTTATCTTTATTAATTTTTTTTATATCCATGGTTGACTGAGTTGGGATCTGTTCAACCCTAGAGCTGCCAACAGACTTAGCAAACTGTGTGTCTTCACGCGTCTCTTCCTTGGGCATTTGGGGCATTATGTAAACTTAGAAACATAATAACAAGTTTATTCGTAGTCCAATTTATGGTGTATAGCAAACATTTATCCCTTGTGGCTCTGCTGCAGTATTCTCCTTCACTGTTAAATGCTCCGCGTGAGGCAATAAAATACATATCCCCTGGTGCAAAGCATTAATGCATGTCTTCCTCTGCCCTGGTGGTGTGTTCTGGAAGCTGCAGTATAGGATGATGCTGAATGTTCGGGTTAGAGTAGGAGGTGGAATACTGGGACTAAGACCTTTACTCCTTCAGAAAATACTTCCTGTGCAACATGGGGACGACCTGCCTCATCGGTGTATACCCCCTTTTGTTCCTGAGCTAGACGAAGACAAAGAAAATGAGTCAAAACCTTATGGAAAGGGTCAGCATGCATAGCCTAGGGAAGTATTTCTCTCTGCTGAATCTGATAAAATTTTCAATTCGTAGAAATTCACCTCAAATGCTAGCACACAATACTCCTATCACTCATTCCAAATGCTGTTGAAAAATTCGTGTTATCTTCAAGGATTTTTAAAGAAAAATCTTGAGAAGACAGCATCCCACCACGTTGCCTGAGAATTTCCAGTGACCACTTGTAGTAGAACTGGTCTGTGTTTGCACGTTTTTAACTTCCTCCTACTGACAGTCACTAAATACAAATTTCCCATCTGTTTTGCCTTTAAGTTTAGATATGTACCACCAAGAATTCGGGAAGATTCGTGAAGAGAGACATGTATTTGTGGACCTGACATCCTGATTGTCACTGATGGAGGACAACCTGTGAGAAGCAAAAACTGTTACAGCTTATGCAGAAATCAGCCATTTTGCACAGAATCCTCTGCCCATCTGCAGATGGGTCAGTGATGAGGAGCAAAGAAGTAGACAATTACAGACTTTTTTTTTTAAAGTTAAAATGTCATTTAAGAAGCACTAAATTTGTCTTTTTTTGATCTTTCAAGGACTAACTTGAAAATCATCTCCAAGAAATATCCCCTTCTGAACTCCTCATGTGCTTAGCAACAAAGTCTGGCCGTTTAGCTCTAAAAAGCAAAATCACTGGCTAGAAATAGAGACATTTTATTCTAATTTTTCACAAAGTTCTGAAATACAACTGTATTATTTTGTTAGTTAAAATGATTAAAATAAGTCAGTTAAATTGTGTTCTTATGAATACTCTGTCGTCACATCTGTAACGTGGGGATAATGTGAAGTATCTGCCTCAGAGTGTTATTGTGAAAACTGAGTAAGACCAGATACATAATGCACTTACATAAAAATGAACAAGACGCCGCATTAACAAGGTCGCTGACAAGAAATGCTAACTATAATCATTATCGTCATCACAAAATCATTTTTGTATAAATCAGTGAACTTAAAAGAAAAAAAGTAAAACAATGGATGCATGGTTTTTTCAACTTAATGTTTCTTAACATTGTGGTTATGTCCCTTTTTCTTCTTTCTCTAGTCCACAAGAATGTCAAACATGGTACTGTTCCCTCGTTCACAGGCAGCGCGCGATGGCAGCTTCATATCTGGCTGCCTAGGCTACACGTTCTTCAAAGGTAGAGATTATGCCTAGTTATTGCTCCATCTAAGCCCAGCACCACGCATATGGCAACTTACTGAGCCAGCTCCTGACACGGACACTTTGCATGTACACTCATCTCTCTGAAAGAAGCGTGTCTACCCCTTGCGTATGTTTCCAGCTCCTGCTTACAAGTGGAACTTTGCAATTTGTGGAACGGATATGTTCCCCATACCTGCTAATTAAACATTCACCTACCACTGATGGAGCACTTACTGTGAGTCAGGACGTATAGGGTTGCCAGGGAGCCAAGCACAAGACAAATCCCTCAGGATCTCACAGTTTAAGACCAGGAATAGCCTTTTTTTTTTTTTAAATTTCACAACTCAGTGTGACAAGTGCTTCAGATACTGTGAACTAAACTTGGGGACCCCGTGGCTGAATCAGTGGGATCATGGTTAGCTTGATGAGCACAAATAGCAGGTTGCCATGGAACAGGGTGCCCCACTTGTAGCCTGAAACACACTGCAGGGTGGCTGACATCTGGACTTTGGGTTTGGATCCCAGCTCTGCCATCATTAGTTGGGTGAGCTTTGCCAAATCATTTGACCCCTTGAGGCTTCATCAATAAAATGAGAATGATAATAATTTCTAATCAATGAAGTTGTGGGGACCAAACTGGTCAAGTAAAGCTTTAGCAGGCTCTGGTACACAGCAAGCCCTACTCCAGTGTTAACTCGTATCATCATTGTTACTATATTAATACTATACTGCACTATATAATACTATAATAATTTTTCAGTGGTCTTCAGTCCCTCAATGTCCCTCCATGAAGTTTCCAGTCAAATTATAACCTTCCTTGCACGTCCTTATGTCTCAGGCACTTTGGGGGCAGCCGATGTTATGGGCATTCAGTGACGTTTCTGGTCAGAGGCTGTGGGAATTCACCTAAGCCTTGGGCCAGCTAGGGAGCAACCTAAGGTTGAAAAGGGCAGAGCTTACTTCTTCAAAGTGCCTCTAAATAATGAGGCAAAATGTGCTGCTGATTAGAACATGAGTGTTTGGCAGAGGTGGGGGTGTTTGTTTAAAATGACATTAAAGCCGAAGTTTCACCTATGACTTTTTTTATTACACAAGAAATCTATGTAACCCAGAAGTACAAACAATCATTAATTTATAAAAGTCAAAATCAGTTGTAATCCCACTGCCCAGAACAAAAGCACTATGGCATTTCAGTGTAAATTCTTCTAGCCTTTCTTCTATATATGCATGTTCTGGTTAAAAAAAAAAATGCATCTGTCTTTCTGCTCATCTTACTAACTCCACGTATATCGCCACTTAACATCTGCTAGGCAGGGACAGTTTGTCATTTGATTGGCCAGAGTTCAGAAGGCCACTGTACCGTATTTAATCAGTGGACCAACTTATTCCTAATGCCTGAAAGATGCTAAGCTCTCCTGCTTGGTTTACTTCATTCTATGACTCTGTAATAGGAAAACCAGGGCTGCAAAGGTTGTGTGTGTGTGTGTGTGTGTGTGTGTGTCCCATCTACTCTGTATCTAACCAAATAGGTAAGTTAGGCTGGGACAGGCACTACACACCTCATCATCTTTGATCCTGGAGGCCTCACTTAAAGGTCCCTAGAGTTAAGCATGTTTTCCTATTGAACATTTAACATAGAGTTCCCAGCGTGAACTAGTTTGCTTATCCAGTTATTAGTAAACAGTACCGTCTCCTGTTTTCCCTTGGGCATCCCTTTCCTGGGGGCAACACCTGAGAAAGACACATCTCTGACCAGCATGGGAGAAACCAGGCATCTGGGCATCTCTAACCATACTGCAAGGACAGCAGTACCAAATTCTCACCTCTTACCTCTGACAGTTTATACAAATAAACCCACTTATTTTTTATAAAAATGAAGCTGTATTATGCATGTCACCTTATTAACTGTTTATGTTAATGAATGATCAATAACTCAATTATCTGTTTCTGTACTGATATGTATTTAAACACATATCTACTCCTTCATTTTAATTTTTTACTTAACTATTTTAATGATTTTGTCACGTGAATACCACCATAATTTATTGAGCCAATACTCTGTCATTGGAAGTTTAAATTGTTTCCAATCGTTGACTGTTAAAAGCAACGTCTCAGTGAAAATCCCTGTACCTGTTATCTTTGTGATTGTGCCTGATTACACTCAATGAATATATTCTTCCACTTACCATGGCAAATATACATCGCATCCTGCCATCCTTTCTACCAAGGCTTGATTTTCCCAGGTCTGTGTCCAAGCAGCTGAAAGAAGGTCATAACCACTCTGCTTTAGATTAAGCTGAATGTAAATGGTCTGAGCATCTCGGCGCCCCAAACTGAAGTAATTGGCCCCTCGGGTAACTAATCCTGAATTTCTAATGGGCCCTCGAAACAGAGGGGATCGCAGAGCTGAATTTAGTCATCAGAGTCAGGCCTGACAATATGAAGCTCGGTAAGCAGGGAGGTGGGAACCTAACTGGGGCTAATTTCACACACCTGCTGAAGCTCCCACTGCTCCCGCGGCAGGATTTGGGGCAGGTGTGAGGGGTAATAACTACTGGGCCTAGTTGGGAGGACTTAGGAGACGATTTGGAAAGTTTTTCAGGATTTGACTAGAGCCACAAACCAAAGGTACCTTCCTTTCCAAATCTATAATATCTCTCATAAGTGCAGATGACTTAAGAGAGAATTTTACATACTAAAATATTTTTAGAGATAGGCACCATTCAACCACAGCTTCCCAAGTCAAAGAAACATTGCCATGGATACTATGTGTGAAGTAAAAAAACCTCAAATTTGTAAGAAATAATAATGTAATCATTATCATCATCTCCTGAAGTATTACGATCTTCCCAAATTTATCATGAGGGAGGAAAAAATCCAAAGCCAAACAGGCCTGGATGAACTCCACGAAGCAAACTGGGGAGTGCATGAGTGTAATGGGCACTTAAGCATAACTTCCAGGGGTTGGGGTGACTGTCGCATCCTCTACAACCCTCAGAATGACTCAAAATAAAAAAGCCTTAGAGGTTACATACGATGCTTCTGCCTGTGCATTATTACCTCTTTCCTCTTTTTATTCCTTTTCATTTAAGGAACTGCCTAGTCTCCCCAACAGGCTTGTCAGTTAACCTGCCTCCCTCACTATAATCAAAGGCATGTTATCCAGGCTGTCCAGGCAAAGTGCCCCACTCCCCTGGAGACAGCGACTGGCCCTTCACACAAGCGCAGCCTTTACAGAATATTAACGAGGACTGAATTTCTCTCCGTCAGGGAGCATGAGTCCATGGACCACAGAAAGCATATTGCTGCTAAGGCATGTGATTTATTTCACGGGGGAAAAAAACTGTCAAGATACCCAAGCTCTCTTTTTTAATTAAGAGACTTTGTGGGTGGGGGGACTTTCTGTCTCTTGCAACTAAAAGAATTCTCATTCAGAAATCCTGGGGTTGTTCAATTTCTGCAAGAGGTTATCTGCCTCTGAAGAAAAGAGTACTGTGGAGCCGACAGATTCTATCAGAATTCACTTATAAGTTGGATGTAACATGGAAATTCGGTTCTGCTTTGCTTTAGTGTTCCAGGATTACTTGTGTGAGGAATATTTCAGCATTCACTGACCAAGCTGAGAATAAGCAAATGTTTCCTTCACTATGCACTCATTCGTTCATTCCAGTTACTACCTTGGCAACTTTGTCCATTTTCCTCAAATTCATTTAACAAACCTGCTTGTCTCCATCATCTTTACTTAAATAGAGAATCCAAGTGTTACTCTGGTCCGAAAATGTTTTTTTAAATCACTGTAATGGAAGCAGAGGAAAGAAGAGTTGTAGCTTCGTGTTTCGGTGCTACAAGAGGAAAAGTCCTGGAGATCTGTTTCACAATGATGGGAATATACTCAGTGTTACTGTAAACCATACTGCTGCAAATGGTGAAGATGGTAAATTTTATGTTATGTGTTTTTTACCACAATAAAAAAAACTGTAATAGATTAAGACACTAAAATGTGTTTTAATACTTCATAGTGTTACAGGCTGAATTTATCTGAGGCAGAAAGATACACTGCTGGGAAAAACATACATATTGTTCTGAAAAGCATGTGGGAGGGAATCTGAAACCCCAAGACCTTAGTGCTCACTTGGCACCAATGCTTCCCCAAAATGAAGGAAGTTATTTTGTATAATAGAAGGCAAAGGGGTTGGAACTCCTGGAATAAATCCAGGGCAGAGGGATGAAAAACCATGTAACGGTTGATTAAGGCATGATTTGACCCTTGCCCATAATCATATGAAATGCGGGTGCTGGTAAACTCTTTGGGGAGGAATTCACAAAGACATTTCATTACACATCTGAGTGATAGCTACAGCCTGGAGGAGCACTTCGAGGAGCCACTGAGAAACAAGATTGAAAAGGTCCCAACTGATGTCTAGGTTAAAATGGTTTACAAGGCACTTTTCCTATTCATAATCTGGTTAGTCTCCACAGCAAGTAAAAAAAAAAAAAAATGATATTAGCATTAGTTCCATTTTATAGGCAAGGAAACTAAGGCTCAGAGATGCCAGGCATGCTGTCCAAAGTCATGGGATCAATAAGGGATGAGCACAGTCCTCTGATGGAAGATCGTATGCTCTCCAATTTACATACATTTCCACATTCCACATACACACACAGCTCCACATTCTCCTCCAATAGCACCACACAAGTCCAGAAGCACGCTCTCCTCAGACCTGCACCTGCCCCCCTAGGGTCAGCTCAAGCCACATGTCTTCATCTAATCTCCAGTGCTCCTGGGGATTAGCACAGGTATTATGGGAGACTGAGCTCTCCGAGTGCAGGACCATGATTCTATTCATCTTTAAATCCCCAGTGCTAAGGTCTTGGTAGATATTTTTAATATGTTTGTTGAACAAATGCCATTTCAGTTTTATGCATTTATGTGGCTTCCCATTCCAACCGTGTAGGACATGAAATCATTCATTTCTTGACATCATTTGAATGAACCCCAATTTATTTGATTGAGTTTATATTGCTTTCTGATATTAGAGTTTTACAACACGGGACTTAATTTCATCCCTTATTACATTTTTTCTTAAAAATATTGTCTATCTTCACTCTCTAACAGTAGTGATGCCAAGAAGAGCCAGTTGGTGGGAAGTACAACTTTTAGTGTTAGACCACTAAAAGCCTAAGATGCTTCAGTCACCTTATTATTTCTACCAGCTTAAGCTTAAACTCTTGAAAAGCAGGATGTCGTTTAAATGGAAATTTTTCATTCAAATGTTCATTTTATTCTTTTTCTTTTCATGTAATCATTCAAATGAAAAACTTTTAAAACTTTGTCACCTTTGAAAACTTTTACATTGGTAATTCACTGCTTCCAAACAATTCAAAGCACTTGGCTTCTGACATGTGTGGGTGTTTGCATCTGTATTCTTTTACTGGGATAGGAGAGAGAGAATTATTTTTCCCCCATGCCCACATCTACCACCATCAGCTTGTATGTGGGAGGTTGTCACTGGGGGCGGCACTGGGTGCCGTGTTGCTGGTAGGTCAGATCGCACACACCAGCCTCACCGGGCTCCAGCCCTGGGTTACCTCCTCCATGCACACGCTGGGGAGAAGGCAGGCGAGAGAGGGAACTTGTTCTCTGTTATGCCAATTATCAGAAATGGACCCAAGAATCTAGACAAGGAAAAGTAGAAGAGGTGACCACACATCTCCTCGAGGCAGAATGGCAGAGTGGAGAGAATAAGGTCCTTGAGTTTGTATTTGTGATCTTGGACCAATGACTTCACCTCTCCCAGTCCCTTTTAGCTCCCAGTGAAAAATAAAGAGTAGGATTGTGCCTTGAAACCATCTAAGGCTCTGAAGAGATGCTTCAAGGGATGAGGGAAGGTACCCCTCAGAGATAACGAGATCCCAACTAGAAAAACTTCACCTTGGCTTATTTTATTATTGATTGGACTTAGGGGAAAGATTTAATATGACCAAAAAAAAAAAATTCCATGACTAAAAATATTTGAAAACCACTGATCTACCATCCCTTTATAATTCAACATTCCTGGCCTCTGTTCTCACTCCAAAAACTATGAAATTTTCCCATTGTGCTATTCATAACTTAACAAGCCTGGCTACCTCGGCAAGTTCATTGTGCTTGGGTGGCCTTTCCCATCAGGGGCATTTAATAGTACCTAATAGAATAAGTTTTAAGCACTTTGCCAGATGCTTTCACATTCATGACCTCATTTAATTGACATGTATTTGCTGACCTTTATCAATTTGCAACCACTAAGCTAGCTGTTCTAGGTAGTACAAAAAAAAAAATGGAAGGAAGGAAGTGATACGGCGTAGGCAATTCTGTCTCAGTTTAAAGTGAAACCATGTAGTTAGGAAGAAGAGCTCAAACCCTGGGAGAAGTGGTAAGTGCTTGGCAATGCTGACTCTACCACTGATGAATGTAAATTCCGGCAATTTCTTTAACCCATCAGCCTCCGGTTTTTCAGCTGCAAGAGAATGTCTACATCAGAGGGTGACAGAGGGTGATTCTTTGGGTTAATAATAATATTTAACATATATCAAGGGCTTAAAATAGGCCCAGTACTCTAAGTCTTTTACATGTATAATCTAATGTAATCCTTACAACAACCAAACAAGGTTATTATTAGCTCTAGTTTACATGTGAAATAATAACTGAAGCACAGAGAAGCCCTTCCAAAGAAACACAGCTAGTAGGCAAAGGAGCTCGCTTTCAAACTCAGAGCCTCTAACTCCAGAGCACACCAGTGCAGCCACGGCACCAGGCAGTGATGCACGGTGAGCATCAGACACTGCTGAGAGCAAAGGAGTTACTCACTGATGACTAAGTCCCTTTCTCTCTGAGACTGATTCCACTCCCTTTTAAATAACAACTCAGCACACTGGAAGCCACAAATAAGAGCTTAAGCGCACATACATGCTATCTGTTCTGCAATGGGAAAGAAGAGAACAAATTGTCTACCAGTGGGAGAAATTCATTAAGGAGTGGACTTCTAGCTGGATCTTGCCGAAAGGGTAGGTGTGGGAAGACAGAGGAGGCAGGCCAGCATTTCAGAAACGCAGACGAACATAAGCAAAGGCATGAAGCTGCTGACAAACATGGGGATGGGGAGATGGGAAGAAAGTTGAAGACGATGCTCTGAGGCATCTTTACAGACATAGCTTGCTTTAGGCCAATTTAACGTCTAGAGAAAGACCCGGATCTTCAGGGAAAACAATTACCAATCATCGTAAGCTTAAAAAATTACTCTGCTTCTCAGGAGAGTAAACTAAAGAAGTTATCTTGAAATAAGGGCTTCCTTCCAGAACTGAAAAGTGTTTGACTTTCAGAAAACAAATGAACTTACACACTATTTAAAATATATATGTTCATTCTGAAAGCAGTGGGATACATTCTTGTTTGAGGAACAGAAGCTTTTCCTTCAAACCAAATGCTTTATAGTTTCTCAATATATAAAACGGACAGAAAAAGATAACTGCTCTGGCTGAAGCTAAAATGTGAAAAATAAAAATCTTGCTTCCTGTGTAACCCCGTGGAGCCTAGAGCAGTAAGCAGGGGCTCTTCAAGAACGGACAGCACGTTTCTAAGCCCAAGCGGTTGTGCAATTCTCTCTGTATTCAAAAAATATAAATTTCCAGATTATATAAACAGCTCATACAACTTAATAACACAAGCAACCCAATCCAAAAATGGGCAGAAGATCTAAACAAGCAATTCTCCAATGAAGACATACAAATGGCCAATAGGCACGTGAAAAAATGCTCAATATCACTAATTATCAGAGAAATGCAAGACAAAACTACAGTGAGGTTTCACCTCACACCAACCAGAATGGCCATCATTCAAAAGTCCACAAAGGATAAATGCTGGAGAGGGTGGGGAGAAAACTGAGCCCTCCTACGTTGTTGATGGGAATGTAGTTTGATGAAGACATTATGGAAAATAGTATGGAGATTCCTCAAAAAACAAAAACCACACTTACCATATGATCCAGCAATCCCACTTCTGGGTATATATCCAGAGGGAACTCTAATTTGAAAAGATACATGCACCCCAATGTTCATAGCAGCACTATTTACAATAGCCAAGAGAGAAGCAACCTAAATGTCCATCGACAGATGACTGGATAAAGAAACTGTGGTATATTTATACAATGGAATACTACTCTGCCATAAAAAAGAATAAAATAATTCCATTTGCAGCAATATGGATGGACCTGGAGAATGTCATTCTAAGTGAAGTAAACCAGAAAGATAGAGAAAAATACCATATGATATCACTCATATGTGGAATCTAAAAAAAAGGACACTGTGAACTCATCTACAAAACAAAAACAGACTCGCAGACATAGTAAACAATCTTATGCTTCCTGGGGAAAGGGGGTGGGAAGGGATAAATTTGGGAGTTTGAAATTTACAAATGTTAGCCACTATATATAAAACTAGATTTTTTTAAGTTTCTTTTGTCTAGCACAGGGAACTACGTTCAATATCTTGTAATAATCTCTAATGGAAAAAATATGATAACAAATATATGTATGTATATGCATGACTGGGATATTGTGTTGTACACCAGAAATTGACACATTATAACTGACTGTACTTCAATAAAAAACATATATAATAACTGACCAGCCTGTCTGGCTAATGTTGGTTGTATAATGCTACCGTTGGCCAGTGTTTGAACTCAAACAGCAATAACAGGTGGCAGAAGTAGAGCTGATGGTCACTGCCAACCTGAAGCCAGGTAAAGGTCACATCAACCCGTGTAGTATGTTTTGTTCAGTTGTATTTTCCTTGGCTTTTTAATTTCTACTTTTGTGTGTGTAATTGTTACTTTTCTATACCATTTCTTATAAGTTGAAAAAAATGATACCAAGAGAGACAATGTCAGTTTTCTTCATGAATATGGGACAAAACCAACTTGAGTTTTTTTCCCCTCTGCTCTTTTACTGGTGAACAGGACTTTCTGTTTTATTCTGAGAAGCATACCCAAGTTCTCTCATTGACTCTCATTTTGTGGAGAATCACGCACCACATGAAAAGAACTGGAAGATTGGTATTTCTGCAGTGTACAAGGAAATCAGGCACTTGAGAAATTCAGGTCTGCCCAATTGCTAGATTATTAAAAACCATTAACAGAAGAGAAGCAATTTACTTTCTCTAAAAGCAGGTTCCATAGGGCCCTGTAGAATCATTTCACTCACTAATAATCAGAACTCTAGTCCCACCGGGATGCCTGCACAAAATGAAATGAAATGTGCAGTCTCATCCATCTCCAAAAGGAGTCTGAGCCCATCCACCAGGAGTTCTTAAATTATCTGCACGTTGCTTTCACTATGGTAGCAATTGGTGAGGAAATCACCCTCTTCCATGCTCCCTCAGAGTATTCACGTTTTGCTCTTCCATTACAAAGGGCTATTAACATTTTACAAACAAGAGAAGATCCAAGGTGTATATATATAGACAAAGTTGGGAGCACAAAGGACATCTTATTCCAGACAGTGCAAGTCCTGGAAAGCTGTTCTGAAGGTGGCAGGACAGGCACGTCCCAGAGGAAGCTGGGGGGAGGAAAGAAATTAATTGTGGGGTCAGCTTACTATGCTCTACGCACTGTGCCAGGCAGTGCATGTGCGGGAGGAGCTCATCACTGAGACCTTCACAACTCCCTTGGCAGCCACCTTCCACTGCCTTCCATGTCCCCCTTGCCTCCAATAGTCAGGGCCCTCGGGTAGTTTCCTGTGAGTTCCACCTGCTCTTCCCAGAAAAGTTTACCTATGGACTTTTCCTGAGCCCTTCCTCTGTTCTCATCCAAAGCCCTTTCCCCAAGGTCTGCCTAGGTAACAGCTAATCTGTTCAAGCTAATCTGTTTAATATATTATTGAGTTTCCTCTCCCAGACTCTACTTCAAGAACATGTTGGCCTGGCAGACAAATCCAAGATCTTTACTTCCAAGGGAATTTGGGGCCTGATGAGAAATCAGGAGATAGAAGAATGTGGCTGCTCAAATCAAGGTCAAAATCTTGAACTATTGGGAGGCCTTGAGTTTTTTAAAAATGTGAGTTTTTTTTTTTTAAAAGGTCATTAAAAACTTTGGCCTCACTTGAAGTTGTGGTATATTTATACAATGGAATACTACTCAGCCATAACAATGATAAAATAATGCCATTTGCAGCAACATAGATGGCCCTGGAGATTGTCATGCTAAGTGAAGTAAGTCAGAAAGAGAAAGAAAAATACCATATGATATCACTCAATCTGAACTCTAAAAAAAAAAAAAAAAAGACAATTGAACTTATATAATATAAAACAGAAAGACTCACAGACTTGTGGTTGCCAGTTGGGGAGGGGAGTGGGAAGGGATAGACTGGGAGTTTGAGATTTGCAGATACTGACAGGTATATATAGAATAGATAAACAAGTTTATCCTGTATAGCACAGGGAAATATATTCAATATCTAGTAGTAGCTCATGGTGAAAAAGAATATGAAAATGTATGAAATGAATATGTTCATGTATGACTAAAGAATTGTGCTGTACACCAGAAATTGACACATTGAAAACTGACTATAATGCAATAAAAATATTTTTTAATTAAAAAAAAATACATTGGAATTCTTAGAACACACACACACACACACACACACAAAAGAAGAAGGAAAAAGAAACTTTAGCCTAACTTAAGACTGGATTCCCCGTGGTCTTCAGGAACCCTGTGCCCTCCTTTCCCTCTTTTCATTCTCATCATACTCTCATCTCCAGAGTGCTGATTTTGTTTTTGTTTAAGCTTTTGCCCTTGTTTTGGCAAAAACAAAACAAAAACCACCACGAATATTCACAAGAACATGTTTCTTTGACAATGTTCACCTTCTTGTAAAAATGAAAGGACGAAAGAGTCAACCAGACATCATAACAATATCAGTTAAGAGTCTGTCCTCATGCAGGTAGAGGTGTAGTTTAGAATTTTAATCCCTGATGCAAGCAGGATATGCCCAGCCCTCTTCTTGTTACAATTATAATGCTCTAAAATATAGCAAGCTTATTGAAACTATTACATAATGAGGAGTAAATTAGAACATAGCTGTTTATCAATCCAAATTTTTCTCCATGCAAAAGATATGAGATGCCTTGGGGGAAATGCAGCAAAACAGAGGGGCTATAAATTGAAGTTAAGGCTGACTTTTTCAGAATGAGAATGGTTTCTGAAATACTCCAGTAGGATAAGAATTAGAATCCTGAAATCACTGGCTATGAACTTTTATGTTCACACAGCACCAAAGTTTCTGGCTCCAAAGAGAAGTTAGCCTCGAAAGCAAAGAAACAAGCTTGCATTTGCCCTCCAGGGCAAGTTGAGAGTAGGATGATGAAACCAGCCTGGGAGTTGTCACAGATCAATTATATATTCAACTTTCTTACCCACATAATCCCCGTGTGTTCTCTCCTGAAATTTTGGAGGATTTCAGGAGAGAAAATGAAAAGAGTCCTAAGTATCAGGAAACATAATCAGAAGGGGGAAAAAAATCTGTAAGTATGAGGAAATATGACCAATCTTACTTATTTTTACTTGCCTCTAGCATGAGTGACCCAGTCTGGAAGGTGTGATTTTCCTTTTATCTGAAATTATCCGGCATCCTACTGCCAGATTTAGCTTCCTCAGAAAAGATCTGATCATGTCAGACATAGAGCAAGGAAGTTTTGAGGCTGTGCGATCTGCCTCCTCCAACTGCATTTAGAAAAATCCGCCCTCCCCGAATGCTTTCACATTTCACACTCCCTGGGGAAAGAGGACAGGAAAACAATGGATTCAGTAATTCTCTTTAGATGTATCAAGCATCTCACCCTACTAAATTTCACCTGGAATCCGGTTTCTAGGGAAAGATGAAAGTCTGTGATCATCCAGAACACTTTTACTGTCAAGGCGTAGGGTGTGGTTCTTTAAGACCCAATGCTGTCCTTCTAAAACATTCTCTAAATCCCCATTAGCTCTCCAGACATACGTTCAAAGACAACCTATCTATATATATTGTTCAAAGGTAAATAAAAGAAAGGCATTTATAATAAAAATTATGTATTTTTTTAATATTTAAAGTGGGACGCAGGGCAAATCTCTGTTATAACAGCTCCCCATATAATGCAGTCTGTCTAGCTTCCCTTGCAATGCCAGTAAGTAACCCCCCATCGTATGACAACCAAATCCTCCCACAAACTTCTTAAAGGCCCCTACCAGCTCTGCGAAGAAGCACTGATCCAGCTGGCCTGCAAAAGACTTGCCGTAACAACAGCTGAGACAGAAAGGGTCACTCTGCCATCCTTGGATGGAGGCCCCATTCCTCAAGGAAAGGCAATACCAATCTAGCAGCCGAGGCTATTGCTTTTGCTCCAGCCCTAATTTCTAAATGGATCTTGTCACTCAGTTAACCCCAAATAAATTTTTTAAAATTGTGTTAATTGTGAATGAAAATCTCAGGATGAAAAGTAAAAAACTTCATGGAGTAAAAATTGGGTTGTTATGACACGAAACATCTGAATATTTCCAAATACAGGCCTTTCGCCATATATCTAGATCATGGATATCCACATAACATGCAGATGATTGAACAAAGTTTCATCTGAATTATTTCATGTTTTATAGACCAGAGAGGAAATATCTATGTCTGATGTTGGTCAACGCCCATCCAGTCCTGGAACAGAGATGCCTCTTACACATGGAAAAGAATTGCTTTTGTAGGAAGCAGTTTGCATTTTCATTACATTTTCTGTATTCCCCAACACAACCCTACCCTCTTTTGAGACGTTACATTTCCAAGGTAGCATTCATTCATTCATTCATTCATTCTTCAGAATTTACTGGATAGCTCTTACAAACCAGTAAGCTCAGACTTACACTTAGGAGTCAGACATGAAAAATAATTACAACACGTAACAATGCTTCAATAATGCAGTTATATAATAAGTTCAGTGTCACCATGAGTAAGGCTTAGAGTAAGGGTTCTGAAGTCAGGCTGCCAGGTTCAAATGCCAGTTTTTCTATTCATTTACTCTGTAATCTTAGGCAACTCACTGTGCCTCCTTTTCCTCAGCTATAAAATGGGGATAATAATGCAATCAGTAACTTTATGGATTTCATAGAGTTGTAAAGATTAAAATACATATGGAATGTATTTAGATTATGCTCATTAAATGTTATTATTATTGTTAAATGGATGCAGACAGAAAGGATTTTATTTTAATGTACTAAAGGGAGCAAAGGCTCTTCTGGAGATTTTGATTAATATCCTAAATATTGAAAGTTTTCCAAAATAATGTTATCCTCCTCCCAATTTCCTTGCCAGTTCTCCAGTGTTCTGGGCAGGACCAAAAATCAGTTTTAAAATGGTAAAACAATCTGACTGGCCATTGATAAGAGAATAGTTAAATGAGTTAGAGATCTTTTATCTTTGTTCACCATCGTGTCTCAGGACTAGCACAGGAACTCAAAGATTATTTGCTAAATAAATGACAAGATGAATGGAACCTTATTTAGCCATCAAAATATTTATATAAGTACTTCATTATTGGTGTACAACCCATTTAGATATTAAATAAAAAATAGCTACAAAAAAGAAGAATTTGATCCTTGGTTTCGTCTTTAAAAAGTTTATTTATATGAATACAAATGCATAAATTCTGAGAAAATGCACACCACAGTGGTAACAACAGTCTCTTAGTAATCAGATTAGGGTTGGCCTTTGCTTTCCTCTTACTGAATTTCACTATATCTTTTTGCAGGAAAAAAAAAGGGAATGATGCTTATTTAATGGGACACTAATGAGCAGCTGAAAGGCCAGAGGTAAAGAGAAAAAACAGTAATAAAGGGTAAAAATTATTCACAAACAGGTTATTGGCCTAGTCCAGCATTGGCTATGATACACACAAACCTTTGAAAATTATACTGAAATTACATATTGTTAGCATTTCTGCTTTCCATAGATAATTATCTTTCTACCTGCCTTAGATACCCACTTTGGTTGAGAGCTGGTCTTATGTACCATTAAGAATTTATTATTGCTAGTCCATAGTAATTGGACATTTCCAATGGATTACCCATTCCATCTTGGTTTAAAAACAGAATACTGAAGTCTGAATTTTTTAATCCCTTTAAATTACTTCAGAGCTACCCTATAGCATGGATCAACCAATTAATAGCCTTATCCTTGTTTACAATGAAAGGATTATGAATTAACTGAGTCCAAGGGCTTTCTGGCAATGTAATGGTTAAAATTCCTAAGGGTTTGCAGCCTCTTTCTGGCAAATGAAAACTGAATTACATAACCTAGCTCATACATTGAGGACAAAGTATAATTACTATGAAATGACAAGTCAACTATGAAGGAACCGTAGCGGGAGAATTTGCATTTGAACACTTCTATTAGAAGTTGCATGCACAGTGTACAAAGGAGGTCTGAATTCAGCTCTCTGGGTTATCAGCCTGTTTAACACTGCAGTGAAAGGGTGAAATAGACATTTGAGGAAGACGCATTTTCTTTGATAAAAATCAGAATCTTCACTGAAATTTCTGATGCATCATGCCACATAAGGACAGCTTGATAGAGCAAATGCTGCTCCCCGTATGTCAGCAGAAGCAGTGTTTTGACAGTTCATGGCATATTTTTCAGGTCTCCTGAGACCTCCGGGATTGCATTAAAGGAAGGATTTAGTCTTGTTCCTATGGAAACCGTAACTACTCGGTAAGCCTGTTAAACAAGACAGTTTACAACATGGTATCTTTTTCGGGATGAACTGTCTTTGCAATATATCATTGATAAATTTTTCAATCTGGATTTCGACATCTGTCCAAGAAAATTCCAAATCTGTGATGACTCTGCCAGAAAGGGGTCAGCTGGCCACAGCGTAAACAAGCTCCATCGCACTCACGTTCCTGTGCCAGAACTCAGAAAGGCCTCTCGCTTTAAGGAAAAAGGATTCTGCTCAGAACCCAGGAATAACATTCTTACTCTGAACACCTCATAAGACATCAGCATTTTCTTAACTACCTTTTATTTGCATTCCTTTGAATTTCCCCACTTTTCCTCCTTATAAAAAGATGAACGCATTTAAAGTTAAATTGACTTAAGGCTTAAGAAACAGGAAACATGTGTTGTCTCTTCTCCTTTCTAGCTGTGACTATTTACACGGGTGCACGAGACTACACCTTCTACTCTTACACCGCTAGCCTCCATCACAATGCCCAGCACACAGGAGAAAAAGCAGTAATAGTAATATGGTAACACTATCAGACATCACACTGGGCTATAATACTGAGCTGTAACACTTTTCTGCAACACTGACACTCTGCTCTTCAGCATATTGGTAAATGAATAAATAATTAATGATACAACTTCTCTGAATCTTTGTTTTCCTATCTCTAAAATAATGGGGGATGGTTCTTACTTTACAGGGGACTTGTGATGATTCGTGGTTTACTTTATAAGCCATTAAAACTATACAGATTTCAGCAGTAATATTATTATTGGCTTCCTGCATTTGCAAACCTGTACCATCTGGGTACAACAAAAGAACAGTGCTTAAACGTCTTGTGTTTTGCATGTGGGTAAGTTGCTTTTAATAATAAAGTATTGAAAGCATCACATAAACAGTGCATTGCAAAGAAATAAGAGTATGAGTACGTTGGACATTAACTCTAATGACAAACTAGCTCTGTTTCACATTTTTCATCTTGCTCTATACCAAGTGCATAGAGATCTGAGGGCTAGAAAAAGTCTCCATAAAACTGAGAGCATCCTTTTAGCCAGAGCTGGTTACCGCTACAAAGCAAAGGGTGAACAAATGTTGCAGTATTCATTGTAGAGGAACTGGGTTACAGATCAGCACAGAGCAGAGCAAAGCCGTGAGCAGCCCACAGGCACCATTTGTTGTTTAATTGATGACATGGCTGATGATGGTGTGTGTCTTTGTGCACACAGGTGCTTGAGTATCAGAGACTACCCTCTGTTTCTAGTTGGTACTTGAAAGAGCTGCCACTCTTTGCAAGTCATTGTCCTAAGAGGATGAACACCCAGATGCTGAGTGGAACTGGAGGACCAAAGCCCTCAACAGTTCCACCCGAACATTCCACTGAGCCACATAGGGCTGTGACCAGCAGAAATTTGGGGACAGGCCCCAAGCCAGTGTGGCAGGCAGTAAAACAGATCCTGCTTCAAGTCCCAGCTCCGACCTCTAACTAGTCGTGTGGTCTTGGACAAACTACTTCACTTTTATATATTTTGGTTCCCTAATTTGTAAAGTAGAAATAATAACAGTACCGGTGTTGAAAATAAAAAAGCATGCCAGTGTAACAGAAAAGAACAAATCTGACTCCATGTTAGATCTGTTCCTTTGGCTTTAACCCTGTGCCCTGTTTTCTAGGCTCAGTCTTACTGGCTCTGCACCTTTTGTAAAAGAAAGTTGCCTTTAGCCTGAAATATACAGGAGAGCCTATTCTCAAGGCTCTGACCTTTAAGGATATTAACATTTTTGCACTTATATAAAGATAACAATTTGCAGAATAGAAAATAGCATTTGTTTTGTTAGAGGTTTCACAGGGGCACCATGACCTGACCCACCTGGACAGCTACAAGAACAAAGAATTCCTACAGCAAGAAGTTTGCAACAACCCACTCCCCTTTTAGTATAAAAGGAGCCTGAATTCTGACTTGAGTGAGATAGTTCTCCAAGACATTAGTCTGCCATCCTCTCCGTCTGCTGGCTGAATGAAGTTGCTATTTCTTGCCCCAAAACCTTGTCTCCCGATATATTGGCCTGTAGTGTGGTGGGCAGGCGTGATATGGAGGAAGCGCTCACTGAATGCTAGTTATCACTGTTGTGTGAAATGCCATATTTAAAAATTCTCAAATAAATATTTTATTGTTTTAATTGGCTGTTTGCTTTTGTAAACCAGACACGCTCTGAGTTGGGCGGACTACTATGTTTATTGATTAATAAGATGTTTTTAGACATCCTTGAAAGGATGCTTGAGTTTCCTATGTCTTGCTTATCACACATCCCCTATATTTCTAGGTACTCTGGAGATGACAAAAAGACTCGGTCTGTTCAGAAAATTCCCAGCAATACCCAGAACACAGCAGATGTTTACTCGTTTATTAAATTCATAAATGAAGGGAAAGTGTCATTAAACCTGGCTTCTTGGATTCACTGGAATAAATATATACTTTGAAACTTAAAACCAAAATTTTAATACAAGATCTCCTTATCATTTGCTGGTGTCAAAATAAATTGCTCTAGAGGGAGAGGAGCTCCTTCTTTTGAATCCAAGGACTTATGGGCAGTATTTCTTATTTGTGACTAGAAGAGGGAGCTGGACCCAGGGTCACAGGAATTACAAAGCAATGCAGAACTGAGTGTTTTGACACTATGGCGAGTTGACTGCAACTCATGACTGACTTTGTTTTCCAGCTTGCAGAGGATGAAAAACCAATATATTTGTCACCCCAAGGAGTTCAAGTTAATGCCCTTTGTACATAACTTTTGGAAAACTGATGGTGTAGACATCAGTGTCGCTGCATCTTAACATTATTAAATCACAAAATTTTAGTGTTGAGCAATTCTTAAGGATCAATTTTTACCTACGATCCTCATTATAGATGAACAGTTTGCAGTCCAAAGAGCTAAGAGGCTTTCTGTGAACACTTGGCTAGCCCAGCAACACGGCAGGGTAGAGTCTAAACAAATCAGTAATAATAAAACTACCTTGTTGTGAGTGCTTACTGTGTGCTAGGCAGTGCCACCTGGAACAGCTCTTTCTGCCATAAGATTCTTGAAAAAGAACAAAGCATAGACACGGCAAAAGATTCTGCTTCCATTCGTGGAAAAATAAATTATTTTATGTCTGGCATGAAAATGTCATGGGTTTCCTGCTATGGGCTCTTTGTTCATTAGTCAGGAACTCAGGGTCCTCACATATTGGACATGGTTTTCCCTTAAGTATTTGCATGCCCCTTAGCAAGCAAAAGAATTGAGACAGTTTTTATATAGCACAAGCTAATTTAAAGAGGCTGCAGTCTTGAAAAACCGATCGCGTTGTTTCTACAGCGGGGAAAGGCAACGAGGAGTGTGGCCACACAACCAAGTGAGAGCAAATAAACAAGACAAAGTCAGGAAGTGAAAAATCACTCCCTCTCATTCCCTGTCCTGACTTCTGCCTACCCTCCTAACTCTTCTCCTAAAAAGGGTGAGTGCCCAGGAAGATATGGCTTCAAAAATGTTCAGATGCATGTGGCGAGTTAGGTTTATTCCAAACCACATCTCAGCTGCCCTGTCTTGTTTGAGATACTTTAGAAGGTGCTAAATCACCTCAGGTCACCTTGAAGCCTTATTATATGTGGCCATCTTAGGGAGGCTGTTTCAGGGTGATGCTGTTGAAACTTCTAGGAACTAAACTCCTCTGAAAAGGGTTAGAGCAGACCATGCTACAGCAGAATGCCACCAGGTTGAATCAGTTTTAGTCTGGTGTCACTATTTTACAGCAGTAAGGAATAATGGAACTAGAGATGCATTAAATTTGGGAAGACTTTTCATCAGTTCAGATGCTTTATCATGTCCATTTTCAAAAGCCCAGAATTGACAATTGGTTTTGCCTTCACTTTGGCCGCCTAATTTTACTACTTACCCTTTCCTGTGCCTTCCAGTTGTCCCTCTCCCTCCTATCAGGTTTGTCTACATTTTCCAAATGAGTGGGGATCATTCTGGTCTTCCCACCATTGCTGGCAAAGTTTCCACGTCCTGAACGCATCGTCTGCATCCTTATTCTATCAAAGTAATAATGAAGGTAAATTCACAGAGCCCCAAAGGCACTGAGAGAATACAGCAGTAGCGCCATTTCTGCACCCTACCTCGTCTCACTCTGTAGGGGCAATTTACCTCTTACCTGCTTATATACTAGAATTACCTCCACATTTCTAGGTATTTTATGCATACCATTATCTCTTGAATTTTATTTTTTTTCCTTTTTCAGTTTTATTAGGTAGAATTATTACAGTTCGACTGCACATACACATTATATTGCATGTAAATACATACACACAGTACACTGCACATTTTTTTAGTTTTCATGTATGTACTGATTATTGTTTCTAAGAACAGAGTAGAGCTTTAGCTTTTTAAATTTACACAGTTATCAAAAGAATAAAGCCAACCACAAAATAAGAATCAACAGAATGCAAGAACTCCATCATCTTAGTTATAAATAGTAAGTGCTTCATTTGTGTCCTTATTATTGTTGTTATTTTTTAGATTCTTCATATAAATAATGTCATATGGCATTTTTCTTTCTCTTTCCAGCCCACTTCACTTAGAATGACAATCTTCAGGTCCATCCATGTTGCTGCAAATGGCATTATTTTATTCTTTTTTATGGCCGAGTATTGTTCCATTGTATATATGTATCTCATGAATATTAAACATTATCTACAAGTTGCTCATACAGTAAAAGAAAACTTTAGTTCTCTTATTATATCCTCAATATTTTTAATCACAAATTTGAGTTATTATTTGTCTGTGTTCAAATGGTTTATGCTGAACCAAGTAGCAAACAGTCATGATCATTTCTTATATAACATTTTCTCCCCTGGAGTTAATAATTATTTGGTCATTAATTTCACCTTAATGTATTGATTTTCTTTCCACAGCCACTGAAAGCTCTGTAAAATGCTACTTAATACAATTTTCCTCTTGGCCAAACTTGTCAGATAACCTACTAAGTCCATTTCTCTCTTGGAGGCACCCTTCCTGGAGTTCTCCCTTTTTCCAGTCTTGTCTGGACTGGCTGCCCCCCAGCTCTGGTGTCACCTCAGATTCCCCCTTGCCTCTCTGTGGTGTGGGATCCTCTGTGTCTGGAGCTCCCCGTCTTCCTCTTCCATGCTTTAGCCTTCAATTTAATAGAGAACTTCTTCCAGGATCTTCTTGAAAATAGAGCCCTTCACAGATATACTTTTGAGATCTTGAATGCCTGAGATATTTTATTCTACCTACTAGATTGATTATTTTGCTTAGTATATTTATTTTTTAAGTGAAGTGTAGTCAGTTACAATGTGTCAATTTCTGGTGTGCAGCATGATGTCCTAGTCATGCATATATATATGTGGATTAATTTTCATATTTTTTATTAAAGGTTATTACAAGGTATTGAATATAGTTCCCCATGCTATACAGAAGAAATTTGTTTTTTGTCTATTATTTTGCTTAGTACAGAATTCTATGTTGAAAATCATTTTCCATCAGGATTTTGAAAGTCTATTTCGTTGTCTTCCAATAGCCAGATGGCAATGCCAGTCTGACTCCCAGTTCTTTGTATGTGATCCTTTTTTCTTCTCTCCAGAAGGTTTTGGCATCTCCTTATGACCCTTGTATTGTGAAATTTCATGATGCTGCACCTTGGCATGGATATCTTGTCATTCATTATGCTGGGTGCTCGACAGGCATTTTCAGTGAACAAATTCTTATCTCTTAGTTATAAAGAAATGTTTCATATTACTCTCTTACCTCGTCTCTTCCCTCCTGCTTATCTTCTGGAACCCTTCAGTTTGATGCTGGAGCTGCTGGACTCATCTTCTAGCTTTGTTATCACCTCTTCTGTTGACTTCTTTTATTTCATTTTCAGGGAAATTTCCCATCTTTGATATCCTCTTGACTGTTACTCTTTTTTTTTTTTTCCATTTCTGTAATTCCTCTCAGTCCAATGTTGAGCCTCTGATTTTCTTAACTCTTCTTCCTTATTGTTCATTCTTTGACTCTTTCTTAACTTCATTTCTGGGAGATCTGTTCAACTTTTACATGTTTCTCTTTTGTAATTCTTTTTTAATTTCTAAGAGTTCTTTACTGTTTTCTGATCATTTTTTATCCTAAATCTTGCTAACAAATAAAAAAAAAAGGTCTCATTTCTCTGAAGCTATAGCCTCTCTATGGTTTCCTTTATTCTCTGGGTTTTTTTTTTACTATTGTTTATTTTGGACTTTGTCTTTCGTGTTCTGGAGCTATCTGGAGGAAACAGGCTGGAGCCTCATATTCCCATTTTCTGACTTCAACAAAATCTCTCAATTTCAGATGACACTTCATCCTTGCCTTGCTCCAGTTCTGGTGTTCCAGAGCTTGGCTAAGTGAGGGCAAGAAAAGGTAGTCACTGTGCAGAGTAAGGATCCTCGCTCCTTATACAAACTTCCCAATAATCCCATTTTTCAGGTTCTGAAATCACTCATCTTCCTCTAGCCTCATGCTTTCTTGGCGCCTGGTGCATCCAATTACTGAAACGCTCTGGGGATCAGCTGAGTGAGCTGGCACGTTTCTCACTGATACCCTCGCCTCTGTGCGCCTGGACTTGACCTCCTCCCTGGAGCCAAGTCACATACCATTCCTTTATCCGCCTTCCACCCTACCTGCTGATTTGGAGTTATAGATGCCCCCATTCCTTGTTGCCCTGGATTTGTCTTAAATTTTGTGTTTGTTCAGCTATAAGGATGTGCTGTACAACACAGGGAATATAGCTGATGTTTTACAATAGCTATAAATGAAGTATAACCTTTAAAAATTGTGAATCACTATATTGTACTCCTGTAACATGTAACATTGTACACTAACTATACTTTGAAAAAAAAAAGAAAAAAAGAAATAGTTAAATGTCTTAGGAAACTAAGTGTTGGCATTCCTAACCACTGAGGAATGAGGAAAGTAGTAATGACTGTAGAAATCTATTCTATCAAAATGTAAAATGTTATTTAAATGTCAAGTCGAATTTTGCAGTTTAAAAAATTTGTTTGTTTTTGTTTTTTTCTAAGAGGATAAGAGATGGAAATATCTTTACACCACTTGAAAACTGTTGCTCTCCTCCACAGCCTTCTACATGATACTCTGCCTCATACTTTTCCCCCTCCTCCCAAATCTTAAGGTCAGAGCGTAAGTAACCACTGTCATCTCCCCGGTTGCAAATCTTATCTGTACCATTTCACTGTGGTCTGGCCAACTTCTAACTGCTTCCATCTACCTCTCTTTGCTGGAAGGACTTTTCTAGAACTGCAGGAGTCTGCTCTGCCTGTGAATTCCCCCTGGGAACATCTCCCCAGCTCCCTTCTCTCTTTGGTGAGATCATACTGAGCTGTGTGTTGTCTTTTTTTAATAGTTTTTCTGTGGAATTAAGCTTCAGCTGCTAAGGGCCTAGTGGAAAGTCAGAAATCCTTTTTAACAGTGAGTGATAAAAGGGACTTTCAATTTCTGCCCAAATTCCCAGGCTCTTGTTCCCACGCCAAGAACCAGTACATGCTATGAGGGTAGAGTGGTGTGCAGAGCATCAGCATCACTTTATCTGGGATAAAGTCTTTGAATTCTGACTTTTTTAGCAATTTTTTGATGCCTGCAAACATGTATTTTTCTTTATTTTCCCTGAATTTTTTGGCTGTTCTCTGTAAAATTATTTGTCTGCCACAAGCTACTCCATCATAACTGTTTTTTTACTTCATTTAAATCTTCTCTGTCCATAAAAACCTATTCTTTCATATTTCAACTAATTTTACTAAAAATTATTGACCATATGTGTTAAAAATACCACCAATAGTTACAGTTGACTTAGTGTCTCAGGACATTCGAAATCACGGGATAAGAGATAATTTCCACTGTGAGAAATTGCCCTGGACTCATTTAATATTTATCATCTTTTATAATTTTCCCACTAAATGCCAGAAATGTCCCAATCATATGGCAACCAAAAGACTTCACTACAAATTTCCAAATTCTCCTGAACAGTGTCTTTTCCATGAGAATGACTATTCTGTACCAACCACGGTAACCCCTTGTCAGTGATTACTTCAGACACGCAGACATAGGCAGTCAGCCCATGGCATCTCTCTAGCACAAGTTAATGGTCCAGCTGTAGGCACGTGATCTAAACTGGTCCACAGGAATGAATGACTCACTCCTTCATTGTGGCACTCTTTGTTTCTTCTCTCTCTCTGAAAAAGGAAGCTTGTAGCTTTATGACACTATTAATAGTGGAGCCAAATGATTACTGCAATGAGAGTTGTGCTCACAGTGACCACAGGGCTATAGATGGTCAACTAAAGAGGCAGAAAACATCCTGGGTCCTTGATGCCATGGTTGTGCTGGTAAACCCACCAACAGGCAAGCCCCCCCTACTTCTAGCTATGTGATGTGGTAACATTGTTGCTTAAGATAGTTTGAGAAGGGCTTTCTCTCATTTACGTTTAAAGCAGCCAAGCTGACACAAGGGGAGACAGAAGCTCAGTCTCTGGTCTATTATACCAAGCAATCCAGATCTGGCCCCAACCTGCATGGTCTGTTCACCCAAACAGAATTGCTGCCTTCTAGCCTTAGAAGACAGTCTAGCAGTTACTTGTGGCCTGTTCAGCATTGTATTAGACTTCTTCAGGGGCAGAGAAATATCTGTAACAGAAATATTACTTGTATGTAAAACAGACATATGGATTTATTAGAAGAAATTACCATGCGTGACCATGGGGGCGGGCAAGTCCCAAAACCCACAGGGAAGGCAGCGAGCCGGATGCCCGGGAGGGCTGGTGCTTTAGCTCCGGGCCAAATCCAAAGGCCTGAGAATCAGAAGAGCCAATGGCATAGTTCCCATCGGAGGGCCAGCGGACTTGAGACCCAGAATGACTCAGTGTTTCTGTTTGAGTCCAAAGGCAGGAAAAAAAAAACCAGTGTTCTAGTTTGAAAGCAGTCTGGCAGGACAGAATTCTCTCTTACTCAGGAAAGGGTTAGTCTGTTTGCTCTATTCAGGCCCTCAGCTGACCTGAGGGCAGTCTGCTTTAGCCAGTGCTGGAGGAGGCCATCAAGGATGTGACTGCCATTGACCTGTGAGCTGACCCCAGGCAACAGAAGGCCCCCCACTCCCTCCCTTGTCCTTGGAATGTCATTCCCACCCTCGGAATTGTCCCAAGGATATAAGCTTGAAAGAGTAAAGTGTTGTTGCATTACTAAACATGTGACTGAATGAGTTAAGGCCTCTGTATAAACTTTTAAGATGCTTGCAGGCAGTTGTACAAACCCACTCATCTAGCATCTGCCCAGGACAAGCCTTGTATGAAGTTCCCCTTGCTTGTTAAAACTGCCACCGACCAGTCTGGAGTGGTCTGCCTTTTTCTTCCACTTTCCTTGGCCCCCAATATACGGAGACCAGTTTGCAAACCAACAGTCACTCTCTTGATTTAAATGCTAACCTCATCCTACAACACCTTCACAGAAACATGCAGAATAACGTTTGACCAAATATTTGGGCGCCCCGCAGTCCGGTCAAGTTGATGCATGAAACTAACCGTCACAAGCCAGCACTTTTAGAAGCTTTATTCTACCTCATCCAAGGAGCTGACAAAGAATCACTGCCAACTGCATACCACACTCACCTGAGAAAAGTTCTAAATAAACGTTCATACTGTGTCCTATGACCTTACACTTCTAGAGGTACTTCAGCAGCCTTTATAAATTGATGCCAGCCAACTGCCACCTTGACCGGCTCCTTATTTGGCTCTGCTTAAAATACTTTAAATAAAACTACTTACAATCATGACTGTTTGTTAAATAAATAAAAGAACAAACAAGCAACCAAGGAATAAACTATGACAAATTTTGGTTCTGGCTCTTAAAAACCCACCCTGGAATTACTGAGAACTGCTCTGAAGCTAATCAGACCGCTAAATTAATGAATAAGCTATTGTGTACAAATTAAACCAATCTGCTACATGGCAGAAGAGAGCAGATGAGAGGCAGGAAATGATGTATTCTCTTTAAGCAGAAAAATACCTCCCTCTAATTGTAAGGTGATAGGAATAGGGGTCCATAAGTAAGGGCAAGTTGTGTCTTGTTCAAGGTGGAAAGAGCTCAAGAGGTTGAAAGAGGGATGAATCAAGGCCCTTCTTTCCTGCCCTAGTCCTCAAATCATGCCATTCCTCTCCATCTCTTCTGCCATTCTGTGCCTCGGGCCACCAGCACCGTTCCCTGGAATTCCTGCGTGAGCCTTCCAACTGCTCCCTTGGCGTCCTAAATTGTATCTGTTCACCACACTGTAGTCAAGACATCCTTCCAAATGATAACCATGGTCAGCTTATTCCCCTGCTTCAAACTCTTCAATAATGCCTTTTATTCTCAGAATAAAGTCTTCACTCGTTTTCAAGGCAGACAAGGCCTTCTCAGTCTGGACCTTGCCAACGCCTACACCTGCAGTCAGCTCGGCACTGCTCACACATCACGCTTCAGCTTCGCAAACACTTTCAGTTCTCGGAGGGCACGGTGCTCTTGCTCGCTTCAGCTTTTGTCAATGTTTTCTCTTCTGCCTGTATTTTGTTAGAATTAAGTTGTGACGCAAGTCACAGTGACTTATGCACAAGATAGTTTATTTCTTGCTCGTGTATTCAAATCACCGTCTAGAACCGTTGTGGAAACTCAGCTGCAAGGGGTCAGGGCTGAGCATGATCAGATCTGTCGCTCCCCAGCACCTCCATTAGACGTATATAAACAAACAAACATACCTACCTCCCCACCAACAAAATTTTTAAAAATTTTTAAATGAGTATGTCACTATTTTTCTCCTTTTCAGACAAGGATTTAATAACAAAACTGAAAAATTATTCTATGCATGGTGGTTAGAAAGTGTGTGACACTCTCTGATTGTGCACTGCCAAGAGAAAATAAAAATGAAGCAGACTATTAGATCTATCCCACATTTTTGAGTTTTTTGACTCATTCCTATCCTCTCAGATGCGCCAAATTTAGAGCCTCTCTTGAGCTCTAATCCAGTTGGGCATCACTTGTGTCCCTTAAAAAGCAGATCAAGTGAAAAAGAACATATTAGGAGGGATCTGGGGAGGCATCTTTTAAATTGTCTGCATTTAGTTTAAAGATAAATAGCTTTATTGGCCACTGAAGTGCTTTCTTCTTTGCTGAGTGCATTTTCCCTTGGGTTGCACGCTATCTTTCGTACATTCCTATTGCTGCTAAAGCTCAGAGTTTGTGGGGCACAGTCCCTCCCATCACTTCAGTTGCTGAGCCATTGGTGGGACCGCTGGTAGGACCCTGAGCCTGAGTGGTGATTCTGAGTGCCTTGGCTCCTGTCCCTGAATGGACACTTGTCCCTGAATTTCATTGTACTAATGCATGGAGATCTTAGCCATTCAGCCGCTGTGTTCTAGGACAGACCGTGAAATCAGACAAAGCATGAGGAGACTTTTGTGGGACCTCACAAAAAAGCTTACTTCAAACTTGGGGTGGGAGATTATATTTTCCAAAGAAGACTACACACACACACACACACACACACACACACACCATTCCAGGTACTCGTCTTACACTATGACATTGACACCCCTCTACTGAGAGGTAGGGCTCATGCCCCCCCCCACCTTGAATCTAGGCCAATTTTTGCAATTACTCTGACTAATCAAAGTCAAAGAAGTGAAGCTGCTTGACTTCTAAGGTTAGGTTATAACAAGCAATATGATTTCCACTTGTCTCTCTTCCTCTCTCTCTGGTGTGTGCTTGCCCTTGGAACACGGCCACCATGTTTGAAGGAAACACAGGCCACACAGAAAGGTCACAAGTGTGTATTCTGGCTGACAAGGACTCCATCAAACCTCTGCTGCTAGGCATGTGAATGCTTGGGACTGCAGGCGCGTCCAGTCTCTCAGCTTTAAGTATTCCAGCCAAGTCCTCAGACTTGTGAAGCAGAGGCAGGTCGTCCCCTTGGTGCCCCACCTGAATTACTGATCCACAGAAACCATGAGAGATAATGACAGATTGATTGTTATTTTAAGTTATTAAGGTATGGGGTGATTATACAGCAATAGATAATATAGATGAATTTAGCAATCAAGCCCTCTGAAAAATATGGCGATCTTTAAACATGGCCCCAGATATACATACTTCTCCCATCTCCTCTCTCACTGCTTGTTCACACATGAGAGCATCTGCAGGAATTCCCAACACAGAGTTTTCTTCAGGTTAATTATGGAAGCACTAAGTGTAAAGTTGAAAAACACCACATTTGTTACAACCAGACTCCCAGAAAATACACTAACTCCTATATGACTAGTGTATAGGTATTGATTTAAATTATGCAATTATCATGCCATGTTCTTAATTCATCCATCACACAATGGGAAATATGACCAATGTACGAATTTCAGTCTCTGAGGTCCAAAAGGAAAAGTCTGATTTAAGATTTAGGGAAGTAAATTGATCTCTTCAGTCCTTTAAAAAAAATCTTTTCATATCACCTGTTTATTTTTCTTCCACGGGGGCCTGGTGAGTGGTGGGGGCAGCCAGGCAGACCTTGAGAGCATCCAAAGAATCCTTTACTCTGAATTAAGCAAGTGTCAGACACTCTTCTTACAATGTCTCGTTTAACACCACGTAAGCCCTGTGCAGTTGGTTTAATTCCCATGTTACATGAGGAATTCCACGCACAGAGGTGTAGGATGGAGGCTCTTCCTAAACACAGTTAATTTAAATGATCAAATATGTACACATTCAGTCAAAATGTGAAACAAAATACATATTTTTAACAGGGCCCCTGGCCCCAGAAATCTCACTCATTGACCATTTCCTTCAGATTTTAACAGTATCTCAAAGAGAAAAGATGTAACCTTAAAGAGTGTATGGCCACACCAAGACACTTGACGTTGTGCTGAAAGACTGTGAAGGCATTTCAGAGGAAACTTTGACTATATGCTCTGACTTGAGAACTTGACCCTCACTACCACTGGTCCCCACTTGGCGGTAACTTGTTGAAGGTCACAAAACCTTGTAAAGGTTGTAAAGCTGAGGTTCAAACCCAGGTCCACCTAACTCAAAATCCCACGCCTGATCCACTCCACTACATACGTTTTCTGTGCAAATCCACTATGGCTGCTGTTTTGCATGCCTACCTGCTTGGGGACAACACATCTGTAATCACCATTATCAGGACCATAACAACAAAAAGCACTGGAGGATCAGTGCAGAATACTGGTTGAGAACAAGAGGTCTGCACACGACCTGCCTGGATTTTGATCCCAGCTCTTCCATTTACCTGCCATGTGAATGTTCTGGTTATCACCCTAAAACTCTGTGATTTAAAATAATAATTTATTATTAGCTTTCATGGTTTTGTGGGTTGACTGGGTTTATCTGGATGATTTTTAGAGTCCCTCTTGCAGTTGTAGTCAGATGTGGACACAGGCTACAGTCATCTGAAAACTCAGCTGGATTAAACATCCAAAGAGGATGCTATGGCTGGTAGACCAGCTGGAGCTATCAACCAGAGCAATTCACAGGGGCCTCCTGTTGAATCCTCGGGCTTTTTACAAGTGACTGGGTTCTAAGACAGAGATCCCAGGAGCAAGCGTTCCAAGGAAAACTGGGTAGAATCTGCAGGGTTACTAATGAACTAGCCCTAGAACTTATGTGACATCACTCGTGCCATATTTTGTTGGTCTAAAGTGAGTCACAGTGGCCAGGAGAGATTCCAGGCATCACGAGGTATGGCTCATTGGCAGACTCACCTTTGGAGATAAGCTACCACAGTAACCTTGATCAATTCATTTCAATTCTCTGTGCTTTGTTTTCTCCAAGGGGTGCCTACTTGATGGGATTGTTGTGAGAATTAAATGAAGTAATACATGTAAAATGGTTAGAAGAGGTCCTGGCACACAGCAAGTCCTCGATGAAAGTTACGCTGCTGTCACTATTAAGAACACCGTGCTAGACACTGGGACACTGTCACTTTATACCCACCGAGTGTCATATCTCACATACTATGCTGCTCCCTGGAGACCATCACCAGGGCCATGATCATTCTTGGACAGAGAGCTTCACAAGGGCTTCCTGAGGCCTCTTTGTTATGCTCCACGAGGCTCTTTCCCATGAACAAACTCAGAAATGCTGTCACTTGTCAACATAGACTCTTCACAAGGATATTTCAAAGCTACACTCAGGCTTTCTGGCAGGAAGATCAAGGGGCATAATCACTAACGCTCATCACAGTTTTAAACACAGCTCCAAGTGGATCCATCCTGCAACAACTGTCTTCCACCTAGTCAAGGACCCAAGCTGAGAACTTCTGATCTTCTAGAGGTCAGCTTCAAAGACTCAGGGGCAAAAAGGGGCTTTGTGGTTCTCAGGAACCTTGGCCTCAAGCTTGAGAACTTTCTGTACAACGGACCAGCTGAGGTTCCTTTTGCAAACAGAAGAAAACTTACCCCAGGCTCTGGTCAGCTGAAAAGCTGCGTGGCTCTGAGGAAATCCCTGGCAGAGCTGGCCCACTGTCAAACTCACCATGACAGTGCAAATATTTCCCCTGGGCTCCCGCCACTTGGAGTTGCAGCATCAGAATAGCATAATTATTGCAGTCATGATCTCTAAGAAGACAATAATTAGATGAGGGAGCAGCAACTGTCAGCATGAGAATGTTGTAGATACTGACTGGTATATATAAAATAGATGAACAAGTTTATACTGTATAACACAGGGAAATACATTCAAGATCTTGTAGAAGCTCACGGTCAAAAAGAATATGAAAGTGAGTATATGTATGTTAATGTATGGCTGAAGCATTGTGCTGTACACCGGAAATTGACACAACATTGTAAACTGACTACAATTCAATAAAATTAATTAATTAATTATAAAAGAATGTTAGAGGTGAAGTAAGGGTGAGGTGGAGTGGGGCGGTATCAGCAAGGAAAAAGGAAAACAAGGCAAAGTAAGAGACGCCCCAAACTTTTAACGCCATCAGAGTTTTGCCTTTAACAAGCAGTTTAATTTTTTTTTTTTTTTTGGACCTATCGGCTGTTGTATGCTTTTCCCATTCAGTAGCTTCAGTTTTCCTCCAGGAAAAAAAAATCTAGGCACATTCTTTCATGCCTCAGATGGAATCACCACATCCATCACATGGCCGGATTTATAAATCTAGTGCATCCAGCTTCCATTCCCAGCCTGAAAATAGTGAGCAGCTCCAGGAGTTCCCAGTACACATCCAAGCACGTATAAGCACTGCGTGCCTTACAGGTATGAATGAAGTATATGTGTTTTCTTCTCCAGCTTCTGCAGAGATGTTTCATTGAACGAGAAGAATGAGGACTGAAAATAGTCACAGTTCACTAGCTACACTTTGCCAGATGAGACTGTAAACTCTTTAAAATTTCTTACAACTCTAACTTCCTACATGAAGTAAAACCATGTAAATCTCAATGTTTACCTCTAGGGCAAAGCGCTGAAATAGTTTTACTTGCTTGATGTTCACCTGTACAATATCATGTCCAAGCCGATGCTCCAAGTTCCACTCTCCTTGCCTGTAAATGGCAGCAATGACAGTCATGGAGTAACAGCAGCAGATGCAGTGGTCCTGTGGTCACCACAGAGGAGGCTCTTGCGCAATGGCGGGAGGTAATACTCAGCCTCCCGTCAAGAACTGAGTTTCAACAGTTGAGGGTTTCTCAAAATGTCTCCCAGTTTTGTAAACATCACTGCCTCATTGGCCATGTCAAATGGCAGGGTCAACATCTATCCTTTTAACTGGCTACCTCATCTCAAAGGGAAACCTGCCCCTTCCCCTTTCCACCTGTGCTTTAGACACCACTTCTTCCACTCCCTCAGCATCCTCTCCCTTCTCCCTCACCTCCTTGAAGTCCTTTTTCCACCAATATCTTCCTCTTTTCTCCTTTCAGCTTCTCCTTTCTTCAGGCTCCTGCCTCTCACTTCCAATACACACTTAGGTCTCTAACTAAACTCCCTTTGAAAGGACATTGTGTTTCCCTGAGCAGAGACAAGTGCCTGCTGCTCAGTAAAGCCAACTTCTGGGGGTAGAGGGAGAGTGGAGGAGGGAAAAGGAAGAGTAAGTGAGGCGGTGGGAATATAATTCAGTGCAGCCACTGTGGAGGACAGTATGGAAGTTCCTTAAAAAACTAAAAAAAGGCTTACAGTATGATCCAGCAATCCCACTCCTGGGCATATACCTGAAGAAAACTCTGATTCAAAAAGATACATGTACCCCAACATTCACAGCAGCCCTGTTTACAATAGCCAAGACACGGAAGCAACCTAAGTGTCCATCGAGAGATGAATAAATAATATATATATATATATACACATATACACACACGCACATATATAATGGAATATTACATAGCCATAAAAAGAATGAAATAATGACATTTGCAGCAACATGGTTGGACCTAAAGAGTATCATATTAAGTAAACTAAATCAGACAGAGAAAGACAAATATCATATGATAGCACTTATATATGGAATCTAAATAAAGATAAAAATTGTATTTACAAACCAAAAATAGACTCATAGACAGAAAACAAACTATGGTTACCAAAGGGGAAAGGGCAGGGGAGGGATAAATTAGGAGTTTAGGATTAACAGACACACATTACTGTGTATAAAATAAACAACAAGAACCTACTGTATAGCACAGGGAATGATATTCCGTCAGTAACATATAATGGAAAAAAATCTGAAAAAAAAAAAAATATATATCATATATATATATCTGAATCGCTTTGCTATACACCTGAAACTAACACTGTATATCAACTACATTTCAATTAAAAAAAAAAAGAGTGGGTATAGCTGCTGTGTTTTGTCTAGGGCAGAATGATGTTTCACTGAGTTCTCAGAACTCTAATTTAGCACAAGTTTCATCTTGCTCAGGACAGTGTTGACACAGAGGAAATGATGTAATACATGGGGTAAGAACCACACGAATGAAGACAAAAGTAAAACTGAAGACACTGACAAGCTCCAGGCTGCAGAAATATTACTGAAATCCAATGGGAAGATATTGATTATGACAAATATCATCCCTATATAACTGCACACTTTCCATACTGATACCAACAGAGGTGTAGGTGCAAAGTGATAATTGTGTGGCAAGTCAGGGAGATGGTACCAGATTCCTGGGCTACCATAATAGAGAGGTTGTCCTACATTTTTGGATGAAATGTCAAAACAAGAAATATGTGATATTACTAACAGGTCACCTTCCTTCCATTCTCCAACAGATGAATTTAAATTGATAACTTTGTACATTGAATTATATTTTCCCAAGGAAGGCAATTATCAAGAGGCTCTCTTCCATTTATGACTGAGCTTCAATTAGCTGTTTGTCTTCAGTGCTTTAACCCAATCTCTCCTGTCAAGTGGCTAATGATTCATAAACAAGAACTTAGGAAAAGAATTGCTTTTCTAATTCAAATTATTTTCAAATTCAGACAGTGAAACTTCTTTTGTTCCTATTAGCATTGGATTTTTTTCTTTTTTCTTTTTTTCCTTTCTTCTTCTTTTTTTTTTTTTTTTTTTTTTTAGTGTAATAGGTTTTCTTAAAGACAGGTAAACACAATAGATATCTGGGGAAAACATTTTCCTACATTAAGTTTCTAAATCGTAGAAAAAAGTATTTTCTCTCTCTTTTTCCAAAGCCTCAGGATAAAGAAAAGCCAAATTCTGCCTTAATCTTGGCATTCACTGTGAACAAGCAGCCTGACCTAATTCTCTCATTTAGTGTCATGAAGTTCTCTGAGCACCTGCAGAAAAAAGACAAGACCAAAACCCATTTATTGGACACTCAACATCAGACCTGCGTAAAGAGGCATATTTAAAGGGAACATTTTATAGAATATAAATTTTAAACTAATCTTGGACTCTGATTTGCAAGAATATAACTTACTTTTCTTATCACTGGACTTTGCTTAGTCTTCAAGACCATACTTTGACTGAATGGCAGAAAACCAAATCTTGCAGTTCAGTGTAAATGTAATCGTTTCTGCTTTAAAATTCAAAATGACTCTTTCTGGGTTAAATGTTCAGTTAAATTTACCTTCTCTTTCCCAAGAATTGAACTAAGTTATGGCAATGGGCCAGGGACTTGGTATCATCCTGGCATTGTGGGAGAGGTGCGTGAGGCGTGACGTTTATGCTGGCCTCTGTTCAGATGGCCTTGGTTTTCAGCTTCTGTTCCCACTGTACCTGCCACCCATTGTCCTCCCCTTCAGACATCCCAGAGGTTCCTTTGTGGCCACCTCCTCCCTACCATGCTGGTGCGCTCTCTCTGTCTCTCTTTTCCCTGGTTTACCAGACCTTTCTCAACCTTCCTCTTCACTCACACCACACGGGACAACGAGATATCACTAAGGCTCAAAGTGAAGTGGATAGTGGTGGCAGCCTTCTCTCTGCTCGGTCTAACTGGTCATCAATTTTCACTCAACTACAGACACCTCACTTTGGGGGTGGCCTACCATAAGCCTATCTCCTCTCAGAGTCTTAGGCAAGAAATGGGACATCAGCCCTCCAATCCCCACGCTTACCAGGAATTTCTAAGACACTCATGTCCATTACTCAGGTTTCAGTTCCCCTCTGCTAGCCTTCCACTCTCCTCTCCTCAGTGTGTCTTTCAATTGATCAAGGAGAGAAAGACTTAAATTTTTCTCTGTCTTGCATCCTTTTAAATCTGTTGTTTCAGCATAATCCCTACACTTTGTTTTTCTCAAGGTTTCGGCTCTTTTTTTGGTGGAGGCAGAGGTAATTGGTTTATTTGATTGTTTGTTTGTTTGTTTGTTTGTTTATTAACAGAGGTACTGGGGATTGAACCCAGGACCTCGCGTGTGCTAAGCATGTGCTCTACCACTGAGCTATATACCCTCCCCTCAAGGCTTTGGCTCTTGATATACAAAGTCAAGTTTGGGGAGATTCAAAACCATTTTCCTTCTTCCTCCTCCTACCTTTAAAAGAGTTTTCTGTACTAATAATTGTAAAGCCTCAATGAAGCATTCAAATGACTTACTCTGTCTTGGTTTCTACCTGCCCTACTCTTAGCCCAACTGCTACAGCAGTGAGTACAGAAAACTACCACTACCAGTAGCTATGGAAACAGAGGATGGGAACCTAAGATTAAGTTCTACAATGCCAATATTTTTATATTGAAGCCTGAGATTAATTCCATCAACAAGGAATTCTGTGGCATGCACTCTTCCAGCTTCTGTGAGTTCCCTACATTCATAAAATTTGCATTCTAACTGAGTGAGGGAGATGACAAGCAAAAGAATGAATAAAAAGATAATTTCCAATTACTGCAAGTTCTATGAAGTAAAGAAACAGAGTGATATAATAAAGGAGGAAAGAAAGGAGGTCACGGAAGCTCTGCTAAGTCAGTGACATTTGAGCTAAGATCTAAATGATAAAGGGAGCCTGGCATGTGAACACCCAGAAAAAGATCTTTCTAGTAAGAGAAAGCAGCAAGTGTAAAGGCTCAGAGGTGAAAAAGAGTTCAGCGTGGTCAAGGAACAGAGAGGAGACCAATGTGACCAGAACATCACAGACACAAGGGACAGATCAGAAAAGGAAGCGGAACCAGGTCATGTGGTTCCCAGCAGCCCACGGCAAACAGCTTGAATTTTTTTCTAAATAAACTGAACAGTCATTCATGAGTTTGATAGAGAAATTACATTTGTTTTATGTTTTTAAAAGATTCCTCTGTCTGTAGAATGGCTTATAAAGGGATCAAGAGTGATTATGGTAGCTTTCACCAAACTGTATTATGAAGATTTGAAGAAGTAGATAGATTCGAGATACATTTAAGAAATATCCTCAAGGAGAATTCCTCAGCTCTCTGTGAAGGAGGGTTGAAATGTCAAATTCACAAATTATATAATTGTATCTATTATTTCACCATTAACACCAAGATTGCAAAAACTAACTTACAAACACTCTCAACATCACACTTAGTTGAACGTTAAAGGCTTTTGACCTGGAGAGGCTGTGGAGAAAATGGAACCCTCCTGCACTGTTGGTGGGAATGAAGTTTGGTGCAGCCACTATGGAAAACAGTATGGAGGTTTCTCAAAAAATGAGAAAGAAACTTACCATACGACCCAGTAATCCCACCCCTGGGCATATATCCAGAGAGAACTCTAATTCAAAAAGATACATGCACCCTAGTGTTCATAGCAGCACTATATACAATAGGTAAGACACGGAAACAGCCTAAATGTCCATCAACAGATGACTGGATAAAGAAGATGTGGCATATTTATACAATGGAATGCTACTCAGTGATTAAAAAAATAATAAAATAATACCACTTGCAGCAACATGGATGGAACTGGAGATCGTCATTCTAAGTGAAGAAAGCCAAAAAAGAGAAAGAAAGATACTGTATGATACCACTCATATGTGGAATCTGAAAAAAGGAAAAAAGGAAAAAGGGGCACGAATGAACTCACCTACAAAACAGAAGCAGACTCACAGACCTGGTAAACAATCTGTGGTTACTGGGGGAAAAGGGGGTGGGAAGGGATAATCTTGGGAGTTCGAGATTCACAAATATTAACTACTATGTAAAAATAGATTAAAAATACAAATTTCTTCTGTATCGCACAGGAAACTATATTCTATATCTTGTAATAACCTTTAATGAAAAAGAATAGGAAAATGAATATGTGTACATATAGGTATGACTAGAACATTGTGCTGTACACACCAGAAATTAACACATTGCAACTGAATATATTTCAGTAAACCAAAAAAAATGAAAAAATTTTAAAAATTAAAAGAAAATTTTAAGGGCTCTTGACCAGCTGCCTAAATGAAAATCAGGACCATTGAAGCAAAGATAAGGCCACGCATCTCACTGGCATGCTCTTTGTCTCTAACCCTTTGTGATACAAAGAATGCTTGTTAGTGCTCATATCCAAGTTGCATTAGAGTACGTGGAGTGTAAGTGTTGTGCAAAAATAATCTGATGGCTATGTTCCACCTTGAACACAAATGTTAGCATTTGGAGGGTAAAATTCAGATTTATTTCCCCCTTTAGCATTTGGTCACCAGGTATATCACCCACCTAGAGTTTCAGACTCATACATGCTTGGCTCAGTTCTGCCAAGTGTGCTGAGCAGATCATCCTGCATCAGAAACTGCAGCTCCATTGGAAGGAGAGAGCAAACAGACTCTTTCAAAGATCAAAGCAAACAGTGTATAATGTCAGTGAGTTTTAAGTTCCTAAACCATTCAAGGATTAAGGATGTTGCTAGAGGAGTTAGGGATCTCCTGCTGGCAAGTGGAGTAGAGTCCACATATTCTCAGGTTTCTAGCCGTTAGAGAGCACACATAAGAAACCAATAGTCAAACATTCATCCACAGCACTTAACTGCATTAACTGGCCAAGCAAGTGCTCAAGAACTTCAAAGGATAGGATTGAGCTGGCCTGGAAAATGAAGCTTAGACATGAGAACTAATTAGAGGTCTTCCTGGGAGACACCTTTGCAGAGAGCTTGGCTTGTCCAGTGAATTCAAAATACCTCCACATCTAGCTGCACAAACCTAGTTGCCAGTAGAATAAAGAAAGAGGGAAAAGACTGAGAGATGAGTCCATATTGGGTTTTTTTTTTTTCAGCACCTCCCTCCCTTTTCCCCAGTAAAAGTAGTATCCAGTGAACTCTCCCCAAATGCTGCCCAATTGTGTTAGTGCCTCCTCCTCCCTTCATAAGGCATAAGCAGGTGATTTAAGCATGAAAGTGCTCACTTCAATATAATCCTTTCAGGTGCAGAGAAAAAAGAACTGTTGGTGGGATTGTAAGTTGGGTGCAGCCACTGTGGAGGACAGTATGGAGTTTCCTTTAAAAACTAAAAATAGACTTACCATGTGATCCTGCAATCCCCCTGCTGGGCATATCTGGAGAAAATTCCAATTCAAAAAGATATGTACACCCCAGTGTTCATAGCAGCACTGTTTACGATAGTCAAGATATGGAAGCAACCTTAGTGTCCATTGATAGATGACTGGATAAAGAAGATGTGATTTTATATATGTGATATTCTATATATATATTAGAATATTACTCAGCCATAAAAAGAATGAAATAATGCCATTTGCAGCAACATGGATGGACCTAGAGATTATCATAGTAAGTCAGGTAAGTAAGACAGAGAAAGACAAATATTGATGTTATCACTTATATGTGGAATCTAAAAAGAATCATATAAATGAACTTATTTACAAAACAGAAATAGACTCACAGGCATAGAAAACAAACTTATGGTTACCAAAGGGGAAAGTGAAGTAGGAGGGAAGGATAAATTAAGAGTTTGGGATTAACAGATACACACCAGTATATATAAAATAGATAAGCAACAGGGGCCTACTTTTTAGCACAGGGAACTGTAGTCAATATCTTGTAATAAACCCTATAATGCAAAAAGAATCTGAATCACTTTGCTATACACCTGAAACTAACACAAGACTGTAAATTAACTATACTTCAATAAAAATGGTTAAAAATATACAATCCTTCGAAAAGGAGTAAAAGCCTCTTTTTCTGTTGAATAATGAGGATGGGGAGCTGCAGGTCTCCCCTTATCATCTGTCCCTGAATTATTAGGATTCTAGTGCAGTAGTGACTTGAACAAGAAATTTACTTAATCTTTGATCTTGTTTATAAACAACTTCTTTAGTGTTTGACTCAGAGAACAGATTTGCTTTTCTTTCCCAACAAAACTCAAGGTCTGTTCTTGACATACTGTTCTCTCTTCCATACATTTTCTGTAAAACATCTCATACTCTGCATTACTGTTTTTGGGCTGATGACTTCCAAATCTGTATCATCTCCAGCCCTAATCACTCCATGAACGTCAGGCTCTTTCATTCAACTGCCAGTTAGACATGCATGAGAAGTCCATCAAACATTTCAAAATCAATATAATCCAAATTGAATCTAAACTTCCTTACCTATTCCCATCCCAAGCTGTTCCTCTGCCTGTATTTCCAATTACTGTTAATGGTACTTCTATCATCTGCCTAGTCACCAATCCAGCAGACTCAGAGTGACAGTCAGACACCCCTCCTCCCTTACACATTCCATCAATCGCCAAGTTCTGCTGATTTAACATTCTACACATTCTTGAATCTGAACTTACTCTTGTTGGGGTCCTGCTCAATTTTTAACTAAACTAAAAAGGCAATCTTCCAGCAAGTCTCCCTGCCCCTAATGTTGTTCCCTTAAATCCACCCTTAACAATGTTATCTAAAGGGCACACCTGACCTCTCCTGCTTTAAGCCCTTCAGCAACTTCTGATTGCCCACAGTGTGCAATATGAGCTCCTTAGCATGACATATATGCCTGTCAATACCAATTGCCCACCTACCTTTTAAACTTTATCTTTCTACATCACTTTTTTTAAGTTCTAGTCATCAAACCGCTTGTTCCCTCCACACTCCATGACCATTTAAATCTCTGTGATCTTGTAAATGTTCCTTTGCTTGGAATAACTTTCCACTTTCTTTCTCCTAACTTTTCCCATCTATCATGAGTCAGCCCAAGTGTCATTTCTTTCTAAGAGTTTCTTTTGAAACTCCAGTGTCTGCCAAGTGCCCCTTCCCACCCTGCACTTCTATGACACCTGAGTCTATGTCTCTTACTAAACACACTCATTCCATCCTCTCAAAGCACCACCAGCAGAAACCAATACATAGATTTCTTTCAATGAACTGGCTCACTGATTGTGGGGACTGCTGTAAAGTCCAGCATTTCCAGAGCAGGCCAGCTAACCCAGAGAAGAGTTGATGTTGCAGGTCAACTCTGAAGGCAGTCTGGGGCAAATTCCTTCCTCCTCAAGGGACCTTGGTCTTTTCATGTGAAGCCTTCAACTGATTGGATGAGGCCCACCCACATTATGGAGCATAATCTGCTTTACTCCAAGTCTATTAATTTAAATATGAATCCCATCAAAAAATATAAGTATAGTATTGAAATGATCTATGTACATTCTGGGGCTTTAGGAGAGTCAATCAGTAACGGCCCTCCTTCTTGCACCCAGGTTAGAAACCAGCTGAAAAATAAAAAAGCTAGGAGAAGGAAAATTAAAAATCACCTTTGCTACTGATAAGGTGAGAACGTGGCAGAAGTCTCTGAGCCAAGCGAGCTGACTTAGACTTACCCTGAATAGTCCCTGGGGGGTTGTGCACCAACACTCACCTACATGAGAGGGTGCCTGCCCCTGAAAATGCAGGGTGGGGCAGGAACCATGAGTGGCACTCCAGTGGGGCTTCCTCCTCATGAAAATGTGAAGCCAAGAAGTGAGGTTTACTCCAAAGGTCTCTCTCTTTCATTAGACAGTAAGCTCCTTGAAGGCAAGACCACATCTTACTCCTTTTTGCATCCCCAAAGCTAGCCTCTGTGAATGCTGATTGAATTTAAGTGTTTCATCAGCTGTAATGATTAAAATCATTTCGGGGTGACAGTAACTGACAACAGCACAGGAAGAGTCAAAGTAAAGGCAAAAAAAGATTAGTATCTAGATTGGTGACACTTTTTTAAATGTCTATGATGTAATTCCAGAAGGAAAAGGGAAAATGTAACGGAAAGTTAAAATTATTACTTTGCCGTTGTAGAATTATGGGTAATATTTTAATAATATTTCTTTAACTTAACCTTTTTTGGAGAAAAATGTTTTAATACATATGGGAGTATAGTAGACATGTATTGTTTTGTCTACTCAGAGCAACACCCTCCTTTTGTGGAACTGTTCCATCTCCTCTCCAACCATGTGATTTTGGTAGGAGCTGCAGGACACTGTGTTTTACTCCCCTGGTCACAGTGATGGGCACCTGACCACAGCCAGACCAGCGTCCTAGCGAATAAGAGCAGGGGCAGGGAGAATTGGAATTTCCTGTTGTAGAAAGGTTTGATGTGCCTTGTAAGTGGTCGGAGACCTACAGAACCCTCTGATTAGAAGTAAAGGTAGTTGAAGACAAATCTTTTCTCAGAAAAGCAGCCCCTATCTCATTTCCCTCTTCTTTCTTGTTACCGTTTTCCTGCTGGTGTTTATGAGAACAGTTGCTCAGACCCGGTGGATCTGTGGTGTCTCCTTGTTTAACATCAGCAGGGAGCTCTGCTGAACCACTACCCCCAGACCCCAGTGCCCTCTTTCCAGTCACTTCTGGGAGTCCCGGCAGGTGTCCCTCAGTGTGGAGGTAAACGTCCAGCCAGCCAGCAAATGGCCTCTCACACTTTGTCCCTCTCCCTCATGGGTCACCCTATGGCTCAGTCACCAACCAGACAGAAAAGTCAGTTCCTAATGGCCCTTGCCCTTCCAAGTGGGGGAAGGGGATGGGTGACCCTGCTTAGAAGAATGACCCTGTCAAAACTCCCTGAGGAATCTGAGTAAGGTAACAATGATCACATGATCTCCTCTTGGGCTGAGCAGAGCCCAGCCCTGTTCCTGCCTCACAGGCAGAGCCCGGCGCTTCTGGGGCATGGCCAGCTGACACTTGTTTATGCCCAATCAGCAAGGCGAAAGATGCTTTAGCTGAGGGAGGGGCTTACTCCTTATTGAGCAGGGATGCAGAAAATGCATGAACACAGATTGTCTCCATTTGTTAGTCTGTTTGTTTTCTTTCATCTGTTTCTTCAAAAGTAGGGTAGACATAAAGTGAAAACTCAAATTTTCTGAACTGTACTATTTAGGAAAACTAACCATTATCATGTTGGCCAATGTGCTTCTCTGAGTATGTGAGCTTTGCATGGTGTTCTGTGGTGAAGTGAGTGACAATGTTTCTCCCTTTTTTTTACTTTAACAATTCTTAGTGAAAATAACTTTCGCTTTCTCCTCACATCTCAGCTTTCTTGGGTCCCAATATTAATATACATCTGTGAGGCTGGGCGAGGTCATAAGTACCAGAATGAACCCACGATCACCCACCGTCAAAACCAGAAACCTGTGTTGCTGTGTGTCAGACTCGCCTCTCTTGAGCCTGTCAGACATCACTAGATACGTCTGCTCCCTGCAGTGGACATAATTTGATCCTCTGAAAACTCTACAAAATACCTCCTTAAAGTGCCTGAAGTCATAAGTCATTCTACCAAGGCGTTTGTGTCCAACATGCTCCAATACACTATACATAACATTTCTTTATCAGTTCTAGTCAATGTAACTTTCTGTAATGTTGGAAATGCTTAACATCTGCACTGCCCAATAAACTATAATCACACATATGTAATGTTTGATTTAATTAATTTTAACTTAAAGCCATTTAAATATTGACATACAGTCAATGACTACTAGTGGACAGGACACTTTCATAAGAAAAAAAAATTCCTTAGAAGTGACCAAAGATTCCAAAATAGGTAACTAGAGATGAGTGAAATTTTTATTAATGCTGCTCAACTTTTCCTTTAAAATGCCCCTCATAAGTGAACAGGAGCTAAATGAATTTGCAAGCCTGAGGCATCCAGGGATATGAAATTTCTTGGATGTACAAGTTTTCCTTATGTATGCATAGTTTCTAATAAAATCCATATTTTGTATACATAGATATATATTTAATTTGAAATAATGTTTAAAAGTAATTCCAAGTAAAACTGGTGCTTGAGGAGGACGCGTCCCATAACCCTGGCACACCACCCAGTTCCCGTTGGGCACATATGCTCCATCATGGGAGCAGGGGACTAAATGACGGAGCACAGGGAAACGCAGCTGTGCCAGCTCCAACCAGCACCCGTCTTCCTAGCGCAGGCCACGCTCACTACGTCCCTTTGCAGATGAAACTGAGTAGGGGTAACTGAGGTGCCAAATCTCGTTCATAATTGTCAGAATCCTCAAGACGTCTGCTGTGGTGAGCTTTGTGTCCCTCTTATTAACAAAAAAGGTTAAACGATAAACTCACAGGCGAAAGATAAAGGAGGGCCACTAGGCAGTGTGAACTAGTTTTGCGTTCTGTGGGGCACAGGATCCTACCTGGACACTTTCCTGGCTGTTTTCATCAGTGGCCCTTTTCATCAAGACACCCTGGGCTGCCATGCTAGGGGGTGCCTCTGGTCAACCTCAACGAACTTAACTCATAATCTTTATTCACAATAAGGTGTAATTACAAATTAGCTCTTCCCTGATATGTACTTTTTTTTTTTTTAAAGTTTCTATAAACTTAAATTAGGACCAGAAAGCTTTATCATAGGTAGGCAGTAATATGAATCTTTCAAATTCAATATTATAAAAGTTTCACCATGGATTTCCTTCTTCTCTGAATGAGAAGTGCCAAAAGCCTATAAAATAAATGACAGTAATCTGCAAAGCTTTATTTCTCTTTGACTAATAGATCTGGTCAGTTGTCCCCCATGTGGCTTAAGGCATATGTGTCATACACCCCACCTTTCAAGGGTTAATGATGCTTTATATTTATCCTTAGAATTATGATGTGACTAGTTAAGACATTTTTAAGCCAGGCATCACCCAGAGCCAGGCAAGGGAGACTGTTTTCTGGCGGGGCAAAGAGAAGCTCTTTTCTGGAACACAGCCTCGTCATTCCTGAGGCACAGGGCTCCACAGAGGAAAGCAGACCACAGAGAGTACCGGCCACCATGGCAGAGCCCCAAAGCCTACTTACTGACCATCAGGTCACCAGGACGTCACACAGCACTCAGACCATTCCTGATGACGCCGATGACACGGTGTTTGTGTATATGTTGGGCTTTCTGCCAACAGACAAGCTCAAGAAATGGGTAGTCTGGCCCCATCTCGTCTGGCTTCTTGCTTTACAGCTGAGTGACCGAGAGTGAAATAACTATCTCATGAAGGGGATTGGTGCGAGACCATTATATGTAGTGTTGGAAGCTAATTCCTCTTTTTTTGTTTCTGTCCCTTGTATTTATTCATTTGACAAACCATTACGCATGCATTCACTTAAACGCTGCAGAGCCAGGGCAGGGAAAGCAATGCGAGGAAGAAAATCAGGGCATGAGGTTGACCAACCAGCATTCCCACGATCCTTAAGAAGCGACTGCCAGAACTTATAGAAGCTTACGTTTACATATTTATATACATACATAAATACATTTACTTATGTTACTTTACATTTTCCCAGTTTTAAAAGAAGAAAAATTCCTGAGAAGTTAAATGACTTGCCTGGTCAGCAGCAGAGGCAAACCTGGACGTTAAGAGGGTTTTTTTCCTAGTACACATTCATCAGTAAGTAAGGGAGACACCATACTGTTTTCTGAGTGAAAAAACACATCTATGGAAGGTATACAATGTAAGGCTTCAGAAGCATGGTTTATAATTTTTAACGAGCACCAACCACACACAAGGCATTGTGCTAAGTGCTTCCAGGTTTGCAAACGCAAATAGGATACCATCCCATCTCTCAAGGAAGGAATTAACTGACGGGAGAGAGATACACACAAAGAATTCTGACACAAGATTGATGGTAGCTTCACAACAGAAGTACAGAGTTTAGAAGATAGAATTGAGGTGGTCGCTGAAAAAGTGAGTAAGATTTGGACAGACACGGACAGGGGGGAAGTCTTTTCAGGTGGAGTTAAAAAGGAGCCACGAGGCACGAGTGGAAAAGTTCAGGACGTGTTTGGGAGGATGTCCGGTCTGACTGGAGGGCAGGCTGCTCTCCTTAGCACTTTAGACCCAAAGCAGAGATTCTCTTCAGGCCCCCCAGGTAGCAGATAAGAGCCCTGGGGTTGCAGCTGGGGCCTAATCCTGGCCAGGCCACTTCCTCGAGGCAAGTTCTGATGATGCTGGGCAAGCAGCTCACCATTCTCAGTCTTGGTTTTCCCCTTGGCGTATGAGGGCCAATAACACTGACCTTGTGGGGTGTTTTGAATACTCATTCAGTTGATCCATAAATATACATTGAGTGTTTACTGGGCCAGGTCTGCTCTGTGCACCACAGATAATGCAGTGAACCAATTAAGAGTGTTCCTTGCCCTGATAAAGCTCTGTCTAGTTGAGGAACCAGATATGAAACAAGTGAGTTATTTATTGTTCGTTTATCAGCTTAGAAGACCTTTTTGCCTCAATCTAAATTAGATCTCCTCCCCACTTATTTACTCTCATAGCTCTATATACTTTTCCTTCAAGACACTTGTCCTCATTTTAAATTGTAAGTTTACTTCACTGATAGCTAGACAAAAAGTGGGTGACAAAAGTCCCAAACAGAGCGTGTTCTGCAGCAAGTGCGATGTCCTTGCAGTAGGAAGGAGTTTGGGCAATTTGAGGAATCAAAAACTCAGTGTGGACGGAGCACAAAGGGAGGAGAAAGGAGAGAGGTTAAGGCTTGATCGGGAGAAAAGTCATGGGTCAGCTCATGCAGGATCTCCCAGGCCAAGATTTAAGAACTTTTTATTTTACTGTCATTGTCAGGGGAAGCCACGGGTGGTTTTAAGGATGCAAAACGCTGCAGTGAATGAGTGGAGGGAACACGGCAGTTTCCTCCTTAGCAGTTATTCCATTTCCCCTAAAGATGAGACTGGCTCACACCAGTCAGAGTTGTTAGTTCATGACCCAAGTTGGCAAATCAGAGTGAATTCTAGGAATTTATCTTAGCAATTACAGGAAAGAGAAATTTCCTCTCTTGCCCAAAGAAGCGCACAGCCAGGAACTGCTGGTGGCTATTTTGCCATCAGAAGGGAAGCCTCTTTGAGGATGAAGGCAGCCCACACAGGAGGGCCCAGGTTAGGGGTTCGCGGGGAGATGGAGCAGCAGTCCTGCCCCCACTGAAGCCTGCCCGCCTATGGACTCACTGCGTACCCATGCCAATCAATTCCGCTGATGATTTAAAATAAACAAATGAGCAGGTGGAGGGTATAGCTCAGCTGTTAAGGGAGTGCTTAGCACGCACGAGGTCCTGGGTTCAATCTCCAGTGCCTCCTTAAACAAATAAACAAATAAATAAATAAAAAAACCTAACTACCTTCCCCCATTTAAACATATAAATAAATACTTGAAAATAAATAAATAAAATAAAAAATGAAAATAACACCCAAAATACAGAGCTCCTTAACACAGAACCACGAAAATAGGCCTCTAGCCAGACCAAGAGAAGTGATCGGACCTTAGGACGAATCCATAGTGGAACCAAGGGGGCTTTTTTTTTTTTTTCAATTGAGGTATAGTCAGTTTACAATGTTGTGTCCACTTCTGGTGTACAGCACAACACTTCAGTCATCCATGAACACATACATATATTCACTTTCATATTCTTTTCTACCGTGAGCTACTACAAGATCTTGAATATATATCCCTGTGCTCTACAGTATAAACTTGTTTATCTATTTTATATATACCTGTCAGTATCTGCAAATCTTGAACTCCCAGTCTGTCCCTTCTCACCCCCCTCCCCCCTGGCAACCACAAGTCTGTATTCTATGTCTGTGAGTCTGTTTCTCTTTTATATTTCAGTTCATTTGTCTTCCTTTTTTTTTTAGATTCCACATATGAGCGATCTCATATAGTATGTTTCTTTCTCTTTCAGGCTTATTTCATTTAGAATGACATTCTCCGGGTCCATCCATGTAGCTGCAAATGGCATTATGTTGTCATTTTTTATGGCTAAGTACTATTCCTTTGTATAAATATACCACTTCTTCTTTATTCAGTCATCTGTTGGACATTTAGGCTGTTTCTGTTTCTTGGCTATTGTAAATAGTGCTGCTATGAATACTGGGGTGCAGGTGTCTTTCTGAAGTAGGGTTCCTTCTGGATATATGCCCAGGAGCGGGATTCCTGGGTCATACGGTAAGTCTATTCCTAGTCTTTTGAGGAATCTTCATACTGTTTTCCACAATGGCTGCACCAACCTGCATTCCCACCAGCAGTGTAGGAGGGTTCCCTTTTCTCTACTGCCTCTCCAGCATTTATCATTTGTGTACTTTGAATCTTGGCCATTCTGACTGGTGTGAGGTGATACCTCGTTGTAGTTTTGATTTGAATTTCTCTGATGATTAGTGATATTGAGCCAGGGGGTGCTCTTAAAGCCTGAAAATGGAAGATAATCTGGAATCAAAGGGCATTCATTAACTCCAAAATCCTCACAAATCTTCGTGTTAATATTTCACCCCTAACATAACTCAGCTCTTCTTCACATATTGCTTTTTCCACTTCCAAACTGGCTTTCATGAACTCAACCCTGTATAGATTTTTTCCTACATAGCTTTTATTTACTCGCAACTTTGGCTTACTTACATATGGCCCATCACGGCTCTCAGATCAGCCTCTTTCTATCACATTTCCCGTCAGTTTCAGATTCCACTACTGATTGCCTGGCTCCATAGGTTCCCATTTGGAATCCAGAGAGTGGGAATCCAACCAGTCTGGCTCCTTCCTCTTTGGGACGAGGTCGTCACACCAGACCACCTCCTGGCCTGTGGGCTGACAGCCCTTGGGTCATATGTGATCAGAGAGGAGCATCCCTGAGCTGTCCTGTCCATTTTCCTGAGAGGCGCGTGCCTGACCGCTCTATACACCAGGGCTAGCAGGGAGGAAAAAACAAGCGCCTTGGAATCTCAGTTCAAAATGCTAGTTTAGCTACTACAGGAAAAGTTTTTCATTTTTAATAGATGAGAATGCTATTGGTCTCTGGTGTCCTTGAAAAGACTTCCTCTGAACCAAGAAATAATAATTTACTTCATTGGGAAACAAAATGAACCATGCAAATGAAAATTGTGAATTACTCATTTGGAGACTAACTGGGGGAGGAAACGAAGTCCGCACTCGAATGTGCATCTGCGTGAAAGCTGAGGAGCTGGGCTAGAGCCAAGTGTGAGTTCTTTCTTTCCTTTTCTCTCTCTCTCTTTTTTTTTTTTAAACATTTCTCTCTAGGCTTTTTAAGGAGATGAAATGCAACTGTAAATTCAAGAGCGCTTTCCTTATTGCTACTGGGGCCCAGTGAACTAAGGAACCTAAGCTTCTTAAAGAAAATGTAAGAGATCCCTGGGCATGAGCTGCCACAGAGGCTTATTTGTGAGTCTGGCATCTGTGTTGTATTATTGTTGATAAACAGACTTCTTTCTTTTTTTAATTTCAATCTCCGTGCCTTTAAAGGAAAAATGTACTATAATTCAGGCAACATCAGAAACCTTAGCTCCGAGCATCCTTCCATTTAAAATGCTGTACCCACTTTCCCCAGGAGCCTTCTCCTTCCTTCCTCCTTTGACTCCTCCTTTCCTCAGCAGCCAAGTAAATTGTCAAGACCCGATCTATGGGCTGCTGCTTCCTCTCCTGACTTGCTATCCAATCTTCCCCCTAATTAGCAGACTTTAGGGGCGGATGTGACGTGTGGGATGCCTGAGGCTGGGCTTCCTCAGAGAGACAACCAAGACATTAGGATGTAGTCCCAAGTACAGCATGTTCTGATCACTTTTTTCTTTTCACCTGAGGATCAGTCATATTCTAGGAACCGATTCATGCTCACCAAACTCATAAGACACTGCCACGAGGGCCAATATAATTTAGACAGAAAGCAAACCTTATTGGTGACTGGCATACCCATGTCTCCTGTGCAGGGCACAGCCCTCCCTCCACCCCTATCACCTCACCTCCAGCTGTCAAGTTACCTGGGAAACTGACTTGTCACCAGAAGATTCGTGGTAAGCACGCTATCCCAAAGGAACCTGGGTGATGTTCTGAGTCTCAGCCCGACTCCCCTAGGTGGTGCGGCTTTAATGCAGCTATAAACTCACACCTGCCAGACACAGTGTCTCTGTGCCTCTGACAATGACAGATTAGCAATCGCAAATTTTCCCCAAACATTTGCTTTTTCAATGTTCCTTAACGGTCGCCAAAGACTTGTCATTACAACATACCCTCAAGATAGACATGTCACCGTTTGCCAGATGACAGCCTATTTTTCATTAATTACATTCTAGACTGATGTCTTCTGTTTTTTAGGGGAGTATCTTAGGTCCCTGGCTGGGAGGTAAGAACCCCCTTATCTTATCAGAAACACTCGTCCAAACTGTTTCCTCCTGTAAAGATTTCCACAGATGGGCAATCTCATTCATTTATGATGCTTTATTAATTTTAATTTCAAAAACTGTCATTTCCTTTGTCCCCAACTAGTTGGAGCAGACACAGTTCTGAGTCTGCAGCTGAGACCAACTGTCTCAAGGGCACATGCTGTGCTGAACACTGGAGGTGGGGATGAGGTGCAGAAATAGCAGAGATAAAGCATTTGCCTTCAGTATGTGTATACTCTGGAGGTCCAAAACGGGTCCAAAACCGAAGACAGTGATCCAAATACCATATGGCGTGTTAAAGAAGCAACACAGAGATGGGCTGCTCTGGGAGTTCAGGGGAGACAACTTCAAGGACTGGGCACTGTTAGTCCCTGTAGTGGGTGGGACAGTCCCCCCTACCCCCCCAAAAATATACCCACACCCTAAGCTCTAGAATGTGTACACGTGACCTTATTTGGGAACAGGGCTTTGCAGATAGAATTAAGCTTAGGATCTTGAGATAAGATCATCACGGATTACCTGGGTGGGTCCTAAATCCAATGACAAGGGTCCTTATAAGAGACAAAGAAGCAAGAAGAGAAGGCAAGTTGAGGACAGAGGCAGAGATGGGAATGATGTAGCCACAAGCCAAGGGCCACCTGGAGCCACCAAAAGCTGACAAAGGAAGTTTCCTTTGCTAGAACCTTTGGAGAGAGTGTGGCCCTTCCTACAACTTCCTTTCAGACTTCTGGCCTCCAGAACTGTGCCAGAATAAGTGTCTATTGGTTAAGCCACCAGGTTTGCAGTAATTTGTTACAGCAGCCAAGGAAACTAAAACCAATACAGTCTGTTTGCCTGGGACACTCTGTTCTCTTCATTCTTCAGGTCTTGGCTTTAATACAACTTCCTCAGAGAAGCATTCTCTAATGCCTATCTCCACCCCAGAGCTAATGTAGTTCCCTGTTTTATATTTTTATAGCCATTCCCTGTACTTTTCTTCCTAGTGTAACAGAGGAGAACAAATCTGACACCGTATTAGATCTGTTCCTTTGGCTTTAAACCTGTGCCCTGTTTTCCAGGCTCAGTCTTGCCAGCTCTGCAACTTTTGTAAAACAGTGTTGCCTTTTGCCTGAAATGTACAGGAGAGCCCGTTCTCGGGGCTCTGACCTTTAAGGATGTCGGCAGTTCTGCGCTTGTGTAGAGATAGCAAGTTGCCAAACAGAAACTAACCTTTGTTTTGTTAGAGGTTTACAGGGACACCATGGCCGTACCCACATGGAGGGCTGCAGGAACAAAGAATTCCTGCAGAAAGAAGTCTGCAACAATGAACCACACCCCCTCCCCTGTTTTTTTGTACCCTGACTGGAGCAGGATGGCTCTCCAAGACGTTAGCCTGCCATCCTCTCGGTCTGCCAGCTTTCTGAATAAAGTCACCATTCCTTGCCCCAACACCTCCTCTCCCAATTTATTGGCCTGTCGTGTGGCAAGCAGAACGAGTTTGGACTCAGTAACACTAGACCTTGTTCTGCTTTGTTTCATTTTCTTAAAGCCTGAATCATTGAGATGATGTGGAGACTTAGAGCAGGAAGGGGAGCAGCAGCTGCGAGAGAAGCAGGTCTTCCGGAAGGCGGGGAGGAGCAAAGAACAAGGGCTGCTTCAGGAATGGCCTGTGCTTCCCGAATTCAGCGGTACCTGCCAAGGTGCAGATCCTCCAGAAGATGGACTTTGGCCATTCTGAAAGAAATCCCAGCCTAGAGGACCATCTTGGGGGGCTGAGTGACCTCCTACAAAAGCAGTCTGTGTGGGATGGACTAGGCTGAGTGACCTCCTACAAAAGCAGTCTGTGTGGGATGGACTGCAGAAATTCAGTGGGGGGGCAGGACTTGCCTTGGAGAACTATGGAAAAGACAGCTCCTAGTAATGGGGTTCTCTGAAGAGCCCCCAGAACAATCTTACCAGAAGAAAGATCAGCCCAGAGAGCCCACAACCAGAGCACAGCTAGGGGCGCTGTGGCTCTGCCTGGTCTTATTTTGCTTTGCTCCTTCTGTCTCTTTTCTCTCCTGCTCCACCTGTGGCGCAGCCAGAGCCAACTTAGCAAATCAAGCAGGGGGAGGACAGAATTAAAGCATCCCCGTGATCTTTTTCCTGTTGCGTGTTTCCCAGTCTGGGCAGGCTTATCTTGGGGGTGGTGGGGAGAAACTATGAATCAGATGAGAAACTGAAGGTTATAGATGAGACTGGCCTGAAATTTGAATACCTGAAAAAAATGGCATTATTCATTAACACCTGAAAATGGCTTCATAAAGCTGTGGGGTTTACACAAGACTTCATCCAGAAGTAAAGAAAGCTGCAATAAATCTTGCCTAAAAGCAATAGTGTGAAAGAAAAAAGCTGCTTCTCCCTGTACAGATTGAGTAAACAAAAGGAGACAGCCTAGTAAAGAAAAGAAATGGGACGTAGACAGGCTAGTAGAGGAGAGAAGGGAGGGAGAAGGGAAGGTATCAAATCATACCTTTGATTGTGGGACCCCACCCCCTGACCCCATCTGCCTAACTTTAGTTTCCCCAAATTCATAGTTTTGGAAACTGCTAATTCTTTCCTATACTGAGGTTAAATGGCGTAAGCCACCTATGGCCATGTTTCTCCCCTTGTCTTTGCTGAGCGTGCTCAAGTCTCCTGGCTCCGTACTATTTCCAGGCTAGAGGAAACGTACTATCTCTGTGCTACAGGAATGTATTGCTTCATTACAGCTTTCCCAGGTGCCTTAAATAAAAATAGCTCTAAATGAAGTTACACTAGAGAGCACACTTTAAACGTCAGCTGCTAATGAGCACCTTTTTAAGACAGTCCACTGAAAAGCAGAATTTGTCATCCATTAGCAATTGTTTTTAAAATAAACTAGGAAAAAGAGTGACTTTTTCCTGAGGATCAGGGTGGCTTCCCATGGAGATGGATGCCAAATGGTGCAACAAGTTTATTGGGGACTCTCAATTATTGGGCTAAAAAAATAAACCATTTTTCATAACAACTACCACCCAATGATACTATGTTAAACTCATTTTTCTTCTTGACTAGGTTCCATAACATTTTTGTCACTTCTGAGTTTGATTTTCAAAAATGTCTTAGTTGAGACATACAAAAATTTCTGACTCTATCCTGTCATTTTTTTCCTTTTAATCTTTTTATTATATAAATATGTAATATGTACACATCTTTTAATGTGGGAGAGATTAGCTTATTCTGCATATGTAGTTGTGTACTTTGAAAGAATAATATATTTATTACCAATAAGAATATTATATTATTTTTCCATGTCTTTGCTATTTGATGAATCACAATTTATTTACTCCCTTATTGTAGAATGAAGGTATCTTTTTATTGTTACATTCACTCATTTGTTTTATTTTTTTAGATTTCCCATATAAGTGATAACGTACAGTATTTGTCTTTCTCCTTTTGACTTATTTCACTAAGCATAATACCCTCCCGGTCTATCCATGTTGTTGCAAATGGCAAATTTTCATTCTTTTTAATGGTTGAGTAGTATTCCATTGTGTAAATATACCACCTCTTCTTTATCCAGTCATCTGTTGATGGACATTTAGGTTGCTTCCATATCTTGGCAATTGTAAATAACACTGCTTTGAACATTGGGGTGCATGTACTTTTTTCAATTTAGTGTTTTTAGGTTTTATTTTGGGTGTTTTTTTTTTGCCAGGGAAGGGCATATACCCAGGAATGGAATTGCTGGATCATGTGGTAGTTCTATTTTTTTTATTTTTTGAGGAACCTCCATACTGTTTTCTATAGTGGCTGCACCAATTTATATTTCCATCAACAGCATACAAGTGTTCTCTTTTCTCCATATCCTTGCCAACATTGATTATTTGTGGTCTTTTTAATGATAGCCATTCTGAATATCATGAAGTGATACCTTATTGTGGGTTTGGTTTTGATTTGAACTTATGTGATGATTAGTGATGCTGAATATCTTTTCATGTGCCTGTTGGCCATCTGTGTCTCCTCGTTGGATAAATGTCTATTCAGGCCTTCTTGCCCATTTTTAAATTGGGTTGCTAAGCTTTTTTGATATTGAGTTGTATGAGTTGTTTCTATATTTTGGATATTAACCCCTTTTCAGTCATATCATTTGCAAATATTTCCTCCCATTCTGTAGGTTGTCTTTGTGTTTTGTCAATGGTTTCCTTTGCTGTGCAAAAGCTTTTAAGTTTAATTAGGTTCCATTTATTTATTTTTACTTTTGTTTCCTTTCCCTAAGAGACAGAGCCCAAAAAGAAAATATTGCTACAGTTTATGCCAAAAAGTGTTCCTTCTATGTTTTCTTCTAGTCTTTTTATGCTTTTTGGTTTTTAATCCATTTTGAGTTCATTTGTTGTATATGGTGTGAAAAAACGTTCTAATTTCAGTCTTTTACATGGAGCTGTCAAGTTTCCCAGCACCACTTGTTGAAGAGACTGTTTTTCCCCCATTGTATATTCTTGCCTCCTTTGTCATAGATGAATTGACAATAAGTGCATGGGTTTATTTCTGGCCTCAATTCTGTTCCATTGCTCTAAGTGCCAGTACCACACTGTTTTGATTGCTATAGCTTTGTAATATAGTCTTAAGTCAGGAACCACAATACCTCCAGCTCTGTTCTTCTTTCTTGAGATTGCTTTGGCATTGTTCATTTTCAAACTTCAATTTCATACATGATTTAAAGCTCTTCCCCTACCCCATCCCCTCCCCAGTCCCAATCACAGCTCACCTTGTGGTTCAAGCCACTTCTGGTAGAGGATGGGGCGTGCCTGTCTCTCACACACCTCATTACATTCCCTCTTCCCAGTCAAGGTAGGGAAGAGGAAGACAGGAAAACAGACATGTTCCTTGACTAAGCAAGGTCTCAGTTCTCTTCGTGGGTATCCAGGGCCACTCTTCTGAAGCACAGACTGTAGGCTCCCTGTGGGCTTGTGGTCATTCCCACCTGCCCTGTTAATGAGGGGCCTTCTCCCCAGCAGCAACTCTAGGCTTCAGCAGTCACTGTGATGCGGTCACATCTTGGGCACCATCAGCCCATGTGTGATTCATCCTCTCCACCTCCAGAGAGAGGACAGCTTTGGCCCCATATTCAACTGGCAGTTCCCTCCCCAAGGCAATTCCTTTCTTCATTCTCTTTTCCCTGATGCTGTGTTAACACAGAAGTAAATTAGTAGGCCTACTATTTAGGCAAAGACCTAACAAGGGGATAACATGCAAGTCTTCCTTCCTCCAACCCCCTCCCTCATTTTCACAAGTGGTTCTACTGGGACCTGTCACTCCAGGGGATGGTGACACCTCCCCCCTACCCCTCTACACTAGAAGGTTCTGAGGGGAGAAAACCCCAGTATCATCAGATACACTGCATCACACTTCCCAAAGCCAGCCTCCCCCCTTGCAGAGCTTCCTTAAATTAAGAATGAGGAGTAGGAGAGGAGAAAAGGTACTTGGAAGAACAGAGAGGCAATGATAGGCCAATTCTCTGATCTAAAATTTTTTCAGTAAGCTGTATGGATAAATGGTTGCTGCCCAATGGGGCAGTTCTCTGGATTTAGACTATTGATATAAGTAGAACTTTTAATTCCTAACATTGAGATTTGAAGACAACTGAAAAATTCTCACATGACATCCTAATACAATAGTTTCCATGGAATTTATATACATATTGTTTTCAGCAATTCCAGAAATGTAAATGTTAAGGAGATCAAGTTCTAATACTCTAATACTCTTCTTTTTCTTTACCAAGTAATTTGGTGGTGGAGGACGAAGTGGTTGGTGAGACCACAGTATATAGCAAATAAAGCCCAGCAGACATAGAGGTTACATGCGTACATATATACATGCATTCACATGCACACATCTGAAGTTGTATGTCAAGCAAATCACGTAATTGTGCAGGAATAGTGGGGAATACATAAGGTCTACTTTTGAGGAGTTAGAACCATTTCTTCTGGGTTATAAAAATCCAAGTGATTCAACAGGGTTCTCATGGCACGTAATATCAACTTCCTGGACTGGAAGCCTCTCTTTATAACTATATACTCTTGTTTTATCTTGGTATTATTCTCACTTTGTGTTACTTTCTTTCTTTTTCCCCTCTCATTCTTTTAAGTCAACATTTATCAAGTACCAAAAGGGAAAACAATTTGGAAACAAAGACAAGTAAAACCATAAATAAATGCCTTCAAAGAATTTCCATTCTAGTGGGGAAAATAGACCCATAAATAGATCATTAAAATGTAAAAGTGTGAGAATGGATACTTGCACAAGGTACAGAGCACTGGTTGAAAGAATAAATGAAAAGAGAAGTAGCAAGTACGCTGATTAGGGACGCCGTGGGGTGGAAGCTGACCACAAGGAAGGAATATTTTGAGAGAAAAGTAACTTTTGTGCCAATCATAAAAGATTATAAACTACCTTTTTCCTATAAGAATATATTGTGAACATTAATCCATGTCAACAGACACAGCTCTAACTCATCATTTTTAACAGCAGCAAAGCACTTCATAAGAGAAATATATCGTAATTTAACCATAGTTCATACACACACATGTACAGATTCTACTTTTGCACCATTTAAAATACTCCATGGTCACAGTTGAGCACTTGTACAATTGTTTCCTTAGGATATTTACAAGTGGAATTACCATGTCAATGGATATGTACATTGAAATTTTTGAGTGTCCTCCAGAAAGGTACTAATTTGTACTTCTGCTAAAGGTGAATGAGAATGCCTGTTCCCCAAAATTTTCTTCCTAAATAGATAAAGCTGGTAGATATCTACAGAATGAATTAGAGGATGGTATGCACTGAATTCATATGTTGAAGTCCTAACCCTCAACATGACTATATTTGGAGACAGGACCTTTAAAGAGGTAATTAATGTTAAATGAGGTCATAAAGGTAGAACCATATTTCATTATGACTGGTGTCTTTCTAAGAAGAAGAGAGACACCAACGATTTATACACACAGAGCAAAGACCACATGAGGACACAGTGTGAAGGCGGCCATCTGCAAGTCATGGAGAGAGATCTCAGGAGAAACCAAACCTGCTAAAACATTGATCTTAGACTTCGAGTCTCTAGAAATGGGAGAAAATAAATTTCTGTTGTTTGAGTTACCCAACCTGTGGTACTTTGCTATGGCAGAATACAAAGGAAAATGCAATCAGAATCAGTAAGTCCATTTAAGATTCTGTGGCAGTAATCTGAGTGAGGCAGTGAGGGTAGGGATGCAGGTGAGGAGATAAGCTCAAGATATATTTAGGAGGTGAAGTTGTCTAGTATTGGTGATTAATGCTATGATGTAATGCTTTGGGAAATGCATCACTTAAAAGTGCATGACTGCTAATAACAGAAACTGGAAATAACAGATGCTTTTTCCTTCACACACACAAAAAAGTGGGTGCACAGAGAGGGTAGCAGTTCAGGGCCAGTCAGACAGCTCTATGGAGTCATCAAGGATATTGGTTCCTCCCATCTTTCTCTGGCCATTCTTAATGTGTCACTTCCTGGATCAAGATGGCTGTTAGAGCTCCAGCCATCATACCTGTATTCCAAGCAGAAGGAAGGAGGAAGGAAAGCCACTGTGGAAAACAGTATGGAGATTCCTCAAAAGAGTAGGAATAGACTTATCATATGACCCAGGAATCCCACTCCTGGGCATATATCCAGAAGGAACCCTACTTCAAAATGACACCTGCACCCCAATGTTCATAGCAGCACTATTTACAATAGCCAAGACAGGAAACAGCCTAAATGTCCATCAACAGAGGACTGGATAAAGAAGAGGTGGTATATTTATACAATGGAATACTATTCAGCCATAAAAGACGACAACATAATGCCATTTGCAACAACATGGATGCTCCTGGAGAATGTCATTCTAAGTGAAGTAAGCCAGAAAGAGAAGAAAAAATACCATATGAGATCGCTCATATGTGTAATCTAAAAACAAAGCATAAATACAAAACAGAAATAGACTCATAGACATAGAATACAAACTTGTGGTTGCCAAGGGGGTGGGGGTGGGAAGGGACAGACTGGGATTTCAAAATTGTAGAATAGATAAACAAGATTATACTGTATAGCACAGGGAAATATATACAAGATCTTATGGTAGCTCATGGAGAAAAAAATGTGACAATGAATATATATGTTCATGTATAATTGAAAAATTGTGCTCTACACTGGAATTTGACACAACATTGTAAAATGATTATAAATCAACAAAAAATGATTTAAAAAAAAGCTTTCCTAAAATTTCTACCCAATTAGTTCCACTAAATTTCACTGTCAAGAACTTAATCCTATGGCCAAGTTGCATGAGGCTAAGTATGATCTGGTTGAGGGTTTTTGTCTGTTTTTTTTACTGAGAAAGAAGAAAGAAGCCACATTGGTAACTAGCAACTGGTAGATTCTGCCATAAGACACCGTTAAAAATAAAAGTTGCTGACGTATTAACAAGGTTGTTTAAAAAAAAAAAAAAGAGGTTTTGTCCAATAAAACGAAACAAAGCCTCATTTTCTTGCTGCTCATACTTACATCAGCACAACCACACACCCACCTGTGTCCAATATTTTCTGTAAACTCTCACATTTCACTTTTTCTATGTGACCAGTTAATTAAGCAAACTGAAATTAAAGAGATACGGAGACAAAAAGCTTTCATTTTCCCCCACTACTGCCATGAAGCTGCTCAGTTAGGGCCTCCCCCCGACCCATTACCCAGGGATCAGGCAGATCTCACAGCCTTTCAGTCTATTTTCAATCAAGACTATTGCTGGTCTACCTAAATCAAAACATAAATCTCTCTTGCAGTTATATATTGTTCCCCTCCCAGTGAGCTCGGGTCTTCCTCTGAGGGTTTGAGACCCAGCATGGGCAAGAGGGGATGGTTCAACTGCTCTTTGCCTGTGCACCTGCTCCTCTTGCCCTGCCACCCCAAGCTTTAGGCTTTTTCCCAGGACAGTGGCAGGAACAGGGAGATTAGAGAAAAAGGGGCCAAGGTGGAAGTGACCAGGGCTGTCATATTTAGATTACTGGTGACTTCCCTTATGACAGACATTGAAGAGCTGGCTCTCTCTTGTGGGGCACATTTGCAGATTCTTCAAAAACAGAGCACTCTTTGGGCAGCTTTGCACTGTGCCTTTCTCTGATGTGGATCATCTCTCTGACTCAACTCTGACGCTTGTCCCTCACCTCCTCAGCTCCACTCATCAACACACCCATAGCCACTCTCCACCGGGGACTCCTCACTCCAGTTGGCAGCCCACATGGGGAGGCTCAGGTCTTCAACGGCAGCCACGTGACCTGAGGGAACTCACACATCTTTAGTCTTCCAGGGCAGGCTGCTTTCCTGTCTTGCTTTCATAGCACGGGCAGTTCCAGCCGGCTTCCTGTCTTTTGGATTCTCCAGACAGGAGGCAGTCACTCAGTCTCAAACTCGTAGAAATCCATTTCAGCACCTTCCAAGAACTCTCACCATGCTCCAAATCTGCAGCTATCCCAGGGTGGCCCTAAGAGTTTCTACAGCTAAGTATGCTTCTAGCCAATGAGCGAGACACTGGTTTCCCTTCTTGCAACTTCCAATTTTCTCTTCTTTCAAGTTCTCATCTCTATGAACCATTTCCTTGGACTCTTCTCTCACTTGTTTGGAAGGGGAGAATGAGGACAAAGACAAATCATTCTCCACTCTTACAAAGTCCTCAGGTGAACCCTTTTGGCACTCCTACTGCCTCCTACACAGATCGGAGGGAAGTGATAGAAAGCTCTCTGCCATCTTTGCGCAGGTCTTGCATGGCTGAGTCTAGCATCTCTTCTTAGACAGTGTGGGTACAGATTCCCTATAATCCTCATCTTTGAGGCTTTAACTGAAATTCAGAGGCAGTATATGTCCCATTTAATAGCCTTTTTGGGGGGAAAAGAGACCTGACAGCTCATTCCAAGCTTGAAGAGTCATTTTCTCTGTGTCTTGTTTGATCTTAGCAATCAGGTGTCCAGAAGTCCTTGAGGATATTCATAATTCTTCTTAAGAGAATGGGGAAGAAACAGAAGCCAGAAATGGAGACTTAATAATAAAAATTATTTTCCATCTTTGTTATTTGTAAGTAACCAACTTGAAATTATTTCTCAGTAAATTACAGAGACTGGGGAAAAGGTAGACACGTTGCTTTTCTCCTTTGGTACTTTTTGCCTAGGCAGAGCCCCCAAGAAAAACTAAATTTGGATAAAGAGTAACAAAGACCATGGAGATAATGCTCGAGTGCATTCTTTTCTTCCCAAGTTAAAAATTTGGTGGAGGGTGGGGTGGGGAAGGGGATGGGAAACACAGTGAGTAAGGGATCCACTCTTCATTTAAATGGCAAGTATTTATCGAGCACTTGTATATGTCAGGTATAGTCCTAGGCTCTGTATCCTACTGACCGAACTACGATTTGAATATTTTCTTGGATTTGTCATTAAAACAGCAGTATCCTTCATTTTCACAGATGGCAAAATTTCACAGTGTCTCCAGTATGGAACTTCCCTACATTTCCTAGCAATGAATGGAAATCAGGATTCAAGTCATGGTACCCAGTAAGATCTGTGAATATGTTTGCTTAATTAGTATTCCTAGTCTCGACATGCAGCTTATTAAGATTTTGAGCAGAGCTTTAATGTAGCCGTGAAGCTAGGAGGAACTTCAAGGTGTTTCTACTTCACAAGCAGCCAAGCACCTCCTCTCTGACTTCGGATGCAGCTTCATTAGCCATCTGAACATCAGGTTCAGTTTGCTCAGCCAGAGCCTTAGTCAGCCCAGAAGTTTGGCTGGGAATACTTCTCACAAAGCTGAGAATGGAAAAAGGGCTTCTGGCTCAAGAAAATTTATGCTCTCTGAAAAAATTGCACATTCTCATGAAGTCCTCTTGGGACTTTTTTTAGATATTAGATTCGTTTCCTCCTTATATGCAGGAATGCAAAGGGATGGAGGAAGAACTGGCTGAGACAGGCTAGGGATGAATTTCAGGATGCAGAGACACAAGAAAATCGCCACTGCTTCCCATTGCTAAGTTCTTATTTCATAAAACCATTTAATAAATGGGTGTAAGGTAAACAAAACTCATAAATACCTATTTTATTTGTGCCTGCGCCTCCCACTGTGATCAGATGTAACTAGACAGTAAATCCAACTAACAGGTCAAAAAAAAAAACCATCGAAAATGTTGAAGAGAAACACTCATCATTTTGTCTTTTTCTCGACGCATCACATTTACTGTTGCTCTTCAGCCAACAACCCCTGAAGGCAGCTTTCTTTGAAGCTTGTCGGTACTGTCCTTTGACCGAGTGGGCAGTAGTTCAACTTCAAAATTATAGTTAAGTTGCTAAGGATCCAGGAATGGGATGAAATCAATCAGCAATTATTCACTGGGCATGACTATATGATAAACAAATAATAAGTATTAGCTCATAACATTTATTAATCTATGGGATATAATGATCATGTATAACAATTACTATTTTATTATTCTTAGGAAAAAAGTATAAGACAGGATTTCTACTCTATTTCAAGAAATATCATTCTTTAACTTGCTAATTCTTATAGGAGAAGGCAAATCAACTCTCGAGGAATAGATATTGGGGTTAAGTAATTATGACGGAAAGTCCCTTTTTAGGGGCAAAGTATGTGAACGCATCCTGTTGGGTTAATCCTTTCTAAGATGGATACCAGCTTTCCAGGTGAACTTTGGATCCAAACATTGCAAAGCCTTGCATCTCATTCTAATTCTAGGATTCTCGGTCCTTGGTGAGGAGGGCCAGAATTATTGACCCAAGTTTGCAGCGCCTGAGTTCGGAACAGAATCTGGTTTCCTCATGTCCGCATGTGAGGTTTATCTTTACATGAAAGCAAAGAACATTACATAATCCTCATTAATGCAGACGACAGTTCTGACTCCAGCAGCCTGTGCATCGTTGCAAAAACAGTTGGTTTAATCTCGAAGGAAGACACTAAGTAAAACGCATTTCTTTAATCAAGGAAGTCAGGTTCCATCTGATGCATGCTGTCTAAGGGACAAAGCATTTCAGGCAGCTAAGTAATTGGCACGTAATAGGGGCATACCGGGGGTGCAATTTATTTATTATCTTTGGCTAGGGTATGAATTGAAATCTCAGTAGGAGCACAGGCCATTAGGGTTAAAGCTAAGGAGGAAAACAGAAGTTGGCCGCCAGAATGCACTCCCAGCCAAGAAAACATGCCAAATGAGGCTTAAAATGAAGCTTTCCTGTACACATTTCACCAGTTCACACCGACAGGGGGAACAATTCTTTCTCTTCTCCTTCACCCCCTCTATCACGAGGCTGTTATCTTTGGATGAAATATGCTATCATCACATTTATACAAACCAATTATGGTCGTGCCCACTGCAATGGATGACCCCTCAGTTGCAAGTAGGGTTGCAAGTAGAAGGGAGTCTGAATTCAGAATCCGAAGACCAGGGGTTTCATTTTGGCTCTGCTACCGACCAGTGGCTGGTCATCTCTCACTCACTCCCCAATCTCAAACTGACCTTCCACCAAAATGCTCTAAGCTAAGGCCTCTGCTGTCAAAGTTAACAAAGCTTTGTAGCTTTGCACTTATTCTCAGATACTCGTGACAACACGAACACTGCTGTTCTAAACCTTTCACAGCAATTCGCTTTCATAAATAATATTCTCTCCACTATCTCATTTAGTATCAGTGTTCTCCATGCCTTCTTTCATCTTTGGTCTTCCTCTTTTTTATTGATTTTTTTCCAGTCTTATTGAGATATAATTGATGCATACCATTGTACAGGTGTAAGGTGTACAACATAATGACTTGAGATACATATATACACATACTGTGAAATGACTACCTTCCATCACCTCACATAGTTACAAGACTTTTGCCTTGTGGTGAGAACTTTTAAGATCTACTCCCTTAACAGCTTTCAAATATACAATACAGTATTGTTAATTAAAGTCGTCATGCTCTACATTACATCTCCAGAATTTATTTCACATCGATTCAGTTAATCTTATCCAGGCTACAGATTCAACTACTCTCCATGCGTTGATGACACTCAGATTCATCTCCAGGATCATCACTCTCTTCAGATCTATTTTGCTTTTGGAAATATCCTCCTGAATGTCCTAGAGCTCTCAAAAATTAAAAAAAAAAAAATCTAAAACCAAATTCATTCAGTTTATTTCCCCTGAGCACTCTCCAAACTGTTTCTCCTCCTGTGTTCCCTCCACCCATCCAAAGTCTGGTACCCATCTATGACCCATTTTCAAGATTCGATTTCCCAAATAATTCTCAAATACATCTTTTACCTACTGTTGCCCCTCCCTTGTGCAGGTCCCTTTCATCTCTTGAACAGACTATGTTGCGAATACCTATAAATCCATCTCCCTTCCGAGGTATCTTCTACATGGATGCCAGCGTGGTCTTTCTAAATAACAAATCTGACCATCTCTCTACTCTACCTTAAAATCTTTACTAATTCCTATTCCCATTCCCCACAAAGTCCTAACTTGTGGGAACCGACCAGCTGCCTCACTGGGCTCCGTTCTTGGGTCTCCTCCATTCGCACCTTGGGTTAGAGCCATTCTAAACCCTTTGTCTTCTCCATTTGCTACATGACATTTTGGTAAATTTGCACTAGGTTGTCCCTTTCTGGAATGTTCTCCCTTATTTTCTGTTTATTTAAATCCCATTTATCCTTGTAGGCTCAGTTCCCACATCATCTTCCCTGCCACATGATCACTGACCTTCCTCCTTCTCCCATCTACCTCGAGTAGTTTAATTTCCTTTACAATGTCTTGTGCACACCTCTATTCTAACACATCGCCCCACATTGTAGTTGTCTTGTCATCTGAGTTTTTCTGAGGATAGGAATCACGTCTTGCCTGTCATTGTAATATAACCCTATCAAAGCAAGGTTTCAGTGACTCCTGGATCTGGCCTACACCATTTGCTTCCAATTCTCTAGCATTTACCTGGCTTCCCTGGTTTTTCAACTTACTGTCTCCCACCGAGATTCTCCCTCTCTGCTTAGCCTTCTTGGATCAACAACCCAATTGGATGGTCTGCCCAGATCTGATAGAGGTTGACCCAAGGCGGCAGCCGTGAATTCCTCTATTCAGTTCCATGCTGTAAGAGAGAGCAGTGTCACCTGGCCCCAGGTTCCTGGGTAGGCAGCTCAGACCCACCCCTGAGCACCCAGCTATCAAGTGTGGGAGACAAAGAAGAGAGCGGGAGAGGCTGGGAAAAGCGAACTGTTATCTCATTATCTCTTCTAATTTATTTAGAAAATAACCGTGTAGTAAGATGGCAGGACCTCTGTTGACAGGTGTATTGCACTGCTGAAAGGATAGAAGACCACTGAGTAAACTGGAATAGCTACTGGGAAAGAACAGCAAGGTATAAAAGGTATAGTTTAAGAAAAAAAAAAGTGAACAAAGCTGTCCACACCCTGCGCCCCTGCGTTGTCTATATTGATGCAACTGGAGGGGTGGGGATGTCTGATCACATCAAAGTGTCACCTGTTTTTCAGCTTTGCCAGACTGTGGCTGAGATACACACGACAGAAAGTATCTAATTAAAATGCCAGATTATTTACTGTCTAGTCTTAGCTTTGAAAGACAATGAATGCTGTGTATAGCACTGTGTAGACCATTTTGTTTAATGTGTCAAAAGACTTTAGATATCTAACCAGGAAATGTGATGGAGTAAGTTATAAGAATACACTCCCTGCATGCTTTCAGTCAACTCAAGGTTCAAAAGAAATAGACCAAAAAGCTAAAATGAAGTATGTAAATTCACAATCCTAGTGTGCATCGTTGTTAAAAGCAAAATGGGAAATTCTCTAGATTTTGTCCCTTAACAACACTATAGAATTAAGCACAAGTCAGGTTTGTCATGAACTCAGAATTTATTAAAGGAACTCAGCATGAGCATTTATGTCTAGATTAGCATCCTTGTCTGGCTTACAGATTTGAAGGCTGTTTTAAAACATTTGAATACTTACCAGCTGCCTGCATCGTAGAAAAATGGTGGGTGTGATTATTTTCACTACTAAATCAGAAGATCCTGAGATAATATATAAGTTCCCTTCAGACTCCAGTTTGAGACCTGTTAACAGGACTCACTTTTCTGTCCTCTAGGATTAAAAATCGCACTTGTTCCTTCCAACTGAGCCCACAGCTTCCATTCTATTTCGCAGTGTCTGGAGTGAGAGCTATGTGGATTTCAGTGTTAGCCCTGCCTGTTACCAGCAGGACCACTGTGGTAACTGTGCAAAGTGTGAACTGCTCAGCTCCGAGGGACGCAGTCTCCTGAGCTACGATATGAAGGCGCCCCCTGGAGTTGGGCAATGTGCTAGACTTGGCGTGCTTTGAGATGCTTTTCCTCTCCAAGCCTCCGTTCCTTCATGTGCAGAATAGGGGCATTAAATAGACGCATTTAGAGTACCTACGTAACTTGGTATTGTGACGATTAAGTGAGATAATGCATGAAAAAAATGTTCAGTCTAGGATATGGACACATACAAACTGCTCGCTAAGTGTTAACAGGTATAATGACGATGAAGCCTCACTTCTCAGCAGGCTGAGCCTCAGGCCTGGCCTTCTAAGACAAAACACCACTGCAGCCACCTCCACCTTAGTATTCACATACCTAGAGCACAGATATTTAAAGCAGCTCTGCTGGAATCTTCCTTTGTCATAAAGTCATGTTAATACCCTTAATAGCAACAGGGATTAGAAATTTATCAAACTTACTATTCTCTGGGGCAAGAAATCGTCTGAGAGGTGAGCAGAAAAAGAAGAATAAATGTTAGTCTGTCTAGAGACCTAGAGTTGCATTATTTTGAAAGCCTAAGGTTAGGTTAGTTTTAATTCATACTTTTGTCAAATGAAATTTAAGTGTACACCACGAGAGCCGTGAGTTTCGGTTTTATTCAGGGGACGCAGTGAGGACAACAGGCCGGGAGACAGCCTCTCAGACAGCTCTGAGGAGCTTCCCTGCAGGGAGGGGAAGAGGCCAGTGTGTATGTGACTTTGGCAAAGGGGTACACGTACACACCATCGAGCGCACATCTCAGCAGAGGCTATTGCTGGTCACAAGGAACAGATATCTCAATTAATTTCTAAGGGGGGGAAGATGCAAGTATCCAGGTTCATAAAAATTTCTCCTGAAATATCTAACTAAGGCCGGTTTTGCCTGTTCTCCCAAAGCGCAGAGAGCCCTATCCTCTCTTGGTCCTTGAGCTCCTTCCAGGGTGCACTATAGGGCGGCAGCTACAGTGATCGATGGCTTAGTCCCTGCAGATCCTGATGGTGAGGGACATTCCTTATTTTACACTTCCTCGGGGTTTTTTACTGTTGATTATTCTTTTTGCCTAATGGATAAGATTTCCAGCACTAGTTTGATATGGATCTGGAGGAAACTCATCTAAAAACTCTGTAAAATTAAGAGATTGATTGCTTTTTCTAAGAATGCAGAAAGGTGAAAGCAATGACTTAGCTTGAGACAAATGAGGGAATGATTAAATTGGACTCCACACTGACACTGCTGAGAGCGCATCAGAATTCAAGTTACGTTCTTAGAAAAACGCCCTCTTCGCTTCAGCTACTTAGTAGAATGGATTTGTTAGGTTCCATCTCTCTCTCCCCACAAAAAGCAGAATCATTTGATTGAAAAAATAAATTTGTACCCAGAGTTTTATGGCAGATGGAAGATTTTGTTAAAGAATTTGATATTTCATGATTCTTTACAATTATAAAATGATCTCTATTAAGAACAAAATTTCCTCTTTACTGTGAGAATACAAATAAAAGTGTTAGGTTTTCAGCTACTTATTATGATGCATCTGCCTCTTGCTTCCTGCTTTATCCTCATCTGCATCCCCCTTGTTTTATTTCTATCATTGACCACAGCAGGTAGGAGCTTACCTAAAGGAGTCCTAGTTTCAAGACTGAAAACCGGGAACATAATACAGATTCTCTGTATCCTTCATCAAACCCTAGAAATGATTAAAAAATAATATACATGTGCACATTCACAGATGTCATCTGTCCACACATACACTCACAGACACTCACACACACACACAGATACACACTCACACACACACACACACATTTTATGTATGTCTATGTGATGTCTATTTCACACAGAGAAATTCTAAGAAGACCAGAAACTGAACAATGCCGCCTAGACTACAAGCAGAGGCTGAACTTAGGGGAAAACAATATTCCGAGTACACGACGGACTCATGTGAGATCCCACCTGAGAATCTGCCAAAATTTATAAGAGCCCCCCAAAGGAAAGCCAGAGCTGAGGTGGTGAGAGCTGGGAGACGGAGAATGCCAAGGTGCACAGCCAGGGAAATTAACTGGGCTCCACACTGAGGGCTCTCAGGTCTCCCAGCCCATTCCTCCCTCCAGCCTGGGCACTTTTAGACCAAGTATGAGCCTCTCTCTTCAGTTTCCTGTTTCTGCACACACACTGGCATTGACTGCTCCTCTCCGCCAAAAAGCACCCCTCATCAATTGCAATTCCAGACCCATTTCCTCAAAGCTGATACTTCCAAGTCTCTAACTGGTCAGAGTCATCACTGATCCGTACCTGTACCTTCTAGTCACACACTTTCTTCATCTTCCCCAAAACTGTACCACTCCCAGGAGAAAATATGAAACTTGTTAGTCTGTAAACATTCCTGCGCTGTACATTCAAAGTCAGCAGTGCTATATATCTAAACATATGCAATACTTACAATAATACCATTACATTACAATGGCATTCACTAAGTACGTTGCATGAGATGTTTTATGTGCATATTATCATACACACACAATTTATACCTCAACAAAGGTACGTGTGTGTGACGTATATGTGCATATGCCCACATAACATACATCTGTCAGTCACCAGGCGAGGGAGGTGTTACTATCTCCAGCTCACAGATGAGGAAACCAGGGCACAGAGAAATTTACTGTCCCAAATTCTTACAGCTAATCCAAGTTTGCATGTTTAACTACATTGGTCATACCCTCAAAACCATTGCTTAGAATTTTTACAGTTTCATTTTGAAATCTATTGTTAGAATTTTATATTGCAATTTCTGCCAACATTAGCTTTCTTGATAAAAGTGTAACTGAGCAGGGCCCTATGGGTCCTTCTGAGACAGACCCCTCCCCATACCCGCTGCTGTAGCTCCTCTCTGAAATACCGAGGTAACAGTATTTGGTGCACATTTCCTGAGTTCTTTTACAGATGTGAAAATCCCCAACAAGAGGAAGAAATTAACCACCTGATGACCAGGAGCACGCAGCCCCCAGATCTACTGGTACCTAAGGATTCATAATGTTAGCTCCGGGGATATTGTCCTGCTATCTCACCATCAGCCAATCAGAGAACTGTCCATGAGCTGATCACGTACCCGGGGACGCCCCGCCCTCACTGTGCCTTTAAGAACGCTGTGCTTGAACACTGGAATTTGACACAACATTGTAAAATGATTATAAATCAATAAAAAATGTTAAAAAAAAAAAAAAAAAAAAAAAAAAGAACGCTGTGCTGACACCCAGTGGGGATTCGGGCTCTCTGAACATTAGCCTCCCCAGACTCCGTGTCTGGAGCCTTATGATATATGCTGCAATTTCCTTCACCACAACCCGGTGTCAGCAGATCGGCTTTGCTGTGCTTAGGCGAATGGACCCAAGACTGGTTTGGTAACAAAAGGACAGATGTGATTCATACCAATTTTTCCCATTTCTTCCTACTTTCAACAAAGAACTGATGCCTGGAAAGACAGAAAACATTTTGTGACCAAAACGGAAGGCTAAAATAATTGCAAGGGAGGCTGGTCAGAAAAATTTTGACTCAGTTAACCAACACAAGAGGTTGCCAGCCTCCAGACTGCCTGCTAGATGAGATAATTAAAAGCCTTTCGAGGTTCTAACCCAAGATGAAGATGTAGGAGGCTCCTGAGCTCACCTCCTCGCACGAACACACCAAATCTACAGCCACACATGATGCAATTTCCTCTGAATAAATCCAGAACACACACTCACATCAAACAAGAAAACACTCACATCAAAATGCGTAGGAAGGGCTGAGACACACTGACAATAAACCCCACCTCTGGCTCGCTGTCACATAACTGAGAGGGAATCATACTCCCAGTTTTTCTCTGGGCAGTAAAGGGTTTGGAACCAACATCCAGCACCCCAGCTGTAAGACTTACACCTGATGGATGGGCTGCCGAAACACCTGGCTCTGAAAGCCAATGGGACGTACATTGTGAACGAAAAATACCGCAAACCTTATCGGTAAACGAAGAATGCTGAAGCCGTCAAGATTGCTACTGCCGCTGCCCTCCCCTCCCAGTGGAGACAAGCCTGCAGCCTGGCCTCTGCAGCCTGAGGGGACTCAGACTGTGAAAGGACAGGACACTATATAAAAACATAACTTTTCTCCTTTCAAAAGCTCTACCTCCTAGCATCTTTTAGTAACTCATATAAAATCTATGTAAATTTTTTGTTTCTTTGGGGGAGGGGGAAGAAATTGGAGGTGAGTTTTTTTACAACTTTGTAAGAAAGTTCCTTACCGTGAATAACTGAAATGCTTCCTTTTTCTATTAATGTGAGTTGCGTAACTAACTCTACTATCATAAATACCTTTGTTTTGGCTACTTAGAAACTCAGACACTAAGCTCAAACTTTGCAACAATTTAGGCTTTTTTGCTCTATTTTTGTTATTTTCTTTGAGGCCTTGACTCATTTTATTTTTATTGTCATAATTTCTGAATTTTTATTTTACTTTATCAACATGTATCATTCTCTGGCATCACTCTTTGAATTCAACAGCAAGCCATATTGATTCAATATAAAACTGTGTCTTGAATCCATCCATTTTCATGTCTATTGCCATTAAAATTACATCTTCTATTTCCAAGATAATTTCAGGAGACACAAAATGTTCTGAGTGTTTACTCTGACCAACAGCTCCACCTTCCCCTATCAAAACTTCCCCCCAACAACATACACATGCCCACATACACGTGCACACCTCTATAGATATGCTAATCAACAACTAGAAAATATTTTTCAAGTGTAAAACAGATTACATCACTCTGCTTTTGAAACATACCAGTGGCTTCTCTTTGTACTTAGAATAAGGTTACAACTTCTTGCATGATCTAGCATTCGCCTACTTATCTAACCTCCTTTGTACCACCTTCACCCATCTCACTACCCTTCAGCCATACTGCCTTCTCTGATTCTTCGATATGGCCAGGTTTGCTCCACCCTGGGCAGTTTGTACTTCCTGTTGCTCTACATTCCTCTGCTCGAGGTCCTTGCAACTCAACGAGACCACTAACATCATTAGGGAATCTGTTAAAATGCACAGTCTCAGGTCCTTAGCCACAGGAATTGAATCAGGATCTGCACCTTAGCAAGATCCCCCCAAGATGTGTGTGCACATTAAAGTTTGAGAGGCCCTATTTTAGGTTATTCTCTCCAAGAGCTGAAACCAGCTTTCTTTGTTCTTGTTTTCTCCTCTGAACCTCTCTGCTGCTTCTTTGGGCCAGAACGCATTGCATGATCATGTAAAGCCAATCCTTAAAAAACTTCTGCATCCTCTCTGAAGAACCTCCTTGCATTAAAGATAGAATTGTACCATTTTACATTTCAGTGTTTTTTCACCTATACATAGACTCAGAGATTCCATGACAGTGTAATATGCATTCCAATAGCTGGTTACAACACATTGTATTAGGATGTTTAGTTTATAGGAAGGATTTTTATATAAATTACATCTTACTCCACATAAAAATGAATGATGCTAACCAGTATCTACGTAGCCATCTACTAAACTATAAGTTCCACTAGGCCAGAGCTAAAATTTTTATCTTATATATCTGACCACCCTCCAAAATAATCTACTACACGGACTCACCTAATTCAGGTCATGTAATTTTTGAAATTCAAAAGCAATTTAAAAAGCTATTACTGCACAGAACAGGTGAAACATGGCTTAAGCATCTGAAGCTCTTAGAAGCAGCACACTTTCAAAAAAAGTGGTAGTAATTCATTGCAAGGGTCACCAAAGGGGGATAAAGAGTTAAAAAAGGAAAGTTAACAAGGCAGACACAGCTGGCAAAAGGATGACCCTAGAACCAGTAACTTGGCAATGAGTCCTCGTACCTCAAAAGCCAAATCCATCCCATGATTTCCCAATCTACACAAAGGAAGAATTAGATAAAGCCAAAAAAACTGGAGCTTCAATAAAAGAGCTAGGGGGCCATGGGTGGCTAGTTAATGAACATGGAAAATACTTCTTTCCCCAGATGGAGCTCGTGCAGCCATTAGGGAGGCTCACCAAGGAACTCACTACGGGAGGAAAGCCCTATGTAATTGGTTACCTGAGGCCATGGTAACTTCTGTCATGAAAAGTATAATGAGTCAGATAGTTAAGACATGGCCCCTGTGCACAATGAACAACCCCAACACCGTACCCTCCGGAGGCCCCCCGGTAAGGCCCATTGAGACCAGAAGGACATATCCTATAGAAGTCTGGCAGATTGATTTCACAGTCATGATGAGTACAGGGCAACTTCAGCTATCGCTTGGTGCTAGTAGACACATTTTCTGGGTAGACAGAAGCACTCCCTGCTAGAATCGAAATGGAAGCTGAAGTGGCTGGGGCATTACTAAGAGATAATCCCCAGGTTTGGGTTCCCAGGATCCCAATAAAGTGATAATGGTCTGGCATTTGTGTCTCAAGTTAGGAAGGGGATTAGGAGTGCCCTAGGCATAGAATGGACCTTGCTCGCACTCAGCCTGGAGACTCCAATCAGCAAGGAAAGTAGAGAGACCCAATCAGACCTTGAAACTCAAGCTGTGTCAGGAAACTCAAGAAAATTGGATTAAGCTGCTTCCAATTGCCCTGCTCAGCATGGCGTTAGCCCCAATGGATAGGTTAAAGTGAAGGGTATTTGTATGTATGAATGTAGACCCATTCCCCAAATCAAAGAGTTACCTTAACTCCCTTGAAATGGAACAACTCAAGTCTGCCCTCCAGGTGGAATAAATCATGAACGCTTTCACAGAATAGGTGACCAGGTGCTGCCCGCCAACATTCATCTGGCCCTCCCCCACTTCTGGCTGGGAAACTGGGTACATCTAAAACCCTGGAAAACCAGCCGCCCACAAGACTAGTTCACTCCTACATGGGATGGACCCCACTCTGTAATCCCAAACACTCATCTGCCCCGAAGCTGCAGATGTTCTATCCATGGGGGCGTCACACTGGAGGGAAGAAGCCCCAAGCCTCAAACTCCAGAGAGACAACCTGAGTGACGGCCCCTTTTGACTACTTGTATGACCCCCTCTCTGACCTGAAGCCGCTCTCCAAAAAACACCCAAAGCAGGGCCAGCAGTGAGCCTAGACATCAGGGCACAATTTTGCCCACAGGCCAAAGACCAAGACACCTTCATTTTTAGGAAAAATTTGACAGGTGATCATTATTCTCTTGCCAATATTTGGGCCAGGCATCCTAAATTGTCTCATGTCCTTTGTCTCCAAAAGGTTAGACAATGATGGTTACTCAGGGATACAAACAGCTAGGGCTGAGGCCTGCTGACAACCAAACACAACTAAAGGCAGCTGGGAGAAGTTCTGCTCCCCAGCTCGGGGTTACGAAGACGCCCGGCATCAGCAGGAAGTAGTTCCAGAAGACAGACCGGCACTCCTCAGTGCCCCGCAAGAATGAGGAGCAGGACAAGAGGCACAGGAGGCATCTGTCACCAACAAAGCCCATTTACAATTTCTGGGAAATAAAAACAGAATCTGCATAATAAAAAACCAAGTCCTACCTTTTCTGCTTGCTCAGAGGAGGTCGCACGGGGAGGCCTCGTCCTCAGTACTTCAGACCTGCGTTTCTCGGAAACAGCTGTCCCGACAGCTCAGCTCAGAGACTGCTTCTAGAAGCACAGCCTGCCGAACTCAACCCAAGATGGCGGCGGCGGCTGGCCGTGTGCAGAGATGCTGCCCAGGGAGCCCACAGCAACAAGCCTGCGCAGCCTCGCGAGAGCCCCGCCCCTCCCCGCTGGGAGATCCCTATAAAGCCGCCCCACCCACAGCCTTCTCGCGAGACCTTGGGCTCTAGAGCGAGAGCTCACACCTCTCCACTCTCTCATCAAAGGATAAGGCTTTCCTTTGTTTCTAAATTGAACTCAGTCTCGTTCTATTGGTGTGAGTGACACCAGGCAGGACCCTTATTGGGGATGGACTCAGTAACAGTATATCCAAAAAATATTATCTTTTAAACATGTAATAGCATAAAAGCTATTGAGTTACTTTACATGATTTTTTTTGTCATTCAAATCTTTGAAGTTCACAAGGCATATTATACTTACATTGCATCTCAAATCAAACTAGTCACATTTCAAAATGCTCAGTGGCTACAACGTAGCTAGTGGTTACAGTACTGGGCAGCACAGGTCTAGAATATAATTTTTTTAATCTGATGTAAGTGTCAAATCTCAATTGCCACTTTTTAAAGAAGGAAGCTATTAACACAGAAGTGGCAGAAAGAGCACTGAATCATGAGTCAAAATATTTTGTTTCAATGCCAGCTCTAAGACAGTGTATTTATACAACGGAATACTACTCTGCCATAAAAAAGAATAAAATAATGTCATTTGCAGCAACATGGATGGACCTGGAGATCATCATTCTAAGTGAAGTAAACCAGAAAGAGAAAGAATACCATATATCACTTACATGTGGAACTTTATGAAAAAGAAGCAAATGAACTTATTTACAAAACAGAAACAGACTCACAGACATAGAAAACAAACTTATGGTTATCATGGTGGGGAACGGGCTAGGAAGGGATAAGTTGGGAGTTCGAGATTTTCAGATACAAATTGATACATATATAAAATATATAAACAACAAGTTCATACTGTATAGCACAGGGAACTATATTTAATATATTATAGTAACCTATGGTGAAAAAGAATATGAAAATGAATATATGTATGTTCCTAAAAAAAAGAGGCACTGGGGAATCATGGTCTAGGTCTATACACTGCAGATTGTTCCAAAGTATTAATTTAATCTTTTGAGTGACACGATTATGTTTGTATATAATTCTGCCTGCACAGAGTTCCCTGGAGCCTTTCATACAGAGTTATTTTGATTTGGTCCCCATAAAAAGTACTTTGAGAGTTGTCAAAAAAAAAAGTATATAGTATTCTAAATCTTTGTGATGTATAGAGTTAACAATACAGCAAGTATTAGGTGTATGGTAATATTTATTATATTAATAACATGTTTTTAAATGATGAGAATAAATTAGAAGCTCACCAGGATAAAAAAAAAATTTTTTTAAGCTTCTGGATCTTCTTATAGACCCTGATCCAGTCACAGTCATTTGCATAATGCCAAACATAGACAATATGGTTGGATATACACACAGCACATACCCACATGCTGCTTCCATTAAGATGAATGTACACCTGAAAGATAACTCGTCAGATCACAGAGCCCAGGTTACACGACGGCCTTGGACTTGCGTTCTGCTTGGAGAGTCTTTGGCCTGTGTGGCGTGCACATGGACAATACTGCGAGGCACTGCAGCGTCCGCTGGTAACACAAGATCTTTGACGGAAGCCCCAGACTGCTCCATAACCTGATCTTCCTGGGCAGATTCAGGGATGATGGTGAGGCTGGCAGAGCTATTCATGGACTGCTTGTGCTGTAGGAAAGAGAGGAATCCTGGGGGAAAGAGAAGCCAAGGGAGGGTCATAAAGGAACAATGAAAAGTCACAGAAACATTTCCCTTTTGTATCGGCAGAGAGACCCTGATCCAAAGCCCAGTGGTTCCCTCAGATCTGCCCCCAAGCCATTCAGAAGGGGGAGGCTTTGGCAGAAGAGACTGGACTGTATGCAGAATAGCTCAAATGCTGCTCAACTCAACAAAATTGAGGTTTTTTTTTTTTTTTTTGAAAGAGGACATGCTTCTGAGCTAGGAACTACAATTCCAAATGAAATTTTAAAGACTTCTTAGAAAAGGAGCGCCTCCAGTGTCGGCAGGCAGCCACTGAGCTCTAGGTATTGCTACTCTCTGACCTCGGGCGGCACTGACGAGAACACTGCACCCTCTGGGTCACTGCCCTCTCCAAGTGAACATTTCCTTTCAGCCACTCTCCTTCATCAGGATGTTAACGGTCATCCCTGCCCAGAAGTGGGGAGGGTGTGAAAGAAAGTAGAAAAGGAGGAAATGAGGAGCTCCCTCTGAGGCAAGCATGTTGAACATCTCACTCAGCCCTCATATCCAATGCTATCCTTGTAGGAAGTGTTTTTGGAATGTGACTCCACCAAACGTTAGCCCTTTAAAATGCAAGGGTTGGCAACTTTCCCCCTGTTCCCTTTCCCATCCTTTCACTCTCCCCTCTATTAGGCATGGATTGGTTTTCATCACCCATCAGGGGCCCTGAAGACACTCACCAGAGGCAATAAAGAAGAAAATAGTTGAGTAGGCAATGAAGAAGTTCCAGGTGACTCTGTAACTATAGTGATACACAGATTCAGCTTGCCTTAGGTGGTGTTGATACAGTACCAGTGCAGAGAGCAGAAGGGCACCTGATGTCCAGACAAAATGTAAGAAAAATCTCTTCTAAGGAACTCTGGCTCTTCTGCTCAAGTCTTAGCCCAAGGTATGCCTGACTTCCAAACCCCGACCCTGCACAACTGCACCTTACCCAAAGGCCAATCCCACTTCAGTGGTAGATCCAACTCAGAAGCTGCATATCGAAGCCAAAGAACTAGGAAGGCTGAGTTAGTCAGAGACAACAGCCTGGACCCACAAACCAAGCATGCCTCCAAGTCTGTGTTAGGGAAGACAGGGAAGTTACCTGTGAAGAAACTGAGGGAGGCAGTCATGAAGAGGATATGTTTAGTTTGAGGAATCATATAGGTGAATTCCAAACCCAGGAGCAGGTTATGAAGCAAGGAAAGGCTGAAGACCAAAAGCATCATGTCCCTGACCACCTTCAGGCCACCTGTTGGAAAGCAGAAGTTATACTGAGAGAAGGACAGATATTTCTTCTGGGTTCATTGCCCCCCTGGGGCCCACAAATCCCTAGGTAAAAATGGGAATGAGGTGGGAGATTTGATGAAATAATTAAGGCTTAGAGATTTGAAGCTAAATGGGAGAGAGAACCAAAATGAAACTGTTCTCTCTCCTGATGTCTCTGTAAGCGTCTTTCTCTTCTGTTTTCTCAGAATTGATTTCTTGCTAGGTACTCCAGCTCAGTGGCAATATAACCTGTTTTCCCCACTGCCAGTCACCTTTCATTCATACCCTCACGTGCTAGACGTGCTGGCCACCCTGCTGCTACTGCCAAGGATTCTCAGAGGTCCAGCAACTAAGAATGTGAGACGCTAAACTTTTCTCCAAAAGATGCAGATGGTGAGCTTTGGCATTGACCTTCACCGTGGTGATTATGCAAGAGGGCTCCCTGCGACCAGAAGTTATTTGCACTAGCAGATAACGGTGAGATGAATGGAAGTCAAGGAAGGACGAACTCTTCCCCTCCGCCCACCTCTTTTCCATAGTATAGCTCTGACCTTCTGGCCAATCAGTAGTGCAACATATCCACGGGCTGTGGGGTAGGCTAGGCTTTTCTGGCCCCAACTTCAGTTCAACCCACTGTTCTAAGATGATTCCTGTCACCAAGAAGACCAAGGCCCACGAGGAGAATAACATGTTGGTGGCCTGGACATTTCTGATGTGCGCCATTGTGACTGGGGATTTCAAGCTGACCACCACCAATCTCTCACATGCCTCTTCTCTTTTGATGTGATTAATCACAGGAAGTCGGGCAAAATCTCGACTTTCAGTGATTGTGGAGGGGTTGGCAGTGAGAAGCTTAAGTAGCGCACAGAGAAGATCAGTCCCACTTTCCACCCCTCTACCTGGGCTGGCTGCTGTCGAGGCTGCCAACTGCCATGGAATCATCTACCGTTTGACCCTTGACCCTGAGACTTAGTGCAGTGGAAGCACCAAGGGGCCCAGAGATCTGCGAGAGCTATCAGATATACAGGGAGATATGACACCACATACAGAGAGAGCTATTAGATACAGGAATAACCAGGGGCCTTAAAAGAAGTTAGACACGCATGACTAAAGAAGTTAGAATTTTATGTTCCAGGATTAATGGACGTTAGATAAGGATCAGTGAAATGCAGAAGGAATTCAAGCTCACTGACATGAGAACTCAGCTAGCTATCATCACAAAAGAAAATGACCGCTTAAAATCTGGGATGTTTTGGAGAAGCTAAGTAAGTTTAACTATTTAAACTTAGAGTTTAACTAACTAGGCAGGCATCTAGGAAATAGACCAGTGCTTTGAAACCAAAAGAACTGGCCTGATACACTGGACCATTGCAGTCCAATATCATTTATAAGGCACAATTATTTCTTGTCAGAATTGCCTTTGTAACAGCAGAGAAAACATTTTCAGTTTCCTTGAATAAGCAACCATGCTGTGCACTAAGCTCAGAGTCAGAGGATTTGTACTAAAATTAAAAAAAAAAACACCACTTTTACTGGCCTAAGATGACAGTCACCTCCAAAAGCCTCCCTCTGCCTATGTCCTTGACCTCACTGCAGGCCGCTTTCCACGGGTCAGACTGGATTTCTTTCATGGCCTCAAACACACTATGCTGTCTGTCTTCCAGACATCTTTACACATCTTGTTATATTTTATTTATCTATTTAATTATTTAAAATGATGCTCAGTACATTTAATTTTATATCTATACTATGTCAGGGAGATTTTGTAATTAAGAAAATGGACTCAGAAGCCTGGCTTTAAATTCTGGCTCTACCATGTTTGTGATCGTAGAGGTAAAAACGCATCCTACTAGTTAACGATTTTGTAAAGGTTAAATGAGTTTAGAGACGTAAGGCGCTTAAAAGAGCTCCTGGCACATAAATAATACATAAGCAATTACCATAGTATTAACTTGGATTCCCTGGGAAAGAGATTCCGAGGCAGAGATCTGTATGTGGGGAGTAGATTGGGGAGTGCATCCAAGAAACACAGCTGCCAGTGTTTGAAGGAAGCAGGTTTGAGCAGAAATCGAACTGAGTTGTGGTTGCAACAGAAGAAACAATAGCCAGCCCTACCAGGAACCCAGATCCGGGGGCCAGAGTCATCCTGAATGGAGCAGGAGACCTCAGTCTGCCGTGAAATGCTGGCTTCCCTTCTGTCTCGAGGGCACCTGTACACTATCTGCCAGGATCCGCAAGCCTCAGTAGTCAATACTTCTGGTCGCTGTGGGAATGAGCTCCCACACTTCACCACTCCTATATCAGAGCCAGCTTGCTGTTGGGGCTGCCATCTGCTGAGGAATCATCTTTCAGGTTGACTCTTGACCCCTGGGGCCTAGTATAGTGGAAGGACCGGGAGGGTGACAAGCAGCACACCATGACAACTGATATGATTATGCCCTTATATAGTGATGATTTTATTTCTATGCAATATATCCTTAAGAGAGGGATTCCTGGGCTGAAAGATTTATGCCTCCTTTAAAATTTTAATAGACAATGGCATTAAAGATATAAAGATATTGCCAGATTAGAGAAACTGATAGGGTGAGATTAGTGAGATCCACGTCAAAGAAATCTTATGAACAGCTAGGGAGAACAGTAATCAATGATGCCATTAAGTAAGATGTAGAACATGGGAGCAACATGGTTTTGGTTAAGTTTAAGGTGCCTGCAGGGCATACAATAGACAGAATGTAGTTCTGGATCTTGATAACAGATTGGAGGTTATCAGCCTAGGGATGGCAGTTGAAGCAAAGAGGTACATATCACCATGTGGGGACATCACATGGAATGCGACAAGAGGTAGAGAAGGAAATTCTAGAGAACAGCACCATTTATGAGAAAGAGCAAAGAAGGAGTGAAAGGTCAGCGTAAGGTAGAGAAATAAAAATGTTGCTGAGGAATTTAAAAGAGGCTAAAACTATATACAATAGCGAAGACATGGAAACAACCTAAATGTCCGTTGACAGAGGACTGGATAATGAAGCTGTGGTATATTTATACAATGGAATACTACTCGGCCATAAAAAAGAATAAAATAATGCTATTTGCAGCAACATGGATGGACCTAGAGATCGTCATTCTAAGTAAGCCAGAAAGAGAAAGAAAAATACCAGTAGGGTCCACAAAACAGATTACAACATAAATCAGGAATCATGTCAGTCTTAGGGTAGATAACTAACCACTAAAGGTCCAGAGATAATTTTAAAAACTAGAATTCATTTGGGACTGTGTACACCTCTACAAACATTTCCCACCTGAATGTATCTTGGAAAGTAGGAACTATAATATTGTAGCATTCACAATCGTTAACATTGACTGGTAAATAACTGAACATAGTCCCATCTGGGGCAATTAAAACTTTTCCTAAACACCAGGAACTCTGGAGACCAAAAAGGAAAACGGAATAATTATTCACCTAAATCAGTGTCTATGTCACTTATCAGCTTGATTAGGTACCTCTGTGATCCAAACAGTAATTTCAAGAACAAGAAAATCTTCTGTGCCTCTGTCTCCCTGGGCTGGGATTTCATGGGCAAGTCTGGTACGGTTCTATCCTTCATCCAAGGCGGTTCTTCCTGAGAAGATGGTTTTAAGGATGCGCTTTACATGATCGTGAAATGCTTTCTGGCACAGAGAAGCAGAGAGAGGTTCAGAGGAGAGAACAAGAACAAAGAAAGATGGTTTCAGCTTTAGGAGAGAATAACCTAAAATAAGGCCTCTCAGACTTTAATGTGCATACACATCATGTGGGGATTTTGCAAAGATGGGGATCCTGATTCAATTCCTGTAGCTTAGGACCTGAGATCATGGATTTTAACAAATCCCCAAATGATGTTAGTGATCCTGCACATTGAGTCACAAGGACACAGGGATATTTGGGAAGTGGGAAAGACAGCACAGAGAAACCTAGCTGGCTTGAGCAGAGGGAAGACAGGGCAGGGAGGGCACTGGAACAGAACAAGGACGTGGGCAGGATGGAAGACATTTTACTGCGACAGAGAGCCCAGCAGGAATCAGGAGAAATGTGGGAGAGTTAGACACGTGAGGAGTGGTTAGTGAGTTTGCGATACTCAGGACAGTTTGAAGGCATGCATGAAAAGACATTAAAGGCAAAAAATAGTACATGCATCTTCCTGAACCTTCCTTTCACGTTTCTCTGTGTAGTCTCTGTGACTAGACTAGACCTGTGCAAGAGATGAAGGCAAAGGAGGACTCAAGGGTATTTTAGCAACAGGCTAAGGGTAAATGGACAATCCCTCATTTGCACTATCTCCATCCCTCAGGACAGGAGAAGGAGCGCAGATGCATATGTCACGTGTTCTGTAGAATTTGGAAACCTGCTCAGAGAACAGCTGTTCAGTGTTAGGAAGCTTCTTTGTTTTAAACTGATTTGGGAAATCCGGAAAAGGCTCCTGCAACCTTGGGAATGCAAGTGGCCAAAGGAATTGTGCCCTGTTCTAATACAGCTTTAATAGATTGCAAGTAAGAAGATACGAAGAGTTTCTTGAAGAGCCAGAGAGAAAAGTAGATCCTTTGCTGGCAGGTTGAGAAAATGCTAAACCAGATGTCTGAGCAGCGCCCTGCATAATCTCTGGGTAAACATAAGAATATATGGATGGCTCTGTGTGCAGCCCAACAGCAAAAGAAAAATGGTATGATTTTTCAGAGATAAAGCCTTGGTGGACCCCAGAACAGGCAATTCCAAGGTATGTGTCCCCTTTGCCCCTCCCTGGGAGAAGTGTGGGTGGAGACAGGAAGCACTGCATGGGAGCCTCCGGTGGAAACACACAGAACCCGGTGGTTTGCACAGCCCAAGCGGCAGCACTGGCAGTAGTGTATTAAGTCGTGCTCAGTGGCCTTGGTGAGAGAAGCAGGCTTGGCTCAGAGGATGACCAGAGATAGAGTTTTGAGATCACTGCCATTCTATCATCGTCCAGTTTTACTGAAGTGTTAGAAGAATAAGCTTCCCACCTGGAAGTCAGTTCACGATTCGATTATAACAGAACAACGCAAATTAAAGTTCAATTTCCTGAAAAAAAATTTATGGAAACAAATATATGTATGTATATGCTTGACTGGGACATTGTGCTGTACACCAGAAACAGATACATTGTAACTGGCTGTACTTCAATTTTTTTAAAAAACTGAAAAAAAAAGAAAGAAAATACAATTTCCTGAAACGTTCTGAGTCACACTAGAGCTACAATATGTTTGTCTGTTTTAAAGTGGGAGAGAGAGTCTATCACCAAATTAGTTTGGAAAATATTGTTTGTTATATACGGTCCAGGAGTATCTGAAACAGCCTTCAGTTAAGAAACCTGTTTAACTTTGTGTAACGCTGCATGTCTGAAATCAGTATCACCCTAAGATACTTATTTCACGTACACATATTAACACATTGCTGGAATTAATATTCTGAGGAACACCCTGGTAAACCTTAATGTGGAAATCGTAATTGATTTTAACAATAGATACCTTCTCTGTAGGAAATCCCGTGGGCAGGGTCAGCCCTAGGCAACTGTGTCATTAGCAAAAGTGCTTCCTCAGCCCACAGCCTCTTCCTCCTGCTCCTCTTCAACTAATTTGCTTTAGAAAAACTCTCCAATGTTCTTTAGCATTAGACTTATTTTTAATTCTGGAGTCAAATGTTTTATACTTTGCTGAAAGAATTTGAGACACTAGGGAGGGTGTGAACATTAATTTAGGGTTCCTAAAATCTATAGGTAGACAGATGATTACTTTCTCTGTTTCATCTGAGACCTGACTTTTTGGTGAGTCAAAGTCTGCATATCAATGGAAACACAGATCCAGTGCCACCGGGTAAAATAACCTAGGCTTCCTGTTTTCATGGGTAGAGGAACTGGGGATAAGCTGGGATCCTGCCTGTCTAATTTGACTCTGTCTTTTCATCTCCGCAGATTTCTCAGAGGAAAATGGGTTTAAGAAATCAATCCACAGTGACGGAGTTTCTTCTTTCAGGATTAACTGACCAACCAGAGCTTTAGCTGCCTCTCTTCTGCCTCTTCTTGGGGATTTATGTAGTCACCGTGGTGGGAAACCTGGGTATGATCTCAATAATTGGGCTGAGTTCTCAACTCCACACGCCCATGTACTATTTCCTCAGTAGTTTGTCTTTTTAGATTTCTGCTACTCCTCTGTCATTACCCCCAAAATGCTGGCAGGGTTTTTATGCAGAGATCAAGTTATCTCCTACTCTGGATGCATGACTCAGCTGTTCTTTTTCTGTATTTGTGTCATTTCTGAGTGCTACATGCTGGCAGCAATGGCCTATGATCGCTATGTTGCCATCTGCAGCCCCCTGCTCTACAATGTCATCATGTCCCCCAAGGTGTGTTCCCTGCTGGTGGCTGCTGTCTTCTCGGTAGGTTTTACTGATGCTCTGATTCATGGAGGTTGTATATTAAGGTTGACTTTCTGTGAATCAAACATCATTCAGCATTATTTCTGTGACATCGTTCCTCTTATTAAACTCTCCTGTTCCAGCACTTACATCAATGAGCCTTTGATTTTTGTCATTGGAGGATTTAACATGGTGGCCACCAGCTTGATAATCATCATTTCATACACTTTTATCCTCGCCAGCATCCTCCGCATCCACTCTAAAGAGGGCCGGTCCAAAGCCTTCAGCACCTGCAGCTCCCACTTGACAGCTGTCCTCATATTTTATGGGTCTCTCATGTCCATGTATCTCAAACCTGCTTCCAGCAGTTCACTCGCCCAGGAGAAAGTGTCCTCACCATTTTACACCAACGTGATTCCCATGTTGAATCCCCTGATTTACAGTCTGAGGAACAAGGAAGTGAAAAATGCACTGATGAAACTCTTAAGAAGAAAAATATCTTCATAATGAATATGTTATTTTTAAGATTTATTTTATGTATTCATAATCATATGTATGTATGTTTGTATGCCCTGAGTCTTTAAAAATAATTAGAAGTGAGGTAAAATTATTTATGTATAATTCTGAATATATATATTTATTTGATATTACACATATTACATAAATAACAAATATTTTAAACTTAAAGTTTAACATCATTCCTGGGATCGAACATCAATTTTTAACTTTCCTGAATCTAAGGTTCCAGAATCTAAGCAAAAAGAAGACAAAGTCATGATATCCTGTAGAGTCATACCAGAAATAAAAACACACGAAATTCTTTTGGTATGACAAAGTCTTTCCTCTTATTTCTCACTCAAAAGAGATTTCTCTAATAGAAATTTGCATGGGAAATATTGAACAGTGTTGTAGAAATCATTGCAACAACTTTATAATAAATGTTTTTAGATTTATTAAATAATAATATAAATTATTACTATTAAAGAATGTTAATTTTAATAATTGGCGTATTAAAGGTCAATGTTACATCAAATTTCAATTCAATGAAGAAGATCCAGTGAAAGGCTAAGCTAGTACCCGTCCAGTGTTTGGTCTCAGGTGAGCGAGCAAAGGCTAAGACTTGGAATTCCTAGATTAGGAGATGATACTTTTACAGTCTTACCTAATATCTTGCTTTTTCCTGGTAACTAGTATATGCACAGTATTTTACAACTTTCTGTTTATTTCTTTTGAGTTGGTATTTCTGTCTAGGCTGTAAACTAGAAGCCTTTAATTACCTCTCAGGTGCCCATTATTTGGTGAATAAATAAACAGTCATATATCTATGCAATCTGTCTAACAGGTGATCCTCAGTAATACAAAAGAAGAAACTACTGATGCCTAAAACACTGGATTAATTTTAAAGCATCAGATTAAGTGAAAAAAATCAAAAGACTGTATGCTGTAAGACTGCATTCTATAATATTCTAGAAAATTCAAATTACTATGACAGGAAACATATCAGTGGCTGTCAGGGGCTGAGATAGGGAGGGGGTGTATGTACTTGCAAAAGAACACGCAATTGTTTAAGGTAATGTAAACATTTTAAACCATTCTTGTAATAGTAATGATGGCTACATGACTGTATGCATCTGTCAAAACTCAACAAATCATACACTTTAAAATGTCCATTGTGTGCAAATCATAAAACCATACCTCAATAAAATGTTTTTAATATGTACACCGATATATATCTATGTAAATAGTCTCATTTGCAAAAGCATCTTAAAGCTTATTCATAACATTAGGAACACTTTAAAATTTGTTTTCCAAGTTTCTAGTTCATTGAGGCTTCATCTGATCTCTAAGTTTTTCTTTAAATAAATAAAATAAGCACCCAAGAGAGTCTCCCAGGAGACCTTAACTTTCTGTGATTAGTTTTTTCAGTTCCAACATCCTGTGACGGCAATAATAATAATGAAACTTTTTTTAATGCCAGAATCCCAAGAGCCACTCTAAACCAAACCTCTAAAGGTGAATTAAAAAAAAATCATTAAATATCACAGTTCATCCAGTTGTAATCACTTTAATAATCATAAGGTAATATTATAGCCTGTAGAAAGTAAATAGGTGGATATATCTAAAATCAAATCACAATATGAACTGATGAATGAACAGGAGTGACTAAACAAAATGAAGAAAGTTTAGAGAGACAGTTCAGTGAATGCAAATACGAATTTTTCTAACAATCAGGACCATTAAAGTGGAATGAGACGCGTCAAGAAATAGTGATTTTCGCATCACCCGACGACAGAGACAGTGCAGAATATTTTAGCACCAGACTGTCTAATATGCCCTTTACTTCTCTTCCAGTCTGACGGTCTATGGTTTTGAATATATCCACGTTTCCGGATGGACTCACAGAAGATAGAGAAATTAAGTGAATAGACTGGAAGTTACATCCCTATAAGTAAGGGAAAAAAAATGATCTGAGACTTGGAAAGATTTCGGTCAGAAAGTCTTTCAGTCTTGGTGCCAGAGATTCTAAACTAGAAGTAAGAGGACCTTCTCTTAATTCATTGTGTCTGATTTCCTGAATCACCACGCTCATGATTCTGCTCTTTTGGCAAAAATGTGACCCTGAATATGTATAAAATCAAAGATTAATTGAAAACATAACACTTGGACTTAATCTTAGGGTTAAGTCAAGATTTAGACTTATTCTGTAGGAATAAGAAAAAGAACTAGGAAAAGGACAGAAAGGAAGAGGTTATAAAAGGACAAGTTTTCATCTAAATGAAGTAGATGAAATATTTCAGCAAAAACTGAAAAACCAGTTGATGTGATTTCGAGAAAGGGAATATGTGTCTTATGGGGAAGAGTCTCAGACTGAGAGAGATTTAAATGGAATTCAAAATTGAAGCAATAGAAGAATTTAAAGAATAATGGATGGAAGCCAGTAGGAAGGAAATAGCCAACATTCGAGGTTCTTAACATATTTGAATGAAGAAAATACCAACTTTTCTACAGTCAGTATGATGCGTGATGTAAGTATGTTTTATTATATAGTTATCCATATCTATATTTTAAACAGTCTGAGGCTTACTACATTTGTTTACATGTATATTTTGTCAATCAAAGTCCAATTACTAATTTGCCAAAAAACTACTCACGGGAGATCTTAAATGTGATAGCTTTATCATAACTATATAAATTCATGTTTTTAATGAACCTCAGTTGCAACTGAACTTCTTGACATTTTATTGACAGCAGCACAGATCTCCCCATCTACACCATATATTAATCCTATTCTGTTCATCCTTTCCCCCAACCCTATATTCCTAAACATTTATTGAACACAAAGTACATATAAATTGCTGTGGTAGCTCCTGTCTTAGGACCTTGAATCAGCCACTATGACTACCCTCATTTTAGAGATGAGGAGAAAAAGACACAGGTCACTCAAGGATCTTACTGAACATCACAAAGCTCTTGGTGGCCAAACAAGAAATAAAACATAGGTTCTTCAATTCCAAGACCTCCCATGCTCTTTCCATTACCCACATTTTCTTGTCTAAATCTAGATTCTTGAAATGTGTAAATTTTATGCAGATTGTAAGGATCCACAGAATTGGTAATGAGGAAAATGATCAAACAAGAAGCCTTGTATTGGCAAGTTTACAATGAAATTGTTATACACAGACCATCACAGTCCAGAACCTTTCCTCCTGGACATGAGGGGATCCTGAGGGCCCACAGATCATCTAGAAAAGGCTGACACAAAGCCACATTTTTTCACTATCATGAACTTCAGAGACTCCACAAAGGAGAGAAGTGCTACAACCTTAGTTCTTCTCAGAGAACTATATTGACCAAAATATAGCAGAACAGAAAGCTCTCAAGACCATCTTTCCCGTAGTTATATTATCCTAAGACAACCACGGCCAACTGCAACTCTATTCATGTTCAACCATCCCAGACTTTTGTTCTTAAAAAATGGCACACGGCTTTTAAGTTATCAAACTGTTCAAGTTTTACAATACCAGACTGGATTCAAGCTCCCATCAGGGCCATCAAAGACTATGTAGGCAAGAAGGAAGGTAGAAGACATTATGGAGGTGGTGGAACAATTAACTGGATATACGGAAGAAACAACAGAGCAGATGAGAGGCAGCTCCAGGGAACCCACACTGCTCTGTTAAGATACCTATCAATCTCCAGTTTTGTCAACAATGAAGGTGGGGAAGGGTAAAGAAAAGAGGAGGTGAAAGCAGATGACAGCTGTAAGGATGAGCACGTTTCCCAGGAGGGTGCATGCGTACAGCCATGAGAACAGGAAGACAAGGACAGGCTCGAGGCCTTCTGTCTCGGGGATTCCCAGAAGGATGAATTCAGTCACCACTGTGTGATTTCTCGTTTTTATGCAGGAATCAACTTTTGGGTGTCTGTAAAAAGAAATTTGTGGTTAAATTTCACATGTATGTCAATTAGCCACGTTTAAATCAGTGAAACAGAAAAGGAGCAGATGACCGGATATTTGCAGAGTGGTGCTTCCTGACAGCTCTGCCTCGGCGGGCCTGCTTCCCTCCGTAGTGGGGCTCTGTCTGCAGTGCAGTTTCTACTTACAGATGCTCCTCATTACAGCCGCACCAAGAAGCCTTCCGTGGCCACTCTCCTATCTTCCATTCTTCATATACACCATTAAATTGCTTTAATTTTGAATGCTACTTTGTGATTCTAGAGATAAGTATAAAGACTCAATAAGGTCCCATCCAAGTTTCTTTCTTTTTTTTAAACATTTTTTATTGATTTATAATCATTTTACAATGTTGTGTCAAATTCCAGTGTAGAGCACAATTTTTCAGTTATACATGAACATATATATGTTCATTGTCACATTTTTTTCTCTGTGAGCTACCCTAAGATCTTGTGTATATTTCCCTGTGCTATACAGTATAATCTTGTTTCTGACATTCATCTGAGAATATGTGGTAGCATGAATGCCCCCAAAATCATTTATGATCACACAAGCCGTACAAACAAAAGATACAGACTCTTTACCACATTGTCTCCCTAGGTATGAAGATGAAAAAGAGAAACGAGCCAAAAGAAGGGTCTTGGATAGCTCTTAATAAACAGAAAATTACTTTAACAGGACCTATATCCTCCGGATTTCAGGACACATGAGTAACTGGTAGTCTCTATTTCAGTTTCCAAAATCTGTTAATAGTCTAACCAGATCTAAGTTAAGCAATAACCCAATTTTATGGCAGTTCCAGGCACAGGGGTACATGTAGTAGGGGCACCTTTCCAATTTCCATACTTTGAAAAATTCTGATACCTTTTTCAACGTGTTTTAACTTTTCCAATGCAGTGAGATCTTTAAATTATAGATCAACCCATGAATCCTACTGCCTAGGACCCTCTCTCTTTTCTCTCTTTCTTTTTTCCCTTTGGTGATTTTGACAGGAGGGAGAGAGTGAGAGCCAAATCTTTTTTTTTTTTTTTAAGTGAAGGACAAAATTTGGGCACTTACAAGGCAAAGAGGGCACATAACTGGCTGGTGCTGTTGAATGTTGTTTTTCTTTTCCTTCTCCAGCAGAAGGAAGGACCCCTTTCCTGCTAAACCCCCATCAGCTTGCAGCCTGCTGGTCGATATCCTGAATTCTTCTCTTTTTCAATCACTTTCAAATAGAATGTCACACATCTAAGTGTGCTTCCACTTCCACACAGTAACTTCCCCTCTGATTCTAGCAACTACAGTAATTCCCAAACAGCAAAGATTTTAAATAACCTTGGCCTTCCTTTGGGTATTAATCTCCCAAGTCAGGGATCTTACTGTGTAAGGGAGCAATTAACTGCGTGGTATAATAGAACCTTAGAAATGAGACAAAGAGAAAGGAACTGATTAAAGATTAAATCTTCTGATTTCCTTTGTGAAATACTTAGGTGGAATAGTAATTTTAAAAATTTCTTTGGCACACATATCACATATTTATATGTACATTTATATATTTACTACTTTTTCATGTGTATATGTTGTTTTAATGAGTATGTTATTTTACTTCTTGTATCAATGGGATTGACTTATTGCAAGCAGTAGTACCTGGCATAGCTCAGAGAATTAAATAAATCGAGGAAAACTAGGCTCCTGGAGGGTGGGAATTAGGGCGGATGCAGGGGTCTCAGAGTAAGAATTCACGGAGCAGCCCCAGGCCCCACCAGCAGATAATTCAGCCTCAGCTGCCTTTTGCTTCTGTGCGCCTCAGCTCCAGATTCAGATCTGATTTCCTGGGCTGTGTCACATGCCTACTTCTGTGGCCAGGGCATAGGGTACGGTGGAATGGAGACGTGCAGTTCTCCACAGGGTAGGGGAAAGGCCCATCACGAGGAGAAGGGGGAAGAAACATGCTGAGAGGCCAAAGAGAATTTCAAGCTATAACTTGAGGTGTGTTTCACTTGGCATCTGTTCAAGCCTCTAACTTAAATGCCTTGAATACTCAATAAATATTTGGGGGTGGTGGATTTTCAAATCCCTCATTGAATGCATTCATTCATTTGCTTATTTATGCATACATGGATCGATTTATCCCCCCAAATACTGATTACTAATTATGTCAGGCGGGGCATTAATTATTTTCCAGGAGAGCCTGCACGATCGAGGAGGGGGTGGTTACACATAGTCCGTCTGCTCAAAACACTTGAGTCAATCTGAAAGGGAAAGAGTGTCTGACAGTCTGATTTAAACCTCATAAAACTCTGATGAAGTCTACAGATGAGGCAAGTTGGGATCAAAGAACTTAACTTGCCCCAAATCATGGAGCTTACTCTGCAAAGAACTGAGCTTTGGCCTCTTCTTTATGAATTTTGGCCCTGAGGTTCCTGATGATCAGGATTCAGTGTTTAAGGAGTGTTTGGGTAATTATACTATTCCACATATGTCTGCAATTTTGATTTAACAAGTAAACCTACTGTGCTTCCTGCACATTTAACTAGTGATAAAAGGATGTCAAAGTTAATAATTCTACCTTCCTATTTATCCTGGATTGTCTTAAGCGTTTTGAAGCATGATGACTGAAGACACAGGCTGTACAAGTAACACAGATGATAAACAGGCCTTTTTTCCCCCCTGGTTTACAGCAGAGTGAATCACTTATATATATGTATGTATATCTTTTAAAAATTCTTTTTCATTACAAGTTAACACAAGCCATTGAATAGAATTCTCTGTGCTATACGGGAGGAGATTGTTATTTGTCTATTTTGTGCATAGTAGTTTGTATGTTCCAATCCCAAACTTCCAATTTATCCCTCTCTCCTCCCTTTCCCCCCAAGTAATCATACGTTTGTTTTCTATGTCTGTGAGTCTATTTCTGTTTTGTAAATAAGTTCATTTGTGTCATTTTTAAAGATTCTACATATAAGTGATATATGATATTTGTGCTTCTCTGTCTGACTTACTTCACTTAGTATGATAATCTCCAGGTCCATCCATGTTGCTTCAAGTAACACCATCTCATTACTTTTTATGGCTGAGTGTTATTCCATTGTATAAACATACCACATCTTCTTTATCCATTCGTCTGTCAGTGGACATTTAGGTTGATCCATGTCTTGGCTATTGTAAATAATGCTGCTATGAACATTGGGATGCATATATCATTTTGATTTAGACTTTTCTCTGGATATATACCCAAGAGCAGGATTGCTGGATCATGTGATAAGTCTATTTTTAGTTTTTTATGGAACCTCCAAACTGTTCTCCATAGTGGCTACACCAATTTAATTCCTAGCAACAGTGTAGGAGGATTCCTTTTTCCTCACACCCTCTCCAGAATTTATTAGTTGTAGGCTTTACTATGATGGCCATTCTGACTGATGTGAGGTGATACCTCATTGTAGTTTTAATTTGCATTTCTTGAATAATTTGTGATGTTGGGCATCTTTTCATGTGCCTCTGCCATCTGTATGTCTTCTTTGAAGAAATGTCTATTTAGATACTATGCTTTTGATCAGAAAGTAAATACCATTCAATTTAGCTTGGTCAGCAAAAATGTATTTGGGGAGGCATGTGACACGAACTATCTTAGAAGTCCAACCCAGATGTTTTAGAATCAAGGTGGCATGTGCTAAATTAATATCATAGTCACAGTGAAAACACAAACGTTCTACACTCAGTGATGATGCCTATTGTACACCCCAAATAGGGATCAGATCTCATTTGGGCAGACTTTAACAAGAGCCTTGCAAGCATACAGTGTTTGATAATAAAGGTCACACAGAAAACTAAATGGTAGAAGGATATACTTGACCCACGTTCTACAGTGGGTGTACCATTTTACATTCCCATCAACCATGCACAATGGTTCCAATGTCCTCACATCTCTTTTTTTTTTTTGCCTCTTATTTTTCCTTTGTATTTTTGGTTTCCGGTAAGAGCCATTCTAATGGGTGTGAGGTGATATCCCATTGTAAATCAGATTTGCATTTCCCTAATGATTAGTGATATTGAGCATCTTTTCATATGTCTGTTGGCCATTTGTATTTCTTCTTTTTGAGAGATGTCTATTTAAGCCCTTTTTCCCCTCTTTAATCAAGTTGTTTTTGTTGTTGTTGGAGTAAGAGTTTAAGAAGTGGTATGTGCACATGTGTTTTAAGTAAAATTTTATGTTGTGTGCTATATTAAAGTTTTAGATACAAGAACAATTTAGACTGCTTTATTTTTTTTTCAATGCCAGTCATAACACTGATTTAGAAGGAGCCAAAAAAGCAGTCAGAATTCATTCAGATTTAGCTTTGATATATCTTCAACTTTAATGAGAATATATATTTTAATTAGTACATGTGGTTGTTCTGTATCTTTATTTCACTCATGTTTCTGTCTTTATGTAAAGAAATATACAATCACATCATAATTTGAAAGGGTAAGTAGTATCCATTCATTCATTCAACAAACACACACAGTGCTAACTATGTCACTGGGCTGTATCCTGTGAATATTAGAGTGAATAAGAGAAATGATCTCTATTCTTACAGAATTTTCTGTTGAATAGAAAATAAATCTATTGAACAACTTTAAATTTAGTGTTATGGGTATCTGCTCATAATCACTATCCAGGCTTTACCGAATATCATAGCATACAGGTTTTTCAATGAATTTCCAGCATTAATAGGAAAGCAGACTAATACTAGAGTTCCCTGAACCTAGCATATCACCTAGGATACATTCCCAAAGGATGCTGCTAAGATTCTGTATGTCCTTACATTTTGCTGCTCAGGTTAGGAGGGGCCATCGAACACGGATATTTATCTATGCTTAAATAAGCTCATGTTGTCCCTTTTGTTTCATGCCTTTTGTAAAGACTGCAATGTATTTTATTTGGGATTTCCACTTTTATGTTTTGTTTTTAATATTTTCAAATAGTTTTGAAACTTTTGAGAGTAAAAATGGAATACAAAACCCACAAATCACTAAAATGTCGTAAAAACTAACAGCTGATGTGTCTGTGGGTTCTCCAGTGAATACTACCCCTCCTTTTTCCCTGGATTCTGGAGGAAATTGAAATAATTATCAACTTCCATATTGTTGGAGACCAAGTTGGAAAATATAACTTGGTAGGAGAACCAGATATGCATGGTAATTGCACTTGGTCTTCGGGGTATCTTCTCTTCAAACAACACTGGATAGGAAGGCTTTCCCAGTCCTTTCACGCTGGAGAGTAATTTGGGATGTTGTCAGTATGGTACAGGAGGAAGCAGTGACAGTACGAGTTGAGAGGGCTCGACCTGGCTTTACCAAAACTAAATGTGTTGTGAAGGGCAAGACACTTATTTCTATATCTCAGTGCCACCATGTAGAGAGGGGTACAATGGAGAGGGGGTATAATAGTAAAGTCAACATATAAACATGACCTGTGTCAGTGCATATTTAACAGTTATTTACTGAACACTTTCTGTGTATCACGAGCTCTGGAGAGAGGAAATGAGGATGAGTAAGTTGCCAGGCAGGTCCTTTAGGGCGGTCATGTGGTAGAGGGATAAACAGTAGGTGCTTTGGAGTTAACTGGATCTGCATCTGTGGTCTCGTTTGCCAATGAACGTGCAAACTTGGGTTCATTTGAAGTCTCTAATCGTCAAAGCTCTATTTTACAAAGTGGAAAGTACTTATGGCGGGGAGGGTGAGATGAAGATTACCTAAGATGGTATCTGTGAAATGTTCATCATAGTGCCTGGAAAATAGACCATGTTCTGTCAGTGGTAATTAGCTCTGTTCTTAGCATTGTTAAGACAGTGAAATGTTTATAGGCAGAAAACAGGAATATTTACATTCCAAGTGGAGTTAAAAAGTGGAATGAAGGATGAATGGCACAGAGATATGCCAGAGATCCTCACTATTCCCAGCCAGGAAAAACTGGCTGCCCATTGTAAGGATAAGAAGTCTGTCTCCAGCTGCTTGCTCTGTCCCTTAGATTCCTTTCCTGGGATTAAGGTACTGAGGATAATATTAGTGATAGAGTTATTTATGGGGTCCCAGGGTTTACACTCAAAGATAGAAAATCTTACTAAGTAGACAAACTATAATGCTTAAGAGGAAGTATTTTCTATTATTCACCTATTTATTTAAAAAGAAGAAATAGAATGATGTTAAAAGACAACGCATTTCTAAAAGACATTACAAAACCCAGAATTTATTCCAGAGCAGTCAATACTACATTGTGGAAAACCCTTTTTAAGGAGCTTTTCACTTCCCTGTTCCTTAAGGAATAGATTAACGAGTTCAGCATGGGTGAGACAATATTATTTAATATTTGCACCGTGGCACCAAGCAAGGGGTTGGGTGTGGGCTGCAGGTAGACAATGACTGCAGGTCCATAGGCACAGAGGATTGCAGTGAGGTGGGCACTGCAGGTAGAGAAAGGTTTCTGCCTGCCCTCTGCGGAGCGGATTCTCAAAATGGCAATCCCAGTGCGTGTGTAGGAGACACAAACACTGAACCGAAACATCAAAACCAGAAAGCTGACATTAGTGGAACCCACTCTCTGGGCCAGGGAGCTGTCAGTACAAGCCAGGGGTAAGACAGCGGGAATGTCACAGAAGAAGTAGTCCACCCGATTGGGGCCACAATAGGGTAACTGAAAGGTAAAGGAAGTCAGGATGGTGGCATGAAGACAACCCACTGTCCAAGCTGCCATGACCAAACCAACACAGGGTCCAGGTCTCATGATGAGCAGATACCTCAGCGGGTGACAGATGGCAACAAAGCGATCGTAAGCCATCACGGAGTAGAGGCAGCCTTCGGCAGAACCCAGGAAATGATAGAAGAAGAGCTGTAAAGCACATCCCTTATAAGAAATGGCTTTGCTCTGGCCAGAGAGATAGAGTAGCATCTTGGGACAGGTCACAGATGGGAACAACATGTCAAAAATAGACAGGAGTCCCAAGAAGAAATACATGGGGGTGTGAAGGGTAGAGGAGGGAACAATTGCTGTAAGGATGAGTAAGTTGCCAAGCAGGGTGAAGAGGTAAGTGAATGAGAAGATGGCAGAGAGCAGAGTCTTCAGTCCCTCTGTCTGAGGTATTCCCAGTAGCATGAACTCACTCAGCTGTGTGTGGCTGCTCATGTTCCTGGAGGGACGGTCTGGGAGAGACAAAAGACAGAAAAACACGAATGTGGAGGCTGATTTGTGACAGACGCAGTACCAATATTCGTCATCACTAATCTTTGTTTAAACATACAGATGATGTCGAAATTAAGAGTTAGAAATTCTGCCAAGGACATTCAGGGGCCAGTAAAGCAAATCTGTGCCTTCATATCTCGAGGGATCATATTTCTCCACTCATATGGCCATAAAGAAAAATGAAGCTTTAACATGGTGAAATACTGGATGGGATAAGAGAACAAATATCTCAATACTGAGTAAATGAACATAGTTTGACTAATGTCTGCAACCACTGCACAACAGTAAGTGCCCCAGAAGCCTGATCTTCCTGATTCGTTTTCAGATCACCTCTAAGTCATTCAAACACGTGATCGAATACCTTCTATATCTATCAAGCATCAATTTGAGAGTAAAGCATAGTGATACAACGCATTGATCATTAAGATTTGGGTTTTATTGATATCATTATAATTGGATATATTCTTTTTTTTTTTTTTTTTTTTAGCGTTTTCTTATTTGACAATATTCATTTAGCTGAGGAGAAACTACTGGTAGCAAGCCTGGTTATTATCATGAGGTTTTAGATTGTTTGGAGTCTACCAGCTAAGTCACATTATGTAGATGGTAGGTTTTAGGAAAGTCAATATATAATGATGTAGATACAGATATCTGGTATTTGCTAACAATGGAAAATTTTGAATCCAATGAATATCTTTAAATTTTGCAAATGTTTTGTGTATTTTTCTGATTAAAAATTATTTCGATAAAAATATAACATGAGATCTACCCTCTTACCAGATTTTTAATCGTACCAAATGATATTAACTACAGACACAATGTTGTACAGCAGATCTCTAGACTTCATTCATCTTGAGTTAGTGAAACCTTATACCTGTTAATTGGCAATTTCCCATTTTCCCCCATCCCTGCCCCTGTCAACCACCATTCTGCGTTCTGCTTCTAAGATTTTGACTATCAGTTTTATTTTAAAGGAAAAACAATGTACAGTGTGAAACAGCTGGTAGGGTGTGCTGTGGTCAGCTGTCTGCTACAGTGCTTGATTTTGTGAATCAGCCAAGAAGAGATGCTGCTTTCACTGAAGTTTTTACTGGTATGATTTGATTTTGAGAGAGCAAAAGTGTAAAAAAAATTGTCTAATTTTAATTGTCTGGGCTTCTAATTACAATCCCTGGTCATTTTCTATGATTTTCTCTTATAATTAACAGTTACTGATTGATAATTTTGTCTTCTAAAAAAATGAAAGTAGTAAGATAGTTTAATACTATCCATGTATATAAAAGAAATTCTGATGACCTTGAGTTCAGGTTCTACTAGACTACAGGTCTCTGAGAGTAAAGACTGTAATTTGTCATTATCTGAAATATTTATCACAGTGCCTGTGAATAGCTGGCATTTAACTATTTGTTAGACAAGTGAAATAAAAAGTTGGAGATTAATTTATGGATATGCTTTGACTGTAAGTTCTATGAAGATACCTTGTTTATTCTTGTTCCGCACTGTACCTCTATGACTTAGGAAACACTAGAACCCAATAAATGTGTTTTTTCAATAGAACTTTAGAATGCTCTGAAATGATTCCTTTTGTCTTTAGACTACTATCAGCCTTTTTTTTTTTTAAATTAATGATTGTAGTGAGTCTGCTTTTACCTTGAGAATCCATGCCTAATAAAAGGAAGTTAGAGATTCTTCTAAATGTATGGTATCTAATTCCTGAACTGGGAAAGACAGGATGGATGAGCCTTGAACTTCTTCATAACTGCTGGAAACTGGTAATTTCCTCTTGCTGGAGGAAAAAAATATATAAATGATAGGTGGAGGTACAGAGTTAAGGAAGGATAATGGAGCTCCCTCAAGAGAAGGAAAAGGAGACAGTCATGATTACTGGAAAATTCTGCAACAAAAAGAAAAACGTGAAAAATGAATTAGTGTAAGAATATCTGAAATAGTACAAAAATTATTCACACAATCATAGGTTCTAGATTTAGACCATGCATTTAGTTTATATGATATGTAGAACTAGGATAGCATTATCACAAGATATATTAATGCAATTTGTTTACTTCATCATTATTGTTTTATGGTATCAGATCTATAGAGATGCTGTTTATTGTATTGGATTCTTTGAGGCTTTGGGTCCTTCTGGGTTTCTTGTTGGAGGAAAGCTAGTATTCTTCACTTTTCCATACTACTTTTGTCTGTTTCCAGTGAGGGGTCGTCTGGACCTGAAGTCAGTTTGCACTTGGGCTGAAGTTATGGAAGAAAGAATGCATGGCCACCGGGTGGCCGCCATGGTCTGGATTAGCCATCTTTTTACATAGCCATCCTCGCAGGCTTATGAACAATTTCTGGTAGGTTCAATGAACAGAGAGGGCTAATAGAATAACTGAGAGGAGGCAATGGTGGTAAGGAGAGATAAGATTTTTGATCTAGGCAGATTGGTTTTTGAATCTAGGCTCTTGCTTAATAATTTTGTGATTTTGCTAGGTTTCAGTTTACTTACCTCTAAAATAGGGAACGGTATTACGTTTTAAGAGTAGATTAAATGGATAGATTAAATGGGATAATGTAATGTGAGGCATCTAATACAGTGGCTGGCATATTGCAGGTTTCCAGAACCTGTTAATTACCCCTTTGGGCAAGAATGAAAACACTCCTGTAATGTACTGATTTAATATATGCATGCACATAGCTAATGCTAAATAAGTCACAGTTTGAAAGAAATGTTTAAAAAATACCCCTGGGTGCCCATTGGAGGTCTACTCTGAATAATGTTGAGGTGCAAAAATAATACATGAGATGGAGAAGAATGGGAACCATGGCTTAAGTATGTACCTTGCCCCCATACCCTGCATGCAAGCACCCACCCCTCTAAACCATTCAAAACACAGCAGAATGTGAATCATGCTAATACATTATATCAGTGACATGCAAGGTGAAACAGTCATATTTCTGTTGGTTCTAAATCAGTATAAACATTATTTTCTCTAAGATAAAAACTGAAATCAAAGAAAAACTGAGAAATATCTCATGAAAATAACACCATTTGTTTACCATGTTTTTTAAAACTGTCTTTATAACTACAAATATTATTTTTAAAAATCTTAAACATTCAAGCTCCTCACCATTTCTCGACTCACAATCAGACAGATTCGTAGCCATCAAAAGCACACATGGAGCCCGAGAATGATAATTCAAATAGTAATTTAGGGTTGATTCCACAGTTAGAAGTGGACACAACTTTCCTAGAAGATTGAATTCAAATGAAAACATTTGTCTCAAAAAGACACAACATGGCATATTAAAAAAGAACTTGGATTAGAGTTCTAAAAACACAAGGTCGAGTTCTGATTTTTGGTGGTGTGACTCTGGGCAAGTGGTTTATAATCCCTGAGCCTCAGTTTCTCATCTTTAAAGAAGCAGAAAGCACTCCCTGCACCAATGGCCTCAATTTTTACTAATCTTTTAAAGTTTATCATTCTAAGTAGGACACTTTTGAGAGCTATAGGGGTTATATTTAACAATTAAGGCAGGACAACAGGGGTAAGGAAAGTTCCTGCTAAACTAACGAATAGCCTCCTTCATATTATGTCCCTCACTTGTATCCTACAATCTTTACTTTGACATGTACCACTATAATTTTGCCCCTTGAAAATGTGAGATATTCTTATAATCATGCTTGGTAGACAGTCGGTACCCAATAAATGTTTGTTTTTGATTAACTGGGATAATACTTACATCACAGAACTGCTGTAAAGATTAAACACGATGTTCATGAAAGATTTTGATACATGGTGAGATGCTATGTAATAGTTCATTATTATTATACTTGCTATAGAGGGACCCATGGGAAGTAGTAACCTGTATAAATATGACAGTCAATGTCCTAAGCCTGATGAAGTCATTAGGAGAGACAGGGTAAAGTGATGATAAAATAGGGCTATTTTGAGAAATACTACATTTTAGGAAAAAGAGAAGAAAAGGGAGCAGTTTAAGAAGACATATATACGCTCCTCAGATCATTTGGAAGGGACCAGGAGAATGTCTTTTACCTGTCTTTGTTTCATAAAGATTATTGTTTTCTCCATGCCATAGAAATATATTTTTCCATGTCAGGGAACATAACCAGTTAATTGTTTAATCCTAAGCAACGATATACTGCTTGGAAGGTGTCAGATGCTAAATTAATGATTAAGGAACAACAACAGAACGAATAAATGAATGCATTTCTGCACGCTGTTTGACAGTGAATGGAGGAAAGGACTCTACTCATGGCATAAAATGAGAGGGAAGCCCTTCATTGTGATTTCTTCCAACAATCCTTGCTACCCAGGACTCCAGAGTCGAGGTAAAAAGTAAAAATTAAAGAAGATGGGAAGGTGCTCTGAGCATTTACATAGTCGAAAGGGTCATGCCTGGCTCAATTAAGGAAAACAAATGTTTTTTCCCCCACCTTTTATCTTCAGTTTCTTCTATAAAGTTGTGACTCTTCACCCCGAAGGTCTCACTTCCCTAGGTGCTGTGGAATTGGACTTGGGTTCTCTGACTGTAGACCCCAGTGGTCTTTTTCATTCAGAATCATACAGAGAGAGGATGCTACGCATCTTATCATGGCTGCCCTATCATCTAGGGTGATTTCCTCAAGAGTTAGCAGGAGTAAATAGATCTCCTACCTTTGTAGGATTTTAAATGATCTCCTAGTCCCTCTGGAGCTCCAACCATGATGTATCGTGAGACTTAGGGAGCAGGAACCCTGACTATAGGGAGCAATTAAATGCTGGATGTTGAGAGTATTTATGAATGAGAAAATATTACACAGTAATCAAGATAATCTTTAAAGGAATTCAGAATCAAAGAGCTTGTGGGTCCTCCATGACCGCCCTGTTTTTCACTTCTCACAGGCTTAATTCTAAGGTAAAGCCAAGTTGATTCTAATACATCAGAAGCTGATTCCTAGTTTTCTCACCAATTTTTGACCCTCTGGAGAGCAAGGTATGCCCTTCCCTGATCCTCAGAGAGTTAGACCCTTGAGCTTCATCCTGCCTATCTCCTTTCACACTTCTTTATGCTTCTGGCTTGCTCAAAGAATATTTGCTTGTCGCTGATGACAATTGTTACTCTTAAGCAATAATTAGCATCTCTAAGGAATTTCTGACAACTAAGCGGCTTTGTGACGACAGCCATTATTCCTGTCTGTAACGAGAGCTGTCTTACCATGTAGAACACTTACCACTGGTTTATAACAAGAACTAAGTGTATAGTAGCCAGATGTGTATTTTATTTTTTTCAGTCCATCCTATCTTCTATGCATCCACCTATGATACATTTCTGCTGGGCCCAGTGTTCAGGTCATCTCTCCAAAGTTTGCAAGTTACTAGTAATTACAAAAAATGATGCCTATTAATGCTACTTGTGATCACAAGTAGCTCAGGTAATTATAAAACGTATAAGACTTGTGTTCCTTTTTGAGCAGCTGTTCATTTCATCTTTCTGAAAGCTGTTTCAAAATAGCTACAGAGGTTCACAGTCCTCTGGCCTAACAGTATATACAACCGTGGGCATGTGTATGTATTTATTCTTAATTAACAATGTTATACAGTTTGGGCATTTATTTACTTAAAAGTATACAAGTTTTAAGACTACATAAGGTATGATCAGAATGATAGGAGGTCTTAAATGATTTGCTATGGAAACATCAAAGGAGATAGAACAAATAGGAGACTTAAATAAAACTCCAATGATGATAAAGATGATAGATAAAGAATATAAAGACAGAAGAGCAGGAAATGAGAGGATGAACAAAACAGCTCATTGAAAGCCTGTTCTGAACCAGTGCTAAGCATTCTATGTGGTATCACAAATAGCTCTCGTTTCGGGAAAGGAAAAGACTCTCAGAACTGGATGAAAATAAGCAACATGCTATGATCAACATCCACTGGCATAATCTAAGGCACATGTGTTACACTGGTGGGTGCTGAAATGAGTTGGATAATGCTCTCACAATGCACGGATCTCTCTTTCCATTTTATGCACATATGCTTTTCATATTCAAAAGAAGACAGTGTGCTTAAAAGCTTACTCCTTTAACTGATCACAATCAGGTTTATTAGGTAGGATATGGGGGGCACAGAAGCTAAATAACTGTGATAAATCATAAAAGTCTCAGGGACTTAGGATCCTTCAGTCTTACTGCTTCACCATTCTTAGGGGTTATCGCCCTCATCCTCAGAGTCCAATGGCTCGGAACATATCTACATCCTCTTCTCCCCGGTGAGCAGGAAGAAGGAAAAGGATGTGATGTGGTTATTGCATGCACACATCATTTCTTGTGTCTTGTGTCCACGGTTAGAACTTAGTCATAAGGTCACATTTAGCTCTAAGGGAGGCTGGGAAGTGTCTTTACTCTGAATGGCCATGGACTTGGCTAGCCTTGGGCTAAAGATGAGAATTGATATTAGAGAATACTTAGCGACATTAAGTCCCAAGGACAGATTTTTGGGTGGAGACACCTAATCTAAAGTAGCTTCTATTCATTCTCTCTTACATGACGTATTTTGTTCTCTGTAAGTACTTTTACCACCAGATATTATCTTATTTTTGCATTAATATTTCCTCCCTTGCAATGTAAGCTCCAGGTGGGTGAGGATTTTTGTGTCTTCTTAATTGCCGTAATGCCAGTATCTAGAATAATGCCACACACTGAGTCAAAGCCCAACAAATATTGGTTGACTAACAGAATGAATCACGTGTTTCTTTTTCAGAAGTTTGATCATTGGATTCCTTAGTTTCCATGGAAAGAGAGAAATCATTTATTGTGTTTAAAAATGAAGAACAGATAAATGCATTCATATTTTAATAACTATAAAGATCTGTTTAATTATGTAGATTGTGCCAGGTTCAGAGACTTTTCATATAATTATCCTTCCAACAGCCGGCATCATATGTACGTTTCCTGATTCAGTTCCTTCCAGCCAAGCGGCCATGGCTGGTCTGTGGCCGACTTCTAGTTCTAACCACTGTATCCCAGTTGGATTGGTGACGAACTCTGTCCACTTTTCCAGCTTCTCCCCACTGTGGCCGAGATGCTTCAGCCAAAAGGAAGAAGTTACACCCAAGAGAGAAACAATACCAGGTAATTTTTCCGGGAGAAAAGCATCAGTCCCTGTCACAGTTAGCTGGGTACAGGTAAGGAACGTGGTCCTAGCACCTAGCACTGCTGAAACAGAATGTGTGCTTATATGGTGCTTTACAGTACATGGATATCACATCCGTTAAGATTTACTGCATCTTTTAATTACCAGGAAGGTAACTTTGTTGTTCTCCCTGCTTTAGAGAGAAGAGAACAAACTCAGAGAGAGGAAGTGTGCCACAACAAATCTGCTGCAGAGACCAAAATCAAGCATATCATATACTCTTTACCAAACACACATTCTCTTTCTTTAAGCCTCAGGTTTAGTAGGTCATTTTGAAAGAGAGAAGACATAGGAAACTGATCACTTCTAGTGTCCTTCAGCCAAGACAACGAGCACAAATCCTCTCAGTTACTTACAGTGTTCACCCCCAAAACTTGATTTTACAATCACAGTGAACAACCCCTAAGTGACCTATGGCTGGAGGGCTTGGTCCCTGTGTGCACAGCCCTGGCTCCACATGCTGTAGGGAGACTGTAATCTTGGGACAAACGACTCAGATCAAAGCTGAGGAGTCAATGATGTGAAGCCGATAAAATTCAGGGCCTGGCACACAGTAAGCCTCGGTAATTAAGTCTATTACAGAAATATTTTTTTTTAATGTTGTTGATGTTTTTACTGTGACAGTGTTTTTACTTAAACAAAACAGAACAAACCCTTCCCTTTGCCTGTCCTCTGATTCTTAGTGGAGACCAGGCAAAGGAAAAAAGCAAACATTCCAGGGTTGAAAAATTTTCCCTTCCTCCAGAGAAAAGAGAATGTTAGAATATTTGATTAAGAATTTCCTGTCGATCTCTTAGTCACGGAGTCACCACATTATCACCCGGTCCCTAGGAGGGGGCGGGTCTTCCTGGAAGTGTTGTCTGCAGCTGTTTCCCCCTTGCGAGACTCTGAGCGCTGACTCTGAGCGAGCGGGACCGGAGAAGGTAAGGGAGCCCGCTGCCTGCGCTGGGCCTGCATCACACCTCTGGCCCCGGAGGACCAAGACCTGCCTATTCTCACTCCCTTTCCCCATCTTTAAATCTTTTGGGTCTTGTTTTAACTGCAAGCCCAAGAATGGGGAATTTAGTCCCTGGAGCGCGATCCCCCTCGGGTTTCTGCAGGTTTGGCAGTTTAGGGGGAGCTGAGGGGGAGTTAGCCACTTCAGAATAATCTCAAGACTTCTCTTCCTACTCTGCTTCTCTTTTACTTTCCTTTTTTCTCTTTCATTCTTTTTTATTTTTCTCTTTTTTTCTTTCTTTCATCTGAACAATTGATGTTTTCTCAAATTTATATAATTTCGTGCTGTGCAAACGGAGCGTCAAGCCTTCTCCCCCAACTGCCCCTTCTCACCCCAATCGGACTGCAGCCCCTAAACCCTTCTACATAGAAATTCAAGACCAACTCTGGTCCCTTCTGTTAATATTAGGCGCTGAAAATCTTAGGACTGAACATTTAAAGATTAATTCACTCTCTGTTTCTATCTAAGCCCCACTTTTAACTCACTCTTCCGGATTCCGGGTTCTCCACTTCACCCCTGCAACAGGCTGCAGGGTGTGGCCGGCTGCACCACCCTGGGCCAGCTGTCCCCTGCTGCCCGCCCTGGGGCTGAGCGTGGGGGCCAGGCTCCCGGATTCCTGAGGGTTCCTGAGGGCCGCCTAACCTCAGCCCCGGCTCAGTGTGCCACTCTCCCCTCCCAGCTGCCTGCGACTCAAGGCTTTGACCTGTGACCAGCCTTTGCCTACCTGTTGCTGGGTGCATTTCTGCAGTTCCATCCTGAAGGGCAGGGAACTAACTCCCATCCAGCATCATTTGTCCTGGGAGGCGTGGGGGAGAGGGTGGAGAAAAGCCAGTTTCCCTCAGTGAGGAATTTGTTCTGGGGTTAGCATCAGGAGATAAGGCTGTTTCTTTGCAGGAGGTGCCCCTCTGCTGTTCTCTTCCCACCTGAACACCACCCTTGGGGAACACTGCCTAACCTGGGGGCTTCGGGTGCCTGACACAATTTCTTCAGCTATTGTACCCCATGGCACTCCCCTGCTTTGCTCCCTCCTGGGGTTGGAGATTCCTTCTTCCAGCCCTATCCTGCTCTACCAGGGAACCTACCCCAGCCAAGGGTCTGCATGGAAAGCTCTCCCCCATAGCTGCTACTGCCCTCTCTGTCTGTCAAATTGCGAGCCATTCTGGCACATTCAGTTTTTACCCAATTGCTCAAAATAAAAACAGACGCAGAAGGAAGAACTTATTTTATTGGTGCCAATTTGTGGCAGAGGCAGAGGGGCACAGGATATAAGAAACATGATTGTCATCAGTTAGACTAGCAGCATGGACTGTGCTCTGGGCTGGGGTACGGTGTGATGCTTTCAGTGTGATTGGGGTGAGCGTAGAAGGCCGAGAAATAGCCCTGCCAGGAGCTTCAGAATCCTTGACCAGAGGATTGATCTACGAAGGAAAGCTGCCTTGCACAAGAGCTCTTGTTTTTCTGGCTTGTGGGTTCCTGAGTGAAAGCTGGGGTTCCCAGTGACTCACCTGTCTCTCAGATTTTTGGAGAAGCACATTAGTTTCACTTTCCTTCAGCATTCTCTGCATTCCCGGAAATTCTGTTTTAGCTCCTTTAAGGTTTATTTTCAGTGAAAATTCCCCTTGATGCTGAAGACTGCAGCTCTGGTCACCTTTTGCCAGAGTAGGGAGAGGCAGGCTCACAAGTGCTTCGGTTCGGAAGTTCCAGAGGGCAGCTCCCCGGTGGTGTGAAAGCCAACAACCAGGACCAGCTCAACCTGTTGATTTTGTGGATAAAGGAATCACACCGTGAATCACGGTTTATGTACATGAACTCACGTCTTTGTTAACATGTCACATGAAATGGTTGTCTACATTGTAATACAATTTGGAAGATATGTTTAGAGTGGCCTGATTTAAAATAGAGGACATGCTGTGTGTATTTTTAATATATATATATGTATTAGAATATTTTGGACAGGGAAAACCAACAGTGTCCTCAATTATGAGCCCCAAAGAAAAGTCACAAGGTCAGTGATCCACGTTGCAGGGTTAGGCAGCCTCCTCTGGCAGCTGTCTGAACAGCATGATACAAAGTAATGGCAGAGGTGTATCTGACAACAGTGACAACAGTAACAACACTAATGTCCATCAGCATTGATGACGTGTTTCCGATAGGCCAGGCGCTCTTCCGAGGACTTCACGTGTATTCACATATGCATATATGATGTTTAGGTATTACGGTTTTCATTTTAGAAAGAGGGGCTAAGCTAATTATATTTATTCAGTATTCCTAAGGAGCGGTGTAGTAAATAAATGAGAAAGTGGAGGCAGAATTTGAACCAGCCTCAGGGCATTTCAGAGATTTCCTGTTTCGTGGGTACTTAGGGAATCTACAGCTTTCCCGCCTGGGTGTGACGTGTAGAAGGAGCCTTACTAGTAACATCTTTTTCTCCTCCTTTCCAGCGTTTTCTAGCTTCCTAGCTCCATCATTAAGCCTCGGAATATATTCTTATGCCAGAGAGCAGCACGTAAGGTCCTGGTACTTGAGTGGATAATTCCCAACCTGTCTCTCTGTTCACCGTGTCTTTTCCACATTAACCCTGCGTCACCATGGTGTGCCCCTGTGGCCTGCTAACCCGCCAGGAGGAGCCAGGTAAGCCTGATTCGTGACTCCTACCTGCCACTGCATCTTTGGCACTGAGCACAATGCCCAGCCTGCAGGAGGTGTTCTATTAATGTTTGTTGAACTCCAGAACTCTGGTCTATCCCCAGTACCACTGAAGAGCATCTCTGTGACCTTTCCATTTGTGAGTTTGTGGCTGGCGTGTCTGCAACCTTAAACTATGAGAATGAGGAGAAAGTTCCTCTGGAGGCCTTCTTTGTGTTTCCCATGGATGAAGACTCAGCTGTCTATAGCTTCGAGGCCATGGTGGATGGGAGTATAATTAAAGCGGAATTACAGGACAAGACGGAGGTACTAGGGATAAGTACTTCATCTCCTTCCTTCTTCTCTCCCTGACGCATACTCATCAGGGTCTCCAGCAAATGCAACGTCACAAAAGTGCTGATACCGAATGCTTTCATTCACTCCCCCTCTAACTGCCATTTTCCTAAAATCATTTGGAGGGAAAGTCAGTCAGAGGCGCTTGAAGTAGAGCTGTGAACTTGGCAAGACCAATCATGGTCCCTCCCCACCAGTCTTTGTTTTCTGTACCATTTGCACCTTCGTCAGCCATGCCGCCTTGCCCTCCCTGTTCTCCTTAGGCACACGCCAACTATGAGAACGCCATCAGCCAGGGCCACCAAGCCTTCCTACTAGAGGAGGACGACTGCTCCAGGGATGTCTTCTGTTGCAACGTGGGGAACCTCCGCCCTGGGTCAAAGGTGGCGCTCACCCTCAAGTACGTGCAGGAGCTGCCCCTGGAAGCAGATGGGGCTCTGCGCTACGTGCTCCCAGCGATCCTGAATCCTCGCTACCAACTCTCCGGTTAATATCCTCTTCTTTTGAATACTATTGGTGGGAGATAGAATTGCGGAAGCCCTTGCAAGGTTGTAGGGTGCTAAAACATGTGGGAAGGGGAAACAGAACTAAGGGAACGTTTTGTAGGATGCCCTGAGGACAGCTGCCTTACAATGAAGACTCCTGTGGTCCCTCTGGAGGACCTGCCCTACACAATCAGCATGGTTGCCACTGTCAGTTCCCAGCACGGCATCGAGAGGACTCAGTCCAATTGCTCCTTGAGTCCTGTTGAGTACCTGGGGGATAATAAGACTTCTGCTCAGGTAGTTCAGGAGAGCATTATCGTTGCCGGTACCTTTTCTTTAGATCCTGACCTTGGTCTTCACTGAATTCTTCCTAAATGTTCCTTCTTCTTCTTAACCCAGAGGGAATCACACTGTGCTCCTTCCTTATCCCTCTTTAATCTCCAGAGCCTTCTCTCCTTTCTTGCCCCTGCTCCTGGTCATGCTCCCTTGTGGCAGCAGCCTGGAGCCCTCGGCTATGACCTCAGCCTCATAAGTAGTGACAGTTCTAGCATGGCTCCTCTGTCTGCTCCCAACTCAGGTTTCCTTGGCTGATGGACACAAGTTTGATCGAGACGTGGAACTCCTGATTTATTATAGTGAGGTGCATGCCCCCAGCATAGCCGTGGAGATGGGGGAACCCGAAACAAAGCCAGGTATTTTCTTTCTCCTTTGTGTTACCTCCTAAGGGGTAATTTTTTTGGAATTATCTTCAAATTACCCTCAGTTTTCTTTCCTTCTATCCAGCAGTGGGTAGGACATTGACATGGCTTACACTGCGATGTGCAAAAATGGTTAAGTTCAGTGAGTATCATCTGGTTATGTTTTGTAGGCAATTTAAGTGGATCAGCAGGTAACTGAACAAAGGACATGAACAAATAATTCACAAGAGGAAACACAGCTAATTTACAAACAACTGTGACAATGATCAGTCTCTATAAATACAAATAAAAATAAAAATAAAATTAAAATAATGATGTGACATTTTCACTTTTCAAGTTATGAAAGATTTCCAAATCTGATGATGCCTCATGCTTTAAAAGGTGTGGTGAATTTGGAACTCAGAGATTGCTTGAAGCAAAATAATTTGGCATCAGTCTTTTGAGAGGAAATGTGGCCATATGTATCAAAATACATGTTTATTTTGGTAATTCTAATTTTAGGAATCTTACATAGGAAAATAAATCTAAGTATAAGTTAAAAATGCACTAGTAAACAATCAAAATGTCTTACTGCGGCTAAATTCACTATGCTAGATGTATTTGACATGTCATTATGTGGCTACTAAAATAATGTACATTGATAGGTTGAAATATTATGGAAAAAAGGCTTCCAAAGAATGTTAAAAGTGAGTTATGTAAATAGATTATTACTAGGAAATAACCTATGCATTGGGAAAAACATTAAAAACAAAAAAAACAGGAAGTATGCAAGTAGTAAACGTGATTAGATGACAACTAAATTTACTTTTTTAACTTTTTAAATCTAATGAATAACTTCTGCTGATTGATTCATGCGTCTTCATGTAATCTCACCTGGAATTCTGTTTTATTGCAGTAAAATTTATATAACTTCAACTTTACCATTATAACTAATTTTATGTATGTAATTTCACTACTTTAAGTACATTTCACCTTGTTGGGCAACCACCATCACCATCCACCTCCAGAGCTTTTTCATCTTGTGTTTGTTTCTTAATTTCTAAGGCTGTGTTTAGTTTCTTAACGTTTAGTTTATTAATTTCTTTAGTTTCTCGTTTCTAAATTTTCCTTAATATATGCGTACTGTTCCTTGTAATTATAACGGGTGTAACCCCTGTCAGTCTGCTGTTCTCTTGGGGTCTTCCTGGGCTGCCAGGCCTCTGCATTGCAGGGACCGTGACGCATGGCTGGAGGAATACTGCTGCTTCCAGTTTTCCACGTTGGTGGAATGGAAGCATCCTCGGAGACCATCATGAGCAAAGTCCTATGGCTTGGGTTAGGCTCTTGTATATCTACAACTGCTGTGACAGTTCCCTGTAGTTGGTCTTCTAGGCCATCCTTCTCTCTCACTGACAAGGTAGCTGCACGCTCGAGCTCATGAATTGGGACTCCTTAGTTTGCCCTCACTTGTTCAACCATTTTTCCTCAGGAGAAGCTGCTGGTGCCAAAGCTATTCGAGGAGCTCCCAGCTTTAACCAGGTTTGCAACAGCTCCTCTTCCAGGAAGCCCTCTGCTCTGTTTGTACATTGGTTACCTGATTTTGTCCTTTCCTTTTGGGGAGTTCTCCCTTGAGTGTCCTTGACCTTCTCCCACGACAGTGACCTGGTCTTTAGTTAGGATTATTTTAATCCACCAGAGAAAGTTTTATAATGCTGGACCTCAAACAGTAAGGACTGAGATGTCAAGCCCTTTCTTTCCAAGATACTCCCCTGGCCCCTGGGCAGAATTCCTCATCTGCTCCCAGCTCTGCAGGCCATAGGGGGAGATCAGGGGCAGCCTTTATGAGTCTTGTGAATCCCTTCCAGCAGGGCCGCTTAAATCTTGCTTTCTAGATCATGTATTTGGTCAAGATGACTTGCTTTGTCCATCTATCCAAAGTAGCATAGGACAACCGCCTGCCCGGCTCACTGAAGTCATTTAGAGTTCTGCCGAATGGAGCATAACACTAAGTGACAGAAATACACAGGATATTTTTAAAAAATTAGAATGTACTTTCCTTATTAAGAACATGTTTAATAAAAATAAGTACATAAAGAATTTATTAATTTATGAGATTATTATTAAGAGCTTAAGCTGAGTTGAGCCTTAGACTGAGTTCCTTAAGGGTATTATATCATTTAATCCTTAAAATACCCTTAAGGTAGATATTACTACCTTGATTCCACAGATGAGGAAACAGGCTAGCAAGCAGAGGAATTAGGGTTCAAAATGCCTTGTTTAAAAAAGGGGAAGCTGAGGTGGAAATAATTTGAGCCATGCCAAAAGAATTATAGTAGACAATACATATATAGTGTTTTCTATTTACTGGCGTTGTTTGAACAGTTTATAAATATTAACTCATTTTATTGTCACGGCAGCCTTTCTCACTTCCCAGTACAGTGTCGGCCCTACTACAACCACCTGTCTCTCAGAATGGAAAGGAACTGACCTTGTCCATTTAAAAAAAAAAAAAAAAAGCCTCTCTTCCATTATATATCCAGAGGTCTGGATTATGTAAGGGTTATTTTTTAATCCATGTTCTATCAAATATTTGCTGAGCCACACCCATTTTATTTGGAAACCAGTTTGGTTATTGAGGTATTCCACAGTCAAGAGATTGAACTGAGCCAGGTCCTAGAATCCTTCTGAATTCCAGAGCTGCTAACAGTTTAGACCTATAATCCTGGAATTGCTTTATAAAAACAGGACACTGGAATTTAATTCTCTGTCCTCTTATATCCTCCAAGCTGTAAACTAGAGTTGATATAACCCAGTCAGTCTCATTTCTTCTCTTGCATCTGTTTTCAGTCACTCCTCAAAACAGAATCACAGCCGTGGCTTTAGCAAGTTGGTGACATCGGCTAGGCTCCACGGTCTCCTCCATATTATAATTTGGACGATGCTAGTATTAGAGTCCGGCACGTATTTTAGTGCTTCTCTTTCTTTTTTCTGGAGAACATCAGTGAGCGCTTCATACCCAAAGCAGAGGGACTTTCGGTGCCACGTATGACACTTACACTCTCAGCTCTTGTAAACTGTCAACGTGAGAATCGTCCACATGAGCCTCAGTTTTTCAAAGCTGAAATGAAGACTTAAGGACCCATGCAATACATTTCCCATTTATTTGATTTGCAGAGAAGGTGTCTGTGCAAATAAAATAGCTTCATTCTTCTGGCAAATGCTGAGACATTGTAACTTAATGTATTTCACTCCCAGCTGCTAGGAGATTAGGTACAGTATTTTAATTACTGCTTGTGTGTTGTAACCTCTGCCCTCTTTCTTCTCTTTCAAATCTGTTCTGCTTCTATACCTTTTATGTGTGTGTAACTCACTTCAAACCCTTTGCCAGCAGATACAGTATAAAGATCAGACTGTTGCAGATTTGTGTTTTCTCAGCTCCTTCTGTAACTCATCACATTTGATTCTTCAGGTCTTTAGGATTCTTGAGTTCCCTTTTGTCTTACAGCATCCTTATCCTTTCTGAGTAGATAGTTTGTTGGGAGACCCAGTTGCAATGGTGAGTTTCTACCCAAATATCCCAGAAGCTCAGCCATCAGCTGCCTGTGGAGAATTTGTCTTCCTCATGGACTGTTCAGGAAGTATGCAAAGCCCCATGAGTAACCAAAATAAATCTCAGCCACGCATCGAGGCAGCCAAGGTAAAACTAGTGTCTTTCTTTTTCTGGTCACTTGCTCAAGTGGGAGTGAATCTCAGGGATGAAATTAGGGTCCGTCCCTCATCTGAGCTACAGCTAACGTGGCCACTGTGAGGCTAGCCTTGGAATATAAGGGCCCAGAGGCATCAAAGGGGGTAAAAGCCACTTCTCAAGAGTTAGGTTGGCCGGGTCTGTGTGTCTGAAAGGATCCTTTCTCAACTGTCTCAATTTTCTTCCTGCAGGAAACACTCATTTTGATTCTGAAGAGTTTGCCTATTGGCTGTTATTTCAACATCTATGGATTTGGATCTTCTTATGAGGCATTCTTTCCCTAAGTTTCTAGAAAAGCCATAGAGAATCCAAAAAGACACATTAAAGAGAGGACTAGATTGTTAAAGGGGTTACTGGGGAATTGACCTTGGCATTGGACGTGTCGGGTAAGGTGGTTTACCTGACCTCACGATTCAGGGACTTAGTCCTGGGCAGTGTCGAGCTATCATGTCACTAGGCGTGTTTATTTTTCTCAGGAAGAGCGTGAAGTACGATCAGCGTACCATGGAGGAGGCACTGAGGAGAGTTAAGCTTATGCGGGCTGACCTAGGGGGTACGGAAATGCTGGCGCCACTCCAGGCCATTTATGGGGGACCGTCCATCCCAGGCCACCCCCTACAGGTGAGAATTGGAACAGAGCCAACAGAGGGGACAGAGAGGGTGGAGTCTCTGTTCAAGAATCGCTAGCTCTGGGCTTCATGGCAGGATTGTTGAAATACGGTATGTAATTTAGTCTTACATAATAAAGAGACTAAGACAAGGGGCATTTAATAGGATTCCTTTTCCTTAGCTCTATGTTATGGACTGTGAACCATGGAATTGCTTTTGTGGAGTGCCACAGATGCCTTGGATGAAACTAGTGGGGGATGCTGACTATTTCCAGGGCTGTGAACAGACCATGTGAGAACATGGTGCAGGTGACTATGGAATATTAGAAATCTCCTGTGTGAAGAGGCATCAGGGTCTCTGGAATGAAAAAACTGGGTTTTTCAAGGCCAAATTCTGGTATCTTTAAATAACCTTCACAGAGACTTGATGAACGTCTTCTTTCCTTCTCCAGCTATTTGTGTTCACAGACGGAGAAGTTTCCAACACGTTTAGAGTAATTAAAGAAGTTGAGAGCAATGGTCAAAAGCACAGGTATGAAGAGGATGTGATCTTAGTTTTATTACCAACAGACAATATTTTTCTATTTATTTTTCTCTACTAAAAGAAAAAAGTAATTTTCTAAGTAACATCAACCATACAACAAAATCATTGTCCTCTTTTCTCTCTAAACCACAATGGAAACAAAAATTGAACAGTAAGACTTTTTTTTTTCTCTGCTTATAAACATTTTCATCAAAGTAAGACATACAGAAAACCATACAACTATAAGTATACAGCTGGATACATTATCAAAGTGAACACACGTGTATAATCATCACACAATTGAAGACCTAAAATGTTTCTAGTACCTCTATCACTACTCTTTTCCATCACATCCCACTTTTAATCACTAACCACTTTTTCCCCTCTAAAGGAAATAGCCTTCCTGACTTACAAAGGGTTATTTTTGCTTATTTTTGAATGAAAGTAAATGAGTGATACAGCACGTTTCTGTTTCTGTGTATCTTGCTTCTCTCCCTCGGCTGTATGTTGAGATTCATACATATTTTACTTGAAACCATAATTTTCATTGGTGTATAGTATTCCATGGGATGATTATACCATTTCACTTACTGATTCTACTGCTGATGGACTTCGGTTTAGTTGTTAAAAATATGCTTCTATGAACATTCTTGTACATGCATTTTCTGTACATACTTTTTTGTATGTACATATATATTCATGTATACATATTTATATTCATATAAATGAGTGTATATGCATAATATACATACACACACACACACAAATATTGACATAATTGTGGAATTGCTTGGGAATGGCAAGTACTTTTCCAGTTTACTATACTAATTTAAATTCACATCAGCATTGCTTGAGAGTTCCAATCGCCTCATTTCCTATCCAAAATTTGGCATTGTCATTTCAAATTTTAACTAATTTTGTGGGCATGTAGCAGTAGCTCATTTCACTTTTAATTTACATTTTTTCAATGACTAATGAAGTTGAGCACCTTTTCATATTTACTGACCACTTATATGCTGTTTTTTTTGTGATGTATCTTCAAGGCTTTCCTATTTTTTTCTATTAGATTTTCCTTTTTTATGGATTTGTAGTCCATGCTACAGTTTAGGTACAAGCACTTTGTTGATATGTTCTAGAAATATATTTTCCCATTCTACAGCTTTCCTTTTCACCCTCAGCATAGTATCCTTTGATTAACAGTTGTTCTTAATTTTAATATAGTTTGCTTTTTCAGTCTTTTCCTTTATAGTTAGTGTTTTTGTGTGTCCTGTTAAAAAAGTTTTCCCTGCTCAAGGTCGTGAAGCTATTTTCCTTTGTTATTTTCCAGAAGTTTTGTTATATTTTCTTTTATAGTTAGATCTACATTTCACCTGGAATTTATTTTTGTCATTATGTATGGTAGGGGCCAGGTTTCATTTTTTTTTTTTTTAATGTGAGTATCACACTGACCTTGTATTTTTTATTGAAAAGTCTGTCTTTTCCTCACTGATGTGCAGAGCCATTTTTGTCACAAATAAGCTTCTATGTATGTATGGATTATTTCTGCATCCCCTGTTCCATTCCATTGGTCTATTTATCTAGACGTGTACCAGGGTTCCAGCATGTAAATTAATGCAACATTCTGAAATCTTGATTTTCAATAGAGTAAGTCCTCAACTTTGCTATTTTTCAAGGTTGTCTTAGTTATTCTTGACTCTTTGTATTTTAAAATTAACTTGACAGTTTTTACCAAAAAAAGGAGCTGGTTGATATACTGATCATTAACTTTATAGGTCAGTTTTGGGAGAACTTAGTATTTACTATATTGAGTATTCCAATGTATTTACATGGTATTTCATTCCATTTATTTAGGTCTTTCTTGATTTTTCTAAATATATGTTTCTAATATTTTATTAAAAAAAAATTGAACCTATAGAGAAGTTGCAAGAATAGAACAATAGATACTCATATACCTTTCACCCAGGTCCACCAGTTATTAACCTTTTACCACATTTGCTTCACTAATTTTTACTTTTCTTCCTTTTTGTATTGCCCTTGAAAGGACCGCTAGTACAAACCTGAATAGAAGCGGTCACAGCTGGCATTATTATCTTGGATTGCAGAGGGAACATGTTCAACATTACATCAATAAGTGTGATTGCTTGCTATAAAGTTTTTTGTAGATATCCTTTATCGGCCCCAGAGAGCCAAGCGCTTCTCAAAGGAATGATTTCCCTGAGCCCAGATGTTTGCTCCCTCCCATACACAGAAAAGCGCTCAATTCTTTAACTTGAGATGCCTAGTTTTCCTTAACAGTAATCTTTAATGTTCCAACTACCTGGTCTTGGTTGTAAAACTCCTACATATCCTGGCTTCTCCCCTACCTCTTGGGAGCAGCCCCTCAGGGCCATCTGGGGGGCTGTCATCCTGGGCTCCAAGGGGCTGGAGTCCTCAGAAATGTCCACTGAGTAAAACATAACTCTCTTAGGCTGTGTGATTTTATTTCAGTCAACACATCCAAGAGACCCACCAGATTATAGCCAACAACAGCAAAAAAAAAAAAAAAAAAAAAAGATTCTTAACAGGCTCACAAGGACTCAGCTCAGAGGGACAGACAGAAATGCCTGCCCACTACACTAAGTGAAAGCAGTCAGCCGGAGAAAGGTAAATACTGCATGAACTCACTTACAGGCGGAATCTGAAAAATACAACAAACAAGTGAATACAACATACAAGAAGCAGACCACAGACACAGAGAACAAACTAGAAACTGCCAGTGTGGGGTGGAGGGATAGTACAGGAGTGGGGGGGTACAAACTACTGGGTGTGAGACAGGCTACAGGGTGTGCTATACAACACGGGGAATAGAGCCAATATTCTGTAACAACTGTAAATGAAAAGTAACCTCCCAAAATTGTATAAAATTAAAAAAAAGTTTAAGAATAAATCATGAAAAAAAAAGACATGCCCCCCCCATCAGTCTTTCCCTGAAAAAATCCTATTTGCATACGTCAGAAGCTGCTGCCCTGAGGGTCAGGCTTCTAATTCAGCATGTACTTAGGAGCTGACAGCCATCCTTCCCCAAACCCACAGAAGCGGGCAGGTGCCACCTCCATTTTCTCTGCCTGGCTCTCTATGTCCCGCTGGAAGAAGCCTGTGCACGCCTGGCACCCTGGCTTTTGCAGCTGCAGCCCAAAGGGCATACCACTCGATCACCTGGCTATGGTGGCCAGCAGGGCTTGAGTTCAGGGGTCCCACAGGGCTGTAATGACCAAAGAATCAGTTCTCAACCAGCTATACCCCAGGGCTCAGTGCAGAAAGAGCGGACGGATGGCAACACTCATCTCTCAGTCCTTCCCTGAGAGAGGCATGTTTGTATACTTTAAGAGCTGCTGCCTAAGGGTCCAGCTTCCAGTCCCCAGGCCCTGACAGAGATCCTCCCTTTGAGACATGGACAGATCCTGGCATGTCCTCAACTACTGGGAGCCACGAAGAACAAAGAAGGCAGCATGGACAATCACAGAGGTTTGAGAGACAAGCAAGAGCTTGGACCAGGCTGACCGGTAAGGCTCATCTCCTCCACAAGATCACTCTGCCAAGAATGGGAGAGGTGGGTGCTTACCTAAACGCACAGAAACCAATACAGAGTGCCAAACAAATGAAGAAAGAGACGAGTGTGCTCCAAACAACAACAACAAACAAACAAACAAAACAAGATAAAACTCCAGAATCAGACCTTAGTGAAATGGAAGTAAGTGATTTACCTGATACAGAGTTCAAAACAATGCTCATAAAGATGTTCACTGAGGTCAGGAGGACAAAGTGAGACTTTTAACAAAGAGACAGAAAATATAAGAGAATACCGAATAGAATCACAGAGCTGAAAAACACAATAACTAAACTGAAAAATTTCAAAAATGTGCTGGCTTCAGCAGCACATATACTGAAATGGGAACAAGGCAGAGAAGATTAGAGCGCCCCCTGCACAAAGGATGACATGCAAATTCAAGAAGCAGCCCAGATTGCATTTTTCTGTTTGGGAAAAGAAGAATTGTTAAGACTAAAGAGAAATTAAAAACCTAAAATGAATGACTATTGCCTCTTTTGCTGCTGAAAAAATGAAACTTCCTGGTATACAGTTGAAATATATATGATACTCTGGACTGGAGAGCAGTTCATCTGGTACAATGAAAGCATCACTGACCTTGATTCTAAATATTCATGATTCCATGAACAACGAACTTTTGAGTAACTTTTTTACTACCTGTTTACACCCAAAGTCTAAAGCACCTGATTAGATTAGAAAAAAAAAAAAAGAGAAATACAGTTTCTTACTCAAAACATAAGATCTCACTTTTGTCTGGGTGCTAGACCTTAATAATAAAATATATATTTTAAGTTTAAAACATTCCACAGAGGGATTCAACAGCAGACTACATCAAGTGGAAGAAGGGATAAGTAAGCTCAAAGACAGGGCAGTGACGTTTATCCAATCAGAGGATAAAGAAAGAAAAAGGAACAAAAAAGAGTGAAGATAGCTCAGAGGACCTATGGCGCACCTGTCAAGCAGAGCAGTGTTCCCATTACAGGAGTCCCAGAAGGAGAAGAGACAGAGAGAGGCAAAAGCTTATTTGAAGACCTGATGTCTGAAAACTTCCCTAACATGGGTAAAAGAAATAGAAATCCAAATCCAGGAAGCCTGGAGTAATCCAAAACACAGAAATCTAAGCAGACCAACACAGAGACACATTGTAGCAAAGCTGTCCAAAGTTAAAGGCAAGGAGAGAATCTTAAAAGCAGCAAGAGAAAAACGTGTTACCCACAAGGAAAGTCCCGTAAGACTTTTTAGCAGTTTTTCCAGCAAAACCTTTGCGGGTCAGAAGGGAGTAGCATAATATATTCAAAGTGCCGAAAGAAAAGCAAATGACAACCAAGAACACTTTACCCAGAAAAGCTGCCCTTCAGAACAGAAGGGGAGATGAAGAGTTCTCCAGATCAGCGAAATCTGAAAGCATTCATCACTTCTAGACTGGCCTTATACGAAATGTTAAAGGGACTTCTTTAAGCTGAAAAGAAAGGGTGCTAATTAATAACAGAAAAACATATGAAAGTATGTACAGGTAGGTGTGAAAGTAGGTAAAGATAAATAATACAGGTAAATTCAGAATGCTCTTACGTTGTAATGGTGGCGGGAAACCCTGCTACAACTACCCTATGTTAAAATGTTACCTTCATTTTGCAAAAAAGTAACTTGTCCAGGATCACAAACTTAGTGGTAGAATTTGAAGTCAAATTTAAATTTGACCCCACCACTGCTAGCCTCCTTGCCCACTGCACTGTTCCCTGGGAACCTAAGAAAAATCTGCTTGTTACACCGGGAGTTTCCGCTGAGGCGCCACCATAAGATAGGCGTAAAATTCCAAAGGGATGTGTCAGAACGAGGAGCAGACTTTGAGAAGAAGTTGGACCCCTGTAAAGTTACATCAAGGGTATGAGAGCATCGAGGAAGTGAAGGGTCCGAGAGGATATGTGAAAACAGGAAGGAGCAACTGAGTGCCGTGAGAGCCACCGATTCCCCAAAGGGAAGGGGCAGCTCCAGGCTGCAGAGAGCAGTTTCAGTGGGACAACTCATGCAGCCCAGCAGGTATCTTCTGAAGTTTATACTGTTTGTTTTTTATGAGGGGGAGGTGATTAGGTTTCTTCATGGATTTCTGCTTGGAGGAGGTACTGGGGGTTGAATGGGTGCAGAGCATGCGCTCTACCACTTGAGCTACACCCTTCCCCTTATCTTCTGAGGGTTAGAAGAAACAGTACACTAGAGTCTGACGCCTGCCTGAGAAATCTAAGGGGTGCTCATTCATTACAGTGTGACCAGCTGGGTGCCGCATGGTGACAGCCGAGGCAGCTGGGCTGGCTCACCCGGCAGTCCTGTTTTATGAGGCAAAGCACTGGTGAATGTTTTCCACGGACCGAACATGGGCCCCAGTGGTAGAGAGAGCCAACCTGGACCCTGCCAGAATACTAGGGCTGAGAGATTAGTGGCAACCACGGAAGAGAATTCACCCCACACATTGCAGGCAGCATGGCCCAGCAGGAGACCCTCCCAACTGCCACCAATGAAGCCACAGGACAGTCAGTTTTCTATTTCTGCCAGACCCAGAGGTTACCGGGGGTCACCTGAAGCCTTATTCAATGAAATTCTCCAGCCCCCTTTCCCCTTTCCCACTCCAAGCTCCAACTCCATCTTGGAGGAGTCAGTAGTAAGAGTAGCTAGTGAAGGAGGAGGAAAAAAGATCAAGAAGAAGTGAAGCCAACCCCACCCTCTTCCAGAGTGGGCGGGGTCCACCCACCGCAGAACCCGGCTGGCGAAGAGGAGACCTGCACCTGGAATGAAGGCTTTCTAATAAACTGGACTGAACATTTTCAACTGTGGAATCAGGGCAACCTAGAGTTACCTACTATTAGGTAATATATGCTAATATTAATCAGGAAAGCTATGAGCCTGCCCCTTTCATCCAGGAGCATGGGGAAAACTTGCTAACAAACTAAGGAAGACAAAATAAATTGCATTCAGCATCGTTGTCAACGTATCAATATATAAATACGCACTGGTGCCTACATCTCCCTCAGAAACCAAAGAAAGAACAGCTTCTTCATTTTTGCCCAAGATCTTATTTCCCCAAGGAGCTTCAACAAAAATCTATGGGAATCAAGTAGGAAAAGACACATCCTATAGTGCTATCCATCATTCATTTGTAACTCAGGCACCCATTAATTCTCCTTCCCAATATAGCCTAAAACTCAAAAACTTCAGGAAAATTAATGCATACAGATTGATGTCTCATGGGCCTTCCCACCCACTCAGCAAACATGCACATTCATGCTCTAATCTCAGTGATGTCTCAGGGCAATACCCCTGCTACATGAGCAAATAGTTAACCCCCAGTTGCTCACAAGAGGGGCAGAACCACCCCCTGGGGGAAATTCTGGAAATCTGTGGGGACATTATTCTAACAGGTGTAGTTGTTCCCAAGAATTAATCCATAAAAACATGATCTTTTTTTCTCTTCTGTGTTACAGCAGGGCATTCTATCAATCTTCTAAATTTCTATGTGTAAGTAGGTTATACATTTTCTATGGAGTTCATTCTGATATTAAAAATGGCATTAAAATATTTATTATGAAAATGGGAACTGTCTGATGTGACTGAAAACAATGGGACTCACTGCTTTACACCGTTTATCCTGTCAAATTTTCTTTGATTTGTACATACATTTTCCAAATTATTTATCATGAAAAATTTCACACATTCAAAAAAGTCACAAGAACAATACATCGAATACATTTCCTTTTCCTCTGGATTCACTAGTTTTGATATTTTGCTTCATTTGCACATGCACGTGCCCTCCTGTGCTTCAGCAAGCTCTCCTGCGTGATTTTCCCCCTTAAATCATTTGAGAGCTACTTCATTCTTTGACACTTCATCCCTAAACACTTCAACATGCATCTCCAAAGAACAAAAGCATTCGCCTACACAACACAATGCAATGATTACACTCAGAAAATTTAACGTTGATAAAAAACTATTATCTAAGATACAGTCCCCATTCAAATTTTGCCAGTTGTTCCAAACAAATTTTGCCAACCATTCCTTATAGTTGTTTCCTTTCTTTTATTTTTGTTTTAAATACAGGAACTAATCAGGAAGCACCCATTGTATTTAGTTGTTGTATTTCTTTAGTTTTCGCCCATCTAATCAGTTCACTAGCTCCTGTGTCTTTTATGTCACTGACATTTTTGAAGAGTGTTGACCATTTGTTTTACAGTGTATCATGCAATTTAGATTGTTCCATGATGAGCAAATTGAGGTCAAACCTTTTTAGCTGGACTATTACATAAGTGATGCTGTGAGCTTCTGAATGCACCACATTTGAAGTAAAGGAAGCCATTTTATCCCATCAAGACAGAAATGCTAAATTTCGTCTTTTGGTTAAGGAAATAGCCACTAGATTTTTTTCAATGAGAAAGTACTGGTTTGTGTATGTATATAAAGTAAATTTTTAAAACTGTGGATCCTAGTGGTACTCTTCTAGAGAAGTTCTCAGCCCAAAAATGCAGGCAAGCCCACTCTTCACTACTTTTTACTTGCTGTTATAAACATTCCCAGAAGTTCAGTCCTTAAGATGTTGCTAGTAAGTTACCTTAGCAATATTCCACATGACTGTATTCTGTTACCACTCGTGTAAGAGATAGAATATTTGTTCCAAAAAGGAGATGTTTAAGTAAATATGGTAGATGAAAGTCAACTATGAACATATATTTATTTCATGCTTTCTTGTATTCTGATAGAATCAACTCTACTCTCTACCACAAATCGGATTTTAAATATGGCTGTATTTATGGCCCTACCCATCAGAGGCCCAGGACCAAGCTTCACCCAGCAGTGGGCAGATACCAGAAATAAGAAAATGACAATCCCAAAGCCTGTGGAAGGAATCCACAAACACAGGCCAGACTCTACACTGGGACCAGCTGGACTCTGGCCCTTGGGTGACAAGAGAGGAGTGTACTGCTGGGACGCATAGGACCCCTCCCACAGAAGGCCACCTCTCCAAGGCTGAGAAACGTAACTAACCCACCTAAAAATACAAGTAGAAAGATAAACAATATGAAGTGACAGAGGAGTATCTCCCAGGCCAAGGCACAAGATAAAATCCCAGAAGAAATAAGTGATGAGGGGATAGGCAATCTATCTGAGAAAGAGTTTAAAGTAATGATGGCCAAGATGTTCAGAGAACTCAAGAGGAGGATAGATGCACAAAGTGAAGACTTTAGCAAAGAGTTGGAAAATATAAAGAATACCCAAACAGAGGTGAAAATAAAATCACTGAAATGAATAACACACTAGAAGGAACCAAGAATAGACTAAATGAGGCAGAAGAATGGATCAGTGAGATAGTAGATTAGTGGAAATAACTACTGCAGAACAGAAAAAAGAAAAAAAGATTGAAAAGGAATGAGGATAGTTTAAGAGAACTCTGGGACAACATGAAACACACTAATATTCGCATTATAAGGGTCCCAGAAAGAGAAGAGAGAGAGAAGGGACCTGAGAAAAAGTTCGGACAGATAATAACCAAAAACTTGCCCAACTTGGGAAAGGAAACTCTCACCCGAGTCCAGGAAGCAGAGTTCCACACAGGATCAACCCAAAGAGGAACACACCGAGGTAAACAGTAATCAAACTGACAAAAATTAAGGATAAGGATAAAATACTAAAATCAGCAAGAGAAAAGCAACAAATAACATACAAGGTAACTTCCATACGGTTACCAGCTGTTTTTTCAGCAGAAACTCTATAGGATAGAAGGAGTGTCAAGTTATATTTAAAGTGATAAAAGGGAAAAACTTACAACCAAGAATACTCTATCCAGCAAGGCTCTTGTTCAGATTTGATGGAGAAATCAAAAGCTTCACAGATAAACAAAAGCTAAAAGATTTCAGCACCACCGAACAAACTTTACAACAAATGTTAAGGGAACTTCTCTAGGCATCAAACCATAAGAAAAGAGAACAAACAGAAGAAAGAGAAAAAAAGAGACCTATGAAAGATTGCTTTGGCTGTTCGGGGTCTTTTGTGGTTCCTTATAAATTGTGAAATTGTTTGTTATAGTTCTGTGAAAAATGTGAGCATATTAGCGGGGGTTGCATTGGATCTGTGGATTGCTTTGCGTAGTATGGCCATGTTGATAATCTTGATTCTTCCAATCCAACAGCACAAGATATCTTTCCATTTTTTTTGTATCTTCAGTTTCCTTCATCAGTGTTTTACAATTTTCAGAGCATAGATAACCTCCTTAGTTAAGTTTATTTCCAGGTATTTTGTTTTGACGCACTGGAAATGTTTATGCCAGTTATAAAATTTTGGTTTTTGAAGTGAAAAGAAAAAAAAAAAGGAGTTGAAGGGCCACAAATGGCAAAATATCCTTCTTTCTCATGGCTGGAGTTGTATTCCATTACAGGTACATGCTGCATCTTCTTTACCCATCATCTATTGATGTGCACTTAGGAGCTTCCATATCTTGGCAATTAGAAAGAATGTTGCTGTTAATTTCCTAAATAGCAACAAAATTTTTAAAATAGTAAATAATGTACGTTACATGGAGAAATAAACATAGAAAATGTAATAATTATAAAATTTTGTGACAGACTTGAGGCCAAGAATTAAGTCATTTTAATAAATATAAATGGGTTTGACTCATCTATTGATGGAAAAGTGTTTCCAATTTGGCTCTCAGTGCAAGAACTAACAGTATGTCGCATCCAAGAAGCAAAGTGATTTAAGAAGGCTGAAAATAACAGGCTAGACAATGGAATGCCAGGTAAATGAAAACAGTAAGGAAGTAGGGGTATCAGGTAAAGTATAATCCAGGCCAAGAAAGGAAAAACGTGACAAAGAAAGCCCTCTTTTAATGCCACAAGCCACAATTCACAATAAACACATTAATTATCTATGTACTAAGTAACACTGTAACCAGAGACACAGGAAGACAAAGATAGAAATGCACCAATAATAGGAGACATTAACAAACAAAACAAAATAAGTGAACAAAAAAAAATGAGTATGTATACAGAAGACCTCACCAATAAGGTGGATTTTATGACTATAAATCAAACTGTACATCCTGACAGTAGACTATACCCTATCTGCAGTATACATAAACTCACAACATTGTAAACTGACTATAACTCAATAAAAAAAAATATATAAACTATTCATAAAAGTTGATGATACATGAGGTCACAATATTCCATAAAGTAGAAATATTAACAAAAATTATCTGATCACAATGTAGTAGTATTAGAAATTATTACTCAATTCAAAAAGCAAAAATGAGCTTCTACTGAAATAAATAAACCTTATTTTAAACAACCCTTGGGTGAAATGAGAAATACAAACTGAAACGAACATTTTCTAAAAATAATAAAACACTTTCTATCAGAATCTATGACCTGTACTTAAAAGAGTAAGCAGAAAAATATTGATCAACAAAAGAATTAAGAATAAATTGGGGGTGTATAGCTAAGTTGTAGAGCACGTGCCTAGCTGGCACAATGTCCTGGGTTCTATCCTCAGTACCTCTACTAAAAACAAACAAATAAACCTGTTTACCTCCCCCTTCAAAACAAAACAGTACAAGACACATAAGACAGAAAATAAAGAAAAAATATTTTTTAAAAAGAAACAATGAATTAAATCCATAAATTAAGGAACGACTTGATGAATTTACTAAATTTTCATAATTGCACTAATACTCCAAATTTGAGAAGAAACAAACTCAGTCATTATCCACAACTTTTTCCTCTTTTTTGCCTCCCTTTTCTTATTGAGAAAATAGTGTAAATGAGATAAATGGGGTAACAGAGGAAAAGCAGACAATGGAGATGATTTTTAAGGTGAATGCTCCAGTGCTGTACACTGAATTGACAAATAATTCAAACCCACAGATCTTTCCCAGTGGGAATGGGAGAGATTCCTGCTAAACAACATGAACCCTAACGCAGAATATCTAATATCTTAGAGAAAGACTACAGAGCTCAGCAATTTAAAAAAATTTTTTCCCTTACAGTGTTACTGAGATAATTGACATACAGCATGGTATACTTTTTTTTGTCTGTGTGGGGGGAGGTAATGAGGTTTTATTTTTTTTAAATGGAGGTACTGGGGACTGAACTCAGGACCTCGTGCTTGCTAGGGACACAGTCTACCATTAGAGCTCAGCAATTCTAACAAAACATCTCACTAACCTTCCACTCTCCTCCCTTCCCTACAATTCCCTTTTTTGGTAGGTCATAGATTCTGATAGAAAGTGTTTTATTATTTTTAGAAAATTTTTGTTTCAGTTTGTATTTCTCATTTCACCCAAGGGTTATTTAAAATAAGGTTTATTAATTTCAGTAGAAGTTCATTTTTCCTTTTTGAATTGAGTAATAATTTCTAATACTACTACATTGTGATCAGATAGTTTTTATTAGTATTTCTACCTTATGGAATGTTGTGACCTCATGTATGACCAACTTGTATGAATAGTTTATATACACTTTGGATAGTTTATAGTCTCCTATCACATTGATTCTAGGTATTCAGTGCTTCATGACAAAATGTCACGGTTCAGCTCCAAAAAATCAACACCTTTGAAAAAAGGTTACTACAAAAATGTCTTTCGTATAAAAAATGAAGTAGGAGCACTCTTAGAGACCATGGCCGTATTTTATAAGTACAGGGTTTTCTCCTCACATCAAGTGTAAGAACAAAGAAAAATGAAGAAACTTAGGTAAAGTGGGACAACAGAATGCGCTCCTGACACTAAGGGCACTCACGTTATTTAGTACTTTGTAAGAAGCAATACCTCCCAAAATGATGATTTGGCTACATTTTTTAACTTGCACGCAAACCCCAAACACCTGTATACTGTATTTTTTGGGATAACTACTTTTAAAATCACCAAAATTCAAAGACATTATTTAAAAGTCCAGAAATAAAAACAAATCATGAATATGTTATGCTTCATTTAATTCTTTATTACTTTGGGGACATTCTTTTTTCCTTTAATAAAAAGAATAGCAGTATTACATATGCTATTGGTAGAAAGTTAAGAGCTTCTATAAAATGCTATGAAAAGAAATGTTAATTATTACTGAATATGCCAACTCTTACTTTAAAAAATGCAAAAGAAACCAGTCAACAGACTTTACAACCTTGAATGAGATCCACTTCCCTATAAAGCAAGGATTTGCTCTACCTCTTGGACAATCCTTAAAGGAAAGTCTGTATCGTTCAGAACACCAAGACACAGGGGCAGAACAGGACGCGAACGGCTCATTCAGCGTCTCTGGTCTTGTTCCACGGTTGCTACAGTGAAGTCCACCGGAGCAGGTAGGGCAGGAAACTGACACAGTGCAATGATACACAGTTGTCAGAAACCCAGATCATGACTCTCTTTGCCTGTAACCTGAGGGTCAGCTGTTTAGCTGGATGCAATGGAAATAGAACTGAAAGGAACCCGAAATGGAAATTAAAAAATGAAGGGTATGACTCAACAGTTTTTACTTCTGGTGAAGTCAAATGGTTTCCACCACTGAGCAAACTGCAGTGCTTTCTTCCTCTGATCCTCAAAGCTTTCTTGGATCCCCTTCCTCCAGAGTCTTGGTTCTATATCCAGCATCCCACCAATGATTTCCTTTTAAAGAATGAGAAAAATAAAAGTGTGTGCATACACAAACACTGAAAACAGTAATGCCACTCTTCTGTTCATTCTGTTACCAATTATAACATTAAGTAGTTCTCCATGAGGATGTTCAAATTTTACATAAATATTAGTCTCAAGCTAAAAAAAAACATTGTTTTCACTTAGTTCTAACTATGCAAACCCTGTGATTTCAGGAGTCCTAGCTGTGTCTCCTGTCAAGTAATTTGTCCTTCTCTGTTTCTTGTTAGCATATCTATCAGACAGCAGCAAAGAGGAGGAAGAGAAAATGAAATTTAATTCCTTTGGTCCTTATCAGCTGCTCTGGTAAAAGTTTGAAGAAGCAGTTGATCAACAAAGTAGCAATTATTAACTTGGTTGTTCAACTGCAGTTCAATCTCAGGCTAATGTTCTCTCTACTACCCAGTATATTCATAAGACAGTTTCTCCTACTATTAGCTGGAGATCTTTTTTCAGGAAATAAAATCATATTTAAATACTAATCTAAGTAAACCAAGTATTGAAAATTATAAATCACCTTCATTTAAAAAGTCACATTCCCAAGCCCTGAAAGGAATGGATTTTTAATTGTCTGATTATTATTATTCTAGATCATTTCCTTCATAATCCCCTTCCTTTGCTATCAGCTACAGAAACTAATCAAATATGTGCTCATGAATATCTACGTATGGAAAGATATGGGGAAACTTGTGATGCTTCACAGAAGAGAAGTAATGGTAACACAAGAAAACCCTGGGCTGAGGGCTGAACTCTGCATATTCAGTCTAGGTCACACGACTGTGTGGTGAGACCTGGGGTGTAACCTCTCTCACACATAGGTTCTTCATCTTAATAAACATACTAAGGGGACCTCGTGTGTCCAAGCACGGACCAAATACAGCAGGGGATAGAAAGATAACTAACACACATTGCTCTGTCTTCAGAAAGTCATAGCATTTAATGTGAAAAAGAATATGAAAACAAATATCTGTATATAGATGCATGACTAGGACATTATCCTGCATACCAGAAACCGACACATTGTAACTGACTATACTTACAATTAAAGGAAGGAAGGAAGGAAAGGAGGAAGGAAGGAAAAGAAATCTCCAAATTAAATTTATGCAAATAAAAAAATGAATATTTTACTTCATTTTCACTAGAATCAAGTTTTTAAAAAAATATAGCCATAAAACCTTGAGTTATAAAGCTCTGTTTAATAAGGACAGAATTTTTAAGAGCAATGAAAACTAATTTCTTTCTAGTAAACTCTGGGAAAAGATATTCTGAAAAATAATCAGACAAGTAATGTATCTCAACAGTTCATAGAAAATGTGATTTGGGGCCTCCGGTTAACCCTTTAAGGATAACAGCATAAAAATGTTTGAATCCAAACCTATTCATTGTAGAAAATGATCTTACACAGGAGATGAAAGCGGGTGGGGAGAACAGGGAACCCTCGGCAGAGCTCATCTAAGCTCCTCTAATTCAGAGGATGATACGAGCAGAGAGGCCTGAGCTGGGCCAGACCGAAAGGCCACTTCTAGAGCTGTTATTGCCCAGACATTTTTGACCCCTTCAGTGGCCACGTTAACTTCATTCTAGTCCCCGATACTTACATACTCCCCAGGTGTTCAGTAGGCCTTAAGGTTAAGGGCTACCCTTAGTGACGGAAAGAATCCAGCACCGACTGCAAGATCTGTACTCTAATATCTGCCCAGAAACCATCTGTGTGAGACGAGGGATCAATTCTTCTGGGGCTCTGTGGTGTAAGTGAGTTAGGGGTGAGGGCATCTGCCTCTAGCTTAGGCATGAGCTACGTATTACACACCCCTTGGTTCTGTCACTTGTTATAATGCACATGACCCTGGGGAAGTTAGATAGCCTCTCTATAGCTCAGTTTCATCACCTGTTAAATAAAAGTATAAAAATATTTGCTTAATAGAGTCACGGTGAGCATTAAATGAGTTCTCAGAACAGCACCCGGCTCATCAGTTATCATCATTCTCAGCAGAAGCCTGGCTGACTCCACAGGAAAACACTACACGGAGTGTTGACACTGGCAACAAATGTTTGGTTCCAAAGCGATATTCCTGACTGTTACAGAAACTCTGGGATATAATTTATTAATAATTTCCAAGTACTCCCTCTGAATACTGAGTGGAACAGTAGCCACCAACTTCAGAGTACATTGTGCCCAGAGCTGTGGCTTCCCTTCAAAAGAAAAGTGTTACAAAATTGCTAAAGTCTGGAATTTTATTAAATTGTGAGCATACCTTTCCAAAGTAATGAGGGAATTTGTGTTGATCTTCAATGACGTGGGCAAACCCTCCTTGGAGGCCAAAATTCACAGAGAAGTAAGGTAAGCCTCTGGGTACCTAAATAAATGAGAGATCGCACATGAATACAGCATGAAATCAGAAAGTTTTGCGTAATCTTTCTTCCTAATTAAGCATCCCTCAAGACAAATGTACACAATGAATTTCCAATTCTGAAGATACTCAAGCACTAACTTAACTTTCTGAGTAAAATATTTCCTTTGGTAGCCTTTCAGCCAGATAGTGCTTCGTAATATCCAGCAATTATAATCAAAAGCAGTTATTTTCATGTCTTTGGGGAAAACAGGAAAGCAAAGGCACTTGCTTTTTTACACAGCAACAGAATAATTTCCCTTAGACTCTGCAAATAAAGATTAAGCACATGCTTTCCTATATTTTTCTCACAACGCAGAATAGGAAGTGGGGCCAAGTCATATACTTAGAGCTGTTTATAATATCCCTGGGACTTTACTGTTATTTATTTATCAAAGATAAATTAAACATGAACAATCATAGTTTTTTATTAATTGGTGAGATGGGTGTAGCAATATTTAGTTTACCAACCTCATTTCAAAATATCTCCAGGATTAGCTATTATCTTTCCCTTCCTTTTATCCCTTCCTCTTTCTACACACACACACACGAGTGTGCATGAAGTATCTTAATTGGAAAAGACCGTATTTTCTAGCTTTATAATAAATTAAGTAGATCTTGTATCCTTGCAAGTTTTTCCTCCAAACCACAATTCTGTCACTGGAAATTACTCAAATTGACCAATTTAAGTAATATCTTTTCCCTCCAGTCCCTTCATACAGTCAACTTTTACTAATTTTTGGCAGAGAATTGCATACTTCTACTAATTATATGTATTTTGCATTGTGTCCTCAAGAAGGCATGACTTGGAAAGATATAATACGGTATAATAAGAGTAGTCATCTTGAAATAGTATAAAGCAATTAAAATTGGGGCTTATAAAGAATTGTTCATGTTAAGGAAAAGCATTAAGTTAAAAAAAAAATCAGTTTGTGAAATAGTACGTAACATAAAATGCAGAGAAATGGGTTACCACTTTGCGGCTTTGCTTTTGTGTGACCTAGGCACTTAGGAAAAAATTAAGAGACAGACAAGGCTCTAACTGCAGCTCTGATTCTTGTAACTATGGAACCTCAGGCAAGTTATTTAACATGTCTAAGTCTCAAGAGAAATAGGAAGAGCTCAGAAGTTTGCTATTAGGATCAAACAGAAAAATGCAAATAAAGCACATAGCCCAATGCTTGGCACAGAGAATATTATTCAAATATTCCTTTCATTTCCATTTCTGTCTCCCATTAATAGCATTTCATGCAAATCTGGTAGTCAAAAAAAAAAAAAAAAGAATGGAAGGCTCCCATTAAAATATTTTTGCTATCTGAAGTAGATCAACATGAATGTGAATGGCTAAATGATGCTGCAGACCAACATAAAGTAAAGAGCAGTGCTCAAGGCAGGGATGACTTCAGGAAGCAATTTACGATGACTGTGCCCACGCTTTTTGTTTGTGTCACACTGCGTTTGGTAGAAAAATGGCTTCCTAAATATGTCTATGCTCTAATCCCCTATTTGCCATGAATATGTTACACTTTATGGCAAAAAGGACTTTGCAGATGCAATTAAATTAGGGACCTTGAAACAGGGAGATTACCCTGGGTTATCCAGGATATGACAGGAAGGTCAGAGGCAAAGACTGAAAGATCCTAGGCTGGCTGGCTCTGCACAGGAAGGAAAGGCTCACAAGCCATGGAATGCAGGTGGCTTCTAGAAGCGGAAAAAGGCAAGGGAATGGATTCTCCCCGAGAGCCTCCAAAAAAAGCACGCCTGCTAAAGCCTCGATTTTAGTCCAGTGAAACCTACTTTGTACTTGTGGCTTCCAAAACTACGATGTAAGAAGTGTGTTGTTTTAAACCACTGAGTTTGCGGTAATTTGCATATGTATCCCAAGGCTCAGAAACCTATGGTCCAAGAGCCAGGATGGCATAATGAGCACACTATGGCCTTCACACAAAGAACAGCTGTCACCACAAGCAGCTCTGCTCTCTCACTGCTGGAGGAGAGCTGTTAGCAGGCATTGCAAAGGCTACTACACTCAGCTCCTCCCTTTTCCTGCCCTGAGCAGCCAGAGGCATAGAGGTTGGAACTTTAGTGTCACTCGTGAAGGGTACTGTCAGAATTACAGCAAAAAAAAAGTTATTAATTATAGGAAAACAGTAGTATTTGAATTTCCCTCTTTAATATTCCAGATTTTAATCTTTAATCTTGTCCTCGTATTTGAGGATCTCTGGGTAAACCCAAAGTCTGAGGTGGACTTCCCTTAGTTTTAAAAGTCAGATCCTGAATGTCTTAGATGTTTTTCAACTGCTCTAGTTACCACAAAATTAAACCTAAAAACCACATTTAAAAGTTCAGGAAGAATTCATGTGAACTCTCAATAACATCTCCTCATGAAAAGAGACTGCTTCCGCTTTCTTGACAAGTTATTTAGTATCATGCAATTTTGCTGGCAATGAACATTCAGGATCTGTTTCCCTTGTGTATTTCTATAAACTTCACATTACACTGCAAAGAAATCAAAAGACCCAGAGAAAGTAAACAATCGACATAAAAAGAGAAGCTTATACTTACACAAATAAAAACATAAATCAACAGAGAATTGGAATGAATTACAAATATGTGAATCTCTACCAATAGCCAAGAATCTACTGTGGGAAAAAAAATTCACCACACCCCCAAGACACATGTGAAATACTTCATGGAACTAGCAAGGACATAGAGTTTTTAAAAGAAGTATAATAAGGTTTCTTCAGAACAAAAATAATGTTAAAATAAATCAAGATTGTTCACTTCATGCTCAGAAACATGCTTATCATTTTAAAAAGACACTGGCAAGCTTGCTAACCTAAAAAGTGACCTGCTTTGAAATTACTCTTATACTCAAATTCCCTTCACAATTCCATGCACACATTTATTACATCCTAAAGCTAACAGGTCATTTGTATTGCCCGTCTGCTGTGACTCTGTTCAAATAATCTCAGGCAGAATGTTACATGGTGATTCAGAACACACTTCAAAGCTGAATATCCAACTACCACTCCAATAAGAATCTGTATCTGTTTCTTACTTTGTGTATTGGTTAAGTTAAATATTAAAACCCTCTAGGTACTTATTTCACGTACGTATCCAGGTTTAAAAAAAAAAGACTTACATGAGGTACTAGATGGCTCACCAGTAACACTGCTGAATATACACTGGAGCAAGTGGAGGATAATACGATTTTTTATAATTTGAACTTTGAAATATTAGCATTTCCTTTTTTCAAAATTGAAGTATAGTTGACTTAAAACATATTTTAGGTATACAACATAGCAATTCAATATTTTTATAGATTATTCTCCCTTTGAAGCTATCATAAAATGCTGGTTACATGCCCTGTGCTGTCACTCCATTTCTGTACCTAATTTATTTCACACTTTGTAACTTGTACCTCTTAATCCCCTTCCCCTGTCTTACCTCTTCCCCAGCCCCTCTACTCATTGGTAACCACTAGCTTGTTCTCTACATCTGTGAATCAGTTTCTGTTTTATTCATTCGCTTTAGTTTTGAGATTCCACATATAAGTGAAAAGATACCATATTTGCCTTTCTCTGTCTGACATATTTCACTAACTATAATACCCTCCAGGTGCATCCACATTGTTGCAAATCACAAAATTTCATTTTTTGTGTCTGAGTAATATTCTTTATTATATATGCATATTATACATATTATATACATATTTATACACACACCATAACTTCTTTATCCATTTATCTACTGATGGACACTTAAGTTGCTTACATATCTTGGCTATCGTAAATGTTGCTGCTATGAATGCTGGCATGCACGTATCTTTTCAAATTCGTGTTTTGGTTATCTTCAGATATATATCCAGGAGTAAAATTGCTGGATCATAGAGTAGTTCTATTTTTAATGTTTTGAGGAATCTCCATGTTTTCCACAGTGGCAGTACCAGTTAATATTTCCATCAGTGGTGCTCTAGAGTTCTCATTTTTCCACATCCTTGCCATCACTTATTATTTGTTGTCTTTTTGATGACAGCCATTCTGACAGGTGTGAGGTGATATGTCACTGTGGTCTGCATTTACATTTCCCAGATGATTAGCGATACTGAGTATCTTTTCATGTGTCTGTTGACCATCTGAATGTCTTTTTGAAATAATGCCTACTCATGTCTTCTGCCTACTTTCTAACTGGGTTGTTTCTTTGACATTGAGTTGTATGAGATTTTTATATATTCTGAATATTAACCTCTTATCAGACATAATTTGCAAGTATCGTCTCCTATTCAGTAGGTTGCCTTTTCATTTTGTTAATGGTTTCCTTCACTGTGCAAAATCTTTTAAGTAAGATTAGGTCCCATTTGATTATTTTTGCTTTTGTTTCCCTTGCCTGAGGAGACAGATCTAAAAAATATTGCTAAGACCTATGTCAAAGAGTGTAATGCCTATGTTTTCTTTTAAGAGTTTGCAGTCTTACATTTAGGTCTTTAATCCATTCTGAGTTTATTTTTTATATGGCATGAGAAAATGTTCTGAATTCATGATTCTACATGTAGCTGTCCAGTTTTCCTAGCACTACTTATTGAACAGACTGCCTTTTTTCCTCTGTATATTCTTTCCTCCTTTGTCATATATTGACCACAGGTGCATAAGTTTATTTCTGGGCTCTCATTGAGCTAAGTGTCTGTTTTCATGCCAGTGTTTTGATTACTGGAGCTTTGTACTGTTGTCTGAAGTCATGAAGTATGATATCTCCAGCATTGTTCTGTTTTTTCAAGATTGCTTTGGTGATTCGAGGTCTTTTGTGGCTCCATACAAATTTTAGGAATATGTGTACTAGCTCTGTGAAAAGTATCGTGTGTATTTTCATATGTATTACATTAAATCTGCAGATTGCTTTGAGTAGTATATTTTAACAATATTAATTCTTCCAATCCATGAACATGGGATATCTTTCCATTTCTTTGTATCATGTTCAGTTTCCTTCATCAATATCTTATACTCTTCAGAGCAGATAGGTCTTTCACATCCTTGGTTAAGTTTACATCTAGCTATTTTATTCTTTTCGATGCAATTGTAAACAGGATTGTTTTCTTCCTTTCTCTTTCTGATAGTTAATTATTAGTGTATAGAACAGTGACAGATTTGTTTTTATTAATCTTGTCTCCTGCAACTGCAGTGAATTCATTTCTTAGTTCTAATAGTTTTTTTTTGTTTTGTTTTGGTGGAGACTTTAAGGTTTTCTATACATAGTACCATGTTATATTCAAATACTAACAGTTCTCACTTCTTCCCTTCCCATTTGGATTCCTTTCTTTTTCTTCTCTGATTGCCGTGGCTAGGAATCCCAATACTATGTTAAATAGAAATGGCGAAAGTGGGCATCCTTGTCTTCTCCCGATCTGAGAGGAAAGTTTTCAGTTTTTCACCATTGAGTATGATGTTAGCTGTAGGTTTATCACAAAGGACTTTTATTATGTTGAGGTATGTCCCCACTATATCAACTTTGTTGAGAGTTTTTACCATGAATGGGTGTTGAAATTTGTCAGCTGCTTTTTCTGCATCTACTGAGATGATCTTATGGTTTTTATATTTCATTTTGTTAATGCGGTGTATCACATTGATTTACTTGCAAATATTGGACCATCCCTACATCCCTGGAATAAATCCTCCTCGATCATTGTATATGATCCTTTTTATGCATTGTCTAATTCACTTTGCTAATATTTTGTTGAGAATTTTTGTGTCTATATTCATCAGAGATATTGCATTTGTCTCAAGGTATTTTCTGATTTCCTTTTTTTTTTTTTTGTCTGTCTGTCTGTTTTGGCTGACCCACTGAATTTTTAGTAGCATGCTGTTTAGTTTCAGTGTGTTTGTTTGTTTTTTCTATTTTTCTTCCAGTAATTAATTTCCAGTTTCATACCACTATGGTTGCAAAAGCCACTTGATATTTCTATCTTCTTAAATTTGATGAGACTTGTTATGTGGCCTAGCATGTGCTCTATCCTGGATTCAGCTGCACTTGAAAAGAATGTATATTTTGTTGCTTTTGGATGGAAAGCCTGTAGATCTATTAAGTCCAACTGGTCTAATGTGTCTTTAAGGCCATTGTTTCTTTAATGAATTTCTACTTAGATGATATGCCCACTGATATAAGTGGGGTGTTTAGCCCCCACTGTTATTGTATTATTGTCAATTTCTCCCTTACATCTGTTAATATTTGCTTTATATATTTAGACAGTCCTACACTTATATGTTATATGCATATGTTTACATATATGCATGTTTACAAATGTTATATTCTCTTCTTGTATTGATCACTCTATCATTACATAATGCTCTTCTTTGTCTTTTATTATAGACCTTGTTTTAAAGTTTACTTTGTTGGATATGAGTATTCCTACCTCAGCTTTCTTGTCCTTTCAATTTGCATGAAATATCTTTTTTCCATTCCCTCACTTTGAGCCTGCATCTTTAGCTCTGAAATGCGTCTTTTATAGGCAGCATATAGATGAATCATTTAAATCTAATGAACCACCCTATGTCTCTTGATTGGAGCATTTAATGCATTGACGTTTAAAGCAAATACTGATAGATGTGTACTTATTGCCATCTTGTTAAATGTTTTTTTAGTTTTTCTCTATTCCTTTCTTCTTCTTTTAGTCTCTTCCCTTGTGGTTTGATTATTTTATTTTATTTTTATTTTTTTTTAGTATTGCATTTGTGTTCCTTTCTCTCTAGCTTTTCTGTATTTATTGCAGGTTTTTGATCTGTGGTTATCATGGAGTTCATATATATTGATATATCTCTATCTACTTGTTTTAAACTGACAGTCATTTAAGTTCAGAGACATTGTGAAAGATCTATATTTCTTACTCCCCCTCCACATCTTCTATTTTTGATGTCACATTTTACATCTATGCCTATCCCTTAACTGTTTATCGCAGTTATATTTGATTTTACAATTTTTGTCTTTTAACCTTTCTACTAGTTTATTTAAAGTGGTTGATCCCCCTTACTATATAACTGCCTTTAACAGTGGGGTTTTTCCCTTCCTGTATTTTATTTCTTGTTGTAGTCTTTTCTACTTGAAGGCCCTTTAACATTTTTTATGAGGTCAGTTCAGTATTGATGAACTCTTTATTTTTATCTGAGAAGCTCTTTATCTCTCCTTTAATTCTGAATGACAACCTTGCTGAGTACAGTATCTTAGGTTGTTAAGTTTTTTCCTTTCAGCACTTTAAAATACATTGTGCCACAGCCTTTGGCTTGCAAAGTGTCTGCTGAAAAACCAACCAATGGCCTGATGGGAGTTCCCTTGTATGTAACTGTTCATCTCTTGTTGCCTTCAAAATTCTTTATATTTTCCCATTTTAGTTATTACATGTCTTGGTGTGCCTCTCTTTGGGTTCATCTTGTTTGGGACTCTCTGTACTTCCTATACCTGGGTATCTGTTTCCTTCTTCAGGTTTGAGAAGTTTTGAGCCAAAATTTCATCAAATGCATTTTCTACCTCTGTCTGTCTCTTCTCCTTCTGTGATTTCTATAATGCAAATGTTAGTATGCTTGATGTTGTCCCAGAGGTCCCTTAAACTAGACATCTTTTTTTCATTTTTACTTTTCCTGTTCTCATTGGGTGATTTTCACTATTCCACCTTCCAGATCGCTTATGTGTTCCTCTATATTACCTAATCTGCTATTAATTAACTCTAGTGTATTTTTCATTTCAGTTATACTCTTCAGCTCTGAATGGTCCTTTTTAATATTTTCTGGTTCTTTATTAAAATTCCCACTGTGTTTATCTATTTCTTCCCCAAGTTCAGTTAGCATTATTACTATTGCTCTGAACTGTATCAGGTAAATTATTTATCTGTTTCAATATGGTTTTATTCAGAGGTTTTCTTGTTTTTTCAATTGAAACATATTCTTCTACCTGTATGAAAGTATGTGAAAAAGCTGCCTGTCCTGGTCTTGAAGGTGTGTACTTGTGTGGGAGCATCCAAATGCAGTTAGTGTGCGCCCAGTGGCTTTGGTGGGAGAGCTGGATCTGAAGTGAGTCCAGCGTCCTGATAGCCACTGCCTTGGTGGGAGGCAGAGCCAGAGCCAGGTTCGAGCTTGGGCTTCTCCCACGCTCAGTGGCAGTCACCACCCTCCTGGGGGCAGGATCCAGGCCCAGGGGGCTGGAGCAGGAGCCCTGAAGGACCTGCATTTCTCTCAGGTGTAATGGCAGTTCCACCTTGGCTGGGGCACGGCCAGGACCTGAGGGCTTGGGCTGCGTTTTGAAGCTGGCTCCACTTTTTCCTTGGTGTGTGCACCTTGATTAGAGGCTAGGTCAGGGCCAGAGGGGTTGGCCAGATTACTCGGCTGGTTCCAATCTTTCCCAAGTGTGCATATGGACATGTGCGCATGAAATGGCAGTCTCCACCCTGGAGCTGGTTTCTCTCCCTCCCAAGTATGTTGCCACTATCTTAGTCAGAGGAAGAGCAGGGGCCTAAGCAAGCTCTGTTCCCTCCAAGTGTGTGCACTCTCTTTGGCAAATGAAGCCTCCACCTCAGCAGGGTGCAATAGCAGAGCAGGAGGGGCTAGAGTTGGAGCCTGGTGCAGATTGGGTGGCACACTGGGGTGGTTGTGGCAAGTTGGCCAAAGCACCATGCAGTTTTCAATCTGCTGCTTCCACCCTTGTAGCTCTTCAAGAGCAGGGTCTCAGTTTCTTATAGCATTCAGGTAAGCCTCGCTGGTTTTCTAGCCCAGACAGTGCTCACCTTCCCTATGTTGGACCACTGGCCTGGGGATACCGAATAGGTGGATTGAACCCTGCACTCCACAGGGCAGATCCCCCAACATGTGATATCTCCCTCCTCCTCCAGGTCACCCTAGTGGTGTGGGTCCCAACTAGATGGCTTCTCCTCCCCTACCAGACTCTGTGTGGTTCTTTCTTTACAGCCAGGGTTGCAGAAGAGCCATCTTGCTAGTCTTCAGGTCACTCTCAGTGAAAGCTGCTTTACCTGAGTTGTCATCTTGATGCATTTGTGAGGGACGTGGGCTCAGCATCACGCTACCTCATCATCTGGATTCCAGCCATTCTCCTGAAATCCTGAAATATCTTCAACTATCATTAAAACCATATTCTAAAAGAACATTCAATGGCACTGGAAATTATGGTATGAAAAGTAAAAAACTCAAGCACAAAAGATGGATGTACATTACATGAACATTTCGGGGGGGGAGGGGTGTTTTGGTTTTTAATATATAGTCTGGCCCAAATTACCAGCAAGGGAAGAGTAAAAGACTATAGACAATGTTTCTATACAATTTTAATATTATACGTCTAGTTCCATGAAGAATGCCATTGGTATTTTGATACAGATTAAACTGAATCTGTAAATTGCCCTGGGCAGTATGGTCACTTTAACAATATTGATTCTTCCAATCCAAGAACACAGTGTATCTTTCCATCTGTTTGTGTCATCTTCAGTTTCTTTCATCAGTGTCTTAGTTTTCAGTGTACAGGTCTTTTGCCTCCTTAAGAAGATTTATTCTGAACTATTTTATTCTTTTCAATGTGATGGTAAATGGGATCCCTTAATCTCGCTTTCTGATACTTTGTTGTTAGTGTATAGAAAGGCAACAGATTTCTGAGTATTAATTTTGCATCGTGCAACTTTACCAAACTCATGGACCAGCTCTAGTAGTTTTCTGATACTGCCTTTAGGGTTTTCTATGTATAATATCACATCATCTGTTAATAGTGACAGTTTTACTTCTTCCTTTCCAATTTTAATTCTTATTATTTCTTTTTCTTCTCTGATTACTGTGGCTAGAATTTCTAAAACCATGCTGAAGAAAAGTGGCAAGAGTGGACATCCTTGTCTTTTTCTGATCTTAGAGAAAACACTTTCAGCTTTTCACATTGAGTATGATGTTAGCTGTGGGTTTATTTTATATGGCCCTTATTATGTTAAAGTATGTTCCCTCAACACCTGCTTTCTGGAATTTTTTTTTTTAATCATAAATGGATACTGAATTTTATCAAAAGCTTTTTCTGCATCTATTCAGATGATCATATGGTTTTTATTCTTCAATCTGTTAATTTGGTGTATCACATTGAATCTGTGGATATTGAAAAATCCCTGCATCCCTGAGATGAATCTTCCTTACTCGTGGTATATGATCCTTTTAATGTATTGCTGGATTCAGATTGCTAGTATTTTGATGAGAATTTTTGCATCTTTGTTCATCAGTGATATTGGCCTATAATTTTCTTTTTTGTGTGATACCTTTGTCTGGTTTTGGTATGAGGATGATGGTGGCCTCACAGAATGAGTTCAGAGATATTCCTTCCTCTGCAATTTTTTTAAAATAGTTTCAGAAGGATAGATGTTAACTCTTCTCTAAACGTTTGGTATAATTCACCCTGTGAAGCCATCTGGTCCGAGACTTTTCTTTGTTTAGAGTTTTTAATTAGTGATTTAATTTCATTACTGGTAATCGGTCTATTCAAATTTTCTGTTTCTTCCTGGTTCAATCTTAGGAGATTGTACCTTTAAAAGACCCCAGATAGCCAAAACAATCTTAAGAACAAAGCTGGAGGAATCATGCTTTCTGACTTTAGACTACAGTACAAAGCTACAGTAATCAAAAAGTAAGGTATTGTACTGGCACAAAAACAGACATATAGGTCAACAGAAAAGAACAGAGAGCCAAAAAATAAAGTCACACACTACGGTCAAGTAATCTACGACAAAAGAGGTAAGAATATACAATGAAGAAAAGACAGTCTCATCAATAAGAGGTGCTGGGAAAACTGGACAGCTCCACGTAAAGGAGCAAGGTTAGAACATTCTCTAACACCACATACAAAAATAAACTCAAAATGGATTAAAGACTGAAATCCAAGACCAGATACTATAAAACTCCTAGAGGAAAACATAGGCAGAATACTCTGACATAAAACACAGCAATATTTTTTTGGATCTATTTCCTAAAGTAAAAGAAATAAAGGCAAAAAGTAAACAAATGGGACCTAGTTAAACCTAAAAGCTCCTGCATGGCAAAGGAAACAACTGGCAACATGAAAAGAAAACCTACCACACGGGAGAAAATATTTGCAAATGATACGACCAGTAAGGAGTTAATATCCAACAACCCAACATATATAAACATCTCATGCAAATCAGCATCAAAAAAATAAACAACTTGATTGAAAAATAGACAGAAGAACTAAACACATTTTTCCAAAGAGGAAATGCAGATGGCCAATAGACACATGAAAAGAAGCTCAATATCCCTAGTCATCAGAGAAATGCAAATCAAAACTACAATGAGGTATCACCTCACACCAGTCAGGATGGCCATCATTAAAAAGTCCACAAATGGTAAATGCTGGAGACGGTGTGAAGAAAAGGGAACCCTCCTACACTGCTGTGGGAATGTAAATTGGCACTACACTGTGGAAAAAAGTATGGAGGTTTCTCAGAAAACTATAAATAGAACTACCATATTACCCACCAGTTCCACTCCTGGGTATATATCTGAAAAAAACAAAAACACTGATTCAAAAAGATACATGCACCTCAATGTTCATAGCAGCATTATTTACAACTGCCACACTATGGAAATAATCTAAGTGTCCATCAAGAGATTAATGGATAAAGAAGATGTGAGATATATATATATATATATATATAACATAATGGGATATATACTCAGTCATAAAAATGAATGAAATTTTGCCATCTGCACCAAAATGGATGTACTTGGAGGGCATTATGCTAAGTGAAATAAGTCTGAGAAAGAAAGACAAATACTATATGATACCACTTATATGTGGAATTTAAAAAATAAAACAAACTAGTGAATATAACAAAAAAGAAACAGACTCACAGATACAGAGAACAAACTAGTGGTTGACAGCGGGGAGGTGGGGGTGATACAGAGGTTGGGGAGTGGGTGGTACAAACTACTGGGTGTAAGACAGGCTCAGGGAACACAGCTCAATATCAATATTTTGTGATAACTATAAATGGACAGTAACCTTCAAAAACTGTATAAAACTTTTCAAATGTTTAAAATGGCTGTACTTTTGAATTAAAACTATCTCCAGTAATGCAATGAAATTTGAATCTTTTGTCTTCCCTGTAATAAATATACTAGGGACTCCTATCAGTCACATAAGAGTCTGGCTTTCCAGAAGAAGAAATGGGAGAAAAATATTATAGTGACATCTACTAGAATAGGGGTTGGCAAAATTAAAAAGATTTTTTAAAAAATTTTAAAAACTTTTAAAAACCTATAATAAAAGTTTTAATTTAAATAAAATATTTTGGGCTTTGCAAATCATACAATTTCAGGGGCAACTCTCAACTATGCCCTTGTAGCATGAAAGTAGCCAAAGACAATAAATTAAAAAAGGGGGTAGCTGTCTTCCCATAAAGCTTCCTTACACAAACAGGCAGCAGGCTAGATTTAGCACACAAACTGTGGTTCCCAACCCCTGCACTAGAATGTAAGCTCTGTAAAGTCTTCGTTTTGTTCCACTATGCATTAAAAGCCCCTAGAATAGTGCCTGGTAGATACTAGGCACTCAATAAACATTTCTGGAATAAATTACTCTTTGAATAGAAAAACAAAAAGGAATTCATAGTTCTATTATATATCTATTCCTTTTAACTTATATTTCTAGAAAAGAAGGAGGTCATTACAGAATTATTTAAGTGTAACTTGTATCTAAAAGTTGATCTGCAAATCAAGATTAAACTATGAAGCATGGTTAGGAAAGTCTCTAAAAGAACAATGTATCCATAATCTAATTCAACTACTATTTTAAAGAAACGTAACAGGGAACCTCTGTATAAGAAAAGAGAGAGAGAGATCCAAGTTCAAAATACAGTCTCTAGAAAAATGTTTCTCTCATTATAATTTCAGTAAAAAGGAAGGCCCCCTTCTCACTTGTACCACAGAGGCTGAGAATCCCATGAGGGGAGCTTTCATGGCAGAGCCTTATGGCTGTCATAGCCAATTATAGGCACTACGATGGCAGAGGGCCAGAGGATAAGGAATAAACACTCAAATAAGCGATTAAACAAATAAAGATTTGCAAGACCAGATAGAACGAAAACAGTTTCTTCTTTATTTGTAGAATTACACTTACTTCACCTTTGGTCACTCAGCCAAATGTTCTCTTTCTCAAATAAGATGTGGAAATTACAAAGATCCTAAAACACTAGGGTAATTTCTCATATTGAAAACAAGTAATACTTACAGACTTTCTGATATCTTTTGAAGAGAGATCAATCAATTTCTTGTTCATAGACCACTCTTCATCAGATTCCATTATGGCTTTCTAAAAAATAGCCATTTGTTAATAAAAAAAGTAATATACAAGTAAATACACAGAGACAGTTTTAAAATAAGGTAATATAGTGAATTAATTGTAGGATATAATATACATGTTAGGTTACTTTGAATAAATTAAGGTTTTAATCTCTGTTATTTAAAATTAGAATTTCTTGATTTCTTAAAAGTCCTATCTTTCACCAAGATAATACTATTTTACTCACTTTTAACTCTTGTACTAAATTTAGCTCACCTTTACATGGCAAAACAATCCTTAGTTAGACCAAGCAATTAAATATTAAATATAATTTGTGAACATAAGGAGCAAATTTTAAAGGTGAAATTAACTTTCAAATAAGCACGATTTAAAAACATTGGTATACTGCTGTTCCCTATTTAAAAGACATGGATTGCCTGTGTTGACACTACAGTGTAGCACATTCAATATAAAACTAAACCCAAAGCAAATAAATACATCTTTAATGATCATATAAAAGGTTTAGGGTAGAAGAGAAAAGTGACATCCCATTCTGCCAAGAGATGACATTCTTGTCACCCAGCCTGAGTGACAGCAGCTGCTCTATGTTATGCCCTATACCTCAGTGCCCATAGGCACAATCACCTAAGACTGCCACTATTGCATATATGGTTCTACATTTACAAATTTATATTAGTCTATAAATTATACTATACTCAGGTCAGTATCAAACAAAGGCTATTTGGTTAAAGCTATTTGAATATTATAATGCTACTTAGTTGATTAAAAATCTAGTCATTTATCACATGTCCAAAACTATATGTCAAGGTTAGATTTTAGTTTCTTTTTACAAGTAGCACAATGAGGTATTAAATACTAAAACTTGCAGCAATAACTTGCTTCAGCAATTGTAATTTGTACTGTTTGCATGTAACTATCTTTGGTGTTGATGAACTTTAATGATAAGTTTTCTAGAATTATGACTATAATTTTGAGTGGAAAGTACTTCAAGGTAAAACTTTAATTTTTCATTTGAGAAATGAGTAATTAAACTAGAAATTATAAATTACCATTTGATAGTATAGTCATACTTTAAGCATCCGTTTTGTTTTTTTAACTTTTTTTATTGAGTTATAGTCATTTTACAATGTTGTGTGAAATTCCAGTGTAGAGCACAATTTTTCAATCATACATGAACATACATATATTCATTGTCACATTTTTTTTGCTGTGAGCTACCACAAGATCTTGTATATATTTCCCTGTGCTATATAGTATAATCTTGTTTGTTCTGCATATGTCTGTCAGTATCTACAAATTTTGAACTCCCAGTCTGTCCCTTCCCAGTCCCCCACCCTGGGCAACCACAAGTTTGTATTCTAAAGCATCCTTTTTAAAAGTCAAAATCCTAAATATTTTTCTACAGAAATTTATACAGCAGAATATTTTGTGCTTTATTTCATTTGTTTGTATGAAATTTGACATAAGTATATGGGAGAAAAAAAGTATCAGAATAAAGATAACTGTATTCATAAAACCATACTATAACAAAAAAATAAGTCTATATGTAAAGACTATGTATAAATACCTTAAAATAGATGGGAGCCATATCACCCACTTCCTTTGGGAGAGGAACGCATTCATAAACCATATGATACTGCTTCTTCATGCTCATATTTGTTTCTAAAAAGATACAGTCCAATCCTTTATCTTCGAACATCTTTACCAATGATTTTCTGAACATCTGAAGAAAAGACAATGGCTAGGTAAATGAAGCAGTCAGAGGAGATTCAAAATGTGAAAACAATAAAAAGTACAATAAATTCCTTTAAAAAAAACAAACAGTAAACAATGTCTGAACTCTGTAATGTGACGTTATAGTTTTTACTTTCTAAATCTACTACAGAGTTTCACATAGCTAAGCAACATTTTTTAAAAACTGAAACTCTCTGCAATTATGTATGCATAATTGTATACATAATATACAATTGTGTATAGATTAGAAACAGTTCCAGTAAACTAAAATAAGAAAAGGAAGAGATAAATTAAAATTTAGGTGGTAAAATATATAGAACTGACAGGGAAAACATCCATAAGCCAAAAAAAGGTGCTCGGAGCATGTAGGCATCCTTAAATTCAGTAACAGACAAGCAGAATTCACTTCCAATTGCTGTTTTATCCTTACAGTAATTTTATTTTCTGGTTCCCTTCATATGCGTGCTGATCTTTCTCTTCCAACTTTTTTTTTTTTGAGGTATAGTCAGTTTACAATGTTGTGCCAATTTCTGGTGTACAGCACAGTGTTTCAGTCATACATGAACATACATATATTTGTTTTCATATTCTTTTTCACTGTACGCTACTACAAGATATTGAATGTAGTTCCCTGTGCTATACAGTATGAACCTGCTTATCTATTATATATATATGCCAGTCAGTATCTGCAAATCTAGAACTCCCAGTTTATCCTTTCCCACCCTCTTCGCCCCCTGGTAACCATAATTTTGTTTTCTATGTCTGTGAGTCTGTTTCTGTTTTATATATAAGTTCATTTGCCTTTTTACTCAGCATAATTCCCTAGAGATTCAACCAGGTTGTTGTTGAGACCCTGTCTAATTACTGCCATGTGGAGACAGAAGTTCAGGTTTTTCATACAAACCTCTGTTGACAACCAAAAGGGGCAAAGGCTACAAATTACTGCTGGGTAGGGTATGGGAGTTCTGGGTTCCCACCAGGTCTCCACTGATCACTTTTTATTCATCATTCATTACTATTCTAATTTCCACTCATTTTATAAAATAAGAGCAAGTAGGGAAAAAAAGAAATAAGATAATTATAATCTGAGGTGAACTAGAAAGATATCTAGCAAGCAATGGACAGGGGATTCGCTGTTCATTTCTAACCTCAGCTGTAGATAAGTTCAGCATAGTCTCTTTACAACAATCAATTTGCTGTCAATCTCAAAATCTTGGCCAACATCTATAATCTCATGATAGATGATTGTTAGATAAATCATTGTAGATGATTATACATGATTCCTTCCCATTTTAAAAATTCTCTGCCTTTGGCATTATACTTTCTAAAATCACATTAACAGAGGTCGTGCACACAATAAAGTTAAATTATGATAAAAACATAAAATATTGGTATAGATATCTATATGGTAAAATTGATTACTCGGATTTTATATTTGCCACGCTCCTAATCTGATTCCTACGTGTAACAACACTTTCCCAAATACAGCTGTGCTCACTAACCTGTTTCATCTTCCTCTTCCTGGGTAACAAGAAGACTACATTTCCCAGACTCTCTGACACTTAAACAAGGCCACGTTTAGCTCTGGGTAATGGAATGTATATGGAAATGATACGCATCACGTGTATTGAAGCAGTTATTAAGAGGCAGGGTGCCTTCTCACATTCATTTTCTTCCATCCAAGGGGCTGACAGAGAAGGACCACAGGAGAACCTTCCCATGGAAGGAGCCTGGATGCCTGAGTCATTCCTTGGAGGCTATCTGCCACACTGGACTATGATACAAGAAATTAACTTCCACTGCCTCAAAATACTGTGAATTAGGTTTTGTTTGCAACAGGAGTGAAGGATAAGGTGGGTAATTCATTGACATCAGTGATATAACTGGAGCTGCTTCAGATACACCAGAAAGTGACAACAGTTAACCCTGCTTTTCCCTCTACTCAATTGTATGTCCCAGACACTTACCTTCACAAGCCTCATGGTACATGCATACAATAATTAAAAAACAAAACCAAGTGGGGAAATACAGAACTCTGGTTTTATAACATAGTTTTTTAGATTTTTTTTACTTTGTTAACTGTTAGTACATTTGTGAATTTTTGTTTATTATGATTATTTTCAATTAAATGTTATTTATTTCATTATCACTTAGTTCTGTGGTGAGAAGATAATTTTATATACTAGAAAAAGGAGAATCATTACTAGAATGGAACTATATACTTGAAAACCAAAGTTTCTTTTTTTTAATGAAAAAGCAGATAAAAAGCAGCAGCAACAACAAAAATTTAGATGCTTTAAAGATTATCTCACAAACTTCTTTACTTCCTATTTGTTCATAAGTCTTTCCTGGTTTAATGACTGTTCCAGAGTCTATCTGGATAAGAGTAAAGAAGACAGACTTAAGAGGTCATGGATTATAAATGAAAACTTAAAAGGAATAAATCAGTACTGATACAAGAATAGTTCAGTATTATAAAATATATAAACATCATACTTCTAGTCTCAAGGAGGTTACACACATACATTTAAGTACTTCTTCTCCTGTGTGTATATAAAAGAATTTAATTTAAAGACATGAGTTTAATGGTGTAATTTGAGGTGTTCAGCTCCATTAAAGCAAGATTTCTCCAAGCTCATGTAACAAATACACTACAGTAGTTAAATAATATTCATTCTTTAAAAGTTATATGAAAACTAAACAATGAAGAAAGCATTCTAGCACATTATCATAAGATACTAAAACTATTTTAAGCTTCAGAGAGATACAGAGAGCTCACATTATGGGAGGAGTGGCATAAAATTCCCATATTCCTAGTAGAAAACACTTCATCATTCACGTAATCACTATTTTCTGTATTTCTAAACTATGATTACTCACCTAATTGCCATTCCTCATTTAGTTAACACATCTGGACCTAAACTGCTAACAATATATTTAAGTAAATTATACTACACAATGTTATGATTCTTAATTTGTATCAAATCACAGTACCAAAAACTCAGGTAAATTATGAGTAAAGAAATTTCAAATAAAAATTAAAATATTTTCATTAAAATATCAAAGCTATTTAGGGCTGATGATATAATATTAATATTATAATTTATTCAAATTTTCTAAATAGAACACGTCTAAAGTCATTCAAACATAAATGTGATGTGATAGTAGAGAACATACACATTTAACTCTATACAGTTCATGGAGTGACCCCTACAAAAATGACATTAAAGTAATTTTCAAAAGAGCACAAAGCTATTAGAACAAAGAAAATGAGAAAATACACTGAAAATCATTATCACCCCATAATACTTGACTTAAACACTAAAAAGTTGGTTCACACCTGTGTGGTGTGGGAGGAGGGGACTTAGCAGGGATAGTAAAAAAGACAGCCATGCTGCACTGCAGAATTCTCAAAAGGCTCACAAATTGGCAGCACCAAGGAGTTATGGAAGAAGAGGTGAAGGTGTGGTGAAAAACAGATGACACAGATGAAAGTCTCTCGGAAGAACAATTAACATGCCAGATCCCCTCCTCCACACCAGGAAAACACTATTGGATTATTTTTCGGAGAAGGCAAACAGCAAGGCTACTGGGCTGGGAAAACCAGACACAGTTGAGAGTATACAGTCTGAAAACAGAGGCATCATAGAAAAATGTTACTTAGTGTTTGTTCTTAAATGTTTGACATTCCGTCACCCCAGCCTTCTTCCCCAGCTCAGCTCGCAGAACACTGGAAAGCAGGTGCAGATGCTCTAGGCAAGAGACTGAGTCTTTTCTGGAGACTTTGACTAGCCCTAAGAAAAAGACCTAATGGTGCTATGCACTGGAAGTTTCCCACTGAAATGGCACCGCAGAGAAGCTCACTGCAGATGAGCGTCAATGGCCCCACCACCACACTGCTGATCTGAGATGTTTATCTGACTACAACATACTTCAAGCATATTCGTCAAACTGATGAGAATACACTCAAAGCGGTCAAAGTTTCACTATGTATTTAATAAAACTAAAAATTTAGATCTTATTCATTAGAAATCTCTGATTATTCTCACATGTTCCGCTGACATTTTTCTTTGCATATTCTAATACAAGGTCTAAAATTAAATTTAAATGTTACTAGAGGATGGTGACAAAAATCACTTGAAGGAAGCGGCCCTTGCATTTGCAAACATTATTTTTTGCTAAGTCAAACCATTTTTAAAATATATTCTCTAAAAGTAGTGAATGACCATAAGCGTATTCACCAGGGCATAATTAGAGTTTCTGTACATATATGAAAGTAAACACAGAAATCAGTAAGACTACATTTCTTTAAATAAGCTAGAATTTAGATATTTTCTTCATTCACTATCTTAGAGTACTTTACATCTTCTAACAACTTTTTCCTTTATCACACACAAAAAAAGCTGTAATGTCATTATTTGCATAAAATAATCTGTCTTTTCCTCCCTCGCTCAGTTTTCTATAATGCGTGTGGGTTACAAAATCCGCTAAACTATAATGTAACCTGTACTAGTATACTCCACACTGTTGGGCAGAATTAATGAGTGATTTTATCTCTGCACTTCTCACAATACCTGGACTATCTTACACTCATGCACTTAGTATCTGTTGAATTGAATAAATTTCTTCTTAAGCCACCTCAGTGTTTTTTTAACTTCTTAATTTACTTTTAATTTAACTTATTAATTAACTTTTTAATTTCTTACAGAAACATAAAACATACAGACTGGACTCCTGTATTACTGAAAATCTTTTTGACACTGTATTTTTGCTCTAAGTTAAATTAGTTTTGCACGTATACACTTTTAAAAACCATTCCAGAAAAGTTCCAAAATAATTCTGAAAACCAAATATGCAATAGTTTCCACTTTAAATTATTTACTACACTGGCATCCACTACTGGAAAAAAATTTTTCTCACAGCAAATATACTTGTCCATACTTGCTTGGCCATAGATGCATTAAAACAGTCTGCTCTTTAACTTCCACAGCATAAACTTAAAGATTTCAGGGAGTAAGAGACTGAATTTCACAAAATAAAGTAAAAATATCTCCTCTCTTGTATCCTTATAAGCAAAGACTAGAATTAGTCTCTTTCGAAGGCTTAAAATGTTCATGTTTTCTAACCAGGGGTTCCTATAACCCTATTCAGTTGTCAGGCATTAGGAAAACAAGAGTTTTCCTTCTTTCTTTTTTGGTCATTATAAGATCTCGAGATAACTCAGCTGCAATTTTGCCCATGTTGTGCTTTTCATTTCTTGAAAAATCAACCACAAAAAACAAACAAAAAAATCCCTGCATCCAAAAACTGGCCCAAGTTATAGGGGAAAAGAGTGGAAATTAAAGCTGGTAACAAAGTTACAACCAAATCACATCAGCAGAAAAGGTCAACGCCAACTACAGGAAAATATGACAACTGCTAAATATAAATTTATAACTTCCAAAAATTATTTTTTTATTACCTGAAAATATCTTTCCTTTTGGCTGTAATTTTTTAGCTTACTGTGGTAACAATGATTATTTCAATTTCCACAAAAGCAAAGACTGAAAATCTTACACTGATTTTTTTTAAAAGTAAAAATAATTACTACTTGGTCACAGTTTATTTAAATAGTAGACAAAAGCTTCCAGTTGTGCACCTGAGACTATTATGTTATATGACAATTATACCTCAATAAAAATTTTTTTAAAGCTTTCAATAAAGTAAAAAGGTAGTGAGTGGTAAAAACATCATGACAATTATGGAAATGTGTATGTGTTCACATTCAGAAAGTCATGAGTCTACCTAACGAAGGTATAAACTTGTTAGAATTTATCACAATAGATGTGAAGACTGCTCTTATCAGTTGCAACGAATCAAGAGCCTTCTGCCGACCTGCATTTCCTCCCAGATGTCCTCGTCCAGCGAGGTGGCCGCTCTGTGGTGCTGCAAAGGCACTATCAAGCACTGCCCGTCCGTGAGCGACCGAATGTTGGGTAAACACAAATAAACCTAGAGGGAAAGGAGCAAGAGTGGGATGTTACTGCTACTTACTCTCGGCTGGGAAAGACGAGCTCCCGGTAGGGTGCCACGGCTAACAGTTAATAAAGTATACTTATTTATAAGCAATATATTTTACTTGAATATTTTGAAGTTATTCACTATTTAAAATTTTAAAAGCCATACAGATAGCTTTCAATAAAGCAGAAATTTAAAAGCACAAGTCTCAGTTTCAACTGTTATACCTCAAAGGTTAAGCTTACCAAAGGGTAGCAGGAATGGTACTTCATCCCTCATCTGAGAAAGCCCTTGAAACGACACAAATTTTGCAAGAATAAAAAAAATACACGACCTGGTAAGGGTAGTGAAGTTTAACTGATGCCTATGAAGCAGGCATTCCTCCTCTCACTGGCTGAGAAAAGAGAAATTAACTTCTACATTGCTTTACAGTACTGGTTAAGTTCTATTTTTGTACATACATGTAACACCTACGAGCCGGCACTGTTTTTCCATTCTACACAAACTGTCTTTAAAAGAAAAAAGGTCAATTAGTAAGTCTATAGAGAGCACAAGGTGTTCATAAGGACCATAAATAACATGTTGCAAAGAGTCTTGATCTTATTTTCTATTATTTTGTTAGGTTTTAGCTAGAAAAATTTTATATGGAAGGATTAATTAATTAATTGATGGATTTAGTTATTTACTTAAATAATACAAAATTATAAAACCTCACTGTAAGAGGATAAACCAGGCGTGCACGTGGATACGGCTATCTACTTAAACTTACAGTTAAATCACAGTCATATTCACAATTAAAAACAATACTGGGAATAAGCATTGGAGAGGTGGCCAAGGTGGTGGAGTGGGAAGACCCTGAATCCACCTCCCCAACAGGCACAACGGAATTACAACTAACTACAGAGCAGCTGCCTACAAGGGCAACCTGAAGCCCAGGAGAAAAGGCATTCCACACTAAACGACACGAAGAAGGAACCACAGTGAGACGGGAGACGGGGGTGGGGACGCAGTACAGTCAGAACCCCCCACCCCAGGCCAGCGGCCCGCAGACGAGAGGAATAGTACAACTGCAGAGGAACTGGATCAAGGAACCCAAGCCCCCCACTGGGTACCCAGGCAGCGGGCCTGCAACATGCAGCCACGTCCCCCCGAAAGCCTGGCTCTGAAGGCCCGCGAGGCTTTCACACAGCAGACCCCAAGGGTAACAGGGAACAGTGCTCCATTCTTAAAGGTCGTGCGCAAAATCGGACATGCTCTGAGTCCTGGCCTAGAGGCAGCAGTTTAAAGGAGCCTGGTTCAGACCCACCTGCTGAACTTGGGGAGCCTCCCCAAGGGGCAGGAGGCAACTGGGGCTCCTCTTGGGGATGGAAAAGGTGGAAGCAGCCATTTTTGGCAGCTCATTCTACCATGATAACACCAGACTGGCAAGCACCATTTTGGAATCCCCCCTCTAGCCTATAAGTGCTGGGGACCAGGCCCACTCTCTAGTGAGCTGGCACAGCCCAGGAGCCCTGCTGGGCACACAGTCAACCACTCAGGAAGCCTACCCCACGCACCAGCAAGAAGGCAGCAGCCCCACAGCCCACAGGGTGACACAGGCAACCGCAAGGAACGCCTACCCTGCCCTCCAGCAGGCCTGCAGCCACGGCATGAGGCATCGCAGCCAACCACGCTGGGGCTCAGCCCTGCCCACAAGCTCCCCAGCAGCAGCTGACCTGCCAAACAAAAGGGTGCGTGCACCCCTAGGAATGTGGCTCTGGTCACCAAATATTTACTGAAATAAGTGACTATTACTAGTGACTATTAAATAAGTGAGTGTTAATATTTATTGAAAGAAGTGACTATAAACATATGTGCCTGGTATACAATAATGAGTAAAAGTTATCTATGCCCTCCCAGCACTTACAGACTACTGGGGGAGACACTCAACAAGTAAAACAAAATACAGTTGACCCTTGAGCAACACAGACTGGAAGTGCCTGGGTCCAACTATACATGGATTTTTTTCAATAAATACGACAGTACTGTACGATCTGTAACTGGTTGAACCCACAGACAGGGAACCACAGATCAGGGGGGCTGACTGTGGGACTTGAGCATCTTTGGATTTTGGCACACAGGGACTGCTGGATCCAATCCCCCATGGACACCAACGAACACATAAACTTCTTCAAATTATAAGATATTCTACGAAGAAACCAGAAAGTTCTCTGAGAAAGTAAGGGAAAAAGCTACTTTAGACTGAGGATCTCTGAAGTGATTTTAATACTGAGAATCAAGTACTAATCAAGAAAATAAGATCACACAGGTGGCAAATGGCAGAGCAAGAATCTGAATCCAGTTGGTCTGGTTCCGAAGTCCAGGGCCTAAAGCACCACTCAGTGCTGGCTCTCTATAGAGAAGAATTACACAGAACGTGAGCTTCACGTCATTTAGATATTTACACTTGCTCTAAAGAAGATTCTAAGAAATCACAGGAACTTAGAAAAGAAAATTATTTGAAACATAGAATAAGAGAAGACAGATTTCTTAGAATCTTACAAGAGTATGAAGAAAGAGGCAAATTTACATAAACCACTAAACCGTTTCCACAGAGCAATAAACGTTATACTTCTTACCTTGACACCTATTGCAACAATAAGGTGCTTGGGAAACCGAGAGCTGTCAAAACAATACAGACATTTTTCCATTTGTGCAGCAAGACTCCGGTGCTCTGCAATAGCTTTCTTCTTCTGACTCTCTTCCCCTTCACCAAAACACTCTCTCTCAGCTGCTTTGGAGACAAACATATCATCCAGAGTGTAATAGTCACCATCTGTTTTTCCCATAAACTGAAAAACCAAAATAACAGCAATGAGGAGAAGGTAGTGGTTAATTCAGAGTTTACTGTGCTGTGGCACACTGAAGCCATACTTGTAAGTTCTGTGATAAAACTCTTACATTTTAAAAAGAAAGAAAGAAAAAGAAAACATGATTAAAATGTGAATTTGATCTACAAGGGTCAACCCATCCTCATCATGACAGCTAAAGTTTACTGAGTATTTACTATGTACAATTCTATGCGATTTTATTGTTTTATATGCCTGTTAGGAGGGAACCATTATCATTTCTACTTAATAAACAAGGAAATCGAACCACAGAGAGGTTAAAAAAAAAAACAACTTTCACTTTAAAATTAGCATACACTCCACACAGCACATGAAACATTTTTCAGCTGTAACTCAAGGCACCATCTCCACACCGCCCCCAGCATAAAACTGTAGCCAGAGTGATGTTTTTAAGACAGAAATTTTATTTATTTATTTTATTTATGTCCCTGCTTAAAAATTCTCAAAGAGCTCTACACTGTGAACGGGATCAAGTTCAGACTGCTGTCTGGCCCACCGAGTCACAGGCACAGAGAGGTAAGGGTTAAAGGCTTGGGATGTACAGACAGAACAACCATGGTAAAATTCTATCTCCTCTCTGCACACCCTTGGGTACGTTATTTAATCTCTCTGTGATTTCTCTCTGTTTTATTGCCTCATGTTACAATGGTTCTAACAGTATTGTCCATCTAATAGGGTTATGTTGCTTAATCCTCATAGCACATGCCTGCCACACAACATGGACTCAGAAATTTGAGCCACTTCAGCCATGTCTGATCACGTCCCTAGTCAAACTCTACACCCTTGCCACCCTATTTCAGTCCCCAAAAGCACTATCACCCTCAGGCCTTGTACGCACTGCTCTCTGATCAATTCTGCCATTCCTACTCCTACTCAGTCTTTTAACCTGAGGCTTAGATTTAGCTGTCGCCTCCATGAAAGAACTTTCCTAGGTCGTCCAAGCTCCTTTAGTGCTGTACTGAGGGCCACACTGTTCCATGACAGTCATGCACTTCTCTTTTTCTTCCATTAGACTAAGTTCTAAGTTCTACTTAGTCTGCTAAATACCAAAAAGAGCACTACTCTTTCTTTATCATCAAGCAAAAGCAATAGAAAGATGCCTGGATCTTATCGGACATTTAAAAAGATATAGAGAAAGCCAGAGTGACCACATTCGTGTCAGATAAAGTAGATTTCAAAGCAAAGAACATTGTGAAGGATACAGAAGGTCATTCCGTAACGATAGAAGACTCATACCATCAAGAGGACAAAACAACCCTCAAGTGTATGCGTCTAGCAGCAGAGTTTCAAAATATATGAAGCAGAAACTTGACAGAACTGTAAGATAAACAGACAAACCCACAACTGTGGTCAGAAATTTAAAGGTTACTCTCTATAATTGATAAAAACAAGTAGAAAATAAACAGGCGCACAGAAGACTTGAAAAAACCATCAACTAATCTGATGTAACTGACACGGACAGGAAGCTTATCCGATACCAGCAGATGAACACTCCCCTCAGGTGCACAGAGCACGTTCACCCAGACAGGTGGCATTCTCAGCCATCACAGGAAGATTTAATAAGTTTAAAAGGATTCCAGTAACATGAATTATGTGCTCTGAAAACAGTGGAACTAATCTAAAAATCCCAAGAGAAGGATATTTGGGAAATTGCCAATTATTTGAATATTTAAAAACATACTTCCAAATAACTGATGGATCACCAAAAAAATTTTAAAAATAGAAAGTAGTTTGAACTATAATAAAACAAAAACACAACGTGTGAGAGTTTGTGGTATCCTGCAACAGAGGGGCAACTGCAGCTCTCAGCACCTGTGTCAGAAAACAAGACAGGCCTCAAACCAGTGACGTCGACGTCCACCTTAAGAAACTAGAAAAAGAGGAGAAAATAAAACTAAATGCAAGCAGAAGAAAATTTCTAAAATGTCATTATTGACAGAATCAGGTAGAAAGAATATTATTAGTATGATATTTCCTAGAGGACATTAGCTTCCTCGTCCATACTAGGAATTTATTTTCAGCCTCTACTTTTTCATTAATCCTTGTATACTTCTCTATTCTTTCAAGTTTGTCTATTTAAGTGCACTGCCCTGACTTATTCTAACTTCAGACCTTTATCTCAACCATAATATATTACATTTTGAAAAATATCAGAACGGGCCACTAAAACTTTTCACGAAAATAGTGACTAACCATATGCTAGGTATTAACAGAAACTTTAAGAATCCTCTTAGCCAAGTATTTCTACAATGCAGGAATTGGCATTCTCACTTGACAGATTAAAAAACTGAGGCTATTATCTTAATCAAAATCATATCAAATTATTAAGAGACAGAGCCAGGAATCACACACAGGTTGATCTGATTGTAAAACTGAGTGTCTGGCATACAGTGAGCCTCTCTCACTTAAAAAAACCATCATTAAAACACAGAGAAGGAATATTCTGAATACAGTCTATGAAGCAGAATAAGAATTAGAAGAAACCTTAAATTTCATCTAGAATAAACACACCCAAATATTAGCAGGCATAAAGGTAGAAACTGATCTGGTACAAGTGGTAGAAATGGTGATTTTAATCCCCACTTACATCAATGGACAGATCATCCAGACAGAAAATAAATGAGGAAACACTGGCTTTAAACAACACACTAGACTTGGTGAACTCCATAGATATATATAGAACATTCCCTCGGAAAAGAGAAGGAATCACTGATGTTGAAGGAGAGAATTAAGAAAAACTCATCTTAAGCACTGAAAGTGAAAGTGAATGTTTCTGATGCTGTAAGAAGCTTCAGAGATTTGACGGATCAGTAACCAAAACCCAGGACAGTTTTTAATTCCACATTCTTTTACTATCTAAGCAAATAAAAATAAATTTTAATGTTAGCTTTAACAGACAACTGGCAATGTTTTCTTTTCCTTAGATTTATTTCCATGTCAAAAGTCCTGGGAACATTATAAGCAATCTCTGTCACCCTTGCTTTGCTATATAGATAAGTTAACATTAAACTATCCAGAAGCACGGGGAAAGTGCTTTTTTTCATTTTAGTTTGTATAACACCTTTTTTTTTTTTTAAAGAAAATCTGTACTGGACTATTTTAAGTTTACTTTTCCAGTGTTTCCATCTTAACTTGCATATATATTATGCCAGGAGGCATAAATATCCTGACCCCTCCTGAAGTCTTTGATAGGAGAGGGACAATGATAGGAATTACAGACACAACTCAAGAGTATTTCCCAGTATGGTACTGGCTTATGTGTAACTCAATGTATTTGATATTCAAATTAACGCACCGATTACAGAAAAATGTTTCTTTTTTTAAAAAGGTGCTATTAATATTTTGGTATAGTTTTACTCAGGAAACATGTAACAGGAACTATATTCTAATCATGGTGTTTGTTAAGCATTTGAACTTCCAAAAATATCGTCACTATTTCTGAAATTTAAAAGCATATATAGTCAAGCCTTGATTTTGTACATTACAAATTAACCACACATTCCAGGCAACCTGACTCATCGTCTGACAGTCCTTATGAGCACACCTCTTCTATCGGATAAAGCCTGAATGACAATTTCTCTGTAGCTCAATGTGGTGACTACTACAAAATTTTTTAAAAGTGGTCTCTACTAGAACAAAATAGAGAAGGTTTACAATAAAAAGAATAATGACAAGAGATGAAAGACTGTGCTTGCTTTTAAAATAACATTGTTGCACAATCAAAACAAAAGGTATTAATGAGAACAACAGAAAACATCTGTTTATTTTCTATGCAGCTTAGTGTAATAGTGTAAAGGGAATTTTTATACTCAAGTCTCAAGTATGTGATTCTAGATATAAACTTTGCTGAATGCTATTATGTGCTAAGGCGTATACAATAAACAGTTAAGATACAATGGTGATGTCTCAAGAGGTCGATTTGGGAGCTGCTTGCCAAAAACTGACAGAACAGGGACACTGGCTCAGTATCTTAACTAGAAATTAAAAACTGAGAATTAAAAAAAAAAGATGCAATGGTGAGCAAAAGAAAACACGATCCCACTAATATGGAACTTACAGAGCAAGGGGAACAACTGGCATTATCTAAAGGATTGCTCACTAAAAAAGTCAAGTGAGGACTGTGATGACCACGTCAGATCCTAACAGAAGGGATGGAGTCAGGGAGGTGAAAAGCGTTTCCCTGAAAGAGTAATGATACAAGCGAGGTATATATGAATAGGAACAGGCAACCTGATGGCAAGGGGCCAAGCTGGCAAAACACAGCAGAAGTAGGATGTGCAAAAGAGTGCACGGTGGCAGAAAGCACAGCACATCTGAGGGGGTGAACGGAACGGAAGCCGTCATAGCTGGAACGGAGGAAGCAAAGCAAGAGAGCGAGATCTGAGATGAGGCTGGAGAGGGAGGGACTAGGCCTTCAAAGCCGCGTTAGGCCATGTTAAAGAATCTGGTATTTAACCTACCAGCGACCAAATGCCATTTGAAATGTTGTCACATAGTGGCCAAAGGATCAGATACACATTTGGGGGAAAAACAAAATAACTCGGCCTTCATAAAGGTAGCTAAGAACTGGAAGAAGCTAAGAAGGAATGCCAGCAGAGCAGTTAGGATGCATCCTCATGGTCCGGGCTAGAACGATGTCGGCAATGGGAATGAAGCAAAGCAGACTGGTCAGTAGTGGGAGGACACGACAGGCTGACAGATCTGATGTGCAAAATGAGGGAGAGAAAGGTCGCGCTTAGGACGACTAGCTTTCTGACCAAGGTAGATAGTAGTCCTTGTACTGATAAAGGCAAAACTGAAAATGAACTGGGTTCAGGAACCACAGGCAAGCTACTGAGTATCTCTGAGCAGCACTTTTTGTTTATTAAATGAGGTTAATAATATCAGTGCTGCCAGGTAATTATAAGCATCAGTGTATGTACAGAGCCTGACAAGTCCTCAAAAACCAGTAGTTACTATTCTCTTCTGGATCCTCCCAGAGCAGAGTTCTAAACCAGGGGCAACTTCTCTTACGAGGGGACACTTGGCAATGTCTGAGACATTTTTGGTTGTCACAGCGTGGCAGGCGTAGATGCTACCGGCATCTACTGGGTAGAGGCCAGGAATGCCGCTAAACACTACAATAAACAAACAATCCTCCTAAAACAAAGAGCTAGCCAGCCTAAACCGGCAGTCATGTCAAGGCTGAGGAACCCTGTTCCAAAGGAATTATGATTACATGATTGCAGGGAGTACAGTTACTTTGTATTCATTAATGATAACCACCACCCACATAAACTGGGGAGTTAAATTCAATTATTACTTAGATTCTGAGTAATCAAGCAAATAGTTTTGAAATTCAAGGCTGGAATTTCCAATGTTAGTGAATTAATAGCCTAAATACTCAGCATACAAAAATGTTAAATGTCTTCTAACCATGAAAGCTAATTTGTTTTCCATTTTGATGTTTAAATTAAAACAAGAACCTGAACTATAATAAACTGCCATCTTATAAAAAATCAGATACTCAGAAAAACTCTATGAAAACCAAAAGCATAATTTTGAAAAAACAATGGTTTGCAACAAATGTATTTAATTAGTATTGTATTATTATATAGGGATTATCAACAAGGAAAAACAGACTGCATTCTAATTTTCACAAAAGTATTTCAAGTTTTATGACAATTATTTAATGAAAATTTTGATCAAAACTGTAAAACAACCCTTCAAACATCAAGCCCTCAAATTTGTTGGAGAAAGATGAATTAGCTGATAAAATATAAATTTCATACAATTCTGGACTTTTTCTTTAAAAAATAAAAATGAATAGTTAAACTATTGAACCAGTATACTCAATTACCAGCCATTTTAAGCTTAACAGGTCAAAATCTGAGAGAACTGCCTATACTTGTCAAAAAAATCTCACCATGGTCAAGAATCAGGATCTGACCACATTGAGACACCAATGCACGTCCATTAGGACAGCTGCCGTCAAAAAGAAAAGAACAAAACAAAACAAACCAGAAAATAAGTACTGGTAAGAATATGAAGAAATTGGAAACCTCGTGCATTGCTCGTGGTAATGTAAAATGGTGCAGTCACTGTGGAGGACAGTTTGGTGGTTCTGCAGAGAGTCAAACAAAGAATTACCATACGATCCAGTAATTCTACATCTAGACAAATACTCAGGAAAATTGTAAGCGTGGACTTAAGAAGATACTTGTACACCACTGTTCACGGCAGCACTATTCACAAGAGTCAACAGGTGAAAACAATCCAAACTGCCATCAGGAGATAAATGAATTTCTTTAAAGTGATACACAGTGGGGTGTTTGTTACCTGGCCTTAACAAACGAGATTCTGACACATGCCACAGCATGGATGAACCCTGAAAACAGTACACTAAGTGAAATAACTCAGACACAAAAAGACAAATACTGTATGATCCCACTTATATAAAGTACCTAGAATAGGCAAATTCATGGAGACAGTAACAGAATACAGCTTACCAGGGGCTAAGGGAGATACAGCAGTGGGACAGGGAGTTACTGCTGCATGGTTACAGAGTTTCCGTTTGGGATAATGAAACACTTTTGGAAATGAACAGTGGTGATGGCTGCACAACACTGTGAATGCACTTAATGTCACTGAATCACACATTTTTTAAATGATTACAGTCTTAAATTTTATGTCATGTATATTTTATAACAAAAAAAGAAAGAAATGAGATCTAAACTAAAGAATGGTAAGTAAATTACTTTTCAGGTGTTCCCACCCCTAAGTGATGTTGAGAAAAACAAAAACTGTTTTCTTAAGCATTTTGGACTGGATTCAAGCCTACATCTTTTAGAAAATGAAAAAACTAAAGCAAAATTCATTTCATTCAGTTCCATGGAAAAGCAAAATATCACTTCTATCTTTTTAAGACACTCAAATATCAAATTTTCCATAGAGGATGTCACAGGAAAATATACATGATTTCACACTCTTGAATTAGCCTTTCAATCCAGAGCAAACTCTCCCCACATCAAAGCCTGTGAAATGGAAATGGCTACCATGAGAACTGAAACAAACCAAAGAGGTGACAATTTCAACATTCCTTACCTTCTTCTAATCACACCGTTAAGAAAGGTATGTCACTTAATCTCTCAAGATGTATTAATATTACAGTTTACTAAAAATTAAAAAAATGAAGGATTTAGGCTCTAGTGTATATTATGGAAATATATGGATTTTAAAGACTACTTCCATCAGAAAATATAGCAAGTCTTAACAGTCACAAACTCAGAAAAAATAAAACTATCAATAGAAGGACAAGCATCTTTTATTAGACAATAAAATCTTTTTTTTTTTTTAACAATTTAAGGTAAGGCCCTAATTACTTTGAGTCTTTCGCTTCCTATTCTTCTCTTGTACCTTCCATTTTCTCCCCTCCAGTTCATTTTTTTCATGCACTATCAGTACAAAAAAATAAAATTACTGTCTATGGTGCTAACAAAATTGAGGAAAGATTTACATAGATCTCATGAAGATGTGCCTAAGTTTACATTGCCAAGGAAACACTGACGTCTTAAATTTTAATTGGAAGAGTTTGTATTTAAAGAATGTTGGAGTTAACAGAACGTATTTTAAGAAAAAGCAAAGTACTTACTCTCAAATACCAATAAATAACACATGAAAATTGTACAAATTTAGGCAACAGTCAACAACTATCCACTAACCTGAGAATCCACAAGGCAATGCTGTTTAATGAAAAAAGCTGGACTAAGTTAAAAGTTGAGGCTTCTAGTGCAGCTTTTGCGACTGATTAGCTACGGAAATTTAGAAAAGATATTAAGCCTTGCATAAGCCATTTAATCCTCTTAGAGTTTTAGTTTCCTCATCAGTAAAATGTGGAAGGTTAAGCAAGATTAGTAAATTCCCTTCCTGTAATGGAATATTCTTTAGTTCTATGATTTCAAAGGAAGAAACTTCCAAAAAGAACTATACACTTATTATCTTCTAAGAAATCAGAACACACTGCGGTCTATATTCTAAGACACATATACGCAGCACGATAATAGATGTACAAATCTTTGTCAGGATATTCTTATTGTTCCCTTTTTTCATTAATTATGTAGTAAACATTCAGAAAAAAAAGTTTAAGTACAGAAAGTATTACAAAGCCAAAAACCATAATTCCTCTATCCAAATACAAAAATATAATCAAGTTTATATTTGGCATACCTTTCTTAACTCAGTTAAAAAAAGAGATGCTATCAAAGATTTAATGCTAAAATACAACTAGAAAGAAAATACTCCGAATTTCAGAATTTTTAAAAAAGGACAGACATTAATAAATAATACAACAATAATAAATAATCAACAGGGCAGAACCGAGTACTGACTAGAAGTACCATCAGAGTGGCTAGCCCACCTAAAACGCTTCCTGTCTCCCCAGTTCAGGTTGGGACAACTGGTGTTGCTCTCAAAAGACTTTCCACTTGTCTTTCACAATAATTTGCATATCCTTAATTACTATGTTTATTTTTCAAATTATTTATTGAATGCTTTTTTCTCACTAGGCTACAAACTGCTTAAAGGCAAGGATCATGCCTTCCTTATGTGCCCACAGCACACCGCACACACTGAAGGTGATCATTTAACAATGTGTTAATTGAAGAAACAAAAGGATCTTGATCTATATCAACTATTCCTGTTTACTTACCCCAGAGCCTTTTAAGATCCACTGTCCTTAGTAAGGAAAGAACCTAAACTCAAAGATAACTGCCATGAAAATATGTATCATTTAGATATCCCACACCAGGGATTGACAAACCACAGACCACAGCCCAAATCAGGCCATGTTTGTAAATGAAGTTCTGTGGGACTATAGCCATACCCATTAATTTACATATTGCCTACAACTGCTTTTGTAGCACAGTAGTAGAGTTCCTTCACAACAGAAAATTGAAAATATTTACTATCTTTCCTTTACAGAAAAAGTTTACCAACCTCTATCCTAGACTAATTCCTTTCACCTAATAAAAGAAGCAGCACAGAGTAATGAGCTTTCATGGTCTCTTCATGAAAATACTTAACACATCTGAACTCTACACCAATGATACTACTATCTCTAAAAATGCAGTAACGGCTATGTTAGTTCATAAACTTTCAAGAGTGAAGGGCAAGAATGTTTATCATGAATGGTGTTGGATTTTATAAATGCTTTTACTGTACCTACTGCAATGATCGTGTGGACCTTGTTTTACAGTCTATTGAGATGATGTATAACATTAATTGATTTTGGAAGCTAACCAATCTTGCATTTCTGGGATATATCTTCAGCCAACAATTAATAAAGAGAAACTTTTCCAACTTGATAATAAACATCTACAAAAAACTTACAGATAACATAATACTTAATAATGAGAACTAGATACTTGCCTCCTAAAATCGAGAACCAGGCAAAAATACCCTTTCTTACAACTCCTGTTCAGTGTCATACTGAAACTCATAGCTAATTCAAAAAGACAAGAAAAAGAGATGAAAGGTAGAAAGACGGTACTTGAAAAATAAAGTACAAAATAGTGTGGGGGAAAAAAAAAGGAGTGAAGGGATTAAGAACACTACTAAAAGAAACGTCAACACTCCCAACACTGTTTCGATGAGCTTCTAGTACTTCAAATTTTTAGCAGAGATGACTTTAATTGTTACAGATACAAAACAAGTTGCTACAATGCTATGGTTAATTATTAGCCATGATGTACAAAAATTACAATGTCAAATCAGCATTTCTATAGTAACCCGCAAGGCCATTAGCTCTACTGGCATATAGGTAGGGACTGGCATGACTTCATGTATTTTCTTAAAAGTTTTTCTTTTTCTATGAGAAATGATCTAATATGATTCAAGTCAAGATTCTACCTTCTGCTATCACACACAAATTAATCTTCAGCCAAAAAAAAAAAAACCAAAAAAGACATGAAAAAGTTAAAACAATTGACCGCAAAAAGGGAAATGGAATGGCACGTACTGCATTTCTTTAGCTGTTACAACCAAATTAACAGTCCACTAAATAATAAAAAGAAAATAATTTCTTTGAATAAAAACAACACCCTTGTCAAAAGTTTAACTACAGCAAATTTGACAGTACATAAATTGGTCAATCAATACTTTTTTCAAAAATCTGGATTTTATATGCATCAGTTGTACACTCAAAAGTTTGTCCAGTTTGTAGGTTTACTTACTGCTATCAATTCTGTCTGATTTCTGCCAAAAAATATTAGGTAATATCTAAAGCATATTTTTAAAACAGTTAACTATTTATTTATGAATAGTGTAAAAATGTAGAGGAAAAAACATTTATTGAGTGCCTCCTGTCTATACTAGCAGACATTTTATAAATGTATTTTAATAAGGATAACTTCATTTGACTATTTAATCCAAAATATGTCACTGTATAAAACTGGAATGTTATTTTGTATGTCAAAAATCTCTGTTGTAAGAGGGGCTTCAAGATGGCGGGATGGAAGGACATGGAGCTCACCCTCTCCTATGAACATCAAAAATGTATCTACATGTGGAAAGATTCCCACAGAATACCTACAGAGCCCTGGCAGGAGACTTGTACAACTGGAACTACAAGGAAAATCTTCATGAAATCAGGCAAGAGAAAAAGAAAGAAAAAAGAAATCAGGGTGGGACCATCTGTGGTCTATTGGGTGTTCAGGAGCATGTTGCTTAATTAAGGCTTATCTTGTGACCTAACATATGATCTATCCTGGAGAAGGTTCCATGTGCACTTGAGAAAAATACATACTCTATGTTTCTGTTGGATGAAATGTCCTGTATGTATCTACTAGGTCCACGTGGACTGAAGTGTAGTTGCAGACCATTGTTTCCTTATTGCCTTTCTATCTGGATGATGTGTCCACAGATGAAGTGGAGGATGGAAGTCCTCTAGTTTTACCATGTTATTGTCTATCGCTCTCTCCAGACCTGTTAGTATTTGCCCAATATACTTAGGTGCTAGGATATTAGGTGCATATATGTTTACAATCACTATTTCCTTTTGATGAATTGACTCTTTTATCATTACATAATGACCCCTTTTTGTCTCCAGTTATAGTTTTTGGCTTAGTCTGTTTTGTGTAATACAACTAAAAGTCTAAACGGTATTCAGTAAAAAGGCTCCCTTCTGTCCTTCGGATACCTGGGTTCAAATTCCCACCAACAAAAAGTAACCAATGGTGTCATAATCAAAGACGTGCAATTTTTCTGTAAAGCGCCAGACAGCAAATATTTTCAGCTTTGTAGGCTATAAAGTCTGTCAGCTCGGCAGTTATAAAGTGGAGACAGCCTTGGACGACATGTAAATGGAAGTACATAGTTGTCCAATACAATTTTATTTGTAAATATAGGCAGTGAGCTGAATTTTTCCAGTGGGGTCAAACCCTGTTATAGAGCTAAGTTTAAATATGTCTTTTTCATAAAAAATGTTAATGGTAGTGCTTGAAAGGAACTGCGATGGAAGGGCTTCGCAGCAAGGATGCTATTTGAAGTAAAACTTTGTCCTTCTACTGTGAAATATTGATATACATCTTCAAAAATTATTAAACGTTCATATAAATAGACCAGAGATTACCCCAGATGCCTTCTCTATAACCTATAGAATATTACTCCAAATGTACACCTGATGGCATAATATGAAGAACCAGAGGAACATCGAGACAAAACAGACTGGTAACCTACCTAGCAGCATGTTGTCAACATTAAAGTCTGGCCCCAATGTTTTCTTTAAATGGTAGGCCAAATATATAATTAACATTTTCATGGAATACATTTACAAAAATAATAAACCAGGGTTCTTATTTCTAAAAAAACTAAATCCCCAAAATATACTGCCCAATTAAATCAATTTCAAAATGCATGTTTCCAGTATGTTTTACAAAGGATTTAATTTAATAAAACAAATCACAATCAGAAAAAAAAAAAAAACCCAGCTCTCTTTGAAAAGTAGATCATTGAAGACTGAATAACAACCAGCTTCTCAAAATTCAGAAGTATTCTAGGAATATATCTTACCTTAGATGCCATTCTCATAAAAAGTTTGTTTTGATTTTCTGCTGTTCCCATCTTTTCGTTCTTGACTAAATCATTTAGGCTTAGATTATCATCATCATGAAAGTATCTGACCCTTTCTTTTTCCTCGTGGGTTGAAGCCTACAACAAAATGAACATTATCAGTTTAGTGAAAACATGAGTCTCCGAAGTATTTTAATGAATTACCTATAAATCTGATATTAAATGTAAAGACCCCACTATGTATCACAATCTTTCTTTCCAGTTTGTCCCTATTCTTTCTGCTTCCACGTGGAGAATTTCCATTAGAATAACACTCCCCACCTCTTCTCCCCCTTTACCCTTCTCTTCCCCGGCATGACAGTATCTGATTTCCGAGTTTTGGGGCAAAACTGCTTTATGCCTTCTTCTCTTCTCTGCTCGTTCCCTCTTTGTGGAAGAATTCCCTGCCACTGGGGAGGAAATACAGCAGGTATCCAGAGGTCGGGTAAACATATCAAAAACAGAAGTGAAGTATTAACAAATCAACTTCAGACAGCTCTATCAGAAACGAAATTGATGTTCTGATTCTCATCTAAATCAATCCTGGGTTTTCCTATCAGTTGCTTCCATATCTACATGTGAACAATATTTATTTCCTTCCAAAGCAAGTCTCCCCAACACTGTCCTCACATTCCCTTATCCAGATAAAACTTGCCCTTCATTTCTTTGTGATCTTCGGAACCATGTTCCCAATATTTTTTCCCAACATCACTGTTCCTGTCTTCACTAGCTTAAATCTCACATTCCATGACTTCAGTCACTCCCTGGCTCCAGGCACCTCTCTGGCCCTCTTACCCTTTCATTACACTCAAAAAGCAAACCTCATTCCTGAATTAATGTGTCTATCCTCTTTACTCTTATACCTAGATTACTCAGTAGTAAGCAATTCAAAAAGAGCACTCAATGCCATCTGGCAGTGCAGCTGTGACTCCCCAGCCAGCTCTGTCATCTCATACAGCCCAGACCTTTACTGTTCCCCTGCCCCATCTCCCCTCCAAACCCCTAAGACCTCCCATTTCATTAGAAGAGGTATCTACCCCACTTCTATTTGCTGAACAAATCAATTACCATCCCTAACAGCACAGGCACTCAACAGGCAGATAATAAACACTTGACAGAAAAATTCTAAATGAACAAATCTTCTGTGAACCCAATTACCGCTTGTATGATCTTGCAAATTTAAAACAAAAAACCTAACTTGGGAAAACTCAGTATGTTGTTTTTGCCATTTTAAGAGCCTCAAGGTAGTGCTAAAAACTAACTACTGCAGCTGGAAGATGGAAAAGAAAATTAGGTTTATAAAGGATCACAGCAACTACATAATTAAGACATTGCTGTATACGGATACCCCATCACCAAGTCTCAAATTTCCTAGCACAGATGTGCTAGGTCTGTGACACCAAGGTTTCCCCTAAGAGCTACGATAAGCATGTGGAAACAAAAAAAAAAGCTAGAAACAACATCAAAGAAATAGACGCTAAAATTAAAATTGCCTTAAATATTCAATGTTCACAATTATTTGAAAACTGTAGTTGAATTAGATTTCATTTTGTAAAAGGCAAAGGGATGTAACTAAGAATAAAAGTAGTAACATTACTTACTACTTTCTAATGTTTTATGCTAAAGCTACATTTCAGAAAATATTCTGAAATATAGTTGACCTTTGAACAATGCAGAGATTCGGGGCACCGACCCCCATGCAGTTGAAAATCTGAGTGTAAATTCAGAGCCAGTCCCCCACATCTACTGCTCAACAACCACAAATTCAAACCACCACAGACTGCGCAGCACCACAGTATGTAACTCACTGACAAAATTCCGTCCTGTGAGCACATCTGTGCAACTCAAATTCATGTTGTTCAAGGGTCAGCTGCTGATGCAAAGAAAGCCCGAAGGGAAAGAAAGGATTTCTGAATTAATAAACAAAAGACGTATGTTAAACATACAATCTGTCTCTTCCTTCTTCCTCCTTTGGATTCCAGATGTTTTCCTGGTGTAGTCACCGGCCACACTCTTCCAGACTGATCTGTTCTGACAAGGACCACTTCTTGCTTGTCTTCATTCTACGGAAAGATTAGAGGTAACTTCTGAAATTATTGAAAAGAGTACTGAATGCTTATATTTCTAACCCAAAAACATAAAAACGATTCTGCTTTCACATGATATTATGGATTATCTTAAGTCTCCTAGACTTTCATTATCCACTGTAACAGAAAGTCACCATAATCTTTTCTGGGAAACAGTGGGAAAAAATATCCAAAGTTTATTTTATTTTTTACAAGAGCGGAAGGGTATAACTCAAGTGGTAGAGCGCATGCTTAGCATGCACGAGGTCCCGGGTTCAATACCCAAGTACCTCCATTAAAATAAAAAAAAATCTTTTAAACTAATAATAATAAAAGAGCAATCATAGGAGCAAAATTCAAATATAGCTTTCTTCTAGGCAATAGTAAAAGATGACAAAGCACCAATGTTCAAACAGGCATTGTATGAGATGCCCATCACTTATGCAGGAGATGTGCTTAATGAATGTACCTTCCATTATAAAGATCCTACTAAAATGTGAAAGCAATTAGATGACAGAACAAACTTGTTAAGTTAACTATTGTAATGATATCCCACACAACTTCTGTTCTTTCCATTAACAGCCCTTGAATGCTTTTCACTTCTCTGACTCTTCAGAAGTTATATCCCACATACTTTTAATGCACAATACTGTTCCTATGAACTTTTAGTCAAACATACACCTGGTACAGTACAGGATAAGAGTAAACTTTATTCTATGATGAAAACAGAATTTTATTGAAAAGGTTCTAATAAAGAATTACATAAATAATATTAGATAACTACTTCATTAAAAATCAGTTTGAAACAAGACCAAGCAAGTTATTCACATTTCAATTTACTTCTCCAATCAGAATTAATTATTAAAAATCAATTTCAGTCCCATTTAATAGAGATTTGGTTCCCTCTTGAAATGGAAGAAAAAAATGCATACCAATTATTGATCTTACATTCACACACAATACTAAATGGATAGTAAAAATTATCACCACTACTTCTCTTTAATTAATCAATTAGCATTAATTAATGAAGTATCATATTTTAAAGGGTATCTCTATTTACTCTCTTACCGGATAACAGAGATCGGCAACACATAATAATCTGGCTTCCAAGTTTATCATACTGCTAAGCTGATCTCCCCAAGGATTTTCAAATTACTAAATCTAATAGATACTTATCAACTGCTACATCCTTTGATTTAAAAGCATTTGATCTCTTTACTATATTCCTAGCCTGAAACTCTTCTTATTCCACTTTTAAATACTCTATTCTTTCCTGGTTCTGCCTTACCACTCTGACCCATTCATTCTTTCATTCAGTATTTTTTAAAGTGCTGACCTTACATAGTAACTAAAAGAAAGGTCGTCCCTGCCTACAATAAGCGTATACCCTGTGGGAGAACTATTCTCTACATGACTATCAGTATAAATTCAATTTCACTTTCTCTTCCATTTCGAGCTATCCTTCAAATGCTGATGTTTCCAGGGTTCCCTGGTTTCCATCCTTCCAGCCCAAAACCTAATTATCATTCATATTGCAAAGAAAATTACTGTGTTGAACACAAATGTAAAAACTTACAGAAACCCCACATCACCTAGATCAATACCCTTAAAGTTCTCTATGCTAATTTCTCTATTCCATGAATAAATCGATCAAAACTCAACACGGAAAATGTATTTTATCAAGATCACACAGCAAGTAAATACCAGAATCAGAACTGAAAAAAAAAATAAAGTGTGGCCCACAGACCCGCTCAGTCTGAGAACAACCAGCCATGAAATATTTGTTAACAGCTCATGATGAATTAAGTACAAAAATTGAGTATTTATAAAACTTTTCTAGCAATCTTAGAGTAATTTTATGTTGGTTCAATCTACATAGGAATTTAGACCTATAGTTTATAGTATCTATTTCATTTTTCTATAATTTTTATTGCATTTTACAAAATTATTATTCCATGATAGACTGGAAAACTAAAAGGAAAAATAAACTCACTCTGATCCCACACCACAGTCAGAGAAACACTCTACTGGAGAGTGGAACCTTAAGTAACACAGTGTACAAGGCCTTCAAATTCAAGGACCAAGGCCTTCCTCAAATTTACTTCTTTTCCAGCTCTTTACAATTATTGTAAACTTTCTGTACATTTTAATTCCTAAATAATTTTAGGCATATTTGTACTGCTAGGCCACAATCTTTTCAATAACTATTTGTCTGTTTACAGTTATCCTGTCTTTGCCTCTTTTCCAGGTCAAACACCAAGCTGTACACGACTTGGTACCTACAGTACTTGGCACAGAGTGAAAAACAAAACCAAAAAACCAGTGGGTACTTAATAAATGACTGACAAGTAGAATTAACAAGCTGGTACCTCCTCAGACAGACTAATTATACTCCCAAAGCCGTTCCTGCTACTTTCCCCTTCTCCTTACTTTTCTACGTTCTGTTCCTCGGGCATGCCAATACAAGGGCACTAAATTTTCCTACTTTGGGTGGCCAAGACAGACATACTGATAAGACTAGAAATATGCAGTAAGTTCCATATTTGCTACTACATTAACACAGAATACAGCGCTTATTTAAGAATCTATGTCAGGGTCAATAACTATGGCCCACAGGCCAAATCCAGCCTGCTGCTTATTTTTGGTTGGCCTACAAGGTAAGAATGACTGATATACTATCAAATAGTTGGGGCAAAATGCAAGGAATAGTGTTTCATGACAAACGAAAATTATATGCAATTCTAATTTTAGTGGCCACAAAGTTTCATTGGAATATAGCCAAGCTCACTCTTTTCTGTATTGGCTACATCTGCTTCATGCTGTTGTCGCATAAGTAGTTGTGACACACACTGGAGAGCCACAAAGGCTAAAATAGTCACTGTTTGGTCTGTAGAGAAAAAGTCTGCCAACCTTTGATCTATATTATGCTTCTGCTGATACAAGTACAGTTGCCCCTTGAACAACACAGGTTTTAATTGCATGGGTCTACCTCCAGGCAGTCTTTTCAATAAACGTACAGTCGGCCCTCCATATCCATGGTTCTGCATCCATGGTTCGACCAACAGCAGATCACAGACTTAATACACAATCCATAGTTGCTGAATCTGCTGATGTGGAACCCAAGGATGCAAAGGAACGACTATGGGACTTGAGCACACCCAGATTTTAATATTTGGGGCAGGTCCTGGACCAGTCCCACGTGGATACCAAGGGATAACCGTAATTCAAAAATCATTTAATGATTCTTTGTACTAGCAAGATAAAAATGTGCAATTGCCTGATAGTACAGTTTGCCCTCTGTATTCTTAGGTTCCACGGTCTCGGATTCAACCAACCATGGAACCAAAGTATTCAAAAAAAAATTGGGGGGGTAAGTTCTAAAAATCAAAACTTGACTTTGCTGCACTGGCAATTATGTACATAGCATTTACATTGTATTTACAACTATTTAGACAGCATGTATATTGCATTAGATATCATAAGTAATTTACAGATGCTTTAAAGTATACAGGAGGATGAGAGTAAATTATATGTAAAGTACTACACCCTTTATATAAGGGACTTAAGGATCTTCAAATTTTGGTACATGTGGGAGTCCTGAAACCAAACGCACTTGGACATTGAGGGACAAATGCATTATAAACAGATCCATGTTGTAACAACAGGGTAAGAGGATGGGATCCAGTGTTCATTAATTTTGTTAAAATGCCTGACTTCCATTTCTGGCCATAATAGTCATAACAAACAAACAAACAAAAGATATAACCTACCACTGTTAAAAAAAAAACTAGACAACAGAGCAAGCAACCATTTTCAGACATTGGACACCAGCCAGTGAACTGCGATCCCTGAGAAAAGGAAACAAGCTAAGCCCTAGGACTGCCACAGCTTTCTACCAAGAGACAGCATTACAGTCCAGAGGGCAGGCCGACAGAACCTGAACAGAGGTCAGCTTCCTCATTGACTGAACTAGAATACATTTTAGCAAACCATTGGAAGTGAGAGGAGATACAGCCATGAAAATTAAGCAAACAACAATAAAAATGAAGCAAATATTAATACCAACTAAGAACAAACATTTTTACATAAAACAAACATAATCATTATACAGTTTTGCTTAGCAGTGTCTATGTACAGAATCAAGAGATAACTTTGTTTAGAAATATAAAAGTAAAAGCCAGAAGAAAAACCTGAGAACTAAAAGTGGTTGCTTCCAGGACTGGGCTAGGTCTGTCTGGAAAGGTGCTCAGCATCACTATACATCAGAGAAATGCCGATTAAACCACAGTGAGACACCACCTCACACCTGTCAGGATGGCTGTCCTCAAAAAGACCACAAATAACAAACACTGCGAGGATCTGGAGAAAAGGGAACCCTGCACACTGCTGATGGGAATGGAAACTGGTGCAGTCACTGTGGAAAACAGTATGGAGGTTCCACAAAAACTAAAAGCAGAATTACCATATGATCCAGCAATTCCACTCCTGGGTATCTATCTGAAGAAAATGAAAACACAAACTTAAAAAGATTCTTGCACCCTAATGTTCACAGCAGCATTATTTACAATAACCAAGATATGAACACAATTTAAGTATCCATCAATAGATGGTATATATAATGGAATACTACTCAGCCCTAAAAAGGAAATGAAATGTTGCCTTTTGCAACAATATGAATGAATTTGGAGAATATTTTTCCTCATGAAATCAGATAAAAAAAGATAAATACTGTATGTTATCCCTTATGTGTGGAATCTAAAAAATAGAAGAAATTAGTGAATAACAAAAAAGAAGACTCACAGATATATACAATAAATGAGAGGTTACCTGTTAGGAGAGCAAGTGGGGAAGAGCAAGATAGGCGTGGGGAATTAAGAAGTACAAATACTATGCAATATAAATAAGCTACAAAGATACATTGCACAGCACAGGGAAAATAGCCAATATTTTATAACTGTAAGTGGAGTATAATCTTTAAAAATTGTGAATCACCTGAAATTTACATAACATTATAAATTAACTATACCTCAGTACAAAAATTAATAAAATGAAAAAAAAAAAAGAAAAAGGAAAATGCATACACTGTTTTGATTCAAAGCCACTATTAAAAAGCCTAAATGTTAGAAAGCCTTTTCTAGGATTTTGGTAATAAAGGAAAACTTCCACTAGACCAGACTTTCCCACCAGTTTGGTATTCTGCAAGTTTGTCATCACTGACATCGGTTTCCATTTTTACCTTTTAAAATTTCAAGAAATAAGCAGTTATTATTGATCTTAATATTTTCATGATTTCTGAACAATCTCTAGTGGACCTCTAATTATGTCACAGGAAACAGGATGTTCACTTCATACAAGTACCTAGCCAAGGCAGTGAGTAGACCTCATACCAAACTACATCCGCAGAGATGTGTATCCTGGCTCAAGGCTATTTTTTAATTTGCACACAGGCATTCACATGACTGCATCTGCTCAAAGGAAGTACCATTTTCTAATCCCATAAAGCACCAGATGGGCCCACAGCAGCATTAGTTATGTCTTCTCTTTTCAATTCTTACTGCTGTTTACTTGTGTCCTCTTCCTATTTTTCCCCTTTGATCAGATTACCTAGAGGCTTATCTATTTTATCAGTTTTTTTTTTTTGGAGAATGAACTCTTGGTGTTTATATAATTTCTATGAATTTTTGGTTTTCTACTTCTGTAACTTCAGCTTTCATCTGTCCTTCGTATCTCATATCTACTTTTTGACATGTTTTCTCTTATCTCTCTTGTTGAGTGACTGGCTAAGGCCGCAGGCAGCACAGTGTGGGCTCTGGAGCCAGAGTGCCCATGTTCCAATCCCGCCTCGTTACATAACCTTGCAATTTATTTAACTACTTCCAGTTCCCTCATTTGTAACATAAACAAAATAATAAGATGTTTTCAGAATCAAATAAATTAATACATGTTATGTATTTAGAACAATGTCCAGATATAAAGTAGTTAATCAATAAATACCATATATATATTTTTTAGTTACCTTTCATTTAGTAAATTCTTTCCTTATTTGACTGAGTCCTACCTAGGAGTTATCCCATTTCATTTCAAAAATTCCTAGAATGTTGTTTCTTAATATTACCTGTTTTTATTTCATTTCTGCCTCATTTTGTTTCATCATCTTATTCTTCTTAGGAATATTAATATTATTCAGTTATCTAAACTAAAGCTACGTAATATACTTAATTTAAAAGTCATTTTAAGACTGCACTATCACGTTAAATTTACTGGCATTAAGTATTTATATCCCAATTTTTTTAAAACTATCTTTCTCAGGGAAACCTAATGTTTTCTGGCATTCTGTTGTGCAAGCTTATCTTAAATTTTTTTTTTTCTTCTCTTTCCTCCCATCTCTCTGCCTAGTCTTACTCTTCACTAATTGTCAGTTGTGACACTGTCTTCACTCGGTCCATCGGGATTCACCGTATCTCTCACAGTGACATTGGGGGTGTATCACACAGCACAAATAACGGCTACAAGGTGTCTGCTTCCTCTACACTGTCCATCGTGAACAACTTCCTGTGAGTTGTAGGGAAGGAAAATTCTTCCTCTAACATTCTAGGTACTTTTGGCCAGTCTAACAACTGGCATAAGACAAATTAACAGGAGAACAAATTTAATTTTGTACCTATGGAGGCCCCATAGGCGTTTATAAAACTTTTTAGATAAAGAGTCAATTATTTGTGAAGATTTGACAAAACAAAGGGGTTTTTTGCTGGGTAGCAAATTTTGTTTGTACAGCTTTCTTGGCCTCGAATTCCCTATCTCTGGCAACAAGGACGCCTTCCAATCTCCTGGCATACGTAGGAAGGATACCTTCCCATGGGAGCTTTGTTTCCTGCTTTCAGAGGAACATAAAAAGGTCACAGTGTCCTTCTTATACCAGCTGTTTCTCAAGTAACTTCAATTCAAAATAATTAATATGGCCCCTTGGCATATTTGGGGATGGCCCGCCCTGAGCTCCACCAGAGCGAGATAGCCCTAAGTACCCTAAGCCTTTTCCAGACACCTTTATACAGGAACCATCAGACTTGGTTCAGACAGGCTACATGTAAGAGAACCTTTTAATTCCCATCATCTCGCATGAGCTCAGTTCTCAGCCACCCTGCCTGTTTCTGGAGTTGGATTCCTGCAAGCTTCCAGCTCCTTACTGTTTTATGTTTCTGTCAGTTTCCCACCCACAGAGAAACGTATCTTGATTTTGAGCCATGTTACGTCTCTTCCAGTTTTCTCGTTTTATATTTTGTCTGTGATTGCCATGTTTTTGTACAGAGTGAAGGCCTCCAAGCACTAATGTATCTCAGTCACTGCATCCAGAAATGTTGCTCTAGCTCAATGATTTTCCAAACTTTGGATTGTAGAGACCACTCTGCAAACTCCATGTCAGTACTGAGATTCAGAAAATAAGAAATAAGCCAGACACAAACTGAGTAATACACTCCATCACCACATCTCTTAAGTTGCTCAAGCCACCCCGTCAATCCTGGAATTCTTCTAGAGCATGATCCAGAATGAAGGCACGTATTTATTTTAGCCTGTTTTATTTCTTGTCAAATTGGTATAATGACCTGCCTAACCTCTCTCTCATAAAGTTATTGATAGATACAAAACATACAAGCTTGAGATAATTAAATATTAATGTAAAGAATCATTACTAAAAAATTATGAGGCAATACTTAAGACTACAGTTCACTTCACAATTTCAAAAGTGGATCACTTAATGACATGTTGAACCACAATTTTAATTTTATTAAGGAAATATCTTCTAGAGCCAGTAATATCTGGCTCTAGCATAATATGAAAAGCCAACTCAATTCTATAGTCTCCTTTTCTTCTTTCATCACTGCTTCCTTGTAATCCTTACATACAAAACCAGCTATGAGAAACTTTATGTCATATTTTAACCAGGTTGCTTTCAACATCTGCCAGGGTGGGGAAGGAGGACAAGAGGATGGAGAAGATCTAGACACTTTTAAAAATGGTGATTAACATATTGAATTTTTTTCAAATAATAAAATAATAAATTTCAAAAATTTTTTTCGAATAATAGAATTCCTTTAGATGTAAAAAGAAATCCTAGTTATTTTGAAAGTTATAAAATGGATAAATTTAGGGTCAACACATGTTATTTCATTTGTTATTCATGATGTATTTCATACATCAACAATAGCAATGAAATGTAAAAACTGTCTTATATTTTTCCTACTTCAAAATAAACCAATACTTTTCCAGATAGACATTACTGATACAATTTTATAAAGTTCTAAAACATATCTACATTTTAACAATCCTGTAACATAGGTATTATTAAGTCATGTTTTACTAATACTAAGGATCGCACACAATAAATGATGAAGACGTCCCAGACCCAATTCTAGGTCTTTGGCTGTAAAATCCCATGCTATTTCCATTGTGATACTATGTACAGAAGTATGTATTTCTATACATGCTATTTCCATTACTGTATTTCTCTAATAAAATGAGTTAGTAAAAATGATATGTTAGTAAAAACTGTCACTTTTGGAAAGCAAAAGTAATGATACTTTAACTGGTGATCTTTTTTTCAATTATAAAAAATTCCTCTCACCTAAATGAGAATCTGTCCACCTTCTGACTAAGAATGCTTGAGTATCTTATTAAGGATTCCGAAACAAAGCAAAATTTTAATTGCTGGTTTAACATATGTATGAGACTATGTGGTTTTGGGATGAAAGTAGGCAATCTGAAATATATATCCATAATTGACAAAGAGTAAATCATAAACACTGTAGTCTTTTCATTTCATTCCACTTGATTAGGGAATTCACAGCATTCAGAATTACTTTTATCATTATATAATCCAGTGGCATTAATGTGTCTAAAAAGATGAACAAGATGTGGTACCAGCTGTCAAGGAATTCATAAATAAAAGGACAGAATGAGGAGAGAAAGAGAAAACAGGGGGTTTCTAAAATATCCATTAGATGACTAAGGTAAGTATAAATCCAGTAATACTGGGTCACAAGGGATGGGGAGATGCATGCTTTCTTGGGTACAAGTGAACTGGGTCTTCAGAAACAAAGATGGAAGGGTAAAGGGCTTAGAATGAAGAAAATAACCTCACCAGAAGCAACTAAGAGCCACATAAAGCTTTCTAAGCAAAGACATATTCATGTTTTAGAAATTTTTTAACTTTATATTATCAAGCTGTCAATAATATCTTAATGGCTCTTGTCTCAAGATAAATAACTTAGCTAAAAGACTAAAGAAGGTGAGACATGACCTTAGGTTCTTACTCCCCAAATCCAGGGTTCTTCCAACTATACCACAATTGCATGTGGATTAATTCTGGAAGCAATTTAAAGGCCACTTTGATGAGCAAAGGAATAATGACAAGGGAGTAACTTGGGATGTTACTGTAATACATTAAGCAAGAGATGATGAGATACTGAACTGGGGTAGTAATTACAGAAATTAAAAATGAGTACTGCACAGCAGGGAAGGCAGGGTAAAACACTACTACATAATGATAACCTGCAGATGCTTCCAGAAGAAGGAATTAAGGACTGCTCCATGGTTTTTAACTCAGAAATACAGAAGATTGATCATGAAATTAGGAAAAGAAAAATTATATATCTATCTGTATTTCATATATATAACTACATATATATATATATGCATTAGGGAGGGGATAATTTTATACATTTTGAGGTTATGGTACATCCATAAAAGTCTAGCAGACAACTGAAAATACTGGTTTAGTGCTCAGCATAAAGTTCAGAGCTGCGGTTACAGATCTGGGACTCACATTCACATAAAGATGGTAACTGAAACTATGAAACTGGGGGACACAGACAGCATGAGAACCGAGGTTTGATCTTGATCTATCTATCCAACCTCTTCTTCCTGATTCCTCACTCATACCTTACTCTAACCATTCAGAACAACGTATCACCTTCAAAACAGACCATCTCGCCCTCATCTTTGCACCCTTACCCACACTGCTCTGCCTAGGCCACAATTCCTTTCGGTTTGCCAGAGAAGGATGGTAAAGTTGCTCAGAGGAAAGAAAGTTGTTTTTTGTCTATATGTCTGTCTGTCTGTCTGTTTTAAGGAGACATTTAAGCATATTTGCAAGTAATGGGAAAGGGACCGACAGAGAGAAAGAAATTGAAGATTCCATACAAGAGAACAGACAACTGGTGGGAACTGATTCCAGAGTACAGAAAAGGAATGAGATCAAGACCACTGGTAAAGAAAGCAGCTTAAAGAAACTGAAAACACTGTTCCCACTGTCAGATGAAAGATGCAGAAAGATTAATTTTCAGGGAGAAAAGACAGACACTGAAAACATACAAATTTATAATCTCTATTTTCCCAGTGAGGTAGGAAGAAAAGTGATTGCTAAGCATAAAACAGGGAAGCTGGGGAGAATTGCAAAAGCTTTGCATAACCGCTGAGTGAAATGTAATTAAGAATATTTTTTTTCATGGGAAAATTTGCAAGAAAAAAAATAGGTCATTCTGAATTTCTTCAGTCCCCTTTCCTTAAATAAATTTTAGAAATTGTATTATTGGGACACAGAGTATGGTAATACAATTACAATTTCACTTAATGATAAATAATGTGCAGCATCGCTAATAGAATGAGAGTAGGAAAAAGGCAAAACAGAAAGGTTACAATTATGTAAATTATGCACGTGTTTACATATTGATAATAGAAACTTGAAGGAAACACTGAAATAATAAAAAATGTGGAATTTTTCTTTTTTGCATTATGTTAATTGTGCCAAAATATTTAATCTGTTACTAGGAAAGAAAAGAAGAGAAAGAGGGAGGGAGGAAAAAGGAAGGAAGAAAATTCAGAGGGAAATACTTTAAAATATTGATCAGTGGATTACCCCTGAGTGACAGGATTTGGGGGGATTTTTGTTTTCTCCTGTGTGCTTTTTGCACTTTCCACACGTCTACGAAGAATGTATATTATACAGAAGTGCATTATGAGTATGAATGAAAAAATAAAGAAAAATATACTTCAATTTATTTTTTCAAGCCCATATACAAAACCACTGTAATGGAAAATTTTGTTTCATTGTGTGAGCATTTCTAGGCAACTTGAATTTTTGTATTCATAGCTTGCATAATTGTTGCATATGAAATTGGTTTCAACACATAGGCAAGATTCTCTTACTTTTCATTATTTCAAATACCAGCTTATTAATCTAAGACAGAGCAATTATTTTAAATAATTTTGATTTACTTAAGTAATTTTAAATTATGCATATCTAACCTTACTTCTTCTCACCAAATTAAAATTTGCAAGTCAACTCATCCTGCACTTAATTTATTCAAGAAATGAGGATAAATGACTATAGAATTTTCTTAAGAATCAAATAAATTTGTTACTATCAATAATGGTAGCAGGAATAGTAGCACTATACATGCCAGTATCACTGTCTTAAAAAATGAAATCTTATCTTGAAATTCAGTGAAACAAATTTAGAAATAGAACCTAAGAACTTTTTTGATACCTACATACTTATCATGTACTATAAAAATGGAACCATTTTTGGTTTCCTAAAAACACTAAACTTGACTTCTTATAACTATTTTCAGTGATTTGTTATGCATTCTACAATATGGCTGAAGAGATTTTTAAACACACATAAGAATAAAATTTACTTTGGGGTTGGGGTTGACTTGTTTCCCTAAAAATGTTTCCCCCTTATATTGCAAATACACAGTACAATTATTTGACATCATCCCTCCACCTCCCTCCAGAAAACCTGGAAAGAGAATATATAAGAACCAAACCCTTCGAGACACCATACGAGCCTTGAACGCTACTTGAATACTGTAAGGACTATGTCCCGTATGGAGTAGGAGTTCATTTTCCCCTTACATTAAATATATGACAGAAAAAGAAATGAAATGCTGGTGATAATAGACTTAGAAGAAAATTAACGAGCACTTAGAGGAAGAGGGGTGAACTGGTGGAAAGAGGCTGCTGCTGGGTCATTCTTCCTTCAAAGGAAACCAACTACTTAACAACTTCAGCGCCTGTTGGAGAGCCCTGGTTCAAAACTTGAGACAGCCCACCAAATAATTCTTCACCCCAAAATTCAACCTAATAAATATATAATCACAACTATACAAAAAAACCTACACGTTTTTCTAAATTACTACACTTGAGAGAATACGTTTCACAAAACAATTTTAAAAATATCCCGGATGGCATTACCAATTAAACATGGCCGACAGGCAGCTGAGTGGGTGTCTGCTGTTCAGTGACCAACGCCCACGGGTCATCACCCCACCTAGGATAACACTTAGCAACCATGCTCAAGATCATGTCTGTGCCACAGAAGTAAGTTTTACAGACAGCAGTCATAAAGAGAATAGCTTTTCATTTGGAAAAGTTAAAAAAATGATAATTTTATTACTTACCTCTACCCCAGATTTTTTTGATGATATCTGTGTTACAGTTTCTTTGAATTTATTTGCCTTATCAAGTTGGGCTTTAAGCTGTTCAGCTAATTCCTTCAAACAGGAAGACAAGAAAAATAGGTGTGATCCATAGTTTAATCCATTTGTAGACTATTTCAAATTTATACAACAGAAGGGAAAACAGCACAGCAAACATCCAAGTAGCTATCACCTAAATTCGCTCACAACTCACAGCATCGTATTTCTTAATGAATTCATCTGGGTTACAAAATTCTCAAATACCTGTGGCAATTGTTTATGCTCTGAAGGTAAATACTGACAAAGACATATATTTCAGGGAGCATAGGGCGATGAAGGAAATACATAACCTTAAGAATGACATTTTTATAATTCCTTAGATACTATAAACTTCCAATACTCAAAATTTCAGCTATTTGTAAAAAGAAAGTCATCACAAGATTTAAAATATTACTTTCTTTACTGTTGATAAGTAATTTAGGTAAAAATTCTGAATATATTTCATTTTTACTCTAGGAAATCTATAAAAATTTGTATACAACAATTGACATATTAAGCAATAAATCACAATAAAATAAACAGAATTATATGACAAAGAATAACACTCTCCACTGCAGTGGTTCCATGGACACAGGAACACCTCTTTTAACATATATTAACCTCCTAGCTTGGTGACCTCTCTCACTATTTTAACTAATTTCTCTGTGCTATCAAAACTCAAATGATATTTTCCTGCTGTTGATATCATTGCTGGTCATGTCTCTCTCACTAATTTCTGGGTTGAACTTAAGTTCAGTGTTACCAAGATTCAAAGACAAAGAGCAGCAACTGTAAGATCTGACTTTTATTAGAGACACAAACTAATAAAAACAGAAGTGTCTTGTTTGGGCACTGTTTGCTCTGCTAAAGACTGTTGTACTGATAGGTCACCAAACCGGAAGACAACTTAAGACCATTTATATCTGGATTGGAGATGCATACATACATACAGCCATGAGGGAGTCAATTTCCTCAAGACATGGGAAGCTACCTGGCTTTGCTATTCTGCCACATGCAATGTGACATGTATCTGTATAACAGGAATGTGACAGTATAATAAAGAGACAGACATAGATCGATAGAAAAATAGACGCCACTCTTATTAAATCATTTCTGTTTCAATTCAAATTACAGCATTATTATGGGAATTACGTGAGCCAATCTACACAAAGCATTTAACACATTGTCAGGCAGAAATACATTGCCTTAAAATTTGAAAAAATGAATTAACCATCCCTTTTAGGAACTCATTTTTTTCAGTTCCTAAGTAAGAGAACTTAAGAAAGTAATACCATTACTAATAAAATATGACTAAATAAAGGAAAGAAGACAGTGACCTCTTTATCTCCCTGAGATATGCTCCATAAATTAGAATACAGGAATAAAGCAAATATCCAAGTCAAAAAAGGAAACTGAAAAGCATTTAGTTTCCTAGAATCTTAAATTTTGGAAATTTGACAAAGTACGTAATTCACTTAGAAGTAGACATTGTGTTTTCAGAAGTGTTCAAGAATTTTTTCGAAGAATCAATAGGCAGCAGTTATTTTCAAAATGTGCTACATCCACATAGCTAAGGAACGTTCAAAATTACTTATAAAGAAGTTAAATATTCAGTAACTAATCTCCAAAAGACACATAAGTCTTACCATATTTCCCATCATCTCTGCCTTGATAATCTTGGCTCCTAACTTGTTCTTCTCATCAACGCTCAAGATGTGTATAGAGTCATCCACCGGACTACTTCTGTTTGCATGGGACAGATTAAGAGAATATGAAATATATGTACGTTGCAAGTAACAATACCAAGATTCATGTTATTTTAATTGACCTTAACAAAGCATTCAGCACAAATAGATCATGATTTTACTACACATAAATAAATAAACAAACAAACCGCTCAACGCTCCACCACAAATCAATAGTTAAAGGTTCTCTGTTACAATGCCATGATGGCCTGTGGCAGTTATAACATCTGACCAGAGACCCAGAAGCAGTGAGAAAAATAGTATCGGTCAACTAGTCTTCATTATTTAACGCTGCCACACTCATTCTAAAAGGGAAACAAACAAGCAAACGTTAAAACACTAGAATCAGGCCATAGTTCTACACAGTGGAGAATCCCTTCTCATGCGATGGGATAAATTACTGGTAATCCAAGAAACTATAACAGGAAATCTCACATTTAACTGCATCATTCAAAGAATAAGAACAGGGACCATGTGCTCTTTTGCAAAGTCAGCCTAGAATTAGTCAGACAACATAAACTAATTTACAACTAAGATCTTGTGCCAAACCTGTACTATGGAAGCCTCACAGAAGAGAAATTTCCAGCCAAGGTCAGATGCCTTGCATACAGAGTTGCATACACACCTACTGCCTTAAGAAAGATCAGAAAGTTCAGTGAGTGAGGGTGAACTCAGGCAGCGCCTGACTGAAGGACTCCCAAGTGAAGGAGACATAGTTAAGGCAGCTAAAGAGGGGAAAGGTGCACAGTAGAAGAATCCCAGAGAAATGCAGAGTATTTTGTATTCAGCAAGAAACTACCTGCCATCAGGGAAAGAGCTATCCCAAAGGACTGGAGGAACAGTATTCAGATTCAGCACGCCTGGGAACAGCGCCCGGTCCCACGAGCCAGACTAGGAAAGCTCGCACTGCAGGATGCACTGGGTGGAGTATTAGGAGCCTTGCTTCATTAGTGGAAAATAATAAGCCCTACATTAAGTGCTGCTCTGGGACCTCCTAACAAACAGTAAAAGCAGGAGTCGAAAGGATCCAACAGTTTCCAATTAATGTAACCATGTTCCAGAACAAAACTCAAGAATATTTATAGGAATGCAAAAATATCCAGCACTCAACAAAGTAAAATCCATAGTATCCAATCTAAGATTATCAGACATGCAAAGATGTAGAAAAATAAAACCCATAATTAGGAGAAAAAGCTAACCATCAAAATCAACCAAGAACTCACACAGATGTAAGAAACAGACAAGGGCATTAAAAGTTATTATTAAACTTTATTCCATATGGTCAAAAAGTTAGAGACAACTAAGACATAAAATAGATCAGAATTTAATTTCTGCAAATGAAAATTACAATGTTTGAGATTTAAAAAAAAATACACTGACTAGGATTAATGGAAGATTAGACTGCAAAGAAAAAATTAGTTAACTTGAAGCATTAGAAACTATGCAAACTAAAACACACAGAGAAAAAAGAATTTTAAAAAAATGGAAAGAGTGCAGAGAGCTACCTTAAATAACCTACTATTCATGTCACTGGAGTCCCTGAAAGAAATGGGAGACAGAAGAAACAAAGGCCAAAATCTACCAAATTTGTTGAATACTAAAAAACTTTCAGATCCAAGAATCCCTAATACAAAAACAAAACGAACAAGAAAAAACTACAGCAAGTCACATCATAATCAAATTGCTCAAAGCCAGCAATAAAGAGATCTTTAGAGCAGCCATAGGGAAGGGGACAAAAAAACATTTATGAACATAGAAACAAAGGTAAGCATGACAGCAGATTTCTCAACAGGAAGAATACAATCAAGAAGAGAGTAGCAACATCTTTAAAGTAGTTTTAAGTTGTCAACCTAGGGGCAGTGTATAGCTCAAGCGGTAGAGTGCATGCTTAGCATGCATGAGGTCCTGAGTTCAATCCTCCTCTAAACATAATCACCTCACCCCCAAAACAGAAAACAAAGTGAAAAAAAAAAAGTCAACCTAGAATTCTTTATCAAGTGAAAATATCTTCAAAAACGAAATGAAGACTTTTTCAGACATAAAAAGCTGAAAGGATGTTAAAGAAAAGCCTTCAGACAGAAGAAAAATTGTACCAGACTGAAATATGGATCAACACAAAGGAAGGAAGAGCAACAGAAGTGCTGACAAGGATAAATGTGTAATACTTGTTTATTACTTAAGCCTCTTTAAGGTAACTATTTAAACAAAAATAATGACAGCAGTTTATAACAAGTGTAAGGAAATTGCATGACAACACTGACAGAAAGGGCAGGACAGGGAGAAATGTAAATAAAAGTTCTTATACCATATAGTAATGGCACAGTATCACTTGAAGGTAGATAAGTTAAAGATGTATGCTGGCAAAGCCAAAGAAACCTCTCAAAGAACAAAAACAAATATACAACAATTAAAGAAATGAAATGGAATCATAAAAATACTCCGTCCAAAAGAAGTCAGATAAAGAAAAAAAGGAAAACAAAAAACAGATAAGACAAACAGAAAACAAATTTGACAGATTTTACAGATTTGAACCTAATTGTAATATATATAAATGACCTAAACACCTAAACTAAAACGCAGAAATAGTCAGTTGGATACAAAAGCAAAACCTATGTACAAGAAATGCACTATGAAGACATAAATATGTTAAAAACAAAATGATAGGAAAAGATGTATTGTGTTTTAACCCTGGAAAGCTGAAGAGGCTTTTCTAATATCAAATTAGATTACAGAGCAAAAAGTACCACCAGGGTCAAAGAAAATCGTTTCATATGAAAAAGAAGTCAATCCATCAGGAGTACAAAAGGATCTCTAAATATGTATGCACCTAGTAAAAGAGCATCAAAATACATAAAAACTGACAAAATTCCACAGAAAGAGGCAAATATCCAATTATAGTTGCAGATTTCAAGACCCTACTCTTGATACTTGATAGAGTAAGAGAAAGTCAGCAAGGATATGGAAGACCTAAATAACACTAGCAACTAATATGACCTACTTGACATTCATAGAATTCTCCACCCAACAAGAGAACACACATTCTTTTCAGGTGCATAGAAAACATTTACCAAAATTCTGTGTTGACCATATTCTGAGCCATAAAACAAGTCTCAATAAATTTAAAAGGATTCCAGTCATACAATGGAAGTTCTCTGACCACAATGAAATTCAATTAGAAATCAGTAACAAAGGCATCTGCAAAACCCAACTATTTGGAAACTAACTAGCATACCTGTAAAAATCCCAAGGGTCAAGGACAAAATCAAAGAGAAATTTATAAGTATTTTGAACTGAATAAAAGTTATATAAACATATCAGGATTTGTGGGATGCTGCTAGAGGATTACTTAGGGATAAATTTATAACATTAAATATTTATATTAGAAAAGAAAAAAAAAAGTACACCAGAAATTGACACATTGTAAACTGACTATACCTCAAAAAAAAAAACCCTCAAATCAATGATCTCAGCTCACAACTTATGAAAGTAGAAAAAGAGCAAATTAAATCCAAAGTAAGCAGAATATAAGAAGTAATAAAAATCAGAGTGGAAATAAATAAAAACCAAAAGCAAAAACAATAAAGAAATTCAATGAAACCAAAAGCTGGTTAAGACAATCAATAAACTGATAAACTTCTAGCCTGATTGATTGGTGGGGGGGAGATACAAATTACCAACAAAGAAAGGAGAGAAACAAAATGACCATCCATTCTAAGCACTTTACAAAAAAATTATCTGGATGGCAAATAAGCTCAACATCAGTTAGGGGAACACACATTAAAATCACAATGAGATACTGTTACACATTAACTAGAACAGTGAAAATTAAAAAGACTGACTATTCCAAGTTTCTGCAAAAAATGTAGAGTAATTGGAATCTTATACATTGCTGGTAGCAATGTAAAATGATACAGCCACTTGGTAAAGTAGGCAGTTCCTTAAAATTTAAACACATACTTACCATATGACCTAGCCATTCCTGTCCTAGGTATTTACCCAAGAGAAAAGTGTATGTTCCTACTAAGACTTGTACATGAACGTTCAAGGCTTCATTTATGGGAGCCCAAAACTAAAAACATTCTAATGTCCACCAACAGGCAAATGGGAAATAGAATTGTCATGTATCTAACAATGGCATACTACCCATCAACAAAAAGGAACAGGTAATTGTTATATGCAGCAACATGGATGAAATTCAAAATAATGATGCTAAATGAAAGAAGCCAGACACCCCCTCAAAGAGTGTATAATGCATGATTCCACTTATGTAAAACTCGCAAAAATGCAAACCAGCCTATAATGAAAAAAAAAAAAAAAAAAGATGAGTGGTTGTCTAGTGGGGGTTGCCAGGGTGTGGGAAGAGGCAGAAGAGAGAATTATTAAAGGGTACCGGGAAACTTTTGGGGCTGATGGTTTCATGAGAATATATACATTTTAAAACTTACTAAATTGGACACTTTATATACATATGCAGTTTGTTATATGTAAATTACACCTCAATAAATTGTTGCTTTTAAAAACTCTCAGAGGAGAGTGATAAAAAAATTTTAAGCAGAAAAAAACCATCACAATCCCAAATATTAAAGATATAAAATTACCAATTTTCTTTAATATCTAGATTTTATGATACTCTACTGAAATTAACCTGAGTTTTCAACATACATTCTGAGCAAGCAATAGCAAAAGATAAACAGAGATCCAAATCAAAACTTTAATAACTATATATGGAAATTATTTTTAAATACTGAATTCTTTTGGGACAAAAAAAAGAAAAAGAAAAATGTTAATAGATAGCATTTGAGTTTTTTTAAAAAGACATTAATCTCTGCAGGAATCCCAAAAGAACCATTTCTACTCATATTGGTGAAAGGAAAGGCAATACTCTGGTGCTTAGTCTAAGAAACCTAAAATATGCAAGTAAAGCACCATTAGAAAAAACACATTTTTGCTCCCTTCAAATTCTTTCAGTCTACATTTTTAAAACCAAGCTAGTGGGGACGCTTGCCTTCATGTAAGCAGAACACTGTTACTTTTTATGTTTCTATTGGTCATTACTTTGCATGTGCTCTATTTTCTGTATGGAAAACACTTTTCAGTAAACTTTTTCAAGTTATACTCTGAGATATACATCATATTGATTATATTGTAATTTATTTGAGTTTCAGGTAACCCAATCATATTTCAATACAAACTTCAATAAACATGAGATGAATAGCAGAAAGAATTTGTCAAAGTCATCTGATTTAAGTTCCAAGGAACATCCCTGATCCAAAAACAATCTCCCCCCTTGTTATGTCACTTCTTGTCACACACCAGATTTTTTTTTTTCAAATTTGAATGAGTAAAAGAAACATTCTGTTTCTCTAACTTTCAGTTTCTAAGGATGACTTGGAAACACGTGCATATGGTGTAATTTTATCCCAAAGGTTCACTAGTATTTTTTGGTTAAAAATAAAATAAGCTTATACCAGTAAGTCATAACAATGAGAGGATATTTCAATTTTATGAGCTGTGTGTGAATCAAACTGCTACATCACTCTTGGTGTGTGTGGTCCATATAGAGACGAAAAGGAACACTAATATTCTGGGGATCTTATGTTGAAAAATACTGACTTAAGTCATCAAAAAAAGAATTCCTGTAATTTCGCCCATCACCACATCTGTAGCCACAATTTCCTCTTCTTGAACATTTCCACTCAAGGCTAACCCTAGATCATACTTTCATCTGCACTAACCTTAAGATCCAGTTCAATTACCCCATCTATCACCACTCTGTATGTTTAGCTTCTTTCCCACTAAAATAAAAACATACTCATATCGGCTCCTTAAAAATAAATGGGAGAGAATGAGAGAGGCACTTAACCCATGTCTCTCACATGTACTTTCCATCTCTACCACCTCACAGCCCACAGTCATAATTTGGTCTATGACATCTGGCTTAGAAATCCTTTTACAATGATAATATTCTTGATAAAATTGCCTAAGACCTCTATTACAGTTTATCCAAAGGCACATCTTTGCCATTTGACTTGACTCTTCCCTTTTTTTTGAGAAATGTTCCTTTTCCCTTCTTTTTTCAGTATGCAAGCTTAAAGAATCAAGAGAGGGCAATCACAAAGGGAAATCCAAAGCTCACAAGTTTCAAGAAGGTAACTGGAATCTCAAGAATCTCTCTCCTTTAAAAGAGGCAACTTACATGGTCATGAAATTCATACTCCACACTTTTTTTTTTTTTTTGATGGAGAAGAGAGGGTATTTTCTAACAGGAATTAAACTGTTTATCTGTATATGGAAAGTGGATCAGGATAAATGAGATGATATACAAGAATTCTGAACATCTCTGATATTTTCAGTAGTAACAGGTACTCCAATACACTTAACAGAACAGTAGTAGGTATCAAATAAAGACATTAAAATGAAAGCTGTTGTGCACCAATGACTGAAGAACACACTATTCATCGTGTTAATACCACAGCAGACACTGCTCTGCAACTAACAGCAAGAGACACTCTTTTCTTACTTTCCCTAAGCATTTATGATGAGCAGATGCTCTGCAAGAAACATCATCATGACATCTGCAATTATCCTATAAAAAGAAAAAAGTATAAGCACTTCTCACTTTCCAGGATTACTGTTGTATTTCAAAAGCCCTCTTCATAATTATTTTCTAAAAAGCAAATCCTGTTTTCCCATTAAAATGTACTTTCTTTACAACGCGCGTGCGCGCGCACACACACACACACACACACACACACACACACACACACATAACACACACACACAACATAAACTGGCTAAAAACTTTATAGGAAAAAGTAATTTAAAAAGCTCCAGCCCAATGACATTTCAAACACCCTGAGTACATTGCAATTATTCTTATTCCTTTAACTGTTCTTTTCTTACCACTTGTTTCCAAATTTTCTCCCCTAAGGATCTCATGACTATACTTAAAGCCTTCAGAACCTGGTATCCTTCTCTTGTCCTTCTAGGCTACCACAGCAAACTATGCCAAGACTGACATCCAAAGATTAAATATTATATAAGATGGGTAAGTTTCTGGTATTAACTTTATGCAATCTAAATTAAGGACATCACATTAGTTTTTGTTCATATTAAACACTATTCTAAGTTTCAAACTCTTGAAAAAATATAACTAATATATTTTACAGCAAAACAAAATTATACACAAACACATTTTATTTCTAAGAATAAAAATCTTCAAGTTCTTAATTACATGGGCCACTATTAGAGGATGTTTTCCAGCTACTTAAGGGCCTAAAAAAGGACAAAGGAAGGGAATAAATCTGATCACAAAAAGAATGAATGAAAAAAGAAAAGTAAAGAAAGAAAAGAGCAAATCTAAAAATGATGAAATATATATATATAATCACAGGACAACTATAAAATCACTCACAAAAAACTCAAAAAGTAAGCAAAACATTTGACTAGTTAACAAAAATAAAACTAAAATAAGCAACATAAAAAATAAGCCAAACTTCACCCATAATTAAATAAATGTAAATCAAAGAAAGCACCTATTTCTCAACTATGTATCTATGGCAAAGATTAAAAAGCTCAATAAAACAATAGGCAAGGAAGATAAAAGTCTTTTTCACACATGACACGGTAAGAGTGTGAATTGGTTAATATAACAAAATATATAGATGTTTCCACTCTTTGGAATTTATTTTACAGCTATATTTAGTAGTAGGTAAAAATGCACATACAAAACTATTCACTGTAGCATATTTTAGAGCAATAAACTAAAAACTATTTAAAGTCCATCAATAGGAAACTGAAGAGAAACACTAGCTTATGTCTAAGTTTTGTAACAGAATATTAGAGACATTAAAATGAAAAAAAGCACATACATATAGGCTGTATGAAAGATCTTTAAGATATATTGATTGGAAAAAAACAAGATTAATGATAGTATGGTCAGCCATTGGTACATTCCAGGACCCGAAGTAGACACCAAAACCTCCAGATGCACAAGTCCTTCATAATAAAAAAGGCAGTCAGTCCTTTGGAATCTGTGGAATCCCTATTCTTGGATTCAACCAGCCATAAACTAAAAATATTTAGGAAAAAAATTCCAGAAAGTTCCAAAAACCAAAGTTGAATTTGCCATGAGCTGGTAACTATTTACACAGCATTTACATGGTATTTACAACTATCTACATGGTATTTACATTGTACTGGGTATTATAAGTAACCTATGGGTGATTTAAAGTATATGGGAGAATGTGTATAGGTTATATGTAAATACTACGCCTTTTTATACAAGGGGCTTGAGCAGCTGTGGATCTGGGTATCTGGTGGGATCCTGGAACCAATCTCCTGGTGGATATCAAGAGATGACTGTAATTATAGTATATATTTTACTTCTTGTAAAAAGGTCACAGACCCAGGAAATGGCCAAGTGTTACATACAATTACCAGATAAAGCACCAGTTAAATTTGAATTTCAGATAATAATAAATTTTGTTTTAGTTTAAGTACATCCAAATTTTGCAAGGAACTTACTTTTTTTTATTTGCTAAATCTGGCAACCCTAGTTATATAACACTGTGCAAGTCACAACCTCAGTTGCCTCAGTTTCCATATCTGGAAAATGCAGAGGTCAGTTTATGATTTCTTCTAGTTCTAAAATCAGTCCTATGATTTTTTTTTTTTCCAGTTCTAAATTCATTGGTTCTAAGTGCCCTAGAATTCTGGCATTTTATAAAGACTTCTACATATACCCAGGATAATGTTCAGACAAATTAACAGCTTCTAACAGCCCTTTACTGAGACCTTTACCCCGACTGAAACTGGCATTCTTCAAGGTCCTGCCCCTGGGCTCTTACTTTATACCACTCTGCGTGCTCAGGAATTCTTTTTTGTTTCACGTACACGTGGATGATTTCTAGATTGCCCTTTCCCTCTCCAATCAATCATAAAATTCATGGAAAGCCTCAAAACATCTATAACATTAATGTTAACACAATTAACAAAGAATACTGTGTTCAGACCAAAACAATAAAGCTTTTCTTGAGTGCCTGTATTACAATTATCTACCAGAAGCTTACAATGCAACATACAAACATGAAGCAGTTACAGAACCAGAAGGAATACCAACAGTGTAGGACGGCTTACATATTCTGCTTAGTTGCAGTCACAAAAGTCAAGACCAACAGGTCACCCAAGCGTTAAGCCAACTCTAATTATATCAGGAAATAAGAGCCTCATCCCACTAGCAAATGGTGACTGAAAGTCTACCTTCCAGAGTACCTGGAGGGAAGCCTGGACAATTATAGATACAGCCTTAGACATTCTCTAATCCCTGCCATGTCTATCCAGTCAATACAACTGGACTTCTCCTTTGGTTTCTTGGGAGCAAAGCCCTGACTTGAACCGGAGCCCGTTTGACTAGGCTTCCCATTATTCAGTTCAGATTTTGCTAGCTTCCCCTCCCCACTGAAAGCTACGCTCTGCACTCTATAATCCACAGCTTCAGATACAGTCACTAACAAAAGTGACTTACCAGACTCATGCCCCCAAACCACAATGGTTATACCTACCACGACCACTAACAAATTCTATTATTTGCTAAAACCTGTTCCTTTAGTGTCTCATTCATTTGGTGGTATTTTAAAACATATTTTAATGATCATTCAAGCATAAGTTAGTCATTATCCTTTGACACATTTTCTGTTTATGGCCACCTCAAACAGGGCTAGCGCTATGGTGAAACCAAGTTTTCCTGGGTTTCATTGCACCCAGCCCGGGTTTCCTGGCCTACTGGGCCAGCCTGTATGTAAGTGCTACAGGTACAAGAACAAACCAGTAAGTGCTGCCTCTTTTCCTAAGCATTAGAGGTACAACCACTGTCCTACCTATATTTTGCTTTCAAAACTCTCACATTAGCTTTAAAACCTGTCAGTTGTCAAAGTGGATTACTTCTTTCTCTGCAAGTCAACCCACCAAAACTCATGCTTCCCTCTTGCAGGATCTTGCACTTATCTTTTTCACTTCACTGGGGCTATGGCAACACACTTTCCTTCAGCCTGCCAGACCTCCAGCAGACATGTAATGTTCATAATTATTATTATGCTTAACAATGCAGCAATTTCCTTTGAAAGTAACATGGCAGCAGTAACAAAATCTACCAAAACATTTCCTATAGTATACCCATTTAAAAGAATTATTAACTCATTTAGTTTTTCAGATCGCAAAAAAGCAACAAATTTTGAAGAAGTATAACTACTGAATTCTTCTTCCAGATCTTTTTGTTAAATAAACTGTAAAATGAAACGCAATCCATGAAATGAAACTAGTGAAGTGTTCAATGTGCATGTCTTATCTCCTCCAAATTTAAGAAACAGAAAATCATAACTCACATCTAATTAGTAACTGATGTTCTAAAAATACAGTTCAGTTTCTTGAATCCTCTGGACCTTAATACTCATTTATCAGTTTAAAAAACAAATGACAAAATACCCAGCAAGTGAAGACTCTGTGTCCTGTAGGTGTTCTTTTTTCAGGGAGTCATCTCTCAAGCTTTCATCCTGTGATTCTTCTCTCACATCTTCTGAAACATGTCCATGTTCAACATTGCGACTCATGTCTAATTCTTTTCGATTTGGATGTTTCCAGTCTCTTTCTCTCCCATCAGATCCACTCCACGATGATAAACTTTCTTCACTGCTCTCTGTAGGTTTTCGAAAACCACAATGCACAGAATTCTGAGCAACCAGGGCTGAAGATGAACTAGACGGTTCAAAGTTCCTGCTCTTGCTATGAAATGACAGCTCTTCATCGTCAGAGGGTCTTAAGAATTTCGGTCTCAAATTTCCAAGAGAAGAAAACTCTTGCTTTTGCCTTGGATTGGATTCTTTTCTACATGTTTCTAAAAACCCAGACCTATTATCTTTTTCAACATCACTAAACCTATCTTTATTGACATTATTTGCAGTATCTGTTACACTGTATCTATCTCGTGAACTTTTATTATATTTTACCAAGTATGATTTTCTACTTTCTTGACTGCTTTGTGTTCTTTCTGAGCACGTTGGTTTCCTCCACCGTTCTCGTCTACAATCTTCTTTCGTAAATGCAGTTTTTTCAGCTTCTTTTAATTTCAACTGAAATGCTTCCACTGACTACAAAGGAGAAAAATTAAACAGGATATTTAAAATTAAAAATGGCTCAGTGAGTTGCACCCCACGTGCCACTGTCAAATCTATATTTCAAAAAGATTAAAAATATGCATTAAAAATAAAACTGAACAAGTTCTCAAAGGAAATAAAGGTGTATATTTTTGTGATTTTGGAGATGGTCAAGGCCTGTCAAAGAATTAAGAAGAACATTAAGTCATGAAAGAAAAAGCTGAAAAAATATTTTAAATGTATCCACAGCAAATATATACAAAGTAAAAAAAAACATGAAACTAACAGGAAGAAATTTGAACAGATTTATTAAAAGGTCTTAAATCAATATCCCAAAAGAAAAATGGGTAAATACTATCAATAATCAAATCAAATGGCCAAAAAAATTGAAAAAATATTCCAGTTTACTAGTAAACAAATGTACAAAAATAAAAGCAAAGAAAAACATTTATTTACCAAACATAGTAACACAGACTATAAAGAATGATAATCCTACTCTTGAAAATCATGTGCTAAGTCATTTTAATTGGTCTAATTTCTTCAACTTTCTGTAGAGAAATTTCACAATATATATCTCACTTTAAATGTCTCAATGCTTTAAAATAGCAATTTCACTTTTTAGTAATGCATTAAAGAAAATAACTAAATGCACTGAAAGAGCCGGTCAGCACAGCGCTGTTTAACAGCGGAAAAAATAAAAACATCGAAGTCCCTCCATTGACAATTAAATAGATAAACAGCAGTAAAACCATATAAATATATATGTAAATATTAAGAGGCCATTAACATGTATATATTTACTGGCATCCAACTATGTCTATTTTAGTAAGTGAAAGAAGTAGGATGCATTCTATAAGCCTGCTTTTATAAAACTGTTTATTTAAAAAGTATACAAAAAACAAAAAAACCTGAAAAATATGTCAAAATATTAACAAAGATTCTATTAAAATAAAGAATAAATTTTCTTTCTTTGTCTATATTTTCAAAATCTTACTCCTTTCTAAACCTTTTCTCTGAAATTAAAAAAAAACAGGACATCAAAAGCTACTGAAACAGAAAGAACATCCACACTTGGTGAATGAGGGAGTTTGTTCTAAAATATCATATATTGCTGCACAACTCCACTGCTTTACACACACACACACACACACACACACACACACACACACACACACACACACACACAACCCCCCAATCATTTCATGATGCATGTAAGTCAAATCATTACGCTGCACACCTTAAGCTCATGTAGCGCTGTATGAAAAGTGTATCTCAACAAAACTGGGAGGAAAATAAGTATCACATTTTAAAAGCAAACAAAAAAAGGGTATACACACTCTCTTTAAAAAAAAAAAACAAAACTGGTATATTCTAAAACTCTGGAATGCAACAGAAACTCTGGAACAAACCAAAATCTCTGAAATATACCAAATTTTCAAAAGTGGTAATGCCCAGAGGTATTCTACAGAGGCTTCTGCAGTATTCAGATTTTCTCACAATGAAAAAAAGGTTGCTTTTACATTAAACATATGCATACTTCAATTTCACATACTTCAGTTTTATATTCATTATGCCAATATAAATATGCTATATAAGTTTACATAAAAATGAAAAGCAAAAAATGGCTTCAGCAATATATAACTTGATATTAAATGTCAGTTCAATTCAAAAGTGTTTCCCAGCAAAAAAAACCGACAGACACACAATTTCTCATATAACTCTGAAAATAATATGTATCTCCTTAATACCAATACTCACCCCATATCTTTCAGCTACAACATCTTCAAAATTTCTATTTTGTTTCTCAGCTTGTTCCTTCATTCTTTGGTAAGACTTCCTTAGCCAGCTTAAACCACCATCTTCTACTACTGAAATTAAATTCCAGTATTAAATGTTAGTTATACTTTTCATGTGGTTATGACAGAATTAATATTTATTGCTACTACAATTATTTCTAAAGTATGAAATTGAATATTACTCCTTGAACATATAAAAATAGTAAGTGTTTTATAATTCAACATATATCTGAGCACCTATAAATGCAAGGTATAATTTTACAATTATGAGAAAGGAAAAAAAATAAAACTATCCTCAAAAAAACTGCAATCTAAGAGAATAAGGATAAAAGGACATAAGTAATTATAACAAAGATAATATTTGATAAATATTATAAAAAGCTATAGAGTTATACAAAAATGAGAAAAGGGAGGGATTATTTATAAATGTGAGGTAAGGGAAAATGTCACAAACAGGCTTAAAAAATGAGATGAATTTCTACAAAGATAAGAGTAGGCAGGGTATTCTCAGAAATAAAGAATAAAGGTGTACACAGAGGGGAAAAAAGCTACCTCAGATATAGCACAAGGAACAAATAAAGAAATTATAATCATGTGGAACCACATTAAACCAAATTACTCTCCTTTAGTTGTGATTACCAACTCTGAAAAACTGAATGAACTTTATAAATGCTTGTATTTCCTTCTACATACATCACACTTCTGATTTTTGTAAAGAAGAAATCTAATCAATAAGTAAGTCAAAACTGTTCCTGATTTTCCTTGTTCAAAAATCAAACTACTTTTCATCTCCCAGCTGTATAACCAACAAAAATACACACACGGAGACCCTAAAAGACATGTAGGAGAATCTTCATAGCACAAAAATCTGCAGTAATCCCAGCCAAGAAACAGCCCAAATGTCCATCATCAGTAAAATGAATCTGTATTGTAGATTATGATGTATATTCCTAAAATAGACTGCTATACAGCAATGAGAATGAATGACTATAAATACACACAACAACATGAATGAATCTGAAAATGTGGACAAAAGTAGCAGGAAACAAAAGAGGACAAGTGCATGATTCCAGGAAAAGCTGACTTTCGGTGCTAGAACCCTTCGGGCTAAAGCACAGTGACTCGAAGAGCCACACAGGGAACTTCTGGGATGCTAACAATGTTCTGTTTCTTAAACTGCATGTTCATTGCACAGATGTTTTCATTTTGTAAAAATACAGCTGACCCTTGAACAACATGTTTGAACTATGCAGATTTACTTACACGTGGATGTTTTTCAATAGGAAATACTACAATACGACACAATCTGGAGTTGGTTGGATCCATGGTTGGTTGAATCCACGGACACAGAGGGCCAGCTCTAAGTCATATGCAGATTTCAACTGTGCAGAGAGGGTAGGTGCCCCTGACCCCCATGTTGTTCAAGCGTCAACTGTAATCAGTCTGTATACTTATGATTTGTGTACTTTTCTATATATGTGTTAATTGTCAATAAAAAGTTTACTTGAAAAAATAGATTTTTCAATTCTGAAATTAATTCTAGTTCCTCATTCAAATCTCATAAGTTTATTTTCATTAAGCAATCTCTTCTAAGATAATGGGTCTTCCTTTACAGGTCTAAAATACTTTGTACTTCAAAATCCAGATCTCTAGGTAACTCAGTAATTCACTTTTCACTCAAGTTTAGTTTACTCTTGCTCTTTTTTCTTATATATTCTATGAGTTCAAAATTAACAATGCAGCTACTCAAGGAAGTTAGTCTAAATCTGCAATTTACAAAGTGATAAGAGAAACCCATTGTAAATAATACCTATGTTAATGTTCCAGCTATATAATTAAATCTTTTATTCCAAGGAGTTATCTGTGAAACTGATAAACTGATGGGCGTAGTGAAAATTTTAATTCACACACATGGAAGTCTCATAGAAATGAGACCTAAGAAGGGACCAAAGCAGGCAATTTTTTATACTTTTTAGATAGAGAAACAATAATCTATAAGGAATTGACAGGACACCAAAAAAAAAACCAAAACCAACAACAACAACTCAGGCTTGAGTGCTTGCTTAATTAGTGGAAAATCTAAACAGAGCTCGGGTTTGAGGTAGTAAATTCAAGAAGCAACAAGGCCTGTATGTAATAGGCTTCTTGGCCTCGAATTCCCTATCTTTGATAAGAATGTCTTTCTACCTCCAGATACAGGAACTGCATCTTTCATATGAGATTTATTCCGTTTTTAAGGAGACAGAGAGGAAAGTCAAAGTGTCCGTCTTGCATCAGCTCTTTCTTAAGTACCTTTAATTCAAAATAATCAGTATACCATTGAGGTACATGCTGGGGAAACCTACCCTAAACCCCAACAATGGGAATAATGAAATATTTTTAACAAGAGAAGTAACCAAATTTAATATTTAAAAAGCAAACAAAAATATCAGTTTGCAGTACCATCTATCATGAAATTCAATCCAATTAATATTTTGTGAATATTTACTATGAATATGAAAAGTTGTTAAACTGAGAAGGAAATAAAAACATGATAAGGGGATAAAAACATGGGTGAAGGGGGTATATATTTATTATAAAATAAAGAATAAATAAATCTTAAAAAAAAAATCATGAATAAGGTATGGTCCCTGTCCTCTATCTGAGATAAAGATATATCAAATATAGTAACTTCATTGGTATGGAACAATTACTATCTATTTGTATCTGAAATCTAAAAATTTAAGAGACTGAAGTATATGCTTCCATAATTAAAAGTTACACTGTTATAGACAAAATACAACCAAATGAATTGGGCTACTTTCCTCATTTTTCTCAGAAAACAGGATAACATAAAAATAGCAGCAAACTAAATATCAGGAGACCTAGATTTTAGTCTTGCTGTTATTACCAGATAGTTGTAAGATCTTAAGCAAGTCATTATTTCTTTGAACTTCTGCTTCTTTGTCTGTAAAATATGGCAGTTGATTTAAACTATCTTTGAAATTTCTTCTCAAAAGTTTCTATAAGAAAAAGCCAAAATATAAAGAGGGGAAAAAAAATATGTTCAGATGAACAAAAATATATAAAATAATAGAAGGCATTTTTAAGAATTTCTACTAACTACATGGTAACAGACATAGTCTTCTAATGAAGAATCAGGGTAACTAACCCTGGACTAGAAGACCTGGTTCTAGGACTGCTCACATGCCTTTAGGCAAATTACTTGACCAATCTCAGACTTAGTTTCCTGAAAATTAGGGATGCTCTTCCTATAAAGTTAGGACCTCTACTTTGCTACCCTCACCTGGCTGCTATGAAAATAAGCTGATATAAAAATGTGCCTTGTAAATTTAAAAATTGTACAAATATTCCCATTACTAAAATATGATTTAAGGTAACTCTGTATGGACACTGAAAACAATTTACTTACTTTTCAATTTAATTTTCTCTAAGGAAAAAAAAATCAGGAGTAACCAATTAATTATTGTATATATGTGGCATCTCAATCATTACAATAAAAAAAAAACTTGATAAAATCTTCCCAAATCATTTCATCACAAGGACAAGTATTTGACATCACCATCATTACTGAATATTTACTATATTCCAGATACCATGCTAAAAGATTTTCTCATTTATTCCTCACAATAGCCATGTAAGACAGCTCATGCCATTATTTCCTACATGTTGTAAACTGGGCTCAGATAGGTCAGGAGACATTCCTCAAATCACAAAACTAGTAAGTGGAAATGCCAAAATTCTAATCCCAAGAAGTCAAATTCCACAGTCTAAGTCCTTAAGAACACTGCGTCACCTCTCTGTACCTCCTTCATATCGCTGCTGTAACACTTGCAGGCGCCTCTCAGCTTCAGCCCTGCCGCTGGTCTGAACAGAATCGCTACGCTGCCTGCACCTGCCTGCCTGCCTGCCAAAAACCTGCAGACCATTTTTTAAACTTAATTTCAACTCTGGGATCTGAACCCCTGACAGACAGAGGCTTTCTATCATTCTTCCTCCTTTTAAATAAACATAGTATGAGACAGAGAAATGGTGAGATGATGTGAAGGGCAAGGGAGAAAGGCTTTCCAGAACCTTTACGTGAGGCCCTTTTCTCCTCGTGTCTTTGATTCCGCTGGTTCAGCCCACTGGCAGATGCTGCGTAAGGCAGAACTTGGGCCTTCTCCGATCAGTAAAGTTAAGGACCTGGTAACTACAAATGCTCAAAGGCAGGACTTGTCAGTTCTAAGTTTTCCCCACAGATGATTTTACTGACTGTCCTCTGACAGCAGAGATGGTGAAAGCTTTGATTATAAAATCAGCCCTATGCAGTAACAGTTCACTGAGCAAACTTGTGCTCCCCAAACAAGTTTCTAAAAAGACAGTATTTCAACAAGACCTTTGTATGATTACGTGCATTATTACATAGCCCAGCAGAGACATTTCTGCCCATGCTGAAAGGCAATAAAGAAAATGTTGTAATTACTAATAACTTCAGTAAAATTAACAAGTACAAATTATAAAGGAACCTAGAAGAGGCTCCAGGGACAGCTCCATAAAATACAAAAGAACCTGACAAATGGCCAGAAAATACACAAACTACATATGAAAAGCAGGAAAACGTTCTGATTAATCACTAGGATAAAAAGACAACAATTTATACTACTACGCTGCGTGTACTGGGTTAACTGTAATTAAATAACTTCTCATTGAGTTTCAGTGTAACACTTAATTGGCATATAAGTACTTTTTAAATTATGATGGAAGGTATGATTATAAGACAAATACTTTGTCTCCATCTGCTAGAAAGTAACAGCACTATCCTAAGGTCAACACAAGTTTTATAAACGCTGGCAAAGTAAGAATTTCTGAAGATATGAAATCATATTTTTTAAATATTAAAATGTTTTAATGTTTAAATATTTAAATAATGTATAAATATTAACACATCAGTGTCATGAAATGAAATTTTCATTTCACAGCCTTAATACTTTTTACATTTTGTTAAAGAATGTAACAAATCAAAGCATTATATCCATATACATTATTATATCTTAAAATGATGCTTTTCATGAATCCATTCAAAATATAAACTCAAATATGAAAACATTATAGACAATTAAAATATTTAATCAATTTATTCCCATAATATAGTTAAAATAATCTTCCCAAGTATTAATAATTTAAAGAAGGCCTTACAACACTACAGATGTTTTATCAATGCTTTCCCATATATAAATTGAAATTTTAGTAATAATCCATAGATGCTTATAATATGAAAACAGACTTCACATCAGATAATCAATATATTTCATTGTTTTACAAATATATAAACAGAGATTTCCAGACTTGAACAAAATTATAGCACTGAGCAGAAATATTTAAATAACTAGCAATAAAATTTAATGTAATACATCTCAAAATCTGATTTAATTATTATTCATTTTTGGAATTCATAATATACCTTGCCAATCTACCAACAAATTCAAGTCATTCCCTGAGGAATATCAAGTTATAAGAAACGCCTGTATGGCTACAACCAAAATACAAAGATACCTTTAGTAACTGATGGCACACTGCAGTCTTCTGGGGGGAGACCTGTCCCACCATCCTTCCAGTATGGGTTCAATTCTCTTTCCAGCAGCCTGGACTGGGACAAAACATTTTCAGAGGTCACAATTTTAAAATAACCCCACCATAAAATATACTAATAAATTAAAAATCTGAAACTCAATTAACAATTGTAACCTTAGGCAAATATTTAAAGCACTCTTAAGGCATGTTCTTTTGCAACTTGCAGGAAATAACGTCTAAATTAACATTCACTCAATGCTTTTATTCAATGCCTACCATGAATCAGAACGGTGCTAGATGCAGAAGATATAACAGTCAATATGCCTAACTAGCCCTCGCTAGCTTATGAGACAGAAAGGAATACAGACAACATACAAGTAACAGACAAGCGCTTTGAAGACAGAAGTGGAGTGTTAAAGCCATACACAATTCAAACGCCTCTCATGTTGACAAATCAAAGAGTTCCTAGAGGAAGTAATATGAGTTGTATCAGACCTAAGGATGAACAGGAATTAGCCAGTTTTCTTTGTGAAGAAAGAGCATTAAGATGCTCCAAGTAAAGGAAACCCCAGAGGAAGGAGAAAGCAGAGCAGTTCTTAGGGAACTGGAAGTAATTCAGACATGCTGAAACTCAGAAGCCTGAGTGCGTAGTGATGAGAGATGAGGCTGCACGGTAATCAGGGCCTAGGCCAGGAGCCACTCTGCGCTTAGGGTAATGGTGAGGCATAAAGATGGGCAGCTTTGTTTTACACAGAGAGTAAACTGGTTTCAGAATGGAGAAAAAACTGGAGAAGATTAACATTAGAGGCAGGAAACCAGTCAGAAGACTGTGCAATCCGGAAAGAGATGACAGCAGCCCAGTCATGATGCAAGTGTCTACTGTGTCCCGGGCTCTATGCCAGGCACTGAGGCTACAATGAATAAGCCAGGCGTAGTCCCTGCCATTGAAGAGACAATGGTCTAGAGAAAGGGGAGAGACAGGCAATGTTAATACAGATGCGTGCAGTGAAAGGAAAGGGTGCTGCAGACACACTGTACCAGGGGCATCCACATTGACTTAGGGGGTCAGAAAATGCTTCTTAGAACTAATAACGGTAATGATTAGAACTAATAATGCCAATTAGGTAGAGAAGAATGGAAAGAGTTAATTAAATGTTAGTTTCCAGTTGTATGAACCAAACTTTCAAAACAAAAATGCTACATTAAAAAAATTGTTTTAAGTGTTTAAAACGTATTTATGAGTTGACAAAACAGTACAGAATCTTCAAAGAATGAAATCTAAGTTAAAGGTTAACTTAGAGAGATGGGCAAAACAGTAAGGATCTGACTTATTTCTGTTAGTGTATAGAAGACTGTCACCCCCCTTTTGTGTACACAGATTCTGTCGGCTCCCTTTTTAGTCTACTATAAAATTCCATAGTATCTACAATCAAGAAATTCCTTCCAGTGGTCTTATTTGGACACTCAAAGAGATACATATCAGACACTCAACAGGATAACAAAGACTGAAGTTAAATACTGAGGAGGGCAATTCACAATAGGTAGGACAAATTATGAGATACTGTCTAGAAGTACAAGAAGACTGAATGTATAGAGAACTACTATGAATCAGTAAGAAAAAGACAACCCCAGAACAAACATAAACAAAATATAAACAACCAGTTCATAATATAAGAAATCTGAATGACAAAAAAAACTCTCCTTGTAATCAGAGGAATGAATATTAACACAATGAAATACCATTTCTCACACATTAATTAGCATGACAAAAATTTTAAAGTTTGGCAATTCAGATAATAAGTATGGTAAAGAAATACGCATTGTTGGGATACTATAAATTAATATAATCTCTTTGCAAGTATCTGTAAAACAAGATAGGTGCAAACTTTTATAACTTAGCGATCCCACTTCTAAATATGCACTACGGAGAAAATCAGCACTGCGTGTAAGTTTCTAAGAGTGAAAAACAACAAATAATGTAAATGTTCATAGATATCCAAATGGCTATTTACAGAATGGCAGAGTTAGATGATGAAAGACTACACAGTGATTAAAAGGGAGAAATGGAAATAAAATATATCAACATGAATCAATCTCTAAAACATGCTCAGACCTTCTAGTCAAGTGGTTTATTAAAGTTCAATTCATGTCACCATGTGTCTCTCTGCTCAGGACCAACAGAAAAGATATAGAAAATATAAAACATGTTTGTATTCAAAACAAGATAAACATCTCTGTGGACCAGAAACAGAACAGAAATGCAAAGTGGTAAACAGAACTGAAGCCACATGCCTACTGGGCTCTATGTGAAGGCAGAAAATGTTAATCCTTAGTTCAATTTCTGTAAGATAAAAAATACTAAGTGTTCCAGCTGAAACAGAATGGAACCAGTCTCACCACATGAAGTCAAGGACTGGAGTGGGGAGATGTCCCGCTTGCGAAAGAAGGTTGAACAATCGGTATGTACCTCCCTCTGCTATAGACTGCTTCTATAGGAATGTGCTATAGATCTACAGCTTACAGCACAATGAAGATGTAAGAAGCCAAGAAGACATGGACAAAGACATGAGCATTGGTTTTCAAGCTTTTTTTTGGACCCTAACCCAAAGAGAGATTTTGTGTGTGTATGTGCGTGCACCTAAAAAAACCCCATATATTCATTACATATAATACATGCTAATATTTTATATTTTTAAATGCTGGTTGCAATAAGTTGATTCTTGACTCACATTATGAAAAACGCTACCATAAAACACAAAAGAAATAATATCCTCAATATAAAGAAGAGATGAAATCAACATGCTTTAACACTGAAGCTTCAGATAAGGACCATCATTTTAGCCTTCCTGTTATCATTTTATCCTCACTGCCATTGTAAGAATTAAAATTTAGTTCCAAGGTAAGGGCCATATTTCTCTCAAAATAAATCAAACGTTAATCATGTGTTAAGAACATGATGATGTGGGAAGAGGAGATCAAGATGGTGGAGTAAGAGGACGTGGAGCTCACCTCCCCGCAAGAACACATCAAAAATACGTGCACATGTGGACAAATTCTCAAGGAAAACCAAATGGAGGCTGGCAGAAAAGATCCTATACAAACAAGGGTGCAAGAAAGATCCACCAAGAATCAGGCAGGAAGGGAAGAGAAGCGATCAAGCCAGGACCTGTGACCCTTGAAGGGGACACAGATGAGGAGGGAGATTACATGGGCTCACAGATCCTCCTGGGGAGTGAGCAGTTCAAGCCACATATTGGGTGCCCTAGCCTGGGGTCCAGTGCCAAGAAGACAAGTCCCCTTAGCTTGTTTGACAACCAGTGAGAATAACAGGAGTACTGCAGAAAACCCTAGATTCCGCTCATGAAGTCACACACACGTTCGACTACTACCAAAACAAGGCAGCAGAAGCAGACTGAAACTGCCTAGGACTCTAGCCAGTTTCCTGTAACACCCTCAGCCCATGCCCCAGACTGAGCCAAGGGCCCGCTCCAGCCCCACTTGCTCCACAGCACAGCTCCGCACTGGGGCAAGGGCTGCCACACCCAATGAATGCCCGTTGTGAGAAATGAAGCCTGCCTGTACTTGGAAAAGCATCTGAATGGAGTGAAGGCAGCCAATGCAGGTGCTTGGAGAGGCAACGCATGTGGAGCAGTCTGTAACTCTGACTGAGCCAGGACCACTACAGCACGCACCCTGGCCCATGCCAAGTGCCCACTACAGCCCCTCTTCCCACACCAGGCAGCTCAAAACTGGGGCAAGGGCTGCAGGGCTGAGGGTAGTATGCGGTTTTGAGGAAAAGATCTAACCAGATCCAGAATGGCATCTGAATGGGGCAGGGACAATCACTGCAGTTGATTATGGAAGCAGCCCATTGGATAAGGTCAAGAACTCAGACTAGGGTCCAGAGCACCACAGCCCACGCCCGATCCATGCTGAGCACCAACTCTGGTCCCTCTTGTTCCAGCACTGGTCCTCTCTGGGGCAAAGTACTGGTGCTAGGAGCGAAAAAAGTACACACTAAAAGGGAATGGAGCCAGCTCACTCCCAAACCTCAGGGCTTCTGCTCCAGGAACTTGGGCCCTACCCCACCCCCAATAGGGTGGTACTGGTCACTGAGCAAAGGAGAACCACAGGCTTACATCTGGCTCTGACTCTAGTCCTTCCATCTTCCAGTCTCACCTTCTACCAAGGTGATAACTGCCAGCACATCCTGGGGAAACATATAACTCTTGCTCAGATCAGATCCAGCTCTCCCACCAAAGTCACTGGGCACACAAAGACTGCACTGGGATGCTCCCATATAAAGATACTCCTTCAAGGTCAGAATAGGTAAATGTTTCACCTAATTTCACAGACAAAGAGAAAGTTAAGCAAAATGAGAAGACAAAGGAATTTGTGTCAATTGACAGAACAAGAGAAAAGCCCTGGGGGAAAAGAAACTAACAAAAATAAGTAACTTACTATACAGAGAGTTCAAAGCAGCAGTAATAAGAATATGAATAAATTAGGGGAGAGAATAGATGAATGCAGTGAGAATTTTAGAAAGAAACTAAAAACCATTTTTAAAAAAGAGAACTGAAAAACATATTAACTGAAATGTAAAACACACTAGAAGGAATTAACAGCAGACTAACTGATACAGAAGACTGCATGAATGATTCAGAAGATGCTGTAAAATTAACTCAATCAGAACAGCAAAAAGAAAAATAAGTTTTAAAAAAATGAGAATAGTTTAAGGGATCTCTAAGACCAAGCATATGAACATTCACTTACAGGAATCCTAGAAGGAGAAGAGTGAGGAGTTAGAAAATGTATTTGATGAAATTATGGCTGAAAACTGCCTGAACCTGAAGAAGGAAACAGAAATCCCGATAAGGAAGAACAGAGGATCCCAAACAAGATGAACACAAACAGACCCACACCAAGACACATCATGATTAAAATGGCAAAAGATAAAAAGAGAATTCTAAAGGAAGCAGGAGAAAAACAAAGAGTCATGTACAAGAGAATTGCCTATCAAATATCAGCTGATTTTTCTGCAGAAATCTGCAAGCAGAAGAGAGCAGCATGACATATTTAAAGTGCTGAAAAAGAAAAACCTGCAACCTAGGATACTCTACCGAGTGAGATTATCATTTAGAATTAAAGGAGACATAAAGAATTTCTCAGGTAAGCAAAAAAATAAGAGATCATCCATACTAACTCAACTCTAGAAGAAATGTTAAAGGGTTTTCTCTAAGTGGGAAAGAAAAAAACTACAAGCAGCAAGAATCTGTAGGGAAGGAAAAACCCCAAAGTAAAGGCAAATATATAGTAAAAGCTATGGATCAATCACTTAAATAGGCTATTACTAAGCTTAGGCCAAAAAATAGTAAAATCAACTGTAACAAAATAAATAGTTAAAGGGTAAAAATGAATATGTAAAATATGACACCAAAAACACAAAATGTGGAGGAAGGGATTAAAAAATGTAGATCATTTAGAATGTGTTTGAACTTATAAGACTACCAGTTTAAAAGTTAGTAATAGTTATAGGTCAACATATATGAACCATATGGCAACCACAAATCAAAAACCTACAATATATACAAAAAACTTTAGAGAAAAAGGAACAGAGGCATACCACTAAAGAAAATCACGAAGTCACAAGGGAAGAAACTAAAAGAAGAAAAGAAACTAAGAAGAACTACAAAAACAACCAGAAAACAAGTAACGAAATGGCAGTAAGTACATACTTATCGATAATCACCTTAAATGTTAATGGACTAATTGTTCCAGTCAAAAGATATATAGTGGCTGACTGGGTTAAAAAAAACAAGACCCATCCATATGCTTCTTATAAGACACTCAATTCAGAGATAAAGACACATGCACACTGAAAGTGAAGGGTAGGAAAAAGATATTTCATGCCAATGGAAACAATATGAAAGCAAGCAATACTCATTTCAGACAAACTTTCAAACAAAGTCTGTAACAAAAGACAAAGAAGGGCATTATTAATGAGAAGAATTTCAATACTAGAAGAGAATGTAACACTCATTAATATGTATACACATAACATATGAGGACACAAACATATATAAGCAAATATTAACAGACATAAAAGGAGAAATTGACAATAATAAATAACAGCTGGGGACTTTAGCACCACACTTACATCAACGAACAGATTATCCAGACAGAAAAACAATAAGGAAACAGTAATCTTAAATGATACTTCAGACCAGTTGGACGTAATAGATTTCTACAGGAAATTCCATGCAAAAATAGTATAATACATATTCTTTTCAAGTGCATATGGAACATTCTCCAAGACAGATCACATGGCAGGCCACGAAATAAGTCTCAACTAAATTAACTGGATAGAAATTCTATCGAACAGTTTTTCCACCCATAGGCATGAAACTAGAAATCAATTACAAGAAGAAAAATGAAAAAAATACAAAATGTGGAGACTCATCAACATGCTACTAAAAAAACCAATGAGTCAATGAAGAAATCAAAGAGGAAATCAAAATAACCCTGAGACAAATGAGAAAACACAACTTTCCAAAATATATGGGATGTGGGAAAAGTAGTTCTAAAGGGAAGTTTATAGCAATATAGATCTACCTCAAGAAACAAGAAAAATCTCAAATAAGCAACTTAGCCTACAATAAAGAGCAGACAGGAAATATATAAAACAGAAAAAAAAGAAAGAAAGAAAAAGAAAAAAGAAAAGATCAATGAAACCAAGAATTCATCTTTTGAAAAGATAAACGAAATTGATAAGCCCTTATGCAGGTTCATCAAGGAAAAAGAGGACACAAATAAAATGAATGAAAGAGGAGAAATAACCGATCTCACAGAGATACAAAAAAATCATCAGAGAATACTACGAACAATTAATATGCTAACAAATTAGATAACTGAGAAAAAAAATCAGCAAACTTCTAGAAACCCTTACAAGACTGAATCAGGAAGAAATAGACACTATGAACAGAAAGATCCCTAGCAGTAAAACTAAATTTGGGGGGCGGGGGGGGGGAACCTCCCAGCAAACAAAAGTCTAGGACCAAATCCCTTCATGGGAGGATTCTACCAAACATATATGGAGGAGCTAATATTCATACCTTCTCAAACTACTCCAAAAAGATGAATAGGAGGGAACACTCCCAAATTCATTCTGTAAGGTCTACATTACATTGATATCAATATCAAAGACAATACCAAAAAAAAAAAAAAAAAATTACAGGCCAAAATCTCTGATGAACAGCGATGCAAATATCCTCAATAAAATAACAGCAAAGGAAATTCAACAATATATAAAAAGTGTCATACACAATGATCAACTGAGATTTATTCCAGGATATAGGGATGGTTCAATATTCACAAATTAAGTAATGTGATACATCATATTAATAAGAAGAAGGATAAAATCACATGATCATCTCAACAGACACAGAAGAAGCATTTCACAAAATTAAACATCCTTTCATAATAAAACTTCTCATCAAAGCTGGTATAGAGGGAAAATCTCTCAATATAATAGAGGTCATTTATGACAAATCCACAGCTAACATCAGCTTTTCCTCTAACACCAGGAACAAGACAAAGATGCCCACTCTCACCACTTTCACTCAACATAATAGTGGAAGACCTAGCCACAGCAATCAAACAAGAAAAAGAAATAATGACATCCAAATTGGAAGGGAAGAAGTAAAACTGTCACTATTTGCCTATGACATGATACTATATATAGAAAATCCTGAAGTCTCCACCAAAAACTAGTAGAACTAAGAAATGAAATCAGCAAAGTCACAGGATTAAGATTAGCATACAGATAACTGTTGCTTTTCCATACACTAATGATGAACCATCAGAAAGAGAATTCAAGAAAACAATCCCATTTACAATGGCATCAAAAGGAATAATATACCTTGGCATAAACTTTACCAAGGAGATGAAGGACCTACACTCTGAAACCTACAAGAAAATGATGAAGGAAATTAAAGATGATACAAAGAAATGGAAAGATAGACCATGTTCATGGATTATTAGAATTAATATTATTAAAATGTCCATACTAACCAAAGCAATCTATAGATTTAATGCAATCTCTATTAAAATACCCGTATTAAAAATCTAGAACAAATAATCTGAAATTTTATATGCAACAACAGAAGATCACAAACAGCCAAAGCAATCTTAATAAAAAAGAACAAAGCTGGAAGTATCATGCTCCCTGACTTCAGATGATACTAAAAAGCTACAGTAATTAAAACTGTATGTGGGGGGTATAGCTCAGTGGTAGAGTGCATGCCTAGCATGCACAAGGTCCTAGGTTCAATCCCCAGGACCTCCATTAAAAAAATAAACCTAATGACCTCCCTGCCCCCCTCAAAACAGACAAAAAACAAACAAACAAACAAAAAAACCCCACATAAATAGACAAAACAAACAAAGAAAAAAAAAACAGTATGGTACTGGCACAAAAACAGACACACAGATCAATGTAGCAGTACTTACAGATAAGAAAAGAACCCACCCACCTGTGGCCATAATTTATGACAAAGGAGACAAGAATATACAATGGAGAAAAGACAGTCTCTTCAGTAAGTGGTGCCAGGAAAACTGGACAACTACATATAAAAGAATGAAATTAGAACATTTCCTCACACCATATACAAAAATGAGCTCAAAGTGGATTAAAGACATAAATGCAAGAACAGAAACCTGAAATCTCCCAGAAGAAAACATAGGCAAAACACTCTTTACAATAAATCGCAGCAATATTTTTTAGATCTATCCCCTCAGGTAAAGGGGAAAAAAAACAACAATAAACAAATGGGCCTTAATTAAACTTAAAAGCTTTGGCACAGCAAAGGAAACCAGCAACAAAAACAGACAGCCTACTGAATGGGAGGAGATATTTGCAAATGCTGTGACTGATAAGGGATTAATATCCAACACATATAAATGGCTTATACAACTCAACATCCAAAAAACCCAAACAACCCAATTAAAAAATGAGCAGAAGACCTGAACAGAAAGTTTGCCAAAGACAACATACATATGGCCAAAAGGCACATGAAAAGATACTCAGTATCACTAATCATCAGAGAAATGGAAATCAAAACCAGTGAGATATCACCTCACACTTACCAAAATGGCTATCATCAAAATACCATGTTTCTATTCTCCATGGTGACACAGAGAAAAGGGAACCCTAATACACTGTTGGTGGGAATATAAATTGGTACAGTCGCTATGAAAAACAGTATCAAGTTTCCTCAAGAAAACTGAAAATAGAATTACCATCTGATCCATCAATTCCACTCTGAGTATGTATCCAAAGAAAATGAAAAGAGTAATTTGATCAGATATCTGCGTCCCAGTGTTCATAACAGCATTATTCACAACAGCCAAGATACAGAAGCAACCTAAGTATTCATCAATAACTGAATGGATAAAGAAGTTATGACACACATACACACACTGGAACATTACTCAGCCATAGAAGAATGAAATTCTGTCATGTCTAACAACATGGATGGACTTACAGAGTATTATGCTTTAGTGCAATAAGACAAACACTGTAGTTATTAGCTATATGTGTCATCAAATGAATGAAAACAACAAAACAGAAACAGACTCACAGACAGAGAGAACAAACTAGTGGTCACCAGTGAGGAAAGGTAAGGTGGAGGGGCTCAACAGAGGCGGGACATTAAGTTGTAAGAACTACTAGTTTAAAATAAATAGTAGTAGGTGCACTACTACCAGTATAAAATAAATAAGCTACAAGGATACATCGTACAGCACAAGGAAATGCAGCCATCATTTGATAATAACTTTAAATGGAGTATAATCTATAAAAATACTGAATCACTATGTATAATAAAAAAATAAAAATACAGTAAAAATTTTAAATACTGATAAATAAAAATGCTAACTATCATCTGAAGAAATTTAAAAAAATTCAATCATGTGCAGAGCACAACACACTCAAAATCGTATGTAGATGTTTGAAAACCGGCTAGTCTCACTCATTACTCTAGACGCACACAACAATCTGAATTCTTATGTAATTAAAAATCAAAAATGACTGCAGGTTATCATACTTTAGGACTAAATCCAGGGATTTACAGACAGCAAAACAAGTTCATGGTAAAAGAATAGTAAATATTCCTCACTTTCAAAATACAAAAAAATAAAGAAGCACCTACATTTTCCCAAAAAGCTTATCATCTCAGAAGGGAAATTGGATAAGACTCTTAAATTATAGTGCTTTACAGAAAACTGTAAGTACTACAGTAAAGGAACAAATAATGTGCTAGGGAAACATAAAGGAAGAAGAGATTTATTTCAATCAAGGGAAACAGTAAGAATTTCATCATATATATCAAGTTAGGCCTTGAAGGGTAAACAGGATACAGTCATACTGAGCATATACTTAGAAAAATCCAGATGAACAAAAATTCAGACAGGAATCTGCAGAGAAATATAAAGGAAAGTAATTAAACTATTTTGGTTGATGTACAAACTATCTAAGAGAAAGATTCCAATCTAATGTTTCTGGACTCTGTACGTAGGCAGCGTGTGCAGTCTTTAAGAGAGAACAATAAATACAGCACTTTTCTTCTTAATTTAGGCTCTAAACAAGTTAAGAATCACCAAAAAAAAAAAAAAAAAACCCACATAGGAAATAAAAGACAGAAATTACCCTTATTGCTCATGAAGACTAAACTGGAACAGAATTTTTCTTTCAGTAAAAGGCAAATGTATCTGTTAACCGAAGCCCACAATGAGCAGACTGTCCCAGGTGGAGAATGCACTGAACCAACCCTCACTTCACCTCATTCCCCACATGGTCTCTGCAGGCAGTCTGTTCCATAAGCAGGAAAGGCAGGGCTAAGCCAAGTACACATAGTTTATTCTTTGCAAATTTTCCAATAGAAAACGTACTTCATATCCTCAAGGACAGAGTGAGAAAGGAACGTGGCATGAAACACCACTAGCGGAGCTTCATCCACCCAAAAGGAAACACTGTAAGTGGCAAAGACACATGCTCCTGAACTTGAATCACTGAAGACTTCTAAACAGAGTGATACTGTGACAAAAGCTGTACTTTGGAAAAGTTAATCTGACATCAGTTACATGATGCTGAAAAACAAAGAGATCATCATAATTATACACACAAGAGTAAATTAGGGCCTGAACCATAATAATATTTCACCTTAAATGGTTCTTGGTTCCAGGGGCTGTCCTCAGTTGATTACACATATTAACTCAACTCCAGGAGAGATGACATAAATGAGGCAGAGAGGTGAAGACATATGACTAACAGATGGCATTCGAACTAGAGCAGTAGCAGCAAGAATGGAAAAGATGACACAGATGCAAAAGACAAAAAGTACGTAAGCAAATGAGCAGGTCGATAGATGCTGACTTACTTGAATCAGAGAAGTTTATGTAAGAATTCGTAAGAAAAGACTATGTTAATTAGAAAGCCTGTAATTTAGTGCTGGAAAGTTGGTAAAATAAGCATGACAAAGAACTACAGTTTCCTAGGAGTGTAAAGCTGGTTTTACATAACAGTTTCTCTAAGTAAAACTAAGCACTATTTCAAATTTATGAAAGACACTGAAGTTTACTATATTCTTTTGTTTGATACAGAGAACAGGCCTGAATACTTGCAAAACCTAAGCTCATAAGCCAGGGATATCCTAACCGACTAGACCATCTGTGCCGACAAACCGCAGAGCACGATTTCAGAAGCAAGCAGGTGATGACAATAGGTAAAATCAACTTCTAGACTTTAAACTGCTCCTCTTTCTTGCTCTAATATCCACTGGTTATCCCCCTTTGGTACTTTTCCCCTTCCTCTTTTAATACAGTGAGTCACAATTCCTTCAGGTCTACCACTCAGAGACAAAAGTAGTTCACAGAACATGGTAAAGATGTTCCAGAAACCCCTGGCCCCCAGGGTTCCAAACGGAATCGCAACTTAATTATACACCAATACAATTTACCACACCAACATTTTCAGAACTAAAATCAACTGGGAGAGAGAAAAAGAAAAAAGCAAAACACAAAACAACATTGATCACAGGACTCCCATGATCATTCTTTTGTATTTTTCATTTATTTGTCCCTCTAGGCTGCATTCAAGGTAAATTCTGAAAGACCATCTTCTTGTTCATTAACTCTATCTTCAGTTGTATTCAGTCTGCTGCTTTTCGCCATTTATGAGTTTCTAATTTCAACTCAGTATTTTTCATTCCTAAAAGTTCTTGTTGGCTCTTTCTCGTATCTGCCTTCTTACTAACCTTTTATTCCTTATTCATATTTCCTGTTACTACTGTTACTATATAAAGCTATTAAATATTCCAACAGATAAAGCTTTTATGGGTCTGATTCTGCTGTTTACTGTTTCAGATGACTCTCATTCAAGGATGATCCTTACATTTTCATGCATTTTATGATTTTTAGATTATGAACTTAAATGCCACAGAACTAGTTTCTTGGAGACCTTTGAGGCCTAAATTGACACTATGATCCTCTAAAAGGGACTAGTAGTTACATCAGTCAATCACTTAAAGGCACTACCAACTCAAGAATATTTTAAAGTAAATTCTCATCTTGAAGATTTTGGAACCACACAGGTAACGTAGTTCAAAGCCCTTATAAATCCAAGCTATAAACCAAATTCAGTATGTACTCAATCATCTATGCCCTAGATTTATAAATATAATATACATTTAAACTGACTACCCACAGAAAACTTATTTTAAAAGAACTTATATCACATTTCATAGTTGTTTCCATCAATTTTATTAAACTGCAGAAAATAATATCTTACAAGTAAAGTTGAATTTACATTTAAATGTCTTATCAGTTAAAGTCAAATTAGTTAAAAGATTTTAAATATTCTCTTACCTGTTCAAGGGCTTGGGTTTTCTCTTGCTCTATTTTCCTTAGAGTTTCCTTTTCAGCTTTGAGTGATGATGATGACACAGTTTTAACAGACATAAAATCAACAGTCATCCATTCATCCCTCTGTTAAAAAAAAAAAAAGTCACTTCAATCTAAATTAGAACAGCTCTAAACACTTAGTAATAAATCAGAGACTCTGGAGGCACTCAAACCTAGATTAAATCTCACATGGCTATGTAACTTGAAGCATGTTTCTTAGTCTCTCTAAGCCTTTTTCTCTCCCCTGTAAAAATGGGTTAAAATACCTACCTTTCAGTAATATTTTAAGGAGTAAACAAGAAAATTGACTTAAGGCATCTAGCCTAATGTCTGACACACAACAGGCACTCAAACATTACTTCTTTTCACTCTTCTTTCTTCACTGTTGCTAGCAGCGTAAAAATAGCATTTCCCTCAGGCATATGAACTATAACCCAAAATCTGTGAACTATTCAACTGTGAGCACTGCTAAGACAATTATGGCATGAAGTGAACGGAAGGAAAACCTGAGACTGAACTCTGCTCACTGTAGAAAGGTCAGAGGGAACAGCACAAGGTTTCACGTACATAAGGGGAAAACTGCCACCTCCCTAGCAACAGCCAGAGGTAGGAAACCCTCTGAGGGCCGAGAACAGGGAGAAACGCCTACTTTCTCACAGGAGAAGGGCAGCCCACAAGCTCAGCAAAGAGCATTAGTGCTAAAGCTACCCATAAACATACACTGTTTACAAAGTCTAATTTTTTTCTACTGAAGAAATTATAATCATCTTTCATTTTAACACTCATCTACTCTTGTAAGTTCATACTTCTTTACTTAAAATCAAGTGGCTTACCTGAATAAATTGATTGTCTTCGTTTTCTAACTTTTCATCTTTCACTTTCCAGGCCTTTTCCTTGCCAGAAGTTTGGGAGGGAACAGCCTCAACCCACTCATCCTCAGAGCTCTAAGAATAATTAGCATATAAGTAAAATTCTCAAATTTACATACTTTCATATAAAAATTCAATGTGGTTGCAGTCTTCCTCCTTTCCCTCTGCCCTTAAATATCAATGTTGTTTGGGGTTCCATTCTTTGCCCGCTATACCTTTTAATATCTAAACATTCCCCTTGTGTCATTAAATCCACTCTCATGGATTAAACCACCACCAACTGTGCTAATAACTTTCTATTTATCTACCCAAAGTTTCAGTGATTTAAACAACTGCCTATATGTGAATGCCAAGCTTAAGTCAATAAGCAAAAGTAAACCCATCATTTTCTCTACAATACTTGCTCCTCCTCCTGTGTATCTGAACTGAGTTACCTGCCATCAACAATCACCCACTTACCCAAGTCAGAAAGCTCAGGATCGTCTTACCCCTCCTCCCTAAACCTACTATTTTCACTGCCAAAAGACTTCTCAACTATTCCATACAGTGAACACCATGTAATTACCAAGGGAGCTCACCTCTACCCCTGGCCACAGCTGACCGTTTCAGAGGCAGGTAACTGAACGAATTCAATCTTAGTCACTCTCCAGGAATTTGAAACCGAGACTAAATGGTTTACTCTATAACTAAGGAGAATTGGAAAGGCATTGGCAGAGACCACTTCTGTCATAAGGAATATAATTCAGCAAAAAATTATCTGCATTAAGAAAAACAAAAATAGAACTCAGAGGGGGAAAAAAGAAAGATGGCGAGAAGACTCTCAAAAGCATTGATGACTCTCTAATTTCAGCTGCTCCTAAAACCCAGCAGCATTCCAACCAACCCTGTGAGACTCCTGTGCTCCAACAATAAACGCCCCACCTTCCTGAGGGGCAAACCAGCCTGAGACTGGTGTCCATTACCTACAACCAAGAGCCTCTCCTCTCCGTGCTTAAAGCAGCAGCCCTAGATCAGACCCGCTTCTCTCTCACCTGCACAACTGGGAAAACCAAGCTAGTCTCCCGAACTCCAGCCCTCCCTGCTCCCTTTCCTTCTCCAACCCCCACCCTGAATACATTTAGAGTAATATAAAGGTCACATCTGAGCACAGGACTCCTCTTCTATGGCTCCCTATCATGAAGACTATTGTTACTTCTCTTCTTTCCTACCCGCGGAACCCTATTTTATTTGGAGATGTAATGTGCCTCCTTTGCTGGAGAGTGAAGCCTTAGATCAAGTTCACAGTAAGATGGAAATGAAGGTACTGTGTAGGACTTCCTGGAAGTTAAGTTAGGAAAAAAGAGGGCATCCCCCTTCCTGTTATCTACACTAAGAGGCAATGTTTTAAAGATGACAGAGGAGCAAGACTAAAAAGCTTTGTCCCAGAAGACCACACCAGAACTATATTGCCTACCAGGTTTCTTTTATATGAAGGAAAAGTTAACTATTTTTATATTCTACATTTTTATATTAACCAATGGCTATTCTGAGATTCTCTACTAAATACAACTGAACCTGTTAGATGATAAGCTCCCTACTGAATAAATCAAACTTCTCAGTTTACAAGGTCCTATCAACTCTTACAGTTTCACATCCATTCACTCTCCTGTTTTACAATGGAATGCTGTTAAGTTGCTTACAGTTATATTTATACACACACACACACACACTTTTACTCCGTGTTATTTCTTACTTCCATGTCTTTGCTGTCACAATTCTTTCTCATCCTTTAAGTCTCAATTCAAGCATCATTTCCTCAGTAAACCTGCATATGAAATCCCCCTTCCCTTAATACTTTGAAATGCCTTGGCACCATGAGAGTACATACTGAAATTATGTGTCTAATTAGACAATGAGTTCCCCAAAAGTTTGGGGGGAAGAAAAACTCTATATATTTATATTCCCTATGTCTGCAAAAATGGCAAAGAGTTGGCATTCAATAAATGTGTGTCAAAATTAAATGAATCCACTTCTACTCTTCCAAAAGCTCTCGTCAAAAACTTAAGCAGCAGCCTGCATTCAAGCATTAAATACCAGGCACTGAATGAAAGAAGCATCCGTGACACAGTGGGGATTCTTACTAGTCTTTGCACAACAGTGATACCTGGACCATTCCGCACAACGCTCTGCCTCCTTTCTCTTTTCATTAAGTTTGTTGCTAATTTCCACTATTAGTCACTCACCTCACCACTTCATGATTTATATGTTGCTCTCTCCCCATACTATGACCTCATTCTCTTGCTGATTTTAGTTTCAATCTCCCATCCTACTCTGAAGAACTCACAATCAGTGTGCCTCCTGACCTAAGATAGCTTCCAGGACTCTCCTCTCACATGCAGCCATCATAATTAACCACACTCCTAATCCCACCCAACAGTCCAAACCTAAATACAGAACTAAGACAGAAAAATGCTACTATTTAAAATAAATGTACATACACACAAACACACACACACATCAAAGATACTTAAAACCTTCTACACTAGCCATGACAAAATAAATGCCATATCAGACTAGAAATACGCAAAAATGGAAATAAAGATAGAAAATATAAGAAACAACTGTTTTTAGATACTGAATCTCAGTAGCGCAGGACTACAGTCCCTGAGAAAAGGGAAGCAGATGAGGTGAGTGCTACGATTACACCCCACTGCTTTCTGCCTGGTAGCACTTTCTAGCCCATGACACAGGGAGGAGTAACTCAGGCCCAACACGACAATCTCACTGAGCTCAGGAAACAGAATTTTAACTTTGTGATGGCCGTGACAGAGCACCCGTGAAAGGGGAGCTACACAGAGAAAGAGCTCCAGAAATCCACGTAAGAGAACTCTGCAGCATTTAACTGACTACCAAACCGAACACGCTTAGAACGCAAGGCCACAAGGTTAGACAAAGAATAACTATGATGGAAGAAATAATACTAGAGTGCTACAAGCAGAGCAATTCTCAGAGCTCACAAAGGGCTAGAAGACATTCTCATTCCTACCAACCAGAATAGAGAAATCTCCCTGAATGCCCAGGGCAATCAGCAGAGAAATCACAAAGGTCAGGCCTTAGCATGCCTAGCAGTAAGACAAAACCAGCCCAAGAGTAGTGGCTATTCCAGACACACACAAACAAAACAGCCTTGAAAAGTATTAAGATAATCCACTAGTAACTGACTCCATGCCGAAAGAAAACAACACCCTTTCAAGGAAGTCAACAAAATCCAGCAATCACAATACAACTTTCACCAGGTTCAGTATCCAATGAGAAATTATTAGACATTCAAGGCAGGAAAATGTGACCCAAAGACAAGAAAGAAGTCAGTTAACCAAAACTAGGACTTTGACACAGCTATTACAAATATACCCACGAAAAGGAAAGCATAAACAAATAGGAGTCAAATTGAAGATATAAAAAAGACCCAACTGAAACTTCTAATAATGAAAAATACAGTAAGTGAAATGAAAACTTCAATGGATCGGGAAAACAGCGAACTAGAGGCTACAAAAGAAAAAGCTAGTGAACTTGAACACTTCACAATAAATCTATCTAAACTGAAGCACAGAAAAGTAAGCAGAGGCCCAGTGACCTGGGGGGCAGTACTAAGAACAGCACAGTAAGAGGGGACGGAAAAAACATTTCACAAAACAATCACCAGGAAGTTTCAAATCTGATGGAAATTATGAACTCATAAATCGAAGAAGCACAATGAAAGCAAGGCAGTATAAACATAAAGAAGCAGTATCAAGACAGAGCATAATTGAGTCGCAAAAAAAATGGTAAAGAAAAAAACTTTAAAAGCATTCAGAGTAGAAAAACTATTATATACAGAGAGGAAAGGATACATGACTGCAAATTTCTGTCATTAGGAACCATGTAGGGCAAAGACAAAGGAGTGACATTTAAAAGTGCCAGAAAAGAACTATAAACCTAAAATTCTCTATCTAGCAAATATACTATTAAAAAATGAAGACAAGACAAAATTAATTTTCAGACAAACAATAACTGAGAAAATTCACTGTCAGAAGACCTATACTGTAAAATATGTTTTTAAAGTTCTACAGGCAGAAGGAAAATTTTATTAGACAGAAATTCAGACCTACACAAAATATTAAAGAATGCCAGAGATGATAAATCCCCAGCTAAATATAAAAGATTTTCAGTTCAACTTCAACTTGAAAGATAACTGTTTACAGCAAAATAATACCAATCTATTGTGGAGTTCGTAATGTAAGTAGAAGTAAAATGAATCCCAACAATAGCACAAAATATGGTAGGGGGAAACGGAAGCATACTGCTGTGAAGCTCTTTTTAAAACTATGAAGTGATATAATATTTGAAGGTAGATCACGGTAAGTTAAAAAATACATAAAATCTAAATCATAAAAAATAAAGCATTAAAAAAATGAGGTATAGCTATGAAGTCTATAAATTTAAAATAAACAGATACATTAAAACTAAAAGAATTTTTTTTTAAAAAATACACCATGGAAATGAAAATAAGAAAATTAAAAAGGCTTTATCGATACGAGACAAAAGTAGACCTTAAAGAAGAATATTACCAGAATTAAGAGCAACATCATGATATTAAAATCATCAGTTTATCAAGGACATATAACATTGTGTATGTACCTAAGAAGACTTCAAAGTACATCAGGCAAAAACTGACAAAACCAAAGGGAGAAAAGAGATTTTACTACTGCCGTCTCAGTGACTGACAGAAGAAGAAAACAGAAAATCAGTAAGAATGGAGACTTAACACTATTAATAAACGTCCCTAAGTTGACATTTATAGAACACTACAACTAACTGCAGCTGAATGCACATTCATTTCACTGGTATAAGGAATCTGCACCAAGACAGAGCACAGACTTGGCCATAAAATTAGCTGCCATAATTTTTTTAAAAACTAAATTATACACAGTATGTTTTATGACAATAACAGAGTTAAAGCTGAGGTTAAAAAAACTGGTTAAATCCACAAATACCTGGAAAATGTTAAACTCAAGTCTGTAAGTTTTTAAAAAGTAACAAAATCAACTAGAAAAGAATGAAAATGAAAATACAACACATCGAAATTAAATGAGCATACAACAGCGCTTGGAGAAAAATTTACAGATTAAATACTCTTTAGAAAATAAGAGAGTCAAAGACCTATGCATCTACTTTAGGAAGCTATCAATGAAAAACATCAATGAAACCAAAAGGTAACTCTTTGAAAAGATTAATAAAATTGATAAAACTAAAGCTATGACTGAGGAAACAAAGAGAAAATAGAAATTGCCAAAATCAGAAATGAAAGAGGACGTAGCTACAGATTTAAGAGACATTAAAAGGAAAATAAGGGAATATTACAAACAATATTATGACAATAAATTCAACAATCTAGACGACATAAACAAATACCTTGCAAACCTAAACTACCAAAACTAATTCAAGAATAAAGAGAAAATATTTAATCCAGATACTAAAGGAATTAAATTTTGCTTAAAGCATCCCACAAAGAAAACTTCAGGCCCAAATAGTTTCACCAGTAAATTTTAACAATCATTTAAGGAAGAAATGACACCAATATTGCACAAACTCTTCTACAAAATAGAAGAGGGACTATTTCCTAATTCACATATGAAGACAGCATTACCTTTACACCAAAACCCAATATCCCTCATAACCATAGATGCAAAAATTGTCAACAAATTGTGAGCAAATCAAGTCAGAAAAAAAATATAATAAATGTGTGTGTGTGTGTGTTTGTATAAATAAAATATTTTATAAACAAATAAACAAAAATGACCAAATGGGGTGTTTATCCTAGGAATTCAGGTTGGTGTAACATTCAAAAATCAACCAATGTAATTCACCACATTAACACAATAAAGGAGAATAAAAATCATATGATCATCTTAACAGATGCAGAAAAAGTATTTGGCAAAATCCAATACTTACTGATGACACCAACTCAGAAAAAAATTAAAAGAGGAGAATGTATTCAATCTAAAAGGGCATACATGAAAAACCTACAGCTAACATTGTTCTTAAAGGTGAAAGATAAACGCTTTCCACTTAAGGAACAAGGTAAGGATGTCCACTCTCACCACTTCTTTCAACACTGTATTACCCTAGCTAGTGAAATAAAACTAAAAATTGACAAATAAGATAAAGGCATAGAGATTGGAAAGAAAAAAGTAAGAGTGTCTTTATTCACATACAACATAACCATGTACTGAGAGATCAACCCAAAAAAGCTACTAATGCTAGTAGTCATGAATTTAGCAAGGTGATCACATACAAGGTAAATATACAAAAATCCACTGTAAAGTATACATTAGCTGTAAATACACGGAAAATAAATTTTTAAATTCTATTTACAATAGCACCCCAAAAAATAAAATAGAAAGAATATAACAAAAATATGTAAGCCCTCTACATTGAAAATTCCAGAACACTGTGAGAGAAATTAAAGAAGACTTAAAGAAATGGAGAGATACACCACAAACATGATGGGTTGGAAGACTCACTATTTAAAGATATTAATTAGCTCAAAATTGATTTATTGACCCAATGCAATTCCAATCAAAATATCAGCAGACATTTTTGTTGAAAGTGATAGGGTGATTCTCAAATTTATTTTAAAAATGCAAAGAACTTAGAGTAGCCAAAACAATTTTCAAAAAGAACAAAATCATAGAACTTATACTACCTGATTCCAAAACTCACCCTAAAACTGCAGTAATTAGGTCGCTGTATTTACTGGCCAAGGAGAGACATGCAAGTCAATGGAAATTATCTCACAAATATACACACTCAATTGTATTTAAAAACAAAGGAGCCTAAGGAACTCAATAGAGAAAGGCCAGCCTTCTCAATAAATGATGCTGGAACAAGTGGAAATCTATATGGAAAAAAACTAAACTTTGACATACTACATAACATAAACAAAAATTAACTCAAAATGAATCACTAATAAACAAAAAAGTGAACGCTACAAAGCACGGAAAAACACAGAAATCAGGAAAAAAACACAGGAGAAAATCTTCATAACTTTGAGATGTGCAATAATTAAGACACCAAAAACATTAACTAAGAAAAATTAACAGTAAAAAAAAAAAGTGATAAGTTGAATTTCATAAAAGAAAACAGACTGGCCAATAAAGACTTAAAATAATGCTCTACATCACTCATCTTCAGAGAAATACCAGATGAAATATTACCACACACACGCTGGCAAGTATGTAACTGGAACTCTCATATACTGCTAGTAGGAGTGTAAAATGGTCCAATCACTTTGGAAAAAATGGCATTTTTCCAAGAGAAATAAAAGCATGGGCACAAAAAAGGTTTGTACATAAACATTCACAGTAGCTTTATTCACATTAGCCCCAAACTAAAAAACAACCCAAAGGACTTTGAACAAATAAAACAGATCAGCAAACTGTGGAATATTCACACACTGGAAAATAGCAATTTAAAAAAAGTGATACATGCAGTTATCTGAGTTGAAAAAACATTGTGTCAAGCCAAAGGAGCCCAAAACAAAAAGACCACAATACAGTCAGTCCTTGAACAATGTGGGGTTACAGGTGTTGACCCTCTGCTCAGTGGAAAATCCACACATAACTTTACAATCAGCCATTCATATCCATGGTTCCACACGGGCAGATTCAACCAATGAAGTGTGGATCGTGTAGCACTGTAGTATGTGTATCTTGAAAAAGATTCATGTGTAAGTGGACTTGTGCAATCCAAACCCATGTTGTTCAAGGGTCAACTGCACATGAATATTCATATGAAATTCAAGAACAGGGAAAACTATTCTACAGTGTGCCAAAGCAGATCCATGGCTGCCTAATCCCATGGTGGAGGAGGAGGGAGGGAGAGGTGGGACTGACTGCAAAGAGCGTTGAGGAACTTTATGGGGAATGGAAATGTTCTGTACCTTTTTTTTTCTTTTTTTAATGGAGGTACTGGGGATTGAATCCAGGACCCCGTGCATGCGAAGCACGCGCTCTACCAGTGAGCTCTACCCACCTCCCTGTAATGTTCTATATCTTAACGGACAGGGTTAAACAGATGTATTCATTAAATAGTATACTTAGTATAGGAGTATTTTATTATAATATAAATTATACCTCAGTAAAGTTAATTTTAAAAGTTAACAGAAAAAAATAGAGACCTTGACAAAGTCGAGATACACCTTTCAACCCCACATGGATCCTCAACGCTTCCCAGCAATTCATTTGCTTCTTTTATTACCTAAGCAAAGTTGCTTCAAATCCACACTATTTCCTCAATCCTTCTATCCTACTTCTGCTCCCAAACTGTCTTCTCCGATGATGATTTTACCTTCTACTTCAAAAAGGAAACAGAGAACATCAAGCAGAAACATCATCAATAATCTGGTCCCCTTCATTTGCCTACTACCTCCTCCTTATTTATCTGTATTTGGATACATGTTTACTACTTTCCTCCTAGGTCAGAAGAGAAGTTGCTCCTCCTCCTGATCTGAGCTTACCCCTACCCCTGGGACCTTGCTCACGCAAACTTAGCATTCTCCTCAATACTGTTTATCCCTCTCTCCCTAAAAATATTTTCTCAGAAAGACCTCCCAACCAGCCTGTTGCCCCGAGCTCTCCTTCTGCCCTTCCTTCCCTTCACTGTCAGCATAAGCCTCTCTTTCCTTCTTCGATCAACCCCAATGTGATGTGGCACTGAGCATTCTTTCAAGCCACTCTCTCTAAGATACATGCTATACAACTTGATAGGTCTGTATAAATGTACATGCTGTATGTTGCAACAAAAAGACGTATGTATATTCAAAAACAACAACAACAAAAGAACAGGACACTGTGTCTCTTATAAAGGGAAGAATGTGACCTTAATCAAATGACATAAATGTTTAGCCACCCTGGCAGATATGTATCCCCATGGGTTGGGGATTCTTAATCTGTGATCCTTGTGTAATAAACTCCTGGGAGTTTCACAAACTCCACTGAAATAAACAACTCTGTACATAAATTGCTTTTTGGAAAAAAGATCACTTACTTTTATCTGATTCACAACGGGATCAGCAACTCAAACCCACAACTGTGGAAGTAGAAAATCTTAAAGTGAAGAGAAGATGGAGGTACTAACTCCCTTTACCCTGAGTTACAGTCGAAAAGAATTTTTTTCTATATAATATTCCTACCATTACAAAATATGCTGGCTATCCAACAAGACTATCCAGCTGTACTTCCCACTATGAATTAAGACACTGCATTCTCATACAAGATAGGCTTTCACGTGACAATTATCACCTCAGGGTATACTGTCAAAAATTTAATTTCTGAAAATACAGAAGTGCCGGACTGTGAAATTTGACAGTTCAACTGAGACTATAATCCTCTGAAGATCATACCGAGTCCAATTATCCCTAAACTTCTCTAGCTCATCACTCACTCAGCATAATATACCTTTTTCCTCCAAAAATAAGCATGAGGGTTTGGCCTGCTTTCCTCTGTGAGTCCTCTCATCTCAGACCTGGCTAAAGACAAAGCAGACCCAGGATTTTCTTCCTTTTTGCCCCAAAGATAAATATATAAATGCAACCTATTTAAAGACTTAAATGTTAATTTCTATCAAAACGCAGAGGTAACAGACTCTCAAACGCCTTGGCACTCTCTCCCCTGGTTTTACAGAGCCGCCCTTTCCTGCTTCTCCTTCTTATTTTCCAACCGCTTCTACCCAACATCCTTCACTTCCTGTCTGGCTGCTCATTGTTGGCTCTTCTTTCTTTTCAGCTTCCCTAAGCAATCCATCCATTCTAATTGCTTCAAAGGAGCGATGATTCTCAAACCGCAGCTCCACCCTCTTACCTTTCTCTGTAACCTAAGATCCCTATTTCTACTACTTTCTGGACATCTCCAAGTAGGTATCTCCCAGGCATTTTCATATTCTAACTACTAATATTGTCTAAGTTCTCATATATTGTAGGTTCATATGTTTTTCCTTTAACTACAATTTTTTTCAAGGAGCTGCTTTGATTTAGGGACATACTTACTGATGAACTGTCAGTTGACTCATTGTTTTTTTCATACTTTTGTTTCTTGCTCTTTTTTTTCTTCTCTTTCTTTACTTTTTTTGAATGCTTGTCTTTTTTCTTCTTTTTCTTCACAGAATGTTCCTATAAATAATCATTTTGAAGTGGTAAGAAAGGAATTTAGTTTTAGCTTACTTTTAAAGAAGTATTTTGAGGAAAAGAAAGATCTATGTTTCAAAAAACTTTAAATCTTTCATGAAAGGAGACAAGGAATATGACTAAATAAATAAAATCTTCTAAGAAACTTTAACATTCTTCTATAGTATATGCACTACTAATAAATCATACAGCTAAGATTTCTTGGAAAAGTATGAGGAAAGTTTTAGTTTTAATTTATTCATAGATACACTGACAACCAAATAAACACATATATACACACATACATGTGTGTATGTGCGTGTATCTCCTATAATGCCTCATAAGCATTTATATAAGATTATTAGCCACATAAAATATAAGAAGAAAGCAAAAATTATGGGGAGAGAAAACAAAGATTGAGACCCTCTCCCGCCAAAAAAGAAAAACAAAAGCATCACAGTAAGCTTAAAATGCATAACTTCTTCAATAAACAATTTTTTAAAAAAGAAACTAACACAACATTGTAAATCAACCACACTTCAATAAAATTGTTTTTAAAAAAAACCACATAACATTCAAGATCCATAGGCTTGCTACAAGTGGGCTGGAAATTTGAAGCTTTCTATGAGCCAACTCAAGTAACAAAATCTTTCCAATGTCATAATGTGCAAAATATTAAAACACAGTATTTTTGCTAGAAAGATAAAATATTCAGTAATGCCAAGTATGTGATATTCATTCTATATCTTGGGAAAATAGTCTATAAAGTTACTGCTCCAATATTAACTTGAAGAAAGGCACCAAAAAAAAAAGACAGATAAGCTTACATGGAGTAAACTGGTTAGTATTCACCTGTGAGATTTGTTCAACTCGCTCATTCACATCAGGGAGCATCCACGTATCCTCACCCCGAAGTCGTTTAAGTTCTTTACGCCTTTCTTCCCTTTCATAATTGGCTTTAGCCTAAAGCAGTAGAAAAAGAGAAATTAACAAATGATCCACCTGCTTTCCACAAAAAAGCAAAAAAAAAATTCTACTTTCATATAAGGCTTATAAATAAACTGCCTCTCACCAGAAACTGGTTTCTACTAAGCATAAGAAAGATTAAGGAGTGGATACAGCTCAGTGGTTGACTGCATGCTTGGCAGGCACAAGGTCCTGGGTTCAGTCCTCACTACCTCCACTAAAATAAATAAATTAAAACCTAATACCCCCCCCAAAACCAACCAAAAATAAATAAATAAATAGATTTTAAAATAATGAAAGTCTCTTTAAAAAAAAAAATTAAAAAAAAAACCTCTCCTTCCACATTACCAGCTGCATTACCAATTATTAATCTCTAGTGAAATGAGTCACCAATCAAGGACAGAATCCTAGGACCAACTGTAGACTCTTTCTTCTCCCTAAGCTCCCCACCTCAGATGTGACTTGAATCTCTTTTCCCTTCACTATCCCACTGATACTGCCTGATACTTCTGTAACTGTTAGGAGACTCACCTCCACACCTTCAATCTGCAATACCCATACTCCTCTATCCACACTCCCAAAAATGCTTAAGGAAAAAAAATCACCTTTCTAAAAACAAATGATCCGATTGCTAATTTTTATTCACCTTTCAACAACAAAAAAAAATAAGATCTTCCTAGGAAGTTGCTCCTGCCTTTTCATTCTCTCCCCAAATTTCAAAGCTGGGTTTGGTCCTTCTCAAAATTCTGTACATAGCTCTACTATAAAATTTATCATAGCTTATTCTCTCCAAAAACTGCCTGAAATATCAGAGGCAGGATGAAGGATATTTATTATACATATACATTACATGCCAACCTTTCACCTGTCTTCCTCTGTAAAATCTGACTGTAGTCATTATACCTTCTTCCTGTCTCCTCTACCTGCTCCTTCATCTTCATTTAAACTCACTTTAAATTCCACCATCTTAAAACAAATAAAATAACCCTCACTTGCTGCACCATATATTGCTCTCCAACTACAACTTTTCCCCTTCATTGCCAACTTCTCGCATCTTGTCAGATAATTACTTCCTCCAACCTTTATGTTATGTCTACGCATCTAAATCTTATTGTAAAATACAATGTTTCTCAGCCATTTTTGAGGAGCTAAATTTCCTGGGTCTCTTGTCTCAAAAAGGGTTTACAATAAGCCGATAATTAATACAAATAGTAAAAAAAAAAAAAAAAAAAAAGAAAAAAGAAAAAAAAAGAAAAGAAAAGAAAAGGAAGAAAGAAAAAAAAGAATGAAACAGCAAAACAGTCTATTCTATGCGCCTTACATGTGTTCCTGAAAACGGAAATTTTCATTTCGGATACAGCAAGAGAGAGGAATGAGGCTGTAAATTATGCAGGGATAGTCGTTATAAGTGGCGGAGTCCCTCGAAAGTGAGCAGCCCAGGTGATAGAAATGTCAAGAATGGATGATTTAAAAGATATGAAAAAACAGAGGGAAGAAACTAGTCTTCCTGAAAAGAATATGCGCAACTGGAGCCTGCCAGAACATCTAGGCGGCAGAAGATACCCAAGAGTTTGCGGGCAGCCCAAAGCGAGACATCGACCCCAACACCCCCAGGTTAAGGGGAGACAGGGAGTGAAAGGAGAGGGGGTGGGGAGGCAGGAGAGACATAGGCCTGGCCTCCAGAAAGCCTCCACTCTCTCGATTCTAAATGGCTCCAAAAGCCCCCAAACTGAGGTACCTGTCGCAACACCTCGGCTCTGGCAATCCGGGTCCGTTCTTTCCGCTCTTCGATGCTCTTCGCACTTTCAAATCTACCACTGGCAGCCGCCATAGTTGTCGTCGTAAAGCTACGTAAAGCTAGGAAGCCGTCGCAAACACTCTCAGTTTACGACTGTCGTAATTAAGTAAACAAACCGGGACTTCCGAATTGGGGGAGGGTGACGCTGCTCCACCAACGGAGCATGTGCGGATCTGACGCTTACTAGTCTGATGATGTGTCTACTTCCTAGTTTTAAAGGAGACATGAAGTTAAGCTGAGGAGTTGCTCTCCTTGGCATATTTGGATTACCGTCAGCAGGATTAGTGTCAGCGTACATTTATTACGCGCTTTGCACGACACTGACGGCTTCTCAGTTATCTCCTCTTAAAAATCACCACAGTAAATTAGGCACTCAGATTGGTGAAGTCCGCAGCTCTTAGAGATTTCCACCAAAGTGCCCTTTCCGCCAGAGTTTTCCTGTGCTGGAGAAATGGGCTGAAGGGAGGCTGGCCAGAAGAGCAATGCAAGCTAGCAGTAGGGCAAAGTTGTTTGAGAAGTCAGTGTTTTGCTTTGATGGACTTTAGTTACAGTATACGAAAAAGCCATGTGAATTTTGCATTGCACTTCATAATTTATACGTGCTTATTTAAACTGTCACATTTTTTCTGACCTCATCTTACTTGTTCGTAGTTATACATCCAAGCATTCTTCATTACAGTATGCACTTACCTAATTGTATGATTTGTTGTGGTTTGCCAAACATAAAATTTAAGTTCCGTGAAGAATAAGACATTCTGAAGTATTAATCAACTTCTTTCAGAATATAAAACACTGAGCTTATTTATAATCACAAAGATAAAGAAGACCTTGATAATAACTATAAACTATATACTTTTAAAACATTAAAAATAGTTAACATAAACCAGGTTGAGGTAAATACTCTTTCATTTCAGGTTTCATGAAACTGAATTTGTGTTTGCCAAGATTACCCAGGAGTTTCTACTCCACCAGCCAGTGAAAATCTTAACTTTGAGGATGTAGTGTTTATTTTGATATACAAAATAGAATGTATTCATTGCATTTTTGTTACAAAAAAAGTCAATTTTAATTTATGAATTGACCTTGAAATATTTAACTCACTGTGACTTGACTGGTTTTTGTCATAATTAATCCAAATATCATTAAACTCTTTCAGATTCTCTTGAAATTCAGAAAAACATCTGTTCACCCCTCGCATCAGTTATGGAGAAGAAAAAAAAAGGTGATTATAGCAGAAACATGCAAAATTGTGTAATAAAACCTTTTAAATCCCACTTAAGGCACAAAAAAGACTAGAACAAGTGGAGAGGCACACCATACACTTGAAGAAGGTTCAACATCATAAAGAAATCAATTGTACATAAATTTATTTGTAAATATAATGCGATACCTATAAAATATACAACAAAAAGTGTTGGGATCAGGAAGGGGAACTGGACAAGCTTGATATAGAAAAATAAGGTAAAGTAAGTTGTTTTTACTATTTTGCATTTGGCCACACCTAATAGAAATCCATGGTTTAATCAAACAAAAGGTAATGTAATAAGGAGCCAGGTGTTAAAGCTGGCAGTTAGCAAGATATGAGCCAAGAAAGGGGGACATGGACCAGATGGCAGGAAACCATGCATCTTGTGGCAAGAGGGGTCCTAGAGGCAGACAAAGAAAAAGGTGGGAAAAGGCAGGAATCTCTGGAATGTAACCTTTTGCTCATTATGTCCTCATTACAATGAAATTAACTTTGCAAATAAGAAGTACCCATCATGCACTGACGCCTTGACACGTCCAATCCAGACTAAATAAGGATACAAATCCCTCCTCCGTTTGGGAAGGAGCAGCTGTGATGAAAATCAGGAAATATGACCAAAACCCCTCCCTCCTCAATCAATAGTCCACCCATTTTCACAACCCGTATAACCAGCTTGCCAAAGAAACTCAAGGCCCCTACTCACCTAATCCTACCTGCTTTTCCTTCTGAGAGTGTACTTTTGCTTAATAAATCCTCACTATGCCTTCTTGACCTCCGTGTCTCGTCTCTGAATTCTTTCTGCCCAGTAACAAAGGAACCAAGTTGTTTCTCCTTTGCAACACTTACTCTGTGACTTAAGTCTTCATAGTCCCAATGAGTGTGTTCCATTCTTTCACATTTGTGCATTGCATCCATTAAAACATAGGAATAAAGGGGGAGAACAAAGGGCAAAAAGTGGAAGCCAGCTAAGTCTACCCCATTTTTATTAGGAAAATGATCACTTTCCTAAAGCCTAGTCCAGTTTCTTCCCTTTAAATCTTACCAACCAGAAGTAGGTCACATGGCCGCAACTAACTACAGAAGAGCCACGACAATTCCAGAACAGTTTTGTTATAGAATGACGCTCAGCGTAGATTTGTGTGAGGTTTCTTTGTGGTTAGACTCAGGTTAGGCATCTTGGGCAGAACTGTCACAGAAGTATGACTTTGTAATTAGGAAGTATTTTGTGAGACAGATCTTTGAAACTACATGATCAGGTCACCCCAGATGGCTATTGTCTTGCTATCTGTACATCCCCTGCTCAACCAGTCCCTGCTGCACCCACACCCTACTCATTTGACTGACCTTCCCTCTTAATCATAGAGCTTAATCAGTAAATACCTACTTGCTTACCCCGGCCCCAGCTAATGATTGTTCTAATCTTTAGATCAGAACTCTCTCTACTATGATAGTTTATCAAAGAAGTAGTGACAGGCATGCTCCTCTACTGGTTTCCCTGGTAACCAATGAGCCAACCTGATGTCCATTCCCCTGGTAACTGGGAACCTCCCTCTCCCTCAGGTAGCAAAGACTGCTGCCATGTCCTGCCTGCCATCTGCCGTCCGCTGTGGGCTGTCACTCCAAGACCCTTTTGCTTTTGTAAGATCCTCTATTCATTAAACCAGTGATGTCTTTGTCGCTGAATTCAGGCTCTTTCTTCAGTCTTGAGAATGGGCAGTTTCAGGGCTTGCAGGCCCGTAGGGTGCAGCCCAACAGAAATTACACAAATTTATCATCAAACTTGCAAATTACTCATTTGTTTTTGTATTAGAATGGACTCATGGTTTCAATTTCTATTCAGTAGATTCGTGTTGTTATGCAGTGGAATAATAATGTATTATTAGAATTTATTCTGATGCTCTGGTTTGGCCAGTGAGAGCCCCAACCTGGTGTCTGTGACCTTTTCACATGCCTCCATATTCTTTTGAGCATTTCCTTACTTTCTGGTACAAAAAGATGACCGAGGTTCATCTTGTCCTTTCTTTGCCTGAGCCTTGGAATCAGCCCATTTTCCAAGAATCCCTGGTATATTTTAGTTTAAAATGGTATTTAGAAACTATCAAATAAAAAACAAATTCAGACTTAGGTAAGGAAAGACTTTTTTCAGTAAGACTACTGCAGTAGGGGAGGGGATAGCTCAGTGGTAGAGCATGTGCTCAGTACGCAGGAGGTCCTGGGTTCAATCCCCTGTCCCTCCATTAAATAAATAAATAAACCTACCTCCCTCCCTCCCCTGCAAAAAAAAAAAAAAAAAAGGAGTACTGCAATACAGGAAGGAGGACTACATTTTGAAACTAAGATCTTTTTTTATCTGACTGAACTTTTTTATTGAAGTGTAGTCAGTTTACAATGTTGTATCAATTTCTGGTGTACACCGTAATGTTTCAGTCATACGTATACATACATATATTCATTTTTGTATTCCTTTTCATTATAGGTTACTATGAGATATTGAATATAGTTCCCTGTGCTATGCAGTAGAAACTTGTTGTTTATCTATTTTATATACAGTAGTTAGTATCTGCAAATCTCGATCTCCCAATTTATCCCTTCCCACCTCCTTTCCCTCTGGTAACCATAAGTTTGTTTTCTATGTCTGTGAGGCTGTTTCTGTTTTGTAAATAAGTTCATTTGTCTCTCTCTCTCTCTTTTTTTTTTTTTTTTACGATTTCACATATGAGTGGTATCATACGGTATTTTTCTTTCTCTTTCTGGCTTACTTCACTTAGAATGACAGTCTCCAGGTCCAATCATGTGGCTGCAAATGGCATTATTTTATTCTTTTTTATAGCTGAGTATTATTCCATTGTATAAATATACCACAGCTTCTCTATCCAGTTACCTGTCAATGGACATTTAGGTTGTTTCCATGTCTTGGCTGTTGTAAATAGTGCTGCTGTGAACACTGGAGTACAGGTGTCTTTTCCAATTAGCGTTCCCTCCAAATCGATGCCCAGGAGTGGAATTGCTGGATCATATGGTAAGTCTATTTTTAGTTTTTTTTTGAGGAATCTCCATAATGGCTGCACCAAACTACATTCCCACCAACAGAAGGAAATTCCCCTCATGGCCAAGATTAGAAGAACTTGAGCTTATGTCTTCCCACAGGGACACCAAAATTACAACTATTTACAGAGAAATATTGATGAGAAAGACCAAATCTAGCAAAAAATATCTTCTACAACTAAAGATATAAAGAAGGAACAACAACAAGATGGGTAGGAGGAGCAGAAACACAGTATAGCCAAGACTCATACCCACAAGTGGCCAACCTATTAATGGGGGGATAATTACAATTGGAGAGATTCTCCCCAAAGAGTGAGGGTTCTGAGCCCCATATCAAACAACCCCACCAGGGGTACTCCACCAAGAAAATGAACCCCCAGAACATTTGACTTTGCAGGCCAGTGGGACTTACTTATGGGAGAGCCAGTGTATTGTTTGAGAGACCTGTAACACTGCTATTTCCACTGGTCTTCTAAAGTTGCACTAAGCTCCCTCTGATCAGGGCAGACCGGAGTGAAAGCCTTTCAGATTGCACGGAAGGCTTACTTCTCACATAGTCAAATGCATGTGCCTTTTACAAGTTGGGTGAAAGAAGTTTTATGCATAGTGTTCTTTCAGTTTATGAAACTCTACCCACTGTCTGAAGCAAGTATAACTAGAAGTGGAGAAGAATCTATAAAAATTTTGAACCATTATGTGTACACGTGAGGCTAATATAAGATTCTAGATCAACTCTACCTCAATTTTTTAAGTAAGTAAATTATTTTTTAGGTACAAAGGAAGATGCTACAGAATCATACAGTATGTTTGTTTTACAAATACAAACCAGGAAAAATTAAATCTCAGTAGATTGTGTTCTAGATGCAGCTTCATGAAAAGAGAAAACTTGAGTTGGGTCTTAAAAGATAGGGTAGGTTTTAAGAAACAGAAAGTATCAAGGCAATCTTTCTGACTGAAGACGTTAGACAAAGGCAGACTGAGTCTCTTTGAATTCTTATAAGAACATCTTAGACTCCAGATGTGCGGGGAGGTAGAAAGGCCACTCACTACCAGGCTGGTGCAGATCTGACCGTGCCTCCTGTGGCTGTCTGTGGTCCACAGCAGGGGTTTTGTTTTCTTTTTTCTAGCTTTCTTTTTTCTCTAAATTTTCTAGATTTCTAATAGAACTTTGAAAGACTATACTCTCATATATTTAAAAAGCTCTATGTAAATTTTGTACCTTACGTGTAAAGTTTTGTTCTGTAAATATAAACATTTAAAAATAATTAGCTTACTCTTTAAATATAAAAAAAGGAAATCATCTATTTCATCTAGATTTTAAAATGTATTAGTATGAATTGAACTTCAAGTTGTGATGAAAAGTTCTAGAATTTGTATCAGAAATAACACTATTTTTAGCCCTATGATGTCTTCTTCTCATATCATGAATCTTACAAATCATCTAGAGGGAACAACTGTAACCCCATACTGAAGTTCCACGGCAAAAGCCATCAGTGTCTCATCTAAGACTTATTACTGGGCACTGCTGTTTCTGAAAGCTTCATGCTGACAATGAGCATCACTAACATTTAGTAACAGGATAAATCTTTGTCTGGGCAGCTATCACTCACAGAGAGCAACTTTTCTTTAAGTAGTCGTAAGCATCTCTACTACAAAGCAATACGTGCTGAGAGTAAAGTATTAAGAATAAACCAAAACACTTCCCCTTGTGCATGATAATTTTTTCCTCCTGGAAACCTGACCTAAGTGGTAACTGAACTGGGCAACTATGGCATAGATGTAGGTAAACATAACCCCTGATTGCACTAAACTGGAACAAACTATGAAAGAACTCGAAATACCCAATAATGTGACTGAAGCTTTTATCAGGGTATAATTAGGTCTAATTGACAATTCTGACTTTTGCTATTTAAATAAAGGAGTTAAACGAACATATTTGGGTTGCCTTTAGCACCTAGACCAATGCATTAGGAGTGCCAATGAACTCTTGGTAATAACTATAGTCAGGATTAGGACTTATTTCAGCCCTTTAAAAATAACCTTTTGGTCTCAAGTGAAACCTCCTCCTGTTTCGTATTTTTTTCCCATGGCTTTTATCACAAATGTCTATTTATTTGCTTATTCCTTTCCTTCTAGAACATAAGCTCCATGAGGACATGGACTTTGTTCTTTCTTGTTCACTGCTCCCCTCCCAGAACTTAAAATAGTAACTGGTACACAGTAGAGGTTCAAAAAGTACTTGTTGGATGAAAGTTCCTACCAATGCATGGGTGTTATCCAACTAAAATTTTAGGCCACCCCCTCTCTCTCCCTCTTCGGAAACGGCCCGCACCCTGTCTACGGAGTGTGTACCTACTTTTAATCTGAGCACCCAACCCCCACGCCTCGTGGCCTTTCTCTTGCCTTTCAGTGTATCTCTCTGAATAAATCTATCTTCACCCAAAAACAAAAACAAAAACAATTGCCTTAAAATTTTACCGAGCACCTACCATGTGCCAAGCCTCGTGCTAGTAAGGTATAGGGACAGAGTGGTTTTCATCTGTGAGTTTACAGAGCTAACAATCACAGATGAAACTTCAGACAATTTTCTACTGAACAGGAATTTTTTCTTTGTTAAAATGTTATGTAATTACTTCACTCAGGTTTTACATGATTTAGTTCATTTAGTAATACTTTGTAACAAAAGTTTATCTTCAAAATGTTCCTACTGTTACCCTAGGATCCCAGGTATTTCACAGACTACTTCAGTCACTTTAAAAAGCATGCCTGCCCCTCCTGTGACAGAAGCCTGCGTCTGTGGACTGAGTGGGGTCAGCAGTACCAGGCAAACTGAACACCTCCCAACTGCACTCTACCTCCAAGTCTCCCCCAGGCACTCTCCTTTGATACTTTTCCACAAGTTTAACTAAAAATGCAGGTAATTTAACCTCCTTTTTTAGAAAAGCCGAGCATTTCTTCCCTGCATGCAGTACATCCATAGGGATAATCAGACCTTTTGTAGAATCACGCACCAGTTCCCCTGGTCATAGTAGCTCTGCAGTACGCTGACGTCACTCAGAGTCCGGCAGGCAGCCTCCAGCTCTGCCTCACGGAACACGTGGTAGTACCGATGAAACACAGCGCCCGGGTCACCGGATCCCAACGCACCAAGTGGCTCAACAGACCTGTCTTTACCAGGATTTCCCGTAAGGTGCCAGGGAACCAGTAAGTCTTGAGAATGAAAAGGAGTCCTGTTAGTGTGAACAGGCAGCTTGGAACTGGTAGCTTTCCTTGAATCGCAGCCTCCCTCCTGAAAGTCACTGATGGAGGGGACAGGACGTGCCGAGTCCTGACTGCCCACGTCAGGCGTGTGCTTCGCAGGCACCTCCTGCGCCAACGTTTCCTTGCTGGTCTGCTCCTCCCTCCCTGGGCTGACTCTGTTTTCTCTAAGGTACTTGGACTTCTTCTTATCATGTTCTTGCTCCATTGCCCAGACATAGATGAGCGCCTTCCCACCAGGTCTCAGGAGTCGAACAAGTTCTCGGAGAGCTGCTGCCCTACGCTCCTGGTTAGAAAAAGGAGGAAAGGAAAAATATAGATATTGCCATTTGTCAACCAGGAGGAGACACAGAGAGGAAACAGGAAGGTATCACTGACTATAGGACTATTTTCAATGAAGATGGATGGCTCAGAAAACCAAACAAAATACATAAAACAGAAAAGAAAAATAAAGGAGAATTTTGTTCTGTGATTGAGGGGGAAAAAGTGTTGAAGAACGGGAAACCATTTTTTTCTTTCTGATAATAACAGAAAGGCATAGAAGGTTTTTGGTTTGGTTTGGTTTTGAATTCAATTAGGTCATAAAGAATACTGAAACTGCCAGTGACTCTGGCACAGGGGGATCTATAACGTTATTGCTTAGATCCTGGAGGGACCAGTAACACCATGGAAAAATAAGATTTTTTCCCTATAAGAAAAATATAAAATATTAAATTCATTTATTTTAAAATTAGGAACCTAGGTGACTGATTAAAGGCAACTGCATTCTCCTATCAGTTACATATCTGAGTTTAAAAAAAAAAAAAAGAATAGGAAAAGAAGAACAATAGAATGGAACATGAAAACGAATATACGTATCTATGCGCATGACTGGGACACGGTGCTGTACACCAGAAACTGACACATTGTAACTGATGGTACTTCAATTTAAAAAAAAAGGGGGGGGGAGGACATGAGACTCAGATGTCAGGAATGAGAGAGGGAGCTGAGAAAGCAAGATGGAAAACAGAAATAAAGAAGCTCAGAGGCTGAGGAGAGAGAGCACACTCAAGAGGCTTGGAGCGGATGATTTCTTAGTCTCTTACAGCTAAAATTCTGCGACTCTGGGGATGTAAGCAAGGCATTCAAAAACAAGTAAGAGCCAGGGTAGGAAAAAGGCAGAAATGTGCAGCAATGAAAGCACAGAGTCTCGTCAGACCTCTGGTCAAGTACGCACGACTCCCTGTGGCTCCTCTCCATTCCACAGGCGTTCTTTAAGAAATGGGGGTAAACTGCACGACAACAAGAGAATGGAAAGAAAGGAAAAGCTAAAATAGGGTCCAAATCAGTAAACTCCATGAACATTTCCTGCCACTTGGTTCTTGGAGCGAGAAAGACCATACTTACTGCTGTCGCAAAATGGTGAATGACAGCGATGGAGACGCAGGCATCACAAGACCCACTGCGGACTGGCACTGCCCGCGCGTCGCAGACCACGGCCTGATGCCGCCTCTCTCTGCAGATGTCCACGAGGCTCTGACTACGATCACAGCCAATCTGCAGCAGGCAGAGAAACAATTTCATAACATCTTGTTTAAATGTCATGAAGTTATTAGATTTCATATGCATTGTGAAAGAGTCTAAGACCCATGATATTATCAGTACTTACAGCTCGTACAGGTTCAGATTATATAATTTACAGGGCAGCATTTATTGCCTTAACAGGTATCAAACAGAACTCAAATTAGTGAACAGAACAAAATGACTAGAATAAAAATAACATTGTTGGAAATGGGAGATCCTCATTGGCATCTAGTTGATCACTATTCAGAAATCTAGATCTCTTTGTAATATCACACATTTAAAAATGGAGATTATCCCATCAACACAGACATTTAGTCATTTGCGGGGAGCGACAAGTAAGCGGTCCTAAGGCATCTCCTACTACTGTATAAACTACCCAGCGATGGCCCAGCCAGCGGGAGGGCAGCTTATTTTTTTTCCTGCTTCTTTATACTTTTCAATATGTATTGCTCGTACCATGAGAAAATAAAATCCTCCCCCAAAAAAGTTAAATAATTTATTTCATTTTTTAAAGCTATTGAGTTTTATTCTGCTAAATACCTCATCTACACATATCAAGAATAAAGTGCTGAAGTCAAAATTTGTAAAATGCTATTGAATTAAACCTTTTAGTACAACCAAACCATTCTACAGCAATGACAACACTGGATGGCAGCTAGCAGCATCCTTTAATCTCTCCAAGCAGGTGAGGCCTAACATGCCTTACACGTATGTCTGTTCTGTGGTAAGTGTCTGGGAGCTAGGACCACCCATCTTTTCTCTGGTTTTGTATGCAGTTTTTCTGTTTAGTTTTATATATATATAGACAGAGACAGAGACAAAGAGACAGAAAGAGAGAGAGACAGGAGAGACAGCGCTCAAGTGCGCACCTGCATGTGCAATGTGCACATATAGATTGAGGGAGGGATGAGGGAGCTTAAGGAATGGTAAATCACTAATAATTATCTCTGGATATTTCTTCCTAACCCGGTCTCTACAACAGAGAACAGAAATGTCTGAGTAGATTTCACCTAACAGAAGTAGCCACCTCACATTTACATTTACTCATTTGAATTTTTGATGAAGTGAGCATCCATCATCAGGGCTCCCTCAGTCCATCTGAGAATAAAGATATGAATCTTCATGTCACAACAATTCTGACAAGTTAGCATCTGCCATGCTAATCATACTTAATAGGAATTTGCTTGATTTCTAATTAGTATTAAACAGCTTCTGTCTTCTATCCCACAGCTGCATGAATATCTGAAGTGTAATAAAAGGAACCGAGCTAGAAGTGACGTGTAGCAATATCCCTTTGATATATTTTAAGATGGAAAAGTATTAAGGGCCCATTAAGAACAATAGTGGCACAACTCCCAATTAATAGCCCCCTTTCCTATGTAACATACATTAACTAGCTATTAACTTTTATTTATTTTCTCCCATATCTTATGCCAATAGCCACAATACCAAGATGACGGGGTTGGGATTAACAGACACACATTACTATATATAAACACATAAACAACAAGAACCTACTGCACAGCACAGGGAACTATATTCAATTTCTTATAATAACATATAATGGAGAAGAATCTGAAAAGAAAACATACATATGTCTATACATGTATAACTGAGTAACTTTGCTGGACACCTGAAAACTAACACTGTAAATCAACTACACGTCAGTAAAAACTTAAAACAAAACAAAACAAAAAGATGACAGTACCCCTCAAACAATATGCATATTGTCTTTTGGTGCTCGCCAGGCTTTATTACAATAAAACTCAGCTCATGGAATAAGAAGGTTCAAGTATGCCGAATTCTAACAGATTGCTATGCCTTGGTAAAGGTCAACAAGAAGGAATCCAACCTGCCTATAAAACAAACCCCCAGAGACAGAGTTCGACAGTTACCCAGAGGAGGAAAAGTATTACCTGAGAACCACAGATTAAGCAGAGGAAGAGCAGCCAAACAGAAACTAGAGAAAATTTCCTTCTTCTTCCTGCCAGACTCTTACAGTTATTTGTACAGAGCTCCCCTTTCCACCAACAAGAGAGAGCAGGGGCGATTCCTGTCACAAAGCACTAGGTCTGACGGAGCCCTGACTCACGCTGGCTCAGTACTTCCATGTTTTACTTATGTCGTCTGAGTTTTCCATGGTTGAATCATCAGTATTTTTTCTCTTCCCTTTCTATTCTTAAACTCCCTTAAGTTTTTATACCAAATATAGCACCAGGTATTTGAAATTCTCCCTAATAATGCTGCACACTGTCAACAACAGGACAGAAACTGGCTTAAGTATAAATACCCATAAATAGCAGAGGATTCGTAAAGCTACGTATTTCTGTATACTGGATGGAGATAAGTGACGATAAAAACACATATTGGTTGGGCTTAAAATGTATACTTATACTTCTATATAATTTTTAAAATCTTCAGCATAACATTAAATGTGCAATTTTGGAAGAACGGGTGAAAATGAAAAAATATCAAACTTAGTAATCAAACTAAACAAGGTTTCATTTTTCTCCTATTAAAGTATCAAGAATATTTTAAAATCAAAGTATACCACGGTGATGGCAGTGTGACACAACTTCCTCTCATAAAGCATTGGTGACAATACAAACTGGCTAAACCAATTTTAAAAAGCAATTTGGCGAAAAAAAAAAAAAAAGCAATTGGGCAAACCATTTTTTTAAGGAAGATTAAAAATGTTGACAACTTTTGACCCAATATTCTTCTGAAACTTTACCCTAATAATCCAAAATATGGAAAAAGGTAAACAGACTAATGAAACTCCCTTTTACTGAGCATCTCCTATATGTTAAAGCAGATTCTTTGTGTACTTATTAACCCTTATAACAGACACACTCTGAGTTAGATATTATTATCACCGTATTACTGATGAGGAAACTTTGTGTCAAAAAGATAAGTAACTTGCCCTGAGCTGAACAGCAGTTAAGTGGTGGGCAGGGATTTAAACCCAGGTCTTGCACACTCCAAAAATCCATGTTCCTCCTTCTTGTCGTATTGTGTTTAATATACATGTTCACTACAGTGTTATTTATAACAGCCCCAAACTGCATACAAACAAATGTCAAGTAACAGTCACCTCTTAAAATATAATAGAATCCAGGAATGATATAAGATTACATATCAAAATGGAAACACTAAGTGACATAAATGAGTTATCATATTGTATACACACTCACGACTGTATAAAAAATTCATAGAAAAAATATTGGAAGGCTATTCCTCACGATAAACTAGTTTACAAGGGTATCAAGGTTATAAGAGAATACCTTTCCCTTCATATATATGTTTTCAATGGAGGTACAGGGGATTGAACCCAGGACCTCATGTGTGCTAAGCACACGCTCTACCACTGAGCTATACCCTCCCTCTCACCTATTTTCTGAATTGTGCCCAAATTACTTTTATTTCTTAAAAAATACAACATTTTAAAACTATTAACAAAATATGCAATTACAGAAACATCAGAGTGGCAACATATAGTTTAAAGGGCAGAGAAATGAAATGAAAAGATCATACTAAACTCTCGATTTGAATTCTGGCTTCAGCAATAATTAGCTGAATAACCTAGGAAAGCTACTTAATATCTCAGAGCCTCTGCTTCCTCATTATAAAAATACCTACTTCTCAGGTTAATATGAGAATCAAATGAAATGGTGTATACTAAATATTTCAATAACCATAAAAGTGCTTTGCAAATGTTACTTATTATCATTATATGGAACAAAGGATGGGAAAAAAAAAAAACAAAACCAACCTCTTGTCCTGAGGGGAGGGTATAGCTCAAAAGGCAGAGTGCATGCTTAGCATGCATAAGGTCCTGGGTTCAATCCCCAGTACCTCTTCCAAATATAAATAAACCTAATCACCTCTCCCTTATAAAACAAACAAAAAGAAACAAGTAAAAAACTCTTGTCCTGGATTCTAAATATGAAGAGAAATCCACGTATCCTACTCTGAGTTAAAGCCCACCCATCCTGAGGCTGTCACATTCCCTTCAAGGCTGCAGAACCCAGCACTACGGATGTCCTAGTCTTCACGTAAGGAATTGAACCTGAATTCACAGGTTTGCTCCTTACTAGTCAATAAACCAGTAATAAGTTTCTAACATGTGCCAAGTAAGTGGACGAGAAAACAGACACGATCCCTGCCATGTCTGAGCTCACAGCCTGGGGTCCTGTCACCACAGCCAGCCTTTAAGGATCTCTCTTAGTGGAATGCCATGGAGCATGGACCCTGCAGTTGGAGATGAGGGTCTAATGCTTGTCCAGACACCTTGTAACCTTAGGCGGTTTTCCCACTTCCCTATAACTGCACTTAGCACACAGCAGGTGCTTAACATTGCTAGTTTCCTTTCTGTTCTTCCCTTTACCGGGTAGTCAATAGTTAAAAAACAAAGCAAAAGAAAAACAGAAATGTATAAAAGAGACCTATATAAACATATTTCCAATTGTTGTATCATTGTAGACTCCAGACACCATCATCATCATCATATTTGCAATCCCAACTGTTTGCAACAGCCAAGAAAGTCCATACTATGCATTAAGTAATTATTTATCTAAGAAATGCATTTGGACTGAGGGTGCTCTGAGGCCAACGCACAAAATATTACCCAGTGAATAAGCTACACCAAGCTCTCGGTATGCACATCTCATCCATTATTGGTATCATTATAAAGGCAGTAAGTTTCTTGAAGGTATAAAATCTTTCCTATAAAATTTAACTCTGAAAATAAAGCCAATGGCTAGTGCTGATCCTAGAAATGAAGAAGTCTAAAAAAGAAGTATTTCTTAACCAGAATACAGAACTTCTGAATTAAAGAGCAGAAGAACAAGCTTATGCATGACTCAGATATAAGAACAGATTCACCACATACACTTCTAAAAGAAATGAAAAGCAGTTCATAAAACTATTTCCAGGAGAGCCCAAGCTAGTATTTCAAAAGTACATTTTGTTGAGGAAATTATATAAAATAGTGATATTAATAATTTTTTTTTAGTTTCTGAGACTATTCTACATTGGAATAGCTAGAATGAATGTCTCAGGTCACGTCCACTCATGAATGTCAAGAAATGCACACATTTTCAGGCTTAAAGCTGGCTGCTCAAAATACACTCCAATATCATTGCTCCATCCAGGTCAGAGCTTCAGCAGCTTTAAAAGCAGGTTTCTCTTTTATTGCACAGAATTCCATTTCCTGTAAAATGAAAACCCTAACTCCAGCTGAGACAAGTAGTTCTCATTTATTCATTGAACCAGCACCTACTGAGCCTTCCCTGGGGTCCGACAGGGAAGCAGGCTCCAGGGACAGGGGACGGGGGGACACGCGGACTGCCGCGGGTCAGCGAATGCAGACCGTGGACGGTGAGCGTGCTCGTGATTCTCTAATTCTTCTAAATTTATTCCTTGCTGAACCAGCTTCCGGTTTTTGGTTCAGTTTATCAAGAAATCACTTCTCTCAACTGTAACAGGACACTGTTATCACTATGACTAAGTCAGTGTAGTTGGCTTCAGCCTAGTTCCACTGACACAAATGATACCTGACTTTATAAAGCCACAGAAATTACCACCAGAAAAGTATAAAAACAGAGCTTACTGAGAAACATTTTTGGACAGCACCTCAAGATTGAAACACCAGAAGATATACTTTGTTTTAAACTGTGGTTAAAGTGGTGACTTTAAGTGGCACATCAAGAAGCTATTTCCTCTTCAACATGAACAAACAAAATTCACTGGACCTTATTCTTTATAAACTGAAATTTGATTGTAAACATGATGACAATATATGAACATTTGTCTTATCTTGATGAAAAGCTATCTTTCATCTGCCTCTTAATGCACACTCTCCCTTTCCTCAGGTAGTTGTAACTTTCCTTGTATAACAGTATCTATGGTGAGGTAAAAACAGAGACTACGAGCACCGGACACACTCCAGCAGCCCATGAACGCCGATGCTCTCACTCTCCTCACTCCCATCCTCCCTCCCCTGATCTTGAGGAAGCAAAGCTTCTGCCTTCACAGAGCAGCGCTGACATGAGTATTTACAACAGTGCTCTAATGCAGAGAGAACCTCCTACTTCCCAGCATCCGGGGAAAAAAGTGATCCATTAGAAAAGGAAATTACAACAACTGAAAACAGAAGCTTTGGCATCAGACAGAAAGAAGTGGGCTCAAATCCTGGGTCTAGCACTATAACCTTGGTCAAATTTTTAATATACCTGAGCCTTAACTTCCTCAACAGTAAGACTAACTAAATAAACTAAGTATTTTTTTCCCTCTACTATGAGTAAAAGAACACTAGATTGGGAGTACGAAGGCATCATTTCAAGTTGCAGTTATATTCTCTAACCAAGGAAGTAATATAACCTCTGTGAGCCTCAGTTTCTTCATTTATAAAAGATGGATGAGGGGGAGGGTATAGCTCAAGTGCTAGAGCACATGCTTATTTAGCACGCACAAGGTCCTGGGATCAATCCCCAGTACTTCCTCTAAAAATAAATAAGTAGATCTAATTACCTCCCCTCAAAAAAATAAATTAAATTTTTTTTAAAAAGATAGATGAAAATACATCTTTATATTTCTTATACTAACAAGGATCTAAGCAAAGAAAATGGTTTCTATAAAAATCCTCTATAACCTGTAAAGAGTTTTATAAATAAAGGTTAGCTTTACTGATAAAATAATCTTCTTAAAAAGCAAAATCTGAAGGGGCAACAAAATAAAACAAAACACCTACAAAAAATATGAGCATGCCCATAAATTTCTATGGAAACAAAAAAGAATGAGTGTGTTCATTATAAATTTTCTGCATTGAACTAAAAACACAGCATTATATCATGAGGAAGAAGGTGATAATAACCCTTACAAATAAAGCAAAAAGACAGCCAGAAGCAACAACTACTCGCCATATATAACTCCTTATTGACGCCAAGGTACTTTCCATTTCCACATCCAATATCAGCAACTACTGAGCCACTTGGCAAAGCTTTCAAAAACTCCACGACGCGTGGCCAAGGGGTGTGTCTCGTGCTGCTGAAGTGCCCGGCGATCCCTTCATAAACTCGATGGACGTATTCTTGCTCTAGTCGTGAGGCTTCTCTGTCACTCTCTGGAAACGATGGCGGAGTCTCCTTCGTCTGGCTGTCACAGACCAAAGAGTAACCTAATGAAAAGAATAAGGCAGTATTAACCATTTATTTTTACCCATATGATTCACAAGGCATATTGTTTTCTTAAAAAGAAAAGCCAGTCAATCCACACGTGATGCCTAGGGTAAAGCAGGCTCTGATTCATCAGGTAAAAACGTAGCTCTCTCCCAGCACGTCCGAGCATGTACATGAGGGTCTAATGTAAGAAGTGGGGGACTCATTTGCAACAAAATGTGCCTGCAGTCCTGCATGCCTTATATGAAGATGCTTATTTCATCTTGGGATCAAGGGTCTTCTTATTCAGGAAAGCATGTTATGGGCCCAGCCTAACCAGAAGAAATTCAGCAATTCACAAGACAGGGTTTTTCTCTTGGCAGGTGAAGGAGACACATATTCTGGGGGCCCTAGGACTAGAAACAAAGTGTCATTTCAGTAATAATCACAAGGGTATTATAACATTAAATAATGATCCTAAAGAGACAAAGATGGTAAGTCATAGAGTCAAGATTTAAACACAGGCAGTGGAAACTCCAGAACCCACATTCTCAATGACTACACTGTGCTGCTTCCTTCAATAGAATGAGCAAACGCTACAGAGACTGCCACCAAGTAGAGAAGATGACAGAGGAAATTTAGGATACAGTGTCTCAAATTAATTTTGAAGTTGTTCCCTATTCTCTGCAATAATGTCTAAAACTCATTTTCAAGCCTTGCCTGCTCTCTGCTATGCTATAATTTCCTTTTGTCTTCAAAGTCTGTGACACACAACATCCTTTTACATGTGGTATACTAGACAATTAAGGAGGCAATGTTTCCGGAGAAACCACAGACAAGACTAAGGCAATAATCAGAAATCATGTGACAGCAAAGAATTGGGCCGTAGCACTGATGGCTTCAGGAATTTTCCCTAAATATAACTGGAAGATGCCAAACCTTGAATGGAGGTGGAACGATCTAGTCTCTACTAATGTGTGAAGTAAAGCTCTAAACATTTTAAGAAGACATTTAAGAAAAGGGTAGCCCCAGAAATCTTGAGAGCTCTAAAACATACATGTGGAAGCAGATGTGTTATATTATGTTGGTTACATGAGAATTACAATTACACTACAATACACATTACAATTGTCTTAAGCTGGTCTTGGTAAAAATTTCATTCTCTTGAAAATTATGAACATCTAAGTTATGTAAAGGGAAGATCACTTAAATCCACAAATTTTGACCAGAAGTATCCAAAAGATGGCCTTGAACTTTTAAATAACCCATAAACTGAATATACAATCAGAGCTTTTTACAGCATCCCTTACATTAAATTATTGCCCATGAAAATAATGTTTAGGTAAAAAAACTAACTTGTCTCTCCTACTCTCTTCAAGTTCCCTGGAAACAAGAGCCATGCTTTATTTTTCTATACCTTATTAAGCTACTAGCAGTGTTAGACATTCATCAAATACTAAATAAGAACTTTTTAATTGATAAAAATATTTTGATGGTGTTTTAAGTCCTCAATGACACTTTTAGCAAAAGAAACAAAAACCTGTTAAAAACCTATTTTAAGTCACTAACATGAAGATAACAAATACAAAGATTCCAAGTTTTCTAATAGGATAGTATCTTGTAGATACAACAGGAATTTTTAAATTGAAATATTTTTCAGAAAATGATTAAATCCAAAAGCTTTGGGGATGTAAAAAGATTCTTCCTATCACTGTCATTATAAAATATTACTTACAAAATGAAAGGGGTTTTTATTCATTGAGTCTGAGAAATACAGGTCATGATACACTTGTATAGATAATTCAAAACAGTATTTTCTTGATAAGTTTTTGAGTACTCCTTTCCAAACTGACTAAAACATAACCCTCTATTTACCCTCTAAAGTTATCTACTTACTATAGAAAGATTTGTCATCTCCAAATTCCCTGCTGGGTTAAATGAGAAGTAATTTAGGAACTGTTCTAAATTTTTTTTTGTACAGTGATATTTTAATGCCCCCAAATTGTAGCACTCTTAACTGTGACTTTGATAAATATTTGGCATCCAACTATGCTCAAGTACTATGTTTGAGGAAAATAAACATGAGTAATATGCAGTTCTTGCCCTCAGGGAATATAAACTCTAGTGGAGGTCGTTAAGAAAAGTATACATAAAAAAAATAAAATTAAATTAAAGTATATGTAAATACAATACAAGGCAGAATATGAGAAATGCCATTTGAGATGTTAATACAAAGCTCTTCCCAGTTCTGATGGGACTTTAAAAGATTTTCATACTGGATTTACTCCATTTTACAGTAGGACCAAAATTATATACTTACGACAATTACACGGTGTGTGCCTCACTTTCCTAAATGTAAATGATGTCCGTATTCCTCGCTTGCTTAAAGTTAAGTCTTCAACATCACCGGTGACAACTCCGCTCTTGTGACCCCTGGATGCCTGAACAGTATCAAATTTTCTGGGTGTGATTCTAAAAACAATAGTCAAATTAATTTATTTAACACTGTATTAATAAAAATATTTTAGGTCCTTTAAAAATATTAAGGGAACAGAATAAATCCAGAAGAATATAGTGCAAATATCTATATTGGGCTCCCTGAATTGCTAAGCATTGTAGAAGAAAACAAAGAAATAGAAGTCTCTGTCTTTTAGGAAATTATCCGCAGGGTAATCATTAAAAGAATTTACAACTAACAAACTATTCAAGGGGGAAAAACAGAATAATAACAAATATTTAATTAATACCAATTACAAGAAGGAAAAAACAAGGAACAGATGGGACAAAGAGGAAACAGACAGTAAATTTAAATCTAACATTGGTTATTATGTTAAATGTAAAAGGACTAAAAAAATCCAATTAAAGAACAGAGAATTTTAGACTGGTATCCAACTACATGCTGATTACTAGAGACATATATAGATAAGGACATTATAGATAAGGACAAAGGATGGTTGAAAATAAAAGAATAGAAAAAAAAAGGTACACAAAAAGCAAATCTTCCATATATACCTAGCAAAAACAAAAGAAAAGTGGTACAGCTAACTAATCAGAAAAAGCAGACTTTAAGGCAATAAGTATTAAGAAAGAATAAAAAGGAACATTTCATAATAACAGTCAATCCAACAGAAAGCTATAAAAACCTATATATATATATGCACCTAAGAGCACAGCCTCAAAATAATAAAAAGCAAAAAGTGAAAAAAAATCTAAAAGGAGAACCAGAAAAATACATAATTATCATTGGAATTTCTAATATATCTATCTCAGTAAATGATATCTAGTTGAGAGTCAAGGCCATCAACATCAGAAAATAACAGACAATGAGGGGAAGAGAGTATGATTAATATGGATACAATAAGTAAGGAGAGGGAATAATAGCTCAAGTGGTAGAGTGCATGCTTAGCACGCAGGAGGTCCTGGGTTCAATCCCCAGTGCCTCTGCGAAAATAGCTAAATAAAATAAATCTAATTACCCTTCCCAAAATTAAAAAAAAAGAGAGTTCTTTAGATACAGACAGACAGACAAGACAGACAATAAGTAAAACAAAAATTAAAAAATAAAGACATGTACAAGTCATTTGCAGATTTTAAGAAAGTTTAAAGGGAATCTTGGAAGTAAGATCAAATTTTTGAATGGGAAAAAGGAATCATTTGGTAAGAAAATGTGGTCTTTTCAAAGTTAAATTTACAGAGTGAAATGCACGGATCTTAACTGTATAGTTCATGACTTTTGACAAATGTACACAACCAGGTAGCCACCATCCCAATCAAGATACAGAACGTTTCCAGTTACCCAAGGAAATTCCCTAGAGCCCTTTTCCAGTCAATCTTTCCCCACCTCAAAGCAACCACTATTCTGATTTCTATTAGTATAGTTTTGCCTGTTCTTGAATTTCATATACAGTTGGCTTCATATTTTGTGACTGGCTTTGTCCATTCAACATAATAATTTTGAGATTCAGCTGTGTTGTTGTGTGTTTCAGTAGTTCACTTTTTTTTTTTAATTCACTGAGTAAAATTTCATTATACGAACATACCACAATTTATTTATCCAAAATCTGAAAGAAATTACACTAAATCATTAGATCAATTTAGGAACTGATATCTGAACAATGTTAAGTTCCCTATCCATGATCATGGCATCTCTAGCTGTTTCGATCTTCTTTAATTTCTCTCAGCAATGTTTCATGATTTTTCAGTGTATACGTGTTGTATATCTTTCATTAAATTTATTCCTAAGACTTAAATCTTCTGAGGCTGAGTTTTCTGCTTGATTTACTCTAGCAAGGCTATCTGCCTGCAGAAGTGTGTTTCATACTCACAGGAAATGTATTAAGCTTGAAAGATCTCAGCAAATTATTAAAAAGCATGATTTTATACTAAAGTTGTTGAAATCTCTTTTATCAAGTATCAGATACATTTACTACACATTTAGAGAAGAGGGGGAGCTCTTCCTACCATGAGGACACTAGTGCTGGCAAGTGCCATTTTTGAATTCCCCCTCTTGCTAATTAGGGCTGGGACCTGGCCCTACTCTCTGGCCAGAAAGAACCAGTCCTAGGATCCCCCAGGCCAAGTAGGTTGCTGAGCAGGGACACAGCCCATCCACTAGCAGGATGACTGCCATAGGATCCCTTGAGCCCCCAGCAGCCTGGGACCTGTCCCCACTCACCAGAGGGTCCAGGACCCCTGGCCCCTGCCTGCCCACCAGAGGGCCAACACCAGCTTTGGGACCCCCAGGCTCCCAGCCAGAGAACCCAGGATCTGGTTCCACCCACCAGTGGGCAGATACCAGCCCCAGGACGCCCTGGGCCCTGATCTACTCACCAATGAGCTGATACTAACTCCAGGACACCTTGAGCTCCTCAGATAGCTGTGCCAGGAACTGGCCCTGCCCACCAGCAGGCCAACAGTAGCTCCAGAACGCCCTAGGGCTCCCTAGTCAGCCACCTCCTGATCCTCCATCATCCACCAGCAGGCCAGCACCGGCACCAGGACTCTCCTCACCATGCAGCCAGGCATGCGACCGTGATCCACCAGCAGCAGGCAACTACCCACAAGTCCTCACAGACTATCGGGTTGGGGGCAAGCCATGCCTGCCAGACTACCCACAGCAGTCAGCTCACCACAACAGAAGGACTCATGCAGCCCCACAGAGGGCACCCCCAGAGCATACAGCTCTGGTGTCCAGAGGGGAGTGTGCTGCTGGGCCCGATAGGACATTTCCTATAGAAGCCCACTACTCTAAGATTGGGAAACAACCCAGCAAATACACAGAAATAAAAACAGCAAATTAAGCAAAATGAGGTGACAGACGAGTATGTTCCAAGTGAAAGAACAAGATAAAACCCCAGAAGAAGAACTAAGAAGTGAAGATAAACAGTCTACCCAATAGAGAGTTCAAGGTCGTGATCGTAGACATCATCCAAGAACCCAGGAGAAGACTGGATGTACAGAGTGAGAAGCTAGAAATTTTTAACAGAGTTAAAAAATATAAAGAAGAACTAAACAGAGCTGAGGATCACAACCACTGAAATAAAAAAATGTATGTTGGAGGGAGGAGAGCAGTGGTAGAGCACAAGCTCAGCAGGCACAGGGTCCTGGGGTTGGTCCCCAGAGCCTCCATCAAAAATAAACATTAAAAAAACATAGCAGAAGGAGTCAACAATAGATTAGATGATACAAAGGAAATGGATCAGAGAGCTGGAGACAGAGTAGTGGAAATCACTAAAGCTGAAAAGAAAAAAGGATAAAAAGAAAGGAGGACAGTTTAAGAGACCTCTGGGACACATCAAGTGCACTAATATTCACATCATAGGGGTCACAAGAGAAGAGAAAGAGAAGGCGGCAGAGAACACATTTGAAGACATAAGAGCTGAAAACTCCCCTCACCTAGAAAAGGAAACAGACATCCAAGCATAGGAAGCAGAGTCCCAAACAGGATCAATTGAAAGAAGCATCTACCAAGACACATTGTAATTAAAATGGCAAAAACCAAAGGTAAAGCGAGAATGTTAAAAGCAGTAAGGGAAAAGCAACAAGTTACATACAAGGGCACTCTGACAAGGCTATTAGCTGACTTTTCAGCAGCAGCTCTGCAGGCCAGAAGGGAGTGGCATCATACACTTCAAGTCATGAAAAGGAAAAAACTTCAACCAAGGATACTCTCCCCAGCAAGGATTTCATTCAAATTTGAGGGAGAGATGGAAAGTTTTACAGACAAGCAAAAGCGAAGAGGTCAGCACCTCGAAACCAGCTTTACAAGAAAGGCTAACGGAATTCCTCTAAGCAGAAAAGACCACAACAAGAAACATAAAAACTATGAAAGGAAAAAGCTCATTGGTAAAGGCAAATATACAATAAAGGTAGTAGATGAACCATCTATAAAATTAGTAGGAAGGTTAAAGATAAAGTAAAAACAAAAGCAAACATTATAAAAATAAAGTTAGGATAAAATATATTATCTATAAAATTTTAATATAAATTAAAAGGAAAATAAGATAAAACTGACTATAGTTCAATCTATGTAACCACTCCAAAAAAAAAATCAATACCTCATACAACTCAATTACAAAAAATAATCTGATTTTAAAAAACAGGCAGAAGATCTGAATAGATTATTTTTCCCAACAAAGACATACAGATGGCTAACAGGTACATGAAAAGGTGCTCGACATCACTAATCATCAGCGAAATGCAAATCAAAGCCACAAGGAGACTATCACCTCGTATCGATTAGAATGGTTATTATCAAAAAGACGAACAGTAACAAGTGTTGGCAAGGATGTGTAGAAAAGGCAACGCTTGTACGTTGTTGGTGATAATATAAACTGGTGCAGCCCTATGGAAAAACAGTAAAAAAAAATTTTTTTTTAATTTAAAAACAGAACTACTGTATGATCCAGCAATTCCACTTTCTGGGAATTTACCTGAAGGAAACAAAAATACTAACTCAAAAAGATATCTGTGGGTGGGAAGGGATAAATTTGGCAGTTTGAGATTTGCAAATGTTAACCATTATATATAAAAATAGATTTAAAAAAATTTCTTCTGTATAGCACAGGGAACTATATTCAACTATCTTGTAATAACATTTAATGAAAAAGAATATGAAAATGAATGTATGTGTATATATGCATGACTGGGACATTGTGCTGTACACCAGAAATTGACACATTGTAACTAACTATGCTTCAATTAAAAAAATTGTTTAAAAAGATATCTGTACCCCCGTGTTCACTGCAGTATTACTTATAATAGCCAAGACATAGAAACAATCAGGCACTATGCTAAGTGAAATAAGTCAGAGAGACAAAGAGAAATATTGTATGATCTCACTTATATGTAGAATGTAAAACAACAACAACAAAAAACAAACCTTATAGATACAGAAAACACATTGGTGGTTGTGGGGCAGGTGGGGTGGGATGCAGTGGGATGGGAGGAGGTGTGTGAAATGAGTGCATGTGGTCAAAAAGTAAAAACTTCCAGTAATAAAATAAATGAGTCCTGGTGCTGTAATGGTGACTATAGTTAATAACACTGTATTGAATATTTTAAAGTCTAAGAGAGTAAATCTTAAAAGTTCTCATTACAAGAAAAAAAATTTTAACTATGTGTGGATAGTTGTTAACTAGACTTAACTGGGTTAACCATTTTGCAGTATATACATTAAAATAATTAGTATGCTGTACATCTGAAACTAACAATGTTATATGTAAATAATATCTGAACTTAAAAAAAAAACAAACAGAAAATTTCCAGGCTGACAGCTGGAAACTATTTACTTTTGAAAGTAATTAATTCAGAGTATTGAAAAAGAACTATTTTACAAGTCGTAACTGAGCAGGACCCTATGGGGTCTTCCTGGGACAGCCCCCTCCCCCACATCCTCCGCTGTAGCTCCTCTCTGAAGTACCCAGATAATAAATAGTGTCCAATGCACACTTCCTGAGTTGTATTACAGATGCTACAACTGCTACCAAATGGAAGAAATTAACTACTTGATGACCATGAGCACCCATGACCTACTGGTGCCTAAGGACTGAGTATGTTAATTCCATGACACCACTTTGTTACTCCACCATCAGCCAATCAGAGAATTGTGCACAAACTGATCACATACCCAGGGATGCCCCTCCCTCACCTTGCCTTTAAAAATGCTGTGTTGACACCCGTGTAGGAGTCCAGGCTGCTAAGCACTGACTGTCCTGGACTCCTTGTACGGTGCCCTGCAATAAATGCAGCGTTTTCCTCCCCCACAGTCCAGTGCCAGCAGACTGGTTTTACTGCACATGGGCAAGTGGACCCAAATTTGGTTCCATTAACAAGAGCCTGATGTTATTTTTTAAAAGATTTTACTTCATTTTCCAAAAATTAATTTTTGATTATTGACCTTGTAAGCTACAACCTTGCTATATTTACTTATTACTTCTAGTACTTGCTTTGTAGATTTCCTAGGATTGTCTACATCTACAATCATAAAGAGTTTTACTTTTTCCTTTCAAATATGTATGATTTTTCTTTCTCTTGAATTATTATACTAAGGTATCTAATATAATATTAAATGGTAGTGATGAGAGCAGACATCCCTGCCCTGCTCAATGTTTTAGGAAAAAGCATTCAGTATTTTACCATTAAGTATGATGTTCCCTGTGGGGTTTTCATAGATGCCCTTTGTCAGATTGAAGAAGTTTCCTTCTTATTCTTGTTTGCCAAGTTTTTATCACCTGTGGGTGCTGAATTCTGTCAAATATGTTTTTTACATTAATCAAAATGATTACATTTTTTTTCTCCTTTGTTCTTTTAATGTGGTAAAATTACATTGTTCGGTTTCCAGATGTTAAACGAATCTTGTAATCCTGGGATAAACACTTAGTCTTGATGTGTTTTCTTTTTTATACATTGCAGGAATGGATTTTTTAATATTTTGTCAAGGACTTTTTTCACCTCTGAGAGATACTGGTTTGTAATTTTCTTTTGTTGTAATGTCCTTGACAAAAATGTTGGTGGTAAGGGTAACGCCAGCCTCATAAAACAAATTGTGAGGAAAGCTGCTTTAAAAGAGCTTGTGCTAAAGGCAATTTTTCAGAAGTAAAAGCAAGCAATCATTGCCTGAATTTCTACGATTGTTATTCTGACAGCTAAAAATGATTAAAACTATGGTGTTGAACAAAGTCAAGGTATTTCAGAACAATGAATATTTTGAAACTCTTATTAGCAATTCTTTTTTGGGTACTAAGCAGTTCTGTATTATGGTTCTCTGAAGTGAGTTACTTGCCTAGAGTTAAGTCTTAGGCAAAGGTCAAGCAGTACTTAACTGCTTTTGGCACCAATCTCAGATTTTTAGAAACAAGTAATCCATATGTTAAAAATAATTAATTCTTTAAATACCTCTGAACATCTTATTTCCCCTGGCACTCAAATTATAACCTAGTTGGGAAAATATTAAATAAAACCATTTTTACAGACTTAAATAATAATAGTTCAACACAATATAAAAGACACCACAAGCCAGCAGGAGACAATACAGCCTTTAAGAGTTAAGGGAGAAATTGTTTCAGGCTACTATAGTCAGAAAAAGCTTTATACATTATAAAGGAAATAAAAGTTGAGCTCTATATTAAAAACAAAGTGAAAGGAAAGGAAAAGGAAATTTACTGCAGTAAGAGCTGACAAAAGCGTGGCGGCTACAAGGCACAGTAAACATCCAGATAAAAGGGAGCAAACAAGTTTAGCTGCAACATCACAAGCACAGAGCCTGGAGCCCGACGGCCTGGCTTCTGAGCTCACCTCTGCCACTGAATGGTCTCATAACTTTGTACGAATTATGTAACCTCTGTATGCTCCAATTTCCTTTACAAATGGGGACAAAACCATGAAGAAACTTTCCACTGTCACAGTTTGAGTTAAGTGAGTTAATATATGTAAAGCTTTTAGAACCATGCCTGGCACAAAGGAAATGCTCCAAAGGCAATTTAAAAAGGCGAGCTCACACAAATTCGTAAACTACCGCATCCCACAGCCAGTCAAAGAACATAAATGAGTAAAGCAGGTGGGTCTGCAGAGAAACACACTGTTTGCCATTAAGCACACAGGAAGGCTTCATTTCAAAAAAACAAAGCATTGTCTTCCATTTTTCTTAAAGAACACGTTCCTGCTCATTCCAGCTTTTCCCCCCATTTTAAAAAGACATGTTTAAGAAATATTTAATTTCCATTTAATGCTGTTATAAGATAAAAACAGTAGTACAAGCATAGTGATAAATGAGAACTGATATGCAGCCTTAGTTCAGGGAATCATAGAAAGTGGCAGGAACTCTAAGAGAGACTGAAAACGCAGACCTCATCTAATGGCCACTGATAATCAGCCGCTGCTGCCAAGAGATACTGAATGTTTCCAGAGCTTCTCAATCTTCAAACGAAGCTGAACATTCAGATTCCTGTGTAAAAGCTCCTGATTTTCATCTGTAATCAATTTTTAAGAACGCTACAATGTTGACCACCATTGCCCCAGCCAAACAGCCTGGGTGCTATTTTTGAACCACGTGCTGGCCGTTGGCCACCTTTGATTAAGGGCATGGTGGCTGGAATAGTAAACTTGAACTATATCTAATTAAAAGTGTTTGGAATTGGCCAAGTTAATCAACCTTCTTTAACAGTGCTTTCTAGTGCTTTTTTTTAAGCAGAGAGAGCAAAATATCTTTTATCAAAGTTTATTTCTACAGTTTATATATGTTTTTTAAGTGCATTAAAAGTACTTTTTCAGTTTATTCTCCCTTCCACCCATATTCCGACGAACCCCTCAATAGTTGATACACCATTTGTTTGGTCAAGTCTCTCTCTGTTCCTGTCTCTGTGTGTCTTCCCTCCCCACCCTCCCCTCCTTCTCTCTCTCTTCTTAATACACACACACTCACATTACAGGTAATGGGTATCAATGGAAGCCTCTACAAATACTACTGAGGGTTCTTTTCCCCCTGAAAATACTGTAGACAATTTTGATTGTACAGAAGGATTTTAAAATAAATATTACCTGCAATTCACTCTTTCAGAGATCCTAGTCTTAACATTTAACAAGAAAATAATGTGATCAAAATGATGTTTAGGAGAATCTATCTATGCTACTATCCAGAATAAATTAAAATAGTTTCATCACATAGGCCCACAGAAAGTAATTTTTTATTTTGTATTTGCTGTGCTACCATTATTCTTAAGTTTAAATGTTACCAACAGTAAAAATCCTTGAATCCCCCCAAAATATAAAATGTGAGTATTCTCAAAATTCCAGGAGTACTTTAAACCATAAAATCATGTCACCATTTTCAATGACTGGAAGTGAAAATATTTTAAATGGCCATAAAAAAAAAAATCAGGCAAATTTAAGCCTCAGTGCACAAGATCAGGCCATCTGTTTTTATGGCTCATTTACAACAGGTTACAAATTCATTTACATGTTCACTTCCTTGAATTTTTATGAAAATGTGTCAGCTAAAATCTCCAAGCAGGGCAGTATTCCTAAGTGCAGAACTCAGCAGTATTTTAAGTGACAGTATGTGTAAATTGTAGCAGTGTGATGCTTCCTCCTCAAAGGCTAAACATTTCTTCCTGCCACAGTGAACAACCCATTTCTTTCAGACTAGATTTAATCAATCAAACTCTAATTGAGGGACATTCTATTAAACAAATAGCCTTCTTTAAAGTGGAAATGTCATGAAAGAAAAAGAAGAGTTGAGGATTTATTCCAAATTAAAGGAAAAGGAAAGAGAACTGACAACTAATGCAGTGCAGGGTCAAGGGCCACATCCTAGATCAGAGGAGGGAAAACCTACCATGAGGTACAGGCAGATTCTCTCCTTAACCAAACTTTAGTCAAACTCCTCTCTGCCCAGATAGTCCCCATCCATGGGCATGACCTTGAGCCCAATTTTAGCGAGAATCCTACTAAGTCAGTTTGGCCAGAATCCCCCACCCTCGATTTCCGATCATTCTTGGTATCTGACCGAATTCCCTACGGTCATCCTCCCCGCCCCCACCCCGGGGGATGTCTAACCATCCCACCTGCCTCCAGCAAGAGTCCTGCGGTACGTTCAGCCAGAAGTCCCCTCACCGCTGATGCTTCTTCCCAGTACTTTTCCATCTGCCCACGCTGCCCCACCTCCAACCCCAGGCTCTGTGCCTGTAAACTTCCATTTTCCCTTGTTGTATTTGAAATTGAGCCTAATGCTATACTGAGGTCTCTTTTCCCCTATTGCAATAGTTCCTGAGTAAGATCCGTTTTTGCTTTTTAACGGCTGTCAGGATCTGGTTTTCCCTCGATGGTACTATAAAGTACAGCCAGCAGAATCTCAAGATGGATTGTGTAAGAGTATGATGGGAGTATTTTATTAATGCTGAACTTCCTGAATTTGAAGGTTGCACTGCAGTTTCACAGAAGAGGGGCTGGCAAACATTTTCTGAAACACAGCCAGACAGCAAGCATTTTAGGCATAGAGGGCCCCATGTAGTCTCTGTCATATATTCTTTGTTGTTTTTGTTTTGTTCTTTACAATCCTTTAAAAATGTAAAACCAGTTTTAGCTCAAGAGCTGTGCAAAAATTAGGGCTGAATTTGGCCCATGAGCCATAGTTTGCCAACCTCTCATACAGACAACGTCCTTGCTCTTAAAAAATATGCAGTGAAGCATGTAAGGGTAAAGGGTCATGATGTCAAATTATTCAGCAAAAATAACGATAATATGTGAGAGAGAAATAAAACGCATGGCAGCATGGTTCAGGCAGCTCAGGAAGAAAAGGATGAGAACTCTCACGAAGCACAAGGCATCCTGTCACCAAGGTCGCTTCGGTACATACCCATGGGTCCAAAGGTATCTGGATTCTCCTGTCATCACCAACAAGCTCCGACAAGGCAACATAACTGGCACCGTGACCCCATCTGGGTGCTTAAAATCCATGACAATCTTGAGGTAAAGACAAAAACATAAAGATCAATCCAAAACATCATACGCTCCAAGAGTAAGAATGATTCATTGATTCTGGCTGTCTTTCTAGGCTAACAGAGATTGAAACATGATAATGCTTATAGAATAGCATGGCACAGGGGTTCTCAAACTTATGTGCACATGAGAATCAACTAATGACTGAAAAATACACCTAGCCCACAGAGAGACTCAGCAGGTCTACAGCGAGGCTCACGGATCTGCACTTCTAACCATCACCCTGGGCAGTTAGGACGCAGGTGGGCTGAGGAGCAGCCCTTCCATGCAAAACACCAGGGCGGCGATCAAACGCAAGGGCTCAGGAGCTGAAATACTCATGTCCTGGCTTTCTCCTTTACTGGCCGTATGACCCAGGACAAGTCATTTAACTCCTCTGTGGGACTTTTAAATGAATTAAATATATAATGGATATAAATCACAGTATCTGGCACATAATAAATATTTTAAAAAAAACCTAGCTATTATTATTCATAGGATATTGATAATTAATAATCCAAAGAGAAGGAACTATTAGGCATCCATTCTCACATAATCCATCTTATGTCTTTAAAGTCATGCAACATTTTGGATATTAGAGGCTGATTTACAAGAGATAATCAAAGAACACAGGAAGATTTTTAGTGATTGGAAATATGATCAAATATTATGAACAGCAACCTAAAAAGACACAACGCCCAAGAAAACGCTTTTGTGCTCAGGAACCCAAACACCAATTAAATGACTTCAGTCTAACTACAGGAGCATGTTATGTTAGGACGAATGTGAATTTAAAAAAGGCAGGTCACAGGCCTAAAAAATATTTTAAGTGAACACATCAATCTATTTGAAAAATAAATATGACAATCAAATATCAGTGGGATAAATATAATTTAGCATTAGTACCTTCATTAAAGGTAAACTTAGCACAGTACCTGGCATAAAATAAGCATTCAGTAACTATTACCTACTACTATTAATAATAATACTGGATCAAATAAGATAATGCACATGAAAATTCTTTGTCAACCGTATAAAATGCTACAGGTCTGACCTGGTTTTTCCTCTTTCTCATCTGCCCTTCCAATCTAAGTCTGGAAAATAAAGTAAGATGATAAAAATTTAATTTTCCAAACAATTATCTGTTCCAAATGATGTCACATAAACTCAGCGTCATACTCCAAAAGCATTCTATTTTAAAACATTACAGATGAATTCTGAAGTTTTGGGTATGAAATGTACTGATACCTGCAACTTCCCTGAAATGTATAAATAAAAGAAGATGGACTGACAGACAGATGAATAGGGATTTGATAAAGCAAATATATTAAAATGTTAACTGTAGACTCTAGGTGGTGGGTATCTAGGAATTTACTGTGTAATACTATCAACTTTTCTGTATGAAAACTTCATAATCAAAAATGTTGGGGAAGGAGAAGAAAACCCCACTGTGACTCATTTTATAAGTCAATACATATATGTTTCAATTTTCTGAGTAGACACTAAGGTCCACACATAAGAAAGAATAATAGTATATTTATTAATTATTTTATTAGAGATGATCAGTTGTGGCTTAAAGGAATACAAATTGTCTGGGTGAAAACTTTTGATGAGAAAATATTACAAGAGACTACACTGTAACTCATTCTTCAGACAAATATTTATTAATTACTGTATGAGGCATCAACGATTCTAAAAGTAAATAAGAGACATATTCTCTGCCCAAACAGAAGTTACATGTTCTGGCTAATTAATATTCAACATGTTTTACAGACTCACAGACACAGAATAGACTTGTGGTTGCCAGGGGAGAGGCGGGTGGGAAGGGATAAACTGGGAGTTCAAGATTTGCAGATACTGACTGGTATATATAAAGCAGATAAACAAGTTTATACTGCATAGCACAGGGAAATATATTCAAGATCTTGCAGTAGCTTATGGTGAAAAAGAATATGAAAAAGAATATATGTATCTTCATGTATGACTGAAGAATTGTGCTCTACACTAGAAATTGACCCAACATTGTAAACTGACTATACCTCAATAAAAAAAAATTTTTTTTAATATTCAACATGTTTTAAAAACACAAAATACATATATATTTGTGAAATTCAAACGCGTCTCCTATCAACAGAGTAATGATTTTCAAATAGGAAAATCTCAGTTTCAACACATGATTAGAATTGACAAGACAAACTCGAACATGATACTAATTAATGTAGAAATATTTGTGCTGAAATATATGTCGAGTTTCAAGGAAGAAAAATGTATTACCAAATAATCCAAATGTTATGGGAGCTATGTTAGAAAATGCAGAGAATACTTATCCATTATTATTATTGATGACCATGATTGACTTGCTGGAGAAGCCCACAGAACTCAGGAAAAGTTTGCTTACTGTTCATCAGTTGATTATGAAGGTTATGATATAGCACACAGATGAACATCAGATGGGAGAGATGCACAGGGCAAGGAAAGGAGTTCAGAGCATCCATGCCCCCTCTGGGAGCACCGCTCTCCCAGCCCCTCTATGTGTTCACCAACTTGGAATCTATTGAGATTTTTATGGAGACTTTATCACACAGGCATGATTAATTACTGACTCCATTTCCAGCCCCTCGCCCCTCTCCAGAGAATGAGGGACAGGGCTGAAATCTCTAAGCTTCTAACCATTGCCTGGTCTTTCTGGTGGCTGGCCGCTATCCATCAAAAATCATCTCTCTAGAACAAAAGACACTGCTATCACCCAGGAAATTCCAAGTTTAGGAGACTTGTGTCTAGGAAATTACAAGGGTTTTAGGAGGTCTGTGCCAGGAACTGGAGGCAGAGATCAATATTTATTTTTTCTATTATCTCACAGGTCTATAAAGTGAGAGTATAGTTTTTTTGAATTTAAGGAAATAACTTTTATTTATAAAATTAAATGTATATTTTCTATGAAAATCAAATTTTCCTTAAAACATTTCATCATAATAATAAAGTATTATCTGTATCATCATAGTATCTGTATCTTAAATGCAACGCTGGTTAAAGATCACAAAAAAAATTTTTTTTTTCCCAAACATTCACTAAGTATTCACAATCGATAATGCTTCCCTGAAACTGCTGAATCATTCTGCCCTGTGACAGCTTCGCTCCACAGGAGCTTTTTCCAATTATTCTTTTTGGTTTTACCTATTTTCTTTATTTTCTGAGATGGCAGAGTCAATAAAGATTAAGTTCCTAGCAAGCTCATGGGGCATGACTGAGGATAATGTTCAGTTCAAAGCAAACAAACAAAAAACTCTAGACATTCTGATCTTATAAAACCTTTAACACAATGAAAACATAATACAAAGAAAACCCTAGACACAGCTCACTCTGTCACTCAAGTAAAGATAAGACAGATAACAGAAAAGTACGTGAAACGTATCTCCTCCATGTCGGCTGAACATGAAAATGAAAAAACAGAATGCTACTGGGAACATTTTTGAGAAAGAAGATAAACTTAATTCTGATCCTTATTGGTTAAAAATAGGCTGAGATCAACCTGTGGAAACCCTTAAGGGCTTATCGACAAGAAACAGTATGACATGAAGAATGATACGTGATTCACAGAGAATGATGAAAGCTGAGAGAAGTGACTCTATTTAGCTGGAAAAAACATTTCATTCCTGAGAATTCAGCAGACTAGACAGAAGTCCACCTGTTTCCCATAGCCTGCCGAATACAAATCTTCTGTAGTTGCACTAGCATTGTCACAGGACCCAAATGAAGTCAGAGTTTGCTTTTTACCTTAAATAGCAAATAAGTGAATCCACAAACCTCATAAACATGTCTGCCAAGTCTGGACAAGTGGGAAAGGACGGAAGGAAAAAGGGAGAGAGACATAGTAGCAGGGATACAAGATGGAAGTTACAAAAATACGTCAGAAACATCTATTAACACATGTTCCCTGGCCTTACAAGTATAGAACCCCCCCATATTATGAGATGATTAGTCCACTGTGGCGAAGAAGAGGAACTTTGAACATTTTTAGTAAAAGAAAATATAGCTTTTCGTCTCTCTACAAAAGATGGTATTCCCAGAAGTACACTTTGCTAAACTGAAAAGCAGCTGGAAGAGAAGCTTGCTGGTACATCAAATTTTCCAGAGCAGAGGAATTAATAGCAATTTTCCCTAGGACACCTTGGAGACCAGCGGCTGACGTCAGTGACCTTCAGATCTCCTACCTATACTGTGTAGGCCTGCTTAGTTTCCGTCCTTCAAGAAAAGTTAAAATCAAGGACCACAACAAATCTGTTTCCCTTCCTTGCCTCCTACTGGCAAGGTACATTTAAAAACAACAACAACAACATCATCCATTTGCTAAATTCCTTGAAAACTGGAATCTCAAGATTACCAAGTTTTATGATACTCAAAGGAAGGAGCCACACTGTTGCTCAAATGGCAACAACAACACACCCTGGAATCAACACACAGGACATAAGACCTCCCACTTGAAAATGACTAAAGAAAGCAAGTTCTGCTCCCTTGTCCTGAAGTCAGAAGCAGTTTTCTAAAGTGCAGGCCTTAATAGCTTGGTCAAAGGTGGGAAGGGAAAATCTCATCCATGAAGATGAGATGGTACCTTCTGGTATTTAAGAGTGATTCTGTAACAGAAAAGAACAAATCGGACTCCATATTAGATCTGTTTCTGGCTTTAACCCTCTGTGCTGTTTTCTAGGCTCAGTCTTGCTCCCTCTGCACCTTTTGTGATACAATGTTGCCTTTAGCCTGAAATAGACAGGAGGGCCTATTCTCAAGGCCCTGACCATTAAGGATATTAACACTTTTGCAACTTATATAAAGATGACAAGTTGTAGAATAGAAAATAACATTTGTTTTGTGAGAGGTTTTACAGGGGGCACCATGACCTAACCCACGTGGACAGCTACAAGAGCAAAGAATTCCTACACCAAGAAGTTTGTAAGAACCAACCACACCCCCTCCCCTTTTTAGTATAAAAGGAGCCTGAATTCTGATTTAAGATTGTTCTCCAAGATATTTAGTCTGCCATCTTCTCTACCTGCTGGCTTTCTGAATAAAGTCGCTATTCCTTGCCCCAGCACCTCATCTCCCAACTTACTGGCCTGTCATGCGGTGAGCAGAAAGAGTTTGGACTCGGTAACAATTCTGCAAGTAGTAGATACAGCAGCTAAATACCACTGGAGCCCAAAGGAACTTATTTCTCATTGCTTCTGAGAGTGAGTGTGAGAAGTTGAGCATCATTTGATGTTTCTGATGTGAAAACTTTCCTAGTTGATCGTGTGCCATGTACACATTTAGGGGACATACCTGGGAACTTGTCTACAGTACTGCACATGTGAAACAAGCAAAATGAGACCAGACTAAAGTTTAAAAGACAACATCACAAACAAATCGTGACTAGCACACATCAGTAAATTCCACCTTTCAAATATAACTCTGCCTAACAAAACTAGGTCTTAGCTGCTGAATTAATAGATTCTGCCTTCTCTTCCTCTTCACCTCCAAATACAGATGATTTCTGAATGGTTTTATCTGGCTGAGCTCAAGTGGAATGTAAAATGAAAAGACAAGGCATCTTTTAGTTTAATGGTCTAAACACATTGCCAGTGACATAGTAGAGAGCAAAATATACATTGCATAACAGAAAAATAAGCCTGAAAATGAAAACCTACTAAGTTGGAGGCACTTTGGCTATCACTGAATATTCAACCGCTGAAACAGCTATGAGAAAATATGATCGTGCTTATGTGTTTGCACAGAGACCACTTGCTATCAGCTCTCATTAATTACACTGTGGCTTCATCTGTTTGCAGGAACTGTGGCGTGAAATCCACAGCCAACCAAAAAGGGACTCCAAACAAGTCAGTCACAAACCGTTTCAATAAAATTAAATTTTACTCTGTATAAGATAAGCCTACAAAAGTAATGAAACAGCTTAGCTTAAAAAAATTGGGGGGGGGGCTGATTTTATCCTTTTTTACTTGTTAGATTCTGCCTAGTAAATTATATTCCACAAATATTTGGGGTGAATAAATAAATAAATTCATCATAAGTAATTTATTTGGAAAAAATAGGTGGTATATTTTACATTTTTGGAGAGACTTCCTAAACTGCACTCCTTCATTGCCAGCTCCCCAGAAGAGAGGACATGCCTCATCTGATTGGTTAGCCTGGAGCCAAACCTGCTTGGATGAGCCCTTTCCTGTCTCTTTTTCAGATCTAGCTGGTTTGCAGAATCTAATTTATGCTTCTTCATGTCCTCTGTTACAGGGGCAGCCTCTGCCTCTATGGGAGAAGTCTCCAGTTGTCCCAGGGTAAAGAAAAGTGTGTCTAATTTAGAGGTGAAGTATCAGCAAGTCCACTTGGCTACAGATCCAAAGCCATGACCTTCCATGTTTTCTCAGTGTTGAATTGACAGTCTGTTACCCATCTACCTTTCATCTCATTTCTCAGTTGATTACACAGTTAGGAGGAAAAGACAAAGATGTCCTTTACTGGCCCCCTAAAGCCACAAGCCAGGATAAGAGGTAAAATGAAAATGAAGAGCTTTCCCCTTCCTGTCCTCATTATTTTTTAAAGCACTTAATTAGAATCCACACATGTGGTTGATAAGATGGTTTTGTCTTATCAAACAAACAGCATTAGTTTTGTAGTCACAGTATCAGCATGATCACATAAGCTCAGCAAAAGCCAAAAAGCCAAAGTGCTGAAGTTAGTGATGGGAACTAAGCAAATGCACAAAAAGACAAAAAAAAAAAAAAAAAAAAAAACAACCTAGTAAACAGTCTTTGCATCCAGGAACAAGATCAGATTTTCAAACAACCTCTTGTTAGATTAGATGACCTGATATTTTAAAGATTCTTCAGATTTAAAATACTGCTTTCTATCTAAAATTCTACCTGCATACTGCATGGATTGCTTTAAATCATACTTTCAGTAGCTTCTTTACCAGTTCACGTAAAGTGCAACTATAGAAACAAGCCAATGAATAAACATGAACCTCTACTTCTTCATCTGTAAAAATAAGGACATCACCCTCTACTGCTCAAAGATATTGAAGGGACTGAATCATACATGTGGAAAAGTTTATCACAATTCCAGACACATACATTTTAGTTTTGTTTATTTATAGCCTGCAGCTACTATCTTTTGCCACTAGATGGCAATGCTGCTGCAGTAAATTGTTGCACAAAAGGAAGTCTGGATTTTAACTTCTAAAAGTGAAATGTGTAAAACATTAATTTACAGGGCTTTTCCTGGCATCTGATGAACTGATAAAACTTTGGACACCTACAAGAGACTAAAATGTTCACTTTCCTGTAAGAAATGAAAGTGCTAATGGTGCCTTTAATTTTCATTTTAAACTCAATTCACTTTAATTAAGAAATGTGAGAAATCCTATTGTATAAGACATTTGTTGATGGCTAATAAAAATGAATATTTGAATATTTACCTCTGACCCCAAACTGAGAGAAATGATCTCATCCTCAAAAGCAGAATGCGTGTCAATATGAGCAGGAATTCCTGAGACAGAAGACAGGACAACACTTAAGATGCAAATTCCTCAAGAGACTAAGTGTAGAATTACAAGGGATTAAAATCAACACAGGTAACAAACATAAGCAAAGTACTCTAGGAGTCAGTTCCAGCTAAAAAATATCTTTGCTCTTAGAGATTTACATAATCCACTTAGTTATGAATTATAAGACTGGAATTTTAAAAGAAGAAACACTTACCCTGTCCAGGTTCATACTGGTTCACAGTCAGTTGATCAGGTTTATGTTTAATGAAACCCTCCTTCAGCCATTTCTCCAAAATGCTATCACAAAGGTCAGGAAGACCTGAAGTCAGTAATCATACAGGTGAAACGTATTATTAAAATAATTACTTCACATGTTTCACCCAAGAATAAAAAACAAAGTCACTGAGTTAAAAATCACCCAACTTTTAATTTAGCAGTCAGATCCAAACATAACAGTAAACTCACCAGCAGAGCAGAAAAGAACAAAATCTTAAGACTCTTTTGAAGTTATTTTATTGATTTTATGAAATAAAACATACAAAAGAACAATTCTGTGGACAACAATTTTAGTATTTTGTAAAATAGCAATAAAACTACAAAATTTACTGTATTGTATACTGGAAATAAGTGTGACCACTTTCTTTTGTGTTATCTTAAATTATTAATGTCTTTTAAATTATTTCTCTTTAAAAAACACACTTTTCGAAGTGGAACTAACTAACTTTTATTGGATTCATAAATGTTATTTCTTGAGGCAAAGGAAACCTTTAAATAAGATAAAAGTCATTAAAAAAATAGATAAATTTAACTCCAACAAAGAATTCTACCAAAGGACTAATATCCAGATTTTATAGTAAACTCTTAACTGATATGTTAAGACAATCCATTAGAAAAAACTGGCAAAGAAGATGAAAAAGAATTCACAGAAAAGGAAATAAAAATGGCCAACCTCACTAGTAATCAGGTAATTATAAAACTAAAAATTTTACCATAGCACAAGTCGCTAGGGGTAGGGGGGAGGAGGTACACACCTGGTGAGAAAATGTCGGTATAGCATTTTTAGGGTGCAATTTGTCAGTGTCTATTAACACTTTTAAGTGCGCAGAACTCTGACACAATTCTAATTTAGTAGTTTCCCTTGAGAAACTCTTGCTGAGTGCATAAAGAGGTGGACACAAAGATATCCTCTGCAGTACAACTTGTAAAAGCTAAAAACTAGAAATAACCTGAATGTCTATCAAAAGGAAAGTAACTAAATAAGCTATTATAGAACATTTAATAAAAAGAAAAACTATGTAAGATCTCCAAGACATACTGTGAAAAGAACCAGTTGGAGTGATACATGCAGTACATGAATACACAATTTATAACATATAATATAACACTACACGTTAACACTATATACTTTTTATAGGTTATTTGGATATAGACTCATTTATGAGGATTGAAATACTGTCTCTCCTCTCTACCTTACACTCTGGTAACCATAAGTTTGTTTTCTATGTCTATGAGTCTCGTTCTGTTTTGTAAATAAGTTTATTTGTGTCCTATTTTTAGATTCCAAATATAAGCGGTATCATATGATATTTGTCTTTCTGTGACTGAGTTCACTCAGTATGATAATCTCCAGGTCCATCCATGTAGCTACAAATGGCATTATATCATTCTTTGTTACGGCTGACTAGCGTTTCATTGCATACATATATATATTTATACACTACATTTCCTTTATCCATTCATCTGTCGATGGAACCTCATTTAAGTCGCTTCCATGTCTTGGCTATTGTACAAAGTGCTATGAAAACTGGGGTGTATGTGCCTTTTCAAGTTAGAGTTTTCTCTGGATACACGCCCAGGGGTGGGATTCCTGGATCACACAGTAACTTTATTTTTAATTTTTTAAGGAACCTCCATACTATTCTCCATAGTGGCTGCACCAAGTTACATTCCCACCAACAGTGTAGGAGGGCCCTTCTCCTCCACACCCTCTTCATATAATGGTACTGCTTCTGAAGAGAGGTGTGGGAGTAAGCATAGCGTTAAAGAAAATTAGATTTTAGATTTAGCTTTATCTGCATGTATAAAATGTTTAACACAAAGCTGCACTATTCAGTTAATAAAAATGTTTTAAATTTAATCAACTCTTTTGAAAGTTCAATTACAAATGATATATGAAAAACACCCTCAAACATGACAAAAAATATTTCTTCTGAACCATTTATTATTTATTAACAATCACTTACCCCCAGGTAATGGCTTATCTTTATCTACATTGTTGTTCTCATACTGGAATTCATAGCCAAAATGCTTTACTCTTCGGTGTTTTAAGGATTTTTGAACTGTATGAAGAGAAGACAGTAAATTAGAACCTCTGCTGCCCTATTGATTTCCTGCCTGGAAGATCTATCCATTGATGTGAGTGGGTTGTTAAAATCTCCTACGATTATTGTATTCCCATCAATTTCTTTCTTTATATCTGTTATTTTTTGTTTTATGCATTTAGGTGTTCCTGTATTGGGTGTAAATATATGTTAACAAGTATAATATCCTCTTCCTTTAATGATCCTTTTATGATTATACAGCATCCTTCTTTGTCTTTCTTTATGGTCTCTGTTTTAAAGTCTGCTTTGTCTAATATAAGTATTGCTACCCCTGCTTTCTTGTCATTTCCATTTGTATGAAATATTTTTCCATCCCCTCACTTTCAATCTATGTGTGTCCTTCACCCTAAAGTGGATCTCTTATAGGCTCATGTTTTATTATCTAATCTGCCACTCTATGTCTTTTGATTGCAGCATTTAGTCCATTAACATTTAAGGTAACTATTGACAGATAAGTATTTATTGCCATTTTAAATCTTGTTTTCCAGTTGATTTTGAATTTCTTCTTTGTTCCTTCCTTACTCTTTGCTTTTCCATTTGTGGTTTGATGGTTTCATCCACATTATGTTTGTGTTCTCTTCTTTTTGGTTTCTGTGAATCTCTTGTATGTTTTTGATTTCTGGTTACCCTGTTTTCCAAGTATGTTAACCCCTTACTACATCTACTTACTTTATCCTGGTAATCATATAGGCTCAAACACATTCTAAAACAAAACTCTGTTTTCTTACACACCTCCCCTAAATTTTATGATTTTGATGTCTTCTTTTACATCTTCATGTTGTTCACTGTAGTTACCACCTCATTTCCAGTTGTGATTGTTTTCATATAAATTCTTACTTCTTTTCTGTTTAGAGAAGACCGTTTGACGTTTCTTTTAGAATAGATTTAGTACTGCTGTATTCTTTGTTTTTGCTTGTCTGAGAAACTATTTCTCCTGTTCTAAATGACAGTCTTACTAGGTAGTGTATCCTACATTGCAGGTTTTTTCTCTTTCAAGACTTCGAATATATCTTCCCCTCTGACATGCAACGTTTCTGCAGAGAAATCAGCTGACAGTCTCATGGGGGTTCCCTCATAACTCACTGTTTTTCTCTTGCTTATCTTTGCCTTTTACTTTTGCCACTTTAATTATATTATGTCTTGGTGTAGATCTGTTTGGGTTCCTTTTTTGTGCCTCTGTGCTTCCTATACCTGGATATCTGTTCCCTTCTTTAGATTTAGGAAATTTTCAGCCATAACTTCTCAAATACATTTTTGATCACTTTTTCTCCTTCTGGCACCCCTGTTATACATAGAATGGCATGCTTTACATTATCCCATAGGTCTCTTATATTGCTTTCTTTTCTTTTTTTTTTCCTTCCATTTGTGTTTCTATCTGTTGTTCTTACTGGGTGATTTTCATTATTCTTAATCTCCTAGGTCACTTATTCATTCTTCCGCATTATGTCGTTTGCTATTTTCTGCCTTCAGCTTGGCTTTCATCTAAGCAATTGAGTTTTCTGATTTTAATTGGCTCCTCTTTATAGTTATCAGGTCCTTTTAGTCATCTGCATTTCTACCAACAGTCTTTCTTAATTCCTTCAGTATTTTTATTATCTCCTTTTTGAACTCAAGCTCTTGTAGACTGAAGAGGTCTATTTCATTGTCCTTTTGGGGATTTCTCTTGTTCTTTTAATTAGGAGTGGTTCCTCTACATCTTCATTTTACTTATATTTCTCTACCATCTATGAATTTAGAAGTAACAGTTATTTACTGTGGTCTAAAGGGCTGTTTTTATGTGGGTACATCCCTGTGTATTTAATGTGCATTTAATATTTTTGTTGCAAGGGCTAGTTTTAGTATGAATGCCTGCCACGTCATTCCTCCATGTGTGCTGGCTGCTACCCCCTTGACAGGAGGTATGATTAGTGTAGTGGTGACCAGAGCCTGGACTGGATGTTGAACAGGGCCTCCTCTGCTCTGTGGTTTTCACAGCCCTGTTGAGCTCTGGGTCCACAACCCAGTTGTTGGAGCAGAAGCCCCCAGATCCATTTGTGAGCTGCTATGGGAGGTAGGTGGGACTTCAGCCCTTCCACTGGGAGAGGGGCCGCTGAGGACTCCTCTACAGGAGATGTCATCCAGGCAATGTACTCTGTGCTGTGGAGTCGACTGTCACCCCCTGCGCAGACTCACAAAGTACTGTTTTTGGTGCTGTCCTCCATCTTGCCTCAGCTGGAGGAAAGCTGCCAGCCTGCCCAGGTGTCCCTCAGCTGCTATGTTCATAAAAGCCATCAGGGTAGATCCACTGAAGTCAGGTATCTGGACCCATGTAGTCATGCACCTGATTTGCTGTGGGCTACAGGGTCAGTCAAGACCCCAGTCCTGCCTCCATGTGCACGCGCCCATTTTTAACAGCCAGCCTGCCCCAGCCACGCACCAGTTCTCCATTTGGACTTCCTACATGCATGAAGCCCAAAAAGGCTCCAGGGATGCAAATCTGCCAAAACTGCCCAGGACACGGCTCAGACCTCAGCCTCACCTCTGAAGTTGAACAGCCCCTGGGAATGGGCTCAGACCTCAGCTCTGCCTCCACTTGGGGGCAAGCCACAGGCAACTGTGCTTTCCCAGAGCTCCCAGAGGTGGAGCTGCCCCAGGCCAAGAGGGAGCCTGGAAGGAGGCTGCTATGGTGGGGTCCTGCACCTTCCCTTGCAAGTACCTGTTAACAATGGGGCTTTTTATGGCAGGGCCACATCCTGTGTGCAAGTGACAGTGGGGGCCTCCATGGAGGACCTGGGCTCCCGCACACACACTCCCAGCCTCAGCCTGGTACCTCACTCCAGATCTCCCAGGCCGTCTCCGTGTGGCCAACCCCAGTCCTCTCCCTGAATGTGTCCTCTGAAGCCCCAGCCTCAGCGCCCAGCTCCCACGTGCACCAGCAGGCTACGTCTCGGGCTGGGGAGCACAGCTAGCTGTCCTGGATCCTCCACACCAGTTTCTCTCTTCTGCCTGTCTCAGAGCAGCCGCTGTGCTGCCCTCCCAGCGCATGAAGCTCCCTTTCTGTCCTGGCTGGTCTCCCTGCTGGTGCAGGGGAGGCTGAGGAATCTTTTCCTCTTTCACCACTCCTTGCCCAGGGCACAGGTCCCGTCCCAACTCTTTCCATGGAGATTCCTCTTGTGGCCCTCTTAGAATAAGATCTTTTGCCAGAGTTCAGTAGGTATTCAGTGAAAATTGTTCCACAACCTTCTATTCCATCATCCTGAAGCCCTACCACCACCATAATTTAAATCATCTCTAGATTACTTACAACACCTAATACAATGTAAATGCTACCTAAAATAGTTGTAAATACAATGCAAATACTATATAAACAGCTGCCAACATGTAGCAAGTTCAAGTTTTGCTTTTTGGAACTTTCTGGAATTTTACTTTTTCTTCAAATATTTTTGATTCATGGTTGATTGAATCCATGGACATGGAACCCACAGACACAGAGGGCCAACTGTATGTAAAAGGGCTTATAAATGTTAGTGCTACTAATGTTGGCTAATATTAATCAGTTTGGAGTTTTAAATTGATACTTATATAAATGCTATTTATTATTAATGCTCTTAAGAATTGTTGGTATGACTTACCTAATATTGGATCCGGGGTACTTTAAGTAATTTTAAGGAAATATTAGTGTTTGAATAAACTATATGAGGAGAAGGAAAGATCAGTAACATTTTGCATTAAACTTAAATATCAGATTTAAAGTTTTACTTACAATTTTGATTGTCTGTATCTTCTGTCCAGTTAACACTTTCCAAAAGCATTTTCTCATCCTCAGGAGAAATAATTTCTTCTATTACCATGAGGCCTGGAGGCAATGCTTGAAGCCCCAACTCTTTCCAAGGGGCTGTGGGAAACCAAATTAAAACAGTCAATATACAACCTTTAAGTTCTCATATACTAATAATTCTGTCCAATAGCCATTTATCAGTTCATAAAACCCCAATCCTCATTTTCAGAAATAAGAATGCTGAAAGATACATAACCTATTAAAAATGCAAAAATAAAAGCCAAGATAAAAATTATGGTACATTTTATTCACTGCAATTACTAATAGCACATAGAACAGTATTTACTTAAATATTTTGTTTGAACATGATTGAGCCACTCTTTAAATCTCATTAAGAGAGAAGGTTTCTCATAATATCTACCTCCATAAACAAATCAGATCCTAAATATGAATACAAAAATTTTTGAAGTTATTTTTCCCCCTAGGTTCATGATACCAGCTATGATCAAGTAATAGAAAAGTGTAAAATAACATAAAATTTCCTAAAAAGTCATTTTCTAAAAAAATTATTTAGCATGTATTAATTTCTGTCCTTCAAAGTTTTATATAAGTACAGCTCTAGAAGGAAAAGAAAAAAATAATTTATGATTAGATAAAAGAAATAGTGTAATTCACATTTACTATCAGGGATCTGATCATTCATGTTACACGTATGACTTCTGAAGCTTTTCTACAGAACAGTTTTCATCTTCGAATCATTTAATATAAAGATTCACAAAAATAATAATACAAATATCTAGTAGATTTATTAATATATAATGAATATGAATAGTGAATCATGTCATAAGTATTTACTAAGTGTTTACTATATGTCAGTTATTACATTATTTATTCAAATTATATAAGGAAAACTTAGGGGAGAATTTCTTAAAGACAGGTAATTTATAGTACAAGTAATTCATATTTAATTTTCTAAATATATATGTATTCTTTAAAAAGAACTTTAAATACCTCTTGTATTTGTTATTCAGTGGCTCTCTGGAAGTAAATATCAAAACAAGTATAAAAATTTGTGACACAGTTCTATTCTCTTTTCTTTTTTTTTTATATTTTTTATTCTCTTTTCTATTCTTTATCATTTTTACTAAAAGTAATTTCCAAGATTATAAACAAGGTTGTAATAATCTTAGAAATACACCTGGATCTATTATAGGATTTCAGATAGAAAACACTCCAAAACTCATTTTATGCAATTTCTTACAGTGTTCAACATACTGAATGAGAGGAAACCCAAGGACAGTATTTTTTGATTAAGACTTATTCCTAAACCAATTTTTAAAAATGGATCACAAACACATAAAATATGAAAATAATCTAGTTTTCAAAATCTGAAAGCTTAACACAGATTTAAATTAAGTACTTACAGACAGAGAATTATAACTTCAAAAATATATCTTTAAAGGAGTTATTTAGTTTCCTTTGAATCTTACTATGAAAAAAATACAGTTGATCAGATTATACTCACCTACTCACTCACAGCTTATCTAAACAAAACTCTTTAACTGCCTAAATAGTTGGAAAATTAATATAATAAGGGAGACTAGGTGTCTAAATCAAAGTTCATCTCAATATATCTCATTTCCATAGGTGTGTGGTGAAAAGATGCAGCAATTCCGTAAATCAGTCTGTAAAGCTTTTATTTAAATTAGTTAACTTAATTTATTTAAATAAAATTAAATTAAAAATCAGTTCCAAAACCACACAATCCTGTTGGACAGCCCAGATATGAGCATACGAACATCTCCATCATCACGGAGTGCTCTGTTGGACAGCTCCACTACAAAGCTTTGGGGATCCTTGGTGGCTAAAGGTACTTCTCCATAGTCATGAACCTTGGCACATAATCGTCTGGATCACAATTAATTGTTAAGTGATTAACTGGAAGCTTCTGGGTAGACACTGTAAAATAAATTGGTGATCTGAACCCTCAACATTAAATTCTGAAAAACACAACTCAGTAGCAGAGTTCTAAAACAAGTAACATATACAATAAACACACCGTTAGGTTGGTGGGACCAGCTCCTTAGATGCAGGCTATGTCTAAATCAGCTCCCTTCAACTACTAGTCCCATGCTTGTGCAAACTAAGCACTTAAAGAATGTGAAACAAAAAGGGGTTGCTTAACTCTTGTCCTATTTTGTTTCACATAGCTGAAACTTCCAACTTAGCTATGAAAAGACAACTCACACAAAAGCAAACACCATTTTCAAAAAGACACTTGTATGATAATACCTTTTTCCACAAAATTCAAGTACAGAGTGATCTTTTGTCCTAAGTCATCCACTATTTCTTTTCCACTGAGAGTATCATAGGCTTTCTTGGATTCTTCTGTAGTTCTGTATCTTACAAATGAGTAGGGTTTATTCGGTGGCATTAAGAGAGCATCCACGAATCCACACTTCTCTAACACTGGGAGCAGTTGCTTCCTACTCACACTGTTACCCAAACCACCGTTGGCAACAACCAGGCTCTTAAGAAAACACAAAAAAGAAAGTAACATGAGCAGTTGACATCGACCTGTTACTTTAATTTAAATAAGCTTTAAATAATAAGACATTGTAAATAATACTGATTTCTAAATATTATTCAGTAAAATATTCATTTTTAATGACCATACATACAAATTAAAAGATAACTTTCACTGTTCATAAATAAAAGTTTAACATAATGAAAGAGAAAGAAGAGGCAGAAAGGAGAAGAAACAAAGATTTACAAAATGCTTGCTTTTTTGCTAGACATTGTGCTATATACTCTTACCTACTTAATCCTCGTTAACATAATTTCCACAACAATCCTACAAAGTGGGTGATATTAGCCCCACTTCACAGAGAAAGAAACTGAAAAGCAGAAACATCAGGTTAAGGTAGTGATTAGGTGGAGCTGGGTTTCAAACCTACTTCTGTCAGTTTCTAGAATCCATATTTTTGATATAACCGTTACACAATGTTTACTAAAAACTAATGGTACTGGCTCAAAGAAAAAACAATTACAAGTACTACTGAACATAAAATAGGAAAAAAATGTCCTTTGTATCTGGATTATTCAGTCATTTTGCAATTAAATTTTGTTCCTTTAGGAGTACCATGCTTACTTCTTGTCATTTGCAATCCTGGTCAGCTTCATTCAAGGGACTGGGGTGGGGAGAGGTGTCCTATTTTTATTCTGATGCTTATGACCTGGTGCCCTTATAGTCTCTGTGCTTAAAAAAAGTTCTACACGGTGTGAAGATCTTCACCCTCTGCAGCAGAACGAAAGTGAACCTGATAGCCTACTCTCATCCGTTTCACCATTTATACCACGTATTGGCAAACTTTTCTGAAAAGGGCCAGATAGTAAATATTTCAGGCTTTGCAGATCATGTAAGCCTCTGTCATAAATCTTGTTTTAATTTTTAAGAACTCTTTAAAAATGTAAAATTCATCCTTAAGCCAGATCTGACCTGAAGACAGTAGTCGGCCAACCTTTGATTTACACAAAGCTGGAATGTAGAATACAATGTATATATATGTATATACATATAATGTGAATATCTAGAACCTTGTTTTAAAGAATATAAAAGAATCATTATAAAATTGAATAATAAGTAAAGCTCTGCTCTGTTATGAGGCAGTCCATACTTTGTATGTATGCAAGTATACACATAATCAACACACTAATATGGTACAAAATTTATTCTCAGATGTCTTGGCCTGGACCTCATTTATAAGGTTTATAAATTAAAGTAACAAAATCGTTTGGCTACATGCTGTCATAGTTACAACATTTCCACATTCTCAAATCTAAGGAACTGCAAAGGCTTTATAAATGTCAAGGACCCACTGCCCCATCTAAGAATTGGGGAAGATGGTCAAGAGGTGACTGGAGGAATACTCGTGGTCCTCAGAAATGCTGTCCAAGTGATTTGTGGGCAATTCTAAAGAAAACCACACAAAAATAAGTGTAATGGGGAGGAGCTTATTTACTATTATACGAGTTATATAATATACTTAAATGCAATTAATTGTTTTAAAATAATTGTTTTATTTATACTTGTTCAGCCAAGCAATTTTCCCAGTAATGTGAAGAGAATTCAGATTTTTTTAAACTCATCTTCTCCCCAGATAATTTGAAAATCATGGCTCTAGAAAAATCTAACAACCATCATAAAATTGCACAAAGGCACCTATACTTACATAGTGAAAAGACCATTTGTTCTCCCTTAGGTAGATAATATATAATTGGAAGTCCTTCTACAACTGTTTTCTCTTGTTTTAAAAATATTGAGAAGAAAAAATAATCAAGCCCAAATAAAATGACACTTTGGAAGCCACGAAGGTGAGATTAAAGCTTCTAGAGATCTGAGAGAAAAGTCAGTCCCAACCAGAAACAAATTTCAGAAGCAGCAAAGAAACTTAATCTGAGACAGGAGGGAAGGGGGCAGGGCACAACCATTAAAAGAGTGACACAGGATACTACATAAACTGGTTAGAACCACCTAGGTCCAAGATGGCAGAAGAGTCAACTTTCAGTAGACCTTCAGCCTCATTATACACTCATTGTAATATATTAGCATGCTAAATGACATGCCCACAGGTGCCATGACAGTTCCCAGGCTGAACATAAAAGACCAAAGAGTAGGTGGGGCCCAATTCATGGAAACCCTCATCCCTTCCCCCAAATAGGAATAATCCTCCCACTTGTTTGCATATGAAATTACCCAGCCCATAAAAACTAACCAACCCCCCCCACCGCCGGCCGCACCGGGGGCCACGCTCCTGTCCAAGAGGGACCACATTCTGTCTATGGAGTGTGCATCTCTCTAAATAAACTTGCTTTCACTTTACTATGGCTTGCTCTTGAATTGTCTCCTGCACAGACAAGAACCTACCCTCCAGTAACAAACCCATTTCTCTTCTTACTACTTAACGCTTGAGAATTGACACAAGTAGGGTATGTCAGTATAATCTTCTGAATGCCTCACAGCCTCAATGGCTCTTGGCAGAAGTGTATGCAGACATAGTAATTCTAATCTATTATCTACTCCATCCTTTTTAGAGGGATTTGGTTTAAATTCTCTCAAGTCATTAATAGTTAACAAAATCTAAGTATGGGCCTTTTACCTGCTAATATTACATCTCCCTCAACAGACCACTTATTCCAAAACTATGACGCAGCACAGAAGACAGCATAAGCAAGACATAAGGAAAGAGTACTGGTCTGAGACTCAAGAGATCCAAGCTTTAATCCCAGCTTCACTTTCTAAATTGTATTTCTTTGGCCCTCAGTTAGATGCTAGCTAAGCTTCCTTATTATTCTTATCCTGTATCTTTAGAACCAGAAAGAATATCGTAAGACTATTTTATATTCATGTGGTATTTCAATGGCTAGGAAGTATGATCACATGCATGTTCTCTTCAGAATCTAACAATCCAATAGGATAAAAGGGTACGTAATACTATGTCCTTACAAATGGAGAAAGCTGAGGTCAAAGGGTACTGCTCATGAACAAAGAAATGGAGAAGCTAAGAGTTAAACTAAGTTCTAAGCATTCATAGCCCAGGAAGTAAAACAGAGCAGGATCCTGCAGAGCCCTCCCGGGCACAAAAGCCTTTCCATGTGCTGTTTCTTATTTGCAGGAAAAAGCCCTCAGCCTCCTAGACCTTCCTGAATACCAAGGAGCAGATTCAAACAGTTGCTAATCAGGGAAGTGAGGGAATGCAGAAACACAGGAGGAGCACTCAAGAAACAGTGCAGCGATTAAAGCAGGATCCATTGTTCTTAACAGTATCTTTGAGTTCTGAAGGAACTAAAGCCCCAACCCAAGTGGAGGATGGTAACTTCAGACTGAGCACAAGATTCCTGGAGCACCGCCCTATTACCTCACCACCAACCAATCAGAAGAAAGTCACACACCCTGCAGCCCTCACCCCAAATTTTGCCTATAAAAACTTCTCCCTGAAAACCATCAGGGAGTTCGAGTTTTTTGAGCAAAAGCCACCTGTTCTCCTTGCTTGGCCCTGCAGTAAACCTTTCTCTTTCAAATACCAATGTTTCGATATGTCTGGCCTCGCTGTGCATTGGGTACATGAACTTTTGTTTGGTAACAGAAGTGTGTGTGTGTGCGTGTGTACATACATACATATATAACATTTAATCACTGCCCATCAGATAATAAAAAGGCTTAGTAAATACGGTCTACTAAATAAAAAATGTTTCATAGCAAATAATCAAAATACTTTATTACAGAGATAAAGTTAGGAACAGAAGATAGAAGACTGCATTCGGGTACAAAAGATTTAGGTTCCTATTCAGTATCTCACCCAGTGGACAGATCACAACCTCGCAGAACCTTAGCTTTCTCACCTATCTCAGACAGATTTCTAGGGAATTAACTATAATAACGAATATAAGCATGCTTTGTAAACTGTAAATAGTTGCAGTCTTCTTGTCAACACAGAACCACAGCTTCCTCTAGCTCAACCAACACAATCAATGGAAATTCAAACTAAACTAGGTTATGTCCCAAAATAGAAAGTGAGCAGGTCCTGTCATAGGTATATTTAACATAGATTGTAACATATTATGCAACAATTACAGCTTTCTTCTCTGAGCAATTATTAACAAATATTACTACACACTATTATTACTACACAGTATTATTAAAACACACTAACATGCCAATACATTTACATTCAAATGACAAAAATAGTTTTAGGTCACCTGAGTGGCATGGGATACTGTCTCAATGCCTTCATGTCTCAGCAAAGTATGCCTGGCCTTCATCTGTTTCCTTAAGAACTTCTTCTCAGTTTTACTGCGTTTGTAATTACTCTGGTGGTGGCTATCCATGGTAATCCTGGAGAAAACAAACAGACAAACAAAAACCACTACAAAAGTCAACCTTAAGAATCCTGAAGGGTCAATTATAAGAATGCTATTTATATATTTTATAGTTTATAAATGTTTCTATGTATAAATGTTTCTATGCGTAAAAGCCCTAAACATTACTCTAGTAAACCAGATCTGACTGACTGAAGTAAATATACAGAAAAGTATACCCTATCATTACTGTATTAGAGAGCATTTTTCTTACAGTAAAGCACAAATTAAAGCTTTTATACAATAACCTTAATAAATTTCACATACATAGTTCCAAAGTCCAACATCTGACAAAAGAAAAAATAATTTTCTTTTTCAAGGTAGTACACATTTCACTCTGGGAGGGGTCACCGATTTCTGGCTCCAAATACTAAGGCACATTCTGGCTTGTGCCCCAAAAGGCCATGTCATTCTTATACAACTTAATCATCAGCTACACAGAGGAAAGCAACACTGCAATCTTTCTGATCATTTTAATGAGGACCCCTGGCTATTCAGTCATTGAAATATAATTGACTTGCTCTCCTCTTATTTTCATAATAGACACTCCAACCTAGACCACGTTTATTTGGCTATAAGAAATGTCAGGAAGAATTGGAACTTTTCTGAGTGTCCCCATTAAAACTGAAAACATGCCACCCTGTCTCTTACATGAGCTCCAATCATTTTGCGTTGGTCTCATTATGCAATACAAGATGCAAATGTTCCAGTCGCCCTTCCCACCAAACTGCAAGGCCCAGAAAATAGCACACCAAAAATATCTTGTTTTATCTGTATCTTTTCCTTATAATTTAGTGTTATTTGTTCAATATTTGAGAAAACAGGAAATAGGAATAATAAGTATAAGTATAAATGCTACTGATCTACTGACTTTTAGTAAGATTACAAAGTAGGATTGGTATCTTTCTTCTTAATAATTAGCCTACTTTTATAGAAATGCAAAATTTTCCCCCACAAAATTACATGATCTGTTTAAGGGTTAAATAAATATCATTTGCAAAATAACATTTATGCTGAGAGTTTAAGTTTGCAAAATTGATGTGCAAAATTAATTACTGTAATCTGAAATTCTGTGAGCCTTGTGAAATATTAGCTTACATTTTGAGTTTTCAAACTTACATTAATTAAAGATTAAACAATCAAAAACTATTTAATATTATACTGTATAGCACAGGGAAATATGTACAAGATCTTATGGTAGCTCACGGAGAAAAAAATGTGACAATGAATATGTATATGTTCATGTATAACTGAAAAATTGTGCTCTACACTGGAATTTGATACAACATTGTAAAATGATTATAAATCAATAAAAAATGTTAAAAAGAAAACGATTTGATAATGTGGAACTTTCATTAGAGTATAAATTTAAAAGTTAGTTCACCATAGAAATATTGATAATTTCATAAACCCCTAGGAAGGAGGCTAAGAATCGTGCCATCAGAAATGTTTTTCTTAACATGGAATATTCAGAGTTGAGATGTCATTCATCAGATTAAGTAATACTTATTCCACTTAGTTCTGTTTCAATTAAGATAAATTTCTGCTCATTGTTGGCAAAAGCGTTGGGGTGGGGAAAGGTTCCCATATTGTTACAAAATTTTGGAGGGAAGTTTAGCAATATTGGTTATTTTAATGGTCATTCCTCTTGACTCAGCAATTCCACTTCCATAAATACATCCTTGAGCGAACAATTGCACACATGCATACACACACACAGAGACATATATACACAGATGTTTGTATACAGATACATATACACAGATATTTGTTGCACCATAGTCTATATATGCAAACAAAGGAAAACACTGATAACAAACCAAATATAAGGACACAGATATATTAAGTGAAAGACAAAGCTGCACAAAGTATGTGGAATGTAGTCTGTTCAAAAAATAATGTACAGGTAAATGTGTGTGTTAAAAATATAGAGGAATATGCGGTAGATTGTTAACAGTGATTATCTCTATGGGATTAAATTAAAGAGTTCTACTCCATGTTGTTTGAACATTTATGATTCACTCATTCGACCAATATTTACTAAACACCTACAATGTGCACGTAATTGTCTAGGTGCCAGGGATATAGCAGTGAACAATACAAAGTCATGAGCTTGTAATACTATTGAAATCAAAAGAAACAACAAAAATAAAGTTTAGAATTTCTGGAATTTCAATTATTACAAGGAACTTCAACTATTACAAGGAACTTCAACTATTACAAGAAAATAAATAAGAAACACTCATTTCATTACTCCTGTTGAAATTCTTTATCTTTTCTTGTGCAAAACTTTTTCTCTAATATTCAACTGATTATGGCTAGATCTTAAAACAATCTCTACTAGGTCCAACACTTCTATAAAAAAAGATTGCTTGATATTTTATCATCCAAAACTATAAAAGTTTTGTTAATAAATATCTGAACATGCAATTATATAAAAGTAATGAAACACACTGGAGACTTCATTAGAAATACTTTATATGAAAGTAATAGGATAACTGATATACATAAATATGACTATGTAACCGTACATGTGAATATTTTAATAAATCTTAAGTTATAACCATAGTGTTCTCACCTATCTAACCACAAGATAGTATTAAGCTTATGGGTCTGTAATATTCAATACCTTACTCAATTTACCACTAACATATATGAGAAGGTTTTAAGATTGATATTAATATTATAAATATAGACAATTTCATAAAAACTATTTTGTTTATTGTAAAATGTATAAATGTTAATATTAATTCACATTTCCATTTTATTAAAATCTAGTAGATTCCTCAAAATTTTCCTAATTGTCATGATTTTCCCCCTTAAATTAATAAAAAATATCTAAAATGGCTCACAGCTAAAGAGAATGTGACAATGAATGTATGCATGTTCATGTATAACTGAGAAATTGTGCTCTACACTGGAATATGACACAACATTGTAAAATGACTATAACTGAATAAAAAAATGTTTTAAAAATAAAATAAAAAGTATCTAAAAATTTCTTACAATTTTATGTAATTTTAATAAAAACTCATTACACTTATTAAAGGTAAAAGCCTTGGAAAGTATCTAGGGTTCATATTCAAGATGTTCTAAGCAAATTATAACCAATCACCACCAGAATAGCCTAATGGACAGATACAACATACATAAAAGGGGAAAACTCACAAAACTCAAAATATCTACCAAACAACTTTGTAACATAATATATGGTCCACTGACATTAGACTGATAAATGTGAGTGGAAAGGATTTTACACTTAAAACAGCATCTATTTCAGCAAGTGGATTCATTTGAATAAGAGTTGAATTGCCAAGCCAGAAACTCCCCAAACTTGAAGTAGTTGTGCTATAGCTAGCTGTAATTGAAAGAATTGTCACTAGATGGCACTGTGGGTCGAATAGCCAAATGTTTACAAGTTCCCTCTTCAAATTTGGTACCAGACTCAGAGGTTGGACTCTTTGTTATCATCAGAAGTAGACCTCTTTGGGAATTAAAAACACGTAACCAAAACATAAGAAAAAGAGTATGTAAAGGAGCAATATTTTAAAGAGAAAAATACTCTAAGCAAGTTGTCTGTGCTGTTTACCTTTCTTAGTGTCTCAAACTTAACAGTGCCTGTGACACCCCTGAAAAAATTATTTAAAATTTGAATTTCCAGTTCCTGCTTCCACCTTTGAGATCCTTAATCACAGGTCTTATATGTAATAGAGGCTCCATTTTTAAGAACTATTTAAGGCGATTCTAATACAGATGGTCCATGAGAAACACTGCTCTAAAATTTGAATCCCAAAGAAGTGGCACATTTGGATAATGAGCTCCAATCTAGTCACTCGTGAGGCCACAATCTCCAGCCCCAATCCCTTCCTGCATTGTCTGCACATTTGAAATGTTGTATTCAAATGTCAGCACACTGAAGAAATCAGAAGGAAGGTAGAAACTGTTCCTGACCTTAGTTACAGCTTATTCAAAGACTCATCTGTTCGAAAATAAACGGCGAAGCTGGAAGCCCTAGTCTGCCAGCTACAGCCAACTTGCTATTTGTGAGGTATGTTGTCACACCATTCACTCCTGAATCAAGAACCGCTGTACCGAACAACTTTGGCTCTCGACCCACCAGTATGACTCTTCCAAAAATTCCTCTACATGAATCTTCTACCTCTGAAAACTCACCTACAGATTTCTTGGATTCCTCTACCTGCCTGGTATCTACAGAAAGCCTTCCTTTCCCACACCTTCCCTTCACATATAGCCCTGCCTGAGTCCTGCCCAGCATTCATTTGCTCTGTTCCTGTTCGTGATCTATCGCATTTCACCTCAATCTCCATTTCTCCTATAAATACCTAACTTCTCATATTTCCCCAGTTGAGAACTGCCTTGATCCATCTATTGGCATTGGTGGCTGTCATCTGTGATGTTCACCTGTTTATGTCTAATCTTGAGAAAACAGAGTGGCAGCTTTAAATCTGGTCAATTAATCTATGAAAAAGGAGGCAAGAATATACAGTGAAGAAGACAGTCTCTTCAATAGGTGGTGCTGGGAAAACTGGACAACTACATGTAAAAGAATGAAATTAGAACATTCTCTAACACCATATACAAAAATAAATTCAAAATGGATTAAAGACCTAAATGTAAGACCAGATACCATAAAACTCCTAGAGGAAAACATAGGCAGAACACTCTTTGACATAAATCATAGCAATATTTTTTGAGATGGGTCTCTTAAGGCAAAGGAAATAAAAGCAAAAATAAACAAATGGGATCTCATTAAACTTGAAAGCTTTTGCACAGCAAAGGAAACCATCAACAAAACAAATAGGCAATCTATCGAATGGGAGAAAATATTTACAAGTGATGTGACTGATAAGGGGTTAATATCCAATATATATAAACAGCTCATACAACTCAACATCAAAAAAACTTTAAAATGCATAACAAAGTTCTAAAGTTTATCTGTGATTTCCCTTAGGTTTTCCCATTAAAGGCATTTAATTATGGGCCCAAACACACTGAATGACTGCATGAAAGCTTCTGAGATTTGGAAAGAAGAGAGGGGCTCACAGCCTTGTAAAAATGTGGGAACTGGAATATAAAACGTTATCCCAAATGGGGTCGGGCCAGGGCAGTATGGTGAGGCACTCTCTCCTCCCACTCTAGAAGTAAGTGTATTCCTATTTTTATCTGCTGCTTTCACTTTTTCCCAGCTATATCCCTCTGCAGATTCAAAACATACTGATTTCACTAAAATGCCTACTTTTTAAAAACTACATGCTACTACTAAACCACAATACTCAACTCCCATCCTCCAAGTACAATTGGTGCTAAGGGCTTTTTTTTTTTTTCTGTAATGATTTTTTTTTGGATTCTGAATTTATTATGCCGGTTTTACATCATCTTTGATGTTAAGTAGCATGACTTCATCGCGGCATTGACAGAACTACTGACAACATGGGTCTGAGGACAGAGTCCCGAGGCTTGGCCCTGGAGACCTCTCTTTAGTATACAGGTACAGTCGCCCATAGGTAGAAGTCCAATTAATGAAAATGTCCTGCAACCCACATTTCTCTATTTTGATGGCACAATTTTTTAAAGATATATTAATGTCAACTGCCAGGCTAGAAAACAATTAAACTATACTTGCCATATTTTTATGACCCATTTGTCTACTAATTCTAACAAAGCTAAATGAAATTATCTGTCCCAGCTTATTTTTAATTCAACGCATTTTTACTGATGCCTCATAAACCCTGATTCTGTTTCTACGTGCAACTATGTCAGTCTTACAAAATCTATTGCAAATCTTACCCAATATTCTTATTGATGAAAGATATGTAAATTAGAAAGGAAGTGATCATGCATCTTTTACCTATCAAATATTCAGAGTTTGTGGTAATTTCTAGTGTTGAAACTGCAGGGACAGCAGACTTTCATGCAACCAAAAGTGGCCTTTCTTGACGGCAACCTGGCAGAAGTATCTAAAGCCTTGAAAATGTAGATTTGCTTTGTCCAAATAGTCCCTCTTCTAGGTATCTATCCTTAGGTCATCGTGGATATGCACAGATATAGCTACTAGTATCTTTACTCAGAATGTTTATAATGGAGAATAAAAGATAACATGCTGAAACCCCCAAAACAGATTTGTTAGATGTGTGTCTACACAATGGAATACTACACAAGCACTTAAAATGATGTTGTAAAACCCTTAATATCCTAAAAAGGTGAACACAATTGGGGAAAAAAGGCAGGTTACAAAACAGAATATCTAAATGATCCTATTGTGTGTGTGTGTGTGTGCGCGCGCACGTACATAGACAAATGACTAAGATGTATACATCAAAATAAGCGTAATGGAGGGGAGGGTGTAGCTCAGCGGTAGAGCACATGCTTGGCATGCATGAGGTCCTGGGTTGGATCCCCAGTACCTCCATTAAATGAAAGAGAAAATAATAGACACGGCGGTGGCCACTGCGCAGACCAGACGCAGCTCGCTCGCGCCTGGCTCCGCTTCTTCTGCAACCACGTCTGACAAACCGGACACGGCTGAGATGGAGAAATTCGAAAAGTTAAAACTGAAGAAGGTGCAAGAGAAAAATCCACTGCGTTCCAAAGAAATGACTGAACAGGAGAAGCAAGCAGGCAAGTCGTAATGAGGGTGCGCTGCCAGTACACACTGTACGTTCCACAAGCATTACTTATTCTACCTCTTTTAGCTGTTTAACTTTGTAAGATGTAAAGACGTTGGATCAAGTTGAAATGACCGTGCTGCCCCTTTTCACATCAAAAATGATGAACGACTGACAACGAAGGCCGTGCCTGCCTCTCGCATCTGCCTGTCTGGCAGGCAGGGAAGGGAAAGAACTTGCATGTTGGTGAAGGAGGAAGCTGGGTGGGTCGACAGTGAAATCTAGAGTGAAATGCAAGCTGGCCAAGGTGTCCTGCAGGCCGTAAAATGAAGTTTAATCAGACTGCCATTTTTTTTTTTATCGTTCAAACGATTTTAATTACTGGAATGAACAATTTTTAATATGCAGATAAAATTTTTTAAACTGAAAAAAGAGAAAAGAATAAATAAGTAAACCTAGTTCCCTAACCCCCCAAAAAACAAAAAACAAACCAAAAAAAATAGTTATAATGGTTGTCTATGGGTGATGAAGTTAAAGGAAATTTTTTATTTCATTCTATTTGATTACCTATATTTTCTAAATAGTACTCAATACCCATATATTCTGTAAGGAGAAATAGCAGTAACAGACACCGTCTACCGTAAACTCTGTCTTTTCCCACAGGCATGGCTGAAACCACTACAGAATGCGGGTGACCTGTTCCTCTTTTTCTCCTCTTTCTCTCCATGGTATTTTGTTCCGACTTTCCTATAGTCTTTTCACATCCTGCTCCATATATGCCTCAATATGATTCTACTTCCTTACTAAATAGAAGAGTCTTTGAACGCTGAGACTGGATTTTACATCTCTATGTACCTCCACCGCCATGAAGCATGTATTACCTTATCATATGAGAGAAGATAAAGAAATAATTTATGGAAAAAAGGAATGAATAAGTGAATGTTGGCTGAAGGTTGGATTAAATGGGGATAAACATGTTTTCAAAAGAAAAATCCATTGGTAGTGTCTACAATAGCATGAGTGCTTGACATTCAAAACTGTTGCATAGGGCTCAGCTTTCTGGAAAGAAGAAGGTTAAGCAGACCTGAACTAGGGGGCTTCTAGATTTATAAAGAACAGAGGAAAGGGAAGGGGGCCCTGGTGTTGTGGTCTCAGGTCACACACACACACACACACACACACACACACACAAACACCATAGGATCATTTAGATATTCTGTTCTGTAACCTGCCTTTTTTCCCCAATTGTGTTCACCTTTTTAGGATATTAAGGGTTTTACAACATCACAGGGTCTCAGGGAACCACTGCCCCAGCTTAACTGCCTGATAATCTGCTTCAACTCCTGTTTCCAAATAGGTGAGCCACAGACATTGACCTCCTCTTGTGTCAGGTGTTTCCAGAATCATCTCATTGGTAAAGCTATAGGCCTGGGATAAAACTTCTGTGCATGCGCAGTAAATATCCACACCCTTGTTTAATAGCGAGCTCCACAGCGAGTGCCTAATGACCAAGAACTTCAACTCCCAAAAGATGTTACTATAGCTCACCTCTTATCTTTGTTCCCAGCTCAAATTAAAAATTTGTTGTTCTTGTTAATTTTTTCCAGGCATCTTTTTTCTATTTCAGGCATCCTTATATTAAAAAAAAAAAAAAAAAGACTCCAGTTCTAAGGACAGGCATTTGGACCTTTCTGGCAGGGACTCCTGCCCTGGGCAAGCACACTTGATGATCACACAGTACATGGTCTCTTCTCTCATGACCATCTGCTAGACTGGCTCTCTGCCCACTCACAAGCTCACTGAATTGTTTCACTAGGACACAGGTGCCAGGCTACCATGGGTCTAAATGAGCAGCCTACAAAATACAGCAAAATGTTCCTCTCTCCTTCAGGAAGATCCTTCCCCATGACAGCCTTAAAGTAGTGTCACTACGTGGCTTCTGAAGCTTGATTAAAGCCAGAGACATCAGTATGCCAAAGAAAATATTGTAAGAATCAGACTCTGAGAGATGAGGGGTCATAGAGCAGAGCAACTGTGGCCAGTCCAGCCATAATGCAGGTAGACATGTGGGGTGGACAAGAAGCCTGGGAATCTAGAAAGAAAGAAGTCATTCCCCCACCTCCGGATTTATTTAACGTTGAGGAAAGAAATATGAATTGTGTGTGAGACTGTGCCTTAACCTGCAGCAGAGAGAATGGGTAACATGGGAGTTAAAGCCAAAGACATGAGCATGTGACCCAACTCTGCCCCTTGATGAGACCTTCAGGCAGCCTCTGAATCTCACTGTTCTGCACATTGCCTCTCTGATCCAGCCGTGGAAGTCAAGTGTGTCACTTCCACATAGTCTATCGGTAGAAGTAGTTACGAAGCTTTAACCCACCGACTCATGGAGAAATGTCAGCAACAAATCGTAAGAACAGGAGGGATGAGATTTATATTCTCCGTCTTCGAAAAATACGATCTGCCATGCCACACAAAGTTGATATCAGGATTAAATGAAATCATTCACAATCATTTTATAGGCTGTAAAGCATTATACAAATGTTAGTTATTTTTATTACAATAGTAATAATAAATATTAATAAATAATAAATATTAATAAACAATAATATACAAATGTTATTTATTACTATAGTAATAATAAATAAATAAAAAACATTTTATTTCAGTTTATTACATGAGGTAATTTCTAACAATGGGGTAAAAGGGGCATAATGAACTTTAATTCTGAGGGAGCTAAGGCTGCAGTAATAGCACAGAAGGCATCTTTACTCCAAGGCCAGTGGGACGTTATTTATACCAAAATCTTAAAGGAAAGTTTTAAATATTTCTTTAGTCCCATTTCTTTAAAAAATTTTTAAAATAAAAAATAAATCACTTGAACTTAATTACGTCTTTTCCTTTCCTGCAATACAACCCAAACCGAAGATCTGCTCAACAGAACACGTATGAGGGAGTTGCTTTATTTGGGGACCCAAATGACCTTTAAAGTTTCCGTAAGTTCTAGGAAGTTGGGAGTAGAAGAGTCAGTTGGATTCTCCCTGCTTAGTCAATACATTAAAAATTTAAGGTAATTATTCATACAGATCCTAAATTTCAACTTTTGACTTACAAATAAATGTCCTTACTTTGGATGAGTGGCAACACAGAGATTAATGGGGGTAAAGGAACAGAGAGAGAAACATTGCCCATATCCAAACACTCCCTGTGTGGGTGGATAAGAAGAGGAAAGTGTCCAGGGTTCAGGGTTCAAGTCCCATCTAAGGTGAATCCTAAAGAATGGGCTAAACAAGGGCCTGGGGTCCCAGTATGTGCACCTACTTAAAGGAAATCGGGATCTAATCCATACCTGAGACCCAGTATCCTCAGATCACTCCCCTAATTCCTTGGGAGTCTTCATTCCCATCTCATCCACTTCAGCAGGAAAAGTATATCAGAAAAATACAGGTTTCCTGAGGCTGTAATTATTTCAGACCATCAACACTGTTACCATCAGACAACTCGGCCTATCAGCCATTAGTAATCAAAATTACAGGCGGCATTTCTAAGTGTAAAAAGCAAGCTTCCAAATAGAGTTAGAGTATGCAACCATGTGTGTACAAAGAAAATAGCATATATACATAGATACATGTTTATTCATTCAGTCAGTACTTGTCCAGTGAATATGTATGCTTTCCTGTGCATAGAACATCTCTCTGAGAGGGCACATAACAAACTAGAGGCAGTTGTTGCCTCTGGCCAGGGAAACTGAGGGGACTGGGACAGGAGGGTGGGAGGAAGACTTTGTTTTCACTAAATTTTATTTGTACTTTTGGGTTTGTACCATGTACATATATGATCTATTTTAAAGGTTGTTGGAAGTTGCTCTGGGATCACTTGTGACCAGGACGCTTACAAATGCACTAGCATGGGGCTCCTTGATGGGAGAAAGAGCCCCAGGCTTATCATCCCACAGTTCTTTCTCACAATAACTTTGCAGTGAGATTAATTTTCTATGTAAAGTATATCATAAAAAGTAGCATCATAAAGAATTTTTAATTTGTCTGAGCCTGGGTTCTTCTGAAAGCGGAACCTAAAACAAAGGCTTAAGTGTAAGCAGTTGATTTGGGAAGTGATCCCAGGTTGCAGAATGCAGGTGAGGGCAGCTAAAGACAGGAAAGGAAGCCACTCCAAGGTCTGGCTCCTAGTTGGCCTCAGCTATGGACCCCGGGCTTCTTGGCCCTGCAGGATGTCTAAGAAGCCTTATGAAATGTATGTCAGAACTTGGCTGGGAGAAGAGAGAAGGAAGTAGTTAACCATCAGCTCTCATCCTCATTGGTCAAGGTTTGCCCCAATAAGGGTTTCCTGTCCCTGTACATGGACATGTATAAGTGCCTACAGGGTTTCCTAAGGTTTTTCACCTGCAAATGTCAGAGAAACCACAGATAAGGAGCAAGAGGGGCTTACTGTACAGCCCTGAGGTGAGGTTGGGATGCACCCCAGTGAGGTTGGCTGACACCCACTCAGAGCTGGTCGCCACAGCAGTGACTGGACTCAGAGAGGAGACAGAGAAGTGTCCAATACACTCACAAGAGCCTCCTTCCTTGTCAAACTTTGTATTATTTTTCTGTCCGTAGCCCAAAAAAAAGCATTAATTTTGTATTTTTGAAGAGGAATTTAATATATAAAAATATTGCCCATTGCTCATATACAGAAAGAATATTTCCAGAAGGGTACTCAAGAACAGTAACATTACACATTTCCATGGAGGAGAATTAGAAGTGGGGGAAGATTTTCACCATATATGTTGTATCTTGAATTTTGAGTCACATGGATGTATTATCCACATTACCGATTAAAAATAAAATTAGTCTCAAAAGATAAAAATATAAAACACAAAAATTAAAACATCATATTTTAGAAATTTTGCAAAGTAGTAAAAGAAAGAAAAATACAGACTTTTTATTAAAAATGGAAATTTGAATATATTGTTTACCTCTACTCTATCTGAGGTAAAGAGATGTTTTTACACATAAATGAGAAAGCAAAGGCAACAAAAGAGAACATGAACAAAATTTTGAAGCTGGAGAGTAGACGGATGAATGATAACTGACCTAGTGGACTGGAGAAAGCAGAAACTTAGGGCAGCAGTGGGAGAAGCCAAAACGTACACAGATCTGCATCACAGAACTGCAGACATACTCGGGACTTAGATACCAGTGAAAGTAGAGTAAAGAGGGGCTAAAACCAGGATAGATGGTTTAAGTCAGTATAGGAAGACACTGAACTTGGTTTCTTCTCTCTCACTCCATGCAGCTAGGGCTGCCCCTCACCCATCCCAGTAGAAAAATGGAGAGGATGAACTGGAGGGACTCTGTTCTGAGGCACCCAGGGCAGAGTTGGGGACAGAAGTAGCTACTGAAAGCCTGGGATTAAGTCTACACTGTAAAGTGAAGCCCCCAAGCCTTTCCCCCACTCAGCTCCTGGAAGCCTGGCAAATAGATTTCTATCCTTGAGGCAGAGGACGGGAAGCTTCTCCAAAGAATCTGAACAACCCAACAGAAAAGACCAAAAGATAGTGACAGCCAAAGGGTCCTCCCAAGGAAGAGCTGAACTAAATCACCCAGAAGTAAAGCCCACAGATCCATAAGCCCTTCTTCCTCCCTACCCGGAACTTCTAGTCAGCTTTGTGGTGGCCCCGTTTTAAATATGAGAGGATGGCTAAGGATTACCTAACACAGAGGAAAGCCAGAAACCAAAGGAACTCAGAAGAAACAGAGACAACAACAAAAAATTCTTTTTAAAAAAAAGATAAAAATAAAGTAAACTTTTAGTATCCTCAGAGAAATAACAGAATATAATATTGTGTCCACACAACAAAAACATTGCATTTTTTAAAAAAAATCAGAGAAATTTCAAGAAAAGTGTTCTTGAAATGTTATGATAGCAAAAATGAAATTTTTAATAGAAAGAATGAGACTGAAATATAAGACAATCTCCCAGAAAGTAGAACAAAAAGTCAAGGAGATACAAAATATTAGAGAGAAGGTTAAACTAGACCAGGAGATCCAATATCCAAATAATAGAAGTTTCAGAAAGAAAGAATATAGAAAATAGAGGAAACAAAAATTATCAAAGAAATAATTTAAGAACAATGCCCCAAACTGAAGGATAAGAGTTTTCTGACTGAAAGGACCCACTAAGTGCTCAACACAATGGATTAAAAAAAAAAAAAACTCAAGACATATCATTGAGAAATTTCAGAAAATTAGGAAAAAAAGAAGATCAAAAAGCATGAAGAGAAAATAAGGGAAATAAGATGGGCATTAGATTGTTTTGACATTAACAGTACAGAATAATAGAGAGACACTTTGAATGTCTACAAGGAACAAAGTCCCAACCTAGTTTCACTCAACCAAATTATCAATAAATTATGATGTTAATGAAATAATTTCATATATGTAAGTTTTCAAAAATAAACTTCCCATGCACATTCTCACTACTGAGAGATGTGCTCCTCCAAAATGAAGAAGTGAACCAGGAAACAGGAAGACATATCTTCCTGGAAACAGAGATCCAGCTCAAGAGAAAAGAGATGCAATCTTCCAGATGATGGAGAAGGGGCTCCTATACATGGTGCACTCTGGCCGGCATGTGCAGGCTCTGACCTCCATCACTCCATACAGTAGCCTGGCCACCCTTTGGACCATGCAACAACAGGGTCCACCTTTGGGAGAATGAACCTAGAGTAAAGGCTTGTACATATCCTAAAAGCAGGCCTAGGCTGTTTCAAAAGGGAATTCCTAAGAGAACCAGCCTTTGGAAGAGCACATCCTTGGTCCTCCAAGACTCCTCATCCTGTGGGGAGGATCAAGACCAGAGAATGACCAGAGCAGGGTCTCTAAACACAGGTCGAGAGTAGAGAATCCTCTCATTGTGGTCTGCGGAGAGAACTGCCCACAGACATGTAATTCTTACCTTTGGAGACATTTCTCAAACATGTGTCGAGGCTATACATAAATTCTTTAGGATCAGTTTAACTGACTCCCTGTCATCCAGGAAAGCAGAAGGGGACTTTGGAGAGGATATACACAAGAAAGGGCTGCCTGGGAAGCCAGGCCAGCGGGTGTGTGGGGCAGCAGAGAGCAACCTGGGCTCTCACCTGGCAGCCCTGGGAGACAGCCAATTAAGAAAGAGGATGAGGAAAGCGGAGTTGGGAAGCGGGGGAAAACTCCATGCCTATATCCAGATTTTCATCTCACATCAGCCTGCAGAGCGGACTTAACTCACACTGAGTAAAATTCGTGGCCAACAACAGCGGTGCTTCCCAACTGACATTTTTCAAACCTCTAGAGTTTAAAGACGGTACTGGTATCAGCACTGCTTCTGTTTTGCAAGAATATCAATATGTGGAATATTCATCTAAATCATCTCCCCGGTAAAACAGAATGACTTGAAAGCTTGTGAGTATGTATCAAATGAGCAAGATCAATGATGCGTACTTCTGCTAAAGTACTATTTAGTCATTAATCACGTAGCTAAATGCCAACTGCTACTGTGAGGTTTTCACTATTACTTAGTTTTAGGTACTTTCAATCTGAGTCACATATTATTTAATTTATAAATAAAACCCAGTCATTAATAACAAGTGCAAAGGATACTGCCATTGAATACAATAAGTTGATATAAGGAACACAAAAATGAAAATGAAATTGTACAAAGATGATTTTTACCCAATCAGTAAGTTGCAACCATCTGTTTATAATTTTCACAAAGTACATCAAGATGTTTCTAAATTTTTTTTTAATGTCAAACGGATAAAACATAGTAACTATCAATTTGCCTTTGCATTTGTTGGAAATAAAGACTAATCAAACTCTAAATGTGCTCTTTGAATTGGAAATCTTGCAGGAAGCAGGGTAAAGCACTCTCTTATTTATCTCTTAGAAATAAAATTCAAATTATTAAAAACAAGTTAAATGGTTTTAAGTCCAAAATACAAGAATTATAACAGTCATAAAAGCAATTTTATCTATTTTGATGCTTCAGGATAAAATTAGATTTTTTAATTAGATTTTTATATACAAGTAAATACATATTCAGTACCCTGAGCCAAAAAGTAATATGTCACTTATTAATCTGTCAGTAAATCATCTTTTTTGTCACATAAATAAAGTAAATTTATCCATATGTACCACATATAAAGAAGAAAGATATCAAAATTCTCCTTTATATAACATAAAGTCATTAGAATTGAATTGTAAATTAACTTTATAATCTAACCTTAAATAATATACTCTTCTAAATTAACACGTTTTTACTTAAAATCATTTCTGTAGAATAACCACGTAACAATAACAAAAAATTGAAGTTCTTAAAGGGATTTGCCAGATGATAAGTGACTGTGAAAGGGATTCATTAAGTCAAACGTATTCAAGAGACAGTGGTTTATAGGGTTAATGTTGAGGTTCCAGAGACCCTGGCACCATGTGCTGGCTGCAGTCTGAAAGCCCCTCAACACTAACGAAGTCTTTCTGTCCATCGTTAAAGTCATGTGCAATCAGTCAGAATTGGGTTCTGATTAAACTCTCTAAGCTTCAGTTTCTACATTTATAAAATAAGATCTTCCCAAGGTTGTCGTACCCATTAAGTGAGGTGACAAATGGAAGGGGCTAGCACAGGTAGTAGGTGTATGATCAGCATTCCAAAATTTACACATGCTTGTGTGCACAACATGTATACACATAAATATACACCCCCAGGAGAGGAAACACACTAACTCACATTCTCACTCTGATCTAATTAACTGATCACAACTTTCCTGAGAAGAGAAGAAAGCAGAAAGCTAAAAGAGGAAGGCTACTCGTAGGGAGGAAAAGGCTCAGAAAGTGAAGACAAAATAGTCTAAATATGTACTTTTGCCCAAAGAATGTTTAGGATAAACAGAGTATCTGCAAATAACATAAATGCACTTGCCCCCCCTCTGAACTAGCATGCACCTGAGGACCTAGCACCCAGGAAGCAATAGAATGCAATAAGACCAATAAGACATGTGAAGGAAAGACTGAGTCAGCACCAACTTCCAGGAAGTTGTTGTCATGTAACTAAATACAGCCAATAACTGGAATACAACTAACTAATTCCAATCACAAGACCACAGGACGGTGCAGCTGAAAGGGACCCAAGAGGCCACCTACGCAGCTGCAACACTTTGCAAAAGGCAAAATAAAGAGCCTAGATGACCTGTCCAAGTTCATACCCGATTACAGGCAGAGGCTAAATATGAATAGGATTTCTGGCCCAATGCCCTCTCTTATTTAAAAATAAAGAAAGCTTGTGTGTTGCATAGGGGAAGGAGGGAGACAGTATGTCATGGGACAGCTTCTGGAATATACAAAGCAAAGGTTTCTAACACTGCAAACAATGTGTGCTTGGCTGGCAATAAAATCCAAGGTTGACACCGTGGTAAATCTTTCCCCTAAGGACAGAAAACATGCTACATTCTTCCTCCGAGAGAAGACACTTAGAGTAAGACATCTCTGCTGTCAAAATGACCACGGCTTTCAGCTATGTCTTCCATGTACCCTTTAGAATGGAAATCAGCCCAGATCCCTTCCTCGGAAGAGTTAAGCACAGACTCATCCCTCAAATGGAGCAAGCAGCTTGCAGGACGGCTGCAGTGAGTTGGCTCCCTGGTAAATAAATTGAACATTATCACTCTACTTCATGCCCTCAATGGAACTCCGTCCCATGAATGGAATGGTATATTATAACTGGCATAAAATAGGCCACAACTTTAGTTACAACACAGGATTGTCCAAATAAACAAGCATTAATCATGCACATTATATAGAGCATAATGCTTCAGAGAGCTTCTGCAAGCAGCTCCAAATGAACTCGACCAAATTATACCATCTGACAGCTGTTCCGTGACCTGTGGGAAATGAGTTGGTGGTCTCAGTCGAGTTCCTAGTGGACAGGTGTCCAAAGCACAAAAACTACCCTCACAATTGGGCCTAATTAGCAACCTCGTTGCTGCAGCCGCAGTAAAACCTGGAGCCCATTTCAGCACCGTGTTGTTGGAGGCTTGTCTCGACATCAGATGGCATGCGCTGAAGGCTTAGCGCAGAACGCTCACCGTGGCGCCTGCACAAAATGTCGTTGCTTCAGGAGAAACAGAACTGGGTCCAGGACTGGCTCTCTGCCTCTCGCCTAACTCCTCCAAGCCAGAGATGTCAGAAGCAGGGCACTATTATAATCCATGGAACGAACATGTTTGTAACACTTAATGTGCTATGAACTCCCACCTTTCATAAGAGCAATAGACTAATCTATCTCACAAAAACTTAGATTTCACTGGTTTCCCAACCGCTCCTCAAAATCTTTCCCTTTGCTTCTTTGCCTCAATTGAAACCTGCCTTCTTCTGAGGACACTGTCTCTCCCGCAGCCCCCCACCCAGGGTGCAGCTGTTCTCCAAGGAGAACACAGCTCAGCACCAGGTATGGGGAAGGATTCTCCTTGTCCCTAAATAACACTTCCAGGACATTCCTTCCCAGCCCTCACAAACTCCTTCACCACCCAAAGCATTCAGCTCTGCCCTATCTATTGACTGTCCGTTCAATCCTCTTGTTCAGAAAAGATGTTAACTCCTGGCTTAGTCTTCATCCACTTGGGTGAACCATAAATACTCTGGTTTGTCAGCTTCTTATCTTCCTCACTCTAGTAATTTTTTCTCCTTAACACCAAAGCCACACACTCCCATAGGTGTTCACCAGACCCTGTCATTATCAGAAACTGCACCACCTCCAAAAATCTCAGTTCAGATAGTACTCTCTTGGACCACAACCAGTCATTTTGAGCTCTTTCTGCCCCAGTGCCCTTCTCTACAACCCTCTACCACAAGCAGACCAAACCATTGGTCCACAGCTTTCTCACTATTCACTGACTGCCCCTCATTTCCCCTCTCTCATGTCATTATTGGTGTCTCACTTTCCCTCATCCTTTGCATCCAATTTAACATCAAGTCCTGTCAGCTTTATCTCCAAATTACATTCACTTATTTCTTAGTCACAATTGTATCCCCAGTTTCTGACTCACAATACAAACTCAATGATGCTTTCTGGATGAGTGAAGCATTAAAAATAAATGCTTTTACTATTTACAATAGCCAAAACATGGAAGCAACCTAAGTGTTCATCAACAGATGAATGGATAAAGATGTGGTGTGTATACACACACACACACACACACACACACACACAATGAAATACTACTCAGCCATAAAAAAGAATGAAATGTTGCCATTTGCAGTAACATGGATGGACCTAAAGATTGTCATACTAAGTGAAGTAACTCAGACAGAGAAAGACAAATATTATATGCTGTCACTTACATGTGGAATCTAAAAAATAATACAAATGAATTTATTTACTAAACAGAAACAGACTCACAGACATAGACAACAAACTTATGGTTACCAAAGGGGAAAGGGAGTAGGGGGAGTGATAAATTAGGAGTGTGGGGTTAACAGATACACATCATCATATATAAAATAGATAAACAACAAGGATTTACTGTATAGCACAGGGAACTATATTCGATATAATGTAATAACCTATAGTGGAAGAGAATCTACTTTGCTATACACCTGAAACAAACACAATATTGTAAATCAACCATACTTTGATACAAAAATTAAAAGAAAATAAAATAAATGAACTACAGGATATATTAAACAGCACAGGGAATATAGTCAATATTTTATAATAACTTTAAATGGAGTATAAGCTATTAAAATTTTGAATCACTATGTTGTACACCCAAAACTAATATAGTATTGTAAGTCAACTATACTTCAATGTAAAAAAAAAGTTTCTGGCACCCAAAAAAAAAAAAATGCTTTCACTTCTGCTTAGGATATAGAAGCACAAGACAGGGTCACTGCCATACTGATAATGGAAAAAAATGGATCATCTGCAAAAATCATAACTTTTCTTCATTCCAACAGAAAGCTGAGGTTGTAAGCAAGAAAGTAAACTAAAATCCAAATAGGGACAAACCCCAACCAAAAAGAAATAGGACACATGAATTGTTCCACCTTTGAGGAAGCATAGAAGAGAGAAATGGCTGCCACGTAAGTGGATAAGGGTTCAGGTAAAATTTTTATTCACGAAGTTCAAGTGTAGGCTAGCAGGGCAATGTGTTATAGGTAAGAGATTGAGACGAAGAATTTTCATTTATTCACAAGGCTTTCCACTGGCCTACTCTAGGTACTTACAAGAAAGCTTGAGGGCAGAGGAGAAAACTGGAGACAGCCCTGCTGGGTGGGGCAGAAGTATAAGAGACGATCATCAGGAAACCCACTCCCATCCAGGGCCAACCAGAGCTAAAGCAGTTTGACCGCCAGGTGAGGAGGGGCAGGAACATGAGGAAATACCAACCCTATGGCCACAGCACACAGAGCCGGCTAAGGCTAAGGCCAGGCTCAGACAGGCACACTGCAGTGACCCCCAACACAAGAATAACACTAAGAAACAGGCAACATCAGTCCATCACTAGGGAGTACACTGTATGGTGTAGAGTGGCTGAAAGCTGAGGGTGGAGAAGGAACACTGATTTTTTTTTTAAACCCATCCAGTCCCCATTCTGTACACAAAGCAGCAGATAACAACCACTGGAAGAATTTGTTTGTGGTGCATTGAAGCTAATAATAGCCACAACAAAACTCAAACCCATCTCAGTTCCTGACTAGAGTAACTCAACCACACACTAACAACCTGACAGTAAAAGAGGCATAACCTCTTTGTTTTCTTCTTTTTTTTTTTTTGGCAAAAATATTATTTACTATATATGTCTCACAAAATGTCTACCAAAACACTAAAATCAACATAAAATGTAGGGGGAAAAAACAACCTGTTGTCAAGAGATAAAGCAATCAACAGAACCAGACTCAGAGATGATACTGATGTTGAAAATACTTTTAAATAATTATGATTACTATGTTAAAGACTCGAGTGAAAAAGAGTATTGCATAAAGATATTGATATTTCAGCAGAGAGATGAAACTTAAAAGAAAAAGTCAAAGGGAAAGGATAGAAATATAAACACAGCATCCAATATGAAGAATATCTTCAATAAGCTAATCATCAGACCATATAGAGCTGGGGGGAGAAAAAAGAATTGGCAAACTTAATGTAGATCAATAGAAATTATTCAAACTGGAGAGAGAGAATAGAGCAACCAATGGCTGTGGGACAATACCAAATGTTCTAGCGTGCATTTATTGAGAGTCCTAAAAGGACAAGAAAGAGAGAATAGGAAAGGAAAAATTATACATGAAAAAATAATGACTAAAGAGGTAGCATGAAGGAGTTTCTTTTTGATCACAGAAAAGTTCTGTATCCTAATTGTGGTGTTAGTTACACAAAGCTAAATATGTCACAAAATGTCATAGAAATATACACCAAAAAAGTATAAAACCAGCAGAATCCAAGTAAGATCTGTAGCTTACTTAAGATTATCAAACCAATGTCAACTTCCTGATTTTGATAAGTACTATGATCATATAGGATATTGTCATTGGGGGGAGCTATGTGAAGGATACATAATAACTCACTAATGTTTTGCAAGTTCTTGTGTGTCCAAAATTATTTCAAAATAAAAAGGTTTTAAAAGGTTATGGCTAAAATCTTTCCAAAAATAATGAAGCAAAACAAATGACCAATACAATAAACCCAGAGAACTTCAAGAAGGATGAATAACACTACACACACGTAGACCCATTGTAGTCAAACTGCTGAAAACCAAAGATAAAAAGAGAATCTTGCAAGCAGACAGGAAAAGAGAAAAAGAAAAAAGAAACAGAGAGAGAAACAAAAATAAGAATTATAGCAGACTTCTAATCAAAAACTATGCAACTCATCAACAGTGGAGAAACCTCTTTAAAGTGATAAAAGAAAAAATCAACCCAAAATTCTAGACACAGACAAAATCTTTCAAAATTGAAGATTAAATAAAAATTTTCAGACAAATAAAATATAACAAATTCATTGCCAGCCTACCTGTACCACAAAAAAAGGAGTTCTTTAGTCAAAAATAATATTAGAGACAGAAACCTGTATCTACAAAAACAAATTAAGAGCACTGGAAATGGCATAAATAAAGATAAACATAACATTCATTGTTTTCTTATCTTTAATTAGTATAAAAGATAATCGACTATTTAAAGCAAAAATAGTTACAACGTGGCCTTATAATATTTGTAGAAGTAAAATGTATTACATCAATTAGCACACAGCAAAGGAGAGAGGAAATAAAGTTTACTGTTAAAAGGTTCTTATACTATACAGTATACTATATTATTTGAAGGTAGATTGTTATAAGTTAAAGATGCATATTGTAAACCACTATTTTTAAAAAGAGATCATTAGTAAGCGAATAGTGGACATAAAATGGAATCATAAAAGAAAGCAGAAAAAGAAAAAAGAGAACTAAAAAAAATGAACTAAAACATTAGCAATTAGAAAACTGCAAGACGGTATGTTTAAATCCAACTTATCAAAAATTTAATTAAATGTAAAAGATTTAAACACCCCAATTAAAAGACAGAGATTGTCAGATTGGATTTAAAAAGCAAACCATGCCATCTGTAAAAAACTTACCTTAAATATAAAGATACAGATAGGTTAAAAGTAAAGAGATGTAAAAGAATATATCAAGCAAAAATATCAAATGTATAATCCCAGCAGGGGTTTTTTGTAGAAATTAACAAGATGATTCTAAAATTTATACAGAAAAGAAAAGGTCCTCGAATATCCAGAATAATTTTGAAAAAGAAGAAATGTACAGGACTCACACTTACCTGATTTCAAGACTTACTATCAAATCACAGGAATCAAGACAGTGTGACAGACAAAATGGAACACAACAAAAGAGTCCAGAAATAAGCCCACAGATATATGGGCAATTGATTTTCAACAAAGGTGACAAGGTAATTTAATGAGTAAAGAATAATTTTTCAACATACAATGATGAAACAATTAATATTCAAAATAAATAAATAAATAAACATTGATCCCCTACCTCACATCATATACAAAAGTAAACTCAAAATGGATCATAGACCTAAATATAAAACCTATAAAACTTCCAAAAGAAACCAGGAGAAAATCTTTGTGACCCTGGGTTAGGCAAAAATTTCTTAGCTATGATACCCAAAAGCACAATCCATTCTAAAAACTGATCAATTGGACTTAATCAAAATTTAAAACTTCTGCTCCTCAAAAGAAACTTTGAACGGCAAGGCAAAAGTGATCCATGGGGTGGAAGAAAATATTTGCAAAACACATATCTGATAAAAAGACTTGTACCCAAGATTGTATAAAGAATTCTGAGAATTTAATTTTTTAAAAAATCAAATAATCCAATTTTAAAAAGTAGAAAGGGCAAAAATAGACACTTTACCAAACAGTAGAAATACTGGTAGCAAGTAAGTACTTAGGGAAAATGCTTAATATTAGTAAATAGGGAAATGAATATTAAAACCACAATAACATAGCACTTACACGTATTACAACAACTAAAATACAATTTTTAAAATAACAAGTAATACCAGGTACTGGCAAGTATGTGGAGAAATGAGAATTCTCATTCATTGTCGGTGAGAACAGAAAATAGTATAGACGCTTTAGAGAACAGTTTGACGGTATCTTTTTTCTTTTTATTTCTTTGTTTTATATTGAACTATAGTTGATGTACAGTATTATATGTTATAGGTGTACCATACAATGATTCACAATTTTAAAAGTTATACTTCCTTTATAGTTGCTATAAAATATTGGCTATATTTCTTGTGTTGTAAAATATACCTTATTTTATACATAATAATTTGTGCCTCTTAATCCTCTACCCCTATACTGTCCCTCCCTCTTCCTTCTCCCCACTGGTAACCACTAGTTTCTTCTCTATATATGAGTCTGTTTCTTTTTTGCTATGTTCACCAGTTTGTTGTATTTTTTTAGATTCTACATATTAGTGATATAGTATTTGTCTTTCTCTGTCTGACTTATTTCACTTAGCATAATATCCTCCAAGTCCATCCATGTTGTTGGAAATGGCAAATTTCCCTTCTTTTTATGGCTGAGTAGTATTCTATTGTATACATATACACTACATCTTCTTTATCCATTCGTCTGTTGATGGACACTTAGGTTGCTTCTATATCTTGGCAACTGTAAATAATGCTATGAAGATTGGGCAGCAGGTATCTTTTCAAATTACTGTATTTGTTGGTTTTGGTGTTGTTTTTCACATATATACCCAGGAGCGGAATTGCTGGATCATGTGGTAACTCATTTTTAGTTTTTAAAGAAATCTTCATATTGTTTTCCACAGTTGCTTTACAAATTTACATTCCCACCAACAGTGTAATAGGGTTCCTTTTTCTCCATGTTCTGGCCAACATTTGCTATGTTCTTTTTTGTTGATAACAGCACGGACATTCTGACAGGTGTGAGGTGATATCACACTGTGGTTTTGATTTGCATTTCCCTGATGATTAGCGATATTGAGTATCTTTTTATGTGCCTGTTGGCCATCTGCATGTCTTTGGAAAAATGTCTATTCAGGTCTTCTGCCCATTTTTTAATCGTGTTTTCTTTTTTTGATGTTCAGTTGTATGAGCTGTTTGTATATTTTGGATATTAACCCCTTATCAGTCCTATTATTTACAAATATTTTCTCACATTTAGTAGGTTGTTTTTTCATTTTGTCAATGGTTTCCTTTGCTGTACAAAAGCTTTTAAGTTTAATTAGGTCCCGTTTGTTTATTTTTGCTTTTATTTCTTTTGCTTTAGGAGATAGATCCCAAAAAATATTGCTACAGTTTACATCAAAGTGTTCTGCCTATGTTTTCCTCTAGGGGTTTTATGGTTTCTTGTCTTACATTTAGGTCTTTAATCCATTTGAGTTTATTCTTGTATATGGTGCTAGAGAATGTTCTAATTTCATTCTTTTACATGCAGCTGTCCAGTTTTCCCAGCACCACTTACTGAAGAGACTGTTTTTTTCTCCGTTGTATATTCTTGTCTTCTTTGAGTTTAACAGTATCTTTTAAAGTTAAGCATATACTTACTATATGACCCAATAGTAATATGAACCCAAAGGTATGTACCTAAGATAAATGAAAACATACATCCACACAAACACCATTATGCAAATCAGTATGCGAGTTTTATTCAAAACTGCCAATACCTAGAAACAATCCAAATATCTGTCAACTACCCAGGGGATAAATAAATTGTACTATATCCATGATGTGGAATACTTCTTAACAATAAAAAGGAATAAACTTCTGATATATGAATGATTCTCAAAAGTAGTATGCTAAATGAATAAAGCCAGATTCAAAATGATACACTCTGCTTGATTCTATTTACATAACATTCTGGAAAAAGGAAAATTACAGGACATAAATCAGTTACCAGAGTCAGGGAAGGTAGGAAAGGACTAACTACACAGAGGTACAAAGATATTTTTGAGAATGATGGAAATAGTCTGTATCTTTTTTTTAATTGCAGTATTATTGACTTACAATGTTGTGTTAGTGGAAATATTCCATATCTTAAATGTATTATATGACTGTTTATTTGTTAAAACTGTACATCTAAGGGTGAATTTTACTGTGTCCTCTCTAAATTCATGTGTATTTTACATTTCCATAATAAAACATTTTTAAATGAATGCCAATATCACGCAAATGCTCTTCAGCTTCTATTTGTAACAAGCCACATACTTAGACTGCAAACACAAGAAAGCAACACAACGCAAGGCACAGACAGAGCAAGTGTTTACAAAACACGTTCGGATAAAGGACTTGTGGTAGAATATCTAAGAATTGTACCACTCAATTATGACATACATATATATGTTTTATATTTTATATATGTTTTATAAGTATATGCACATATTTATATGTGTACATGGAATCTTAGATGTAGGAAAATTTTGCCCTAATGAAGTTTCATGGAGCAAGAAGACTCTGGCAGAAAGCTCCCGCTTTGCTGAGAGTTTAGTTTCAATATCCTCTATCCACCAGCAATAATTTATGCTACCCCAAATACTTCTAAGCTTACGCTAGTCCTTATTCAAGAACTGCTAAGAAGATAAAAAAAATTTTTGTAATGTTACAGAATTCATTTGGATACCAAGGCATCTTGAGCTATAGGAAACAATTAAGGAAAATAGTGACATGAATTTCATTAATCCACAGCTGCCCCCAAAATTTCCACACCTAGAATGATACTTTATATACAAGAGCTACTTGATTACTTGCATTTTTCTTAAAAATATGAATCTTATTGGTAAGGGACAAGTTGTAAGACACATCTGAGAAATTATACACTGTCTTTAATGTGCTTTAAAGAGTGAAGTCTTATGAACATATGCCTGTACCAAAAGATGCTCACTTTCTTGCAGACATACATAGTATCTGTAATTTTATCTTAGTGTAGAATCATGTAACTGTGTCAGTGTAAGTAAAATCATGCCCTTTCATAATCTCATCTGTCTGCCAGATCACCAGGGCCATCACATACAGCTGTGTCAGTTGCATCTTTAACAAAGGCATGCGGTCCAGGGCGTGCAGATGTGCTTTGAAATCCAGTCCTTACTCTGTTGCAAGCTTTGTGTCGTTGCTGATGGGAAGTGGCACCTTTTTTTCTAATTATTCTCCCAGATAGGAACCTTCATATAATTTGTGAGCTCAGGAAGTTCACCTTTTTTTACATACAAAATTCTGACAAGATTTTCCCATTTTCCCTAAGGACGGCCAAATTTTCATCACTCTCACTGAGCTTTGAAAAGCCTATCATCCTGTGTATACAGCAAAAAAAAAAAGTCTGAAAATTATAGCAAAACAAGATCATAAAGAGAATTTGCAGCCAGTTGTAAATGACAGCACATTTTGCTTAGAGACCAGATTAAAGTATTATAAATACATGCCACCACTTTCTTCCTGTCTTCAGCAACCATGACAATAACTTTTAAAATCTCTTCTTCCCAATGCATCTATAAAAAATTAGCATCTCTTTGTTAAACTCTAATTGCTTTTCTTACACAGCTGTGCCACTATACAGCTCAAGAAAGAGGGCCCAAGTGTTAAGACAGTTATTAATAAAATAGTGCCATAAAAAAACAGAAAAGGCCTGGGGACTTCAAGAAAAACAGGTCTCCCCAGCATACTACGGAAAACCAAACTCTAGACTTTTTCTTAATGCTGAGGTTCTCTATCCTTTTCTCTTAAATATAAATCCATACTGAGAGGCACAAGAATGCAGAGGTTGAGGACATGACCCGTTGAGTTAGACTCCATGGGTTTGAATTCCAGCTTTTCCACTGACAGTTGTGTGACCATGGCACATTACTCAACCTCTCTGGGCTTCAGTTTCCTCATTTATAAAATGTGGCTAGTGAAAATTTATAACATGTAAGGATTACATGTCTTAACACCTATAAAGAGCTTAGAAAGGTGCCTTGCATATATTAAATGCTCAATATGTACTATATAAACAGCATGTGTTGTTTTTATTTATTGCTGTATACCTTCCCTTTACCAATTTGTTTGGATTTTTTGTTTGCTTTGTTTTTCAAATTTTTAATGCATACATGCAATCTACCCACATCCTCAGTTACTGGCAAAGCTGAGGAGTAATAGTAAAGTCCACACAAACTACCCATTAGTACTTCAGTATAACTGTATCTAAAACAAAAGAAAAGATTTTTTTTCTGGGAAATAGTTGCAAAGGGCTGGCAATATTCATTGAAAATCACAAGTCAGTTCTAAACCTTAGAATTTTTCACCCTTCACAGTGATACAATATAGAATGACAACATTCCCATCCCTTTCTACTTGAGAAACTCCAAAAACTGTTTGTCCCAGAAATATCTTGACATGTTGGAAGTTTTCAGCTTCAGGAAATGAAATGTTCTACAGTAGAGGATTGAGATATCTGCAAATCTGACATGAAATTACTTCACTTAGTATAGAGGAGAAATATTCTTGAAGAAAAGCCTGAGATGAAGCCCCTGTATATTTTTAACCCACATTTAGTCTCTATCTGTATGCCCCCACAATCACACAACTTACTTGGCAAACTCTGTAACTGACAATATAGTTTCTACACTGAATCAGTTAGGCTATCTCTGTGTGCTAGTAACTGAATCTCTGACCAATAGTGGATTTACAGGAAACACATCTCATTTTCCACAAAAAGGCTGTAAGTAGGTGGTTTACTCTTTCTTCATTTTCTGCCATCCTCAGCAGGCATCTCTATCCTCAGGTTTGTTGTCTCATGGCCATAAAATGGCTGCCTCCACTCCAAATCATGATCTCACACAGTATATTCCAAAAAAGGAGGAAAGAGAAGGATCTTCCCCTTTAGCATTTCTCCATCTTTTCCAAAAGCACCCTTCACCCTAGTCCAGCAGACTTGACCTTACATCTCATTGGTCAGAACTGAATCATATGGCTCATCTTACTGCAATGAAATATGGGAAAGTAAGTTCCTGGTATTCCCAGACCTTTTCATAGGAAGAGGGAAAAGGGAAGAGGCACCACATATGACTATAATATTTTTTCCCTGATTTTCCTTCTGGAAAACTCTTGGTCATCATTTAAGACACAGTACATCTGTTACTCCTTTGGCAAACCTCCCCAGACCCAGTCCTAGGCAGTGCTGGGTGTTTATTGCTTAGTGATCTGACAGTTCTGTATACATGTGTACATAAATGTGTATGACTTTGCACTGTAATTGCCATTAATATTTGTTTCCACACTACAGAATGAACTTCTGAAATAGGAAACATATATTGTAATCACTGTATTCCAATGAGAGTATGGTTGAAAAAATAATTAGACCCAATTATTTAAACTATGATGATAAAACTAGTCCCAAATGATCACACATATATTGTGCTAGATTAGGCAGCATATAAAAATCACTGAATCATTCTCTGAAAGACATGAAAGAAACTAAATGTAAGGGTGAATTGATTGTGCTGATGATCACCCAGGTAATTAGAGTCTCTCTTTCTCAATGGGATTTGTCTGCAATAACAGACAAAAGAGAGAGAACATGCAGCAACAGCCCTGGCTCTACCCCAGGATCAAGGCTTACAGAACTTAACTTCAGAAGGGGAGCACATGACCCTCATAATGCCTGGGTTCATAATACAAGCTTTTGCTATTGATGTCTTGGAGAAGGGATATTAAACACTCCTAGAGCCCTAAAAATAATAATCAACCCAGTAGCACAAATAATCCAGGATTCCTTCCAGGTCTAGGGCAGGAAAAATGCAAGATAAGCCTAGAATCTCTTACCCTACAAGATAAAAGAGAAGCTATCAAACACTACTAGAGCCATGTCAAAAGAACTCAGGATCCAACTTGAAATGGCTCACTGGCCAAAGGTGGGACAATTTGAACATCAAGAAGAATAATAACTGCAATAGACTGAAACATATCAAATGCATTTAGAATTACAAATTCCTAGTGATACTTTAAATAAGTCATCTTAGAGGACTCTAGAAAATCACTTCATTACTGTAAAAATTGACTGGAAAAGAAACAAGTATTTATCCTGCCTTTATTATACTAACTTCTTTACCACTGAGTACCAAATAGTAGATGAGGGGAAATTTCTCTTTATAGAAATATTCCCTTCCATCCCCTTAATTAATTAATTTTAAAAGGACTGATAGGATTAGAATATTACCATTTTGCAATCCGTAATGAATTAATGATTTAGGCATTAACTATCCACAGCTGTTAACATTACAAAAAGAATGATAACCAAACATCACATGAATCCTAATGGAAGAACACCTCTACGAAACAGTATTGTCGAAAAGAAAAAAAGTTGAAATGGAATCTGGTCAAGTACCTAGCTCTAATTACAAAATTTACAAAAAATACAGAGGAAGAAGAACATTATATTTAACACCTTAGAGACACAATCAGCAAAATACAGACCATGGGAAACTGTAGGACAAACCAGTTTCTTCAACCAATGAATTACAGGAAGAAAAAGCAATGGAGGAAGAAATTTATAGATTAAAAATAACTCAAGAGACATATCCATTAATTGCAATGTGTGGATGTTATTTGGATCCTGATTAAAAGAAACAAATTAGCTTTTTTAATTATTACATTTATGAGACAATTGAAATACATTTTAAATACTGGCCAGAAGTTTATCATACTAAGAAATTACTCACAGCATTGTAAATCAACTACACTTCAATTAAAAAGAGAAATTACTGTTTTAAAATGTTAGATGTTGATAACGACATTTGGGGCTTTTTAAGTTCTTGTCTTTTGCACATACATACTGAGATATCTGCAGATGAGGCGGTATCATGTTTGGGATGTGCTGTAGGATGATTTGAGGAGGAAGGATGGGGGGATAGATGGGACATATTGGCTGTGATTTGCAGGTTGTTGGGGCTGGGTAGTGAGTAGCATGTTTGGAATTATCTACAATGAACCATTTTTTAAATACTTTCCTAATTCAAAATATTAGTAAACTAAAAAACAATGTAACTAGCTGCCCTAGTTCACTAGGATAATAGAAATGAGACAAGACTGGGCAAGACAAAATGTTAGATGGAATTTGGCCAGCAGCCTATAAAAAAATGACTCATTTTCAAAAGTGGGTAAAAATCAACATAAGCTGCTATATTGGTCTGTTAGGGCTGCCATAACAAAGTGCCACAGACTAAATGGCTTAAACAACAGAAATTTATTCCATTACAGTTCTGGAGGCTAAAAGTCCAATATCAAAGTGTCAGCTGGTTTGGTTTCTCCTGAAGCCTCTTTCCCTTGGCTTGAAGATGCTGCCTTCTTGCCCTGTTCTCACACGATCTTTCCTCTGCATGCACCCCTGGTGCCACTCCATGAGTCCAGATTTCTTGTAAAGACACTAGTCAGATTGGATAAGGGCTCAGCCTAATGATCTCATTTTAACTTAATCGTCTCTGTAAAGCCCTATCTCCAAATATGAGCACTTTAGGAGGTACTGGGGGTTGGGGCTTCAACATATGGACTTAAAGGAGATACAATTCAGCCCTTAACAGCTGCCATACTTAGCAATCCTACATCATGAGCTAACATCTGGGCATTTGTCTGACAAGTCAACATCCTTCCCCAGATCTGAAAAAATGTCAGGCATTTAATTAGGGCAAGGAGGGTAGAGTGTTTTACTTCAATTAGCTCCATACAGAGTCTACGCCTACAAGAAGTCAAACCAGATCTAAAAGATATTCTGCTTAGGGAAAAAAACAAAAATTTTCTATGGAGAAGGATTCAAAAGGGAAGCCTCACAAATTGTGGTGTGCAGTTTCCCATCCAAACCCAACGAGCCTGCCAGAACCTGGATAATCCAATGTCTTTCCACCGTTGCTTGCAGCACCGCATCCCATGCAGAGAATGGATGCGCACGGAGAAAACACATCTTTGCCTGCAAACAAGGCTGCTAATAGTCAAATACAAAACCCTCTGTGTACCATCTGCATTCACAGGGAGAGATGCTGGAAGCTTCCTGCCACAAGCAACAACAGAGTTTGCTCTCCGGCGCCCCACAATCCCCCAAATGGCCCCAAGCTTGTTATCTCTACCTGGATTCCCTGCCAACATCCTGTTCAAGGGTTCAGTCAGAACAAGCAGGGCATTCTGTTCACAGGTGGTTTGGTTTATCCCATTCCAAATTTTCTAGGCACCTAAACAAATCACAGCACTCTTTCTTATCCTCTCTCTCCCAACAGTCTGCAGATGAGAGACAAAATTGTACTGGGTATAATTGAGGTGGCATTGTTTTGCCACCTTAAATGAGACTACATTTCCAGTGACATATCCCTCTAAGGCCCCCTACTTCCCTATAGTTTATCAGAGCTTACTTTACTCCAAGGCCTTATCTAATCGAACACATTGGCTAAGCTGGCATCATCTCCAGCTCTAAACCAACCACTAAAGCCTGTCAGACCTACCTGCATCTGCTTTACCTTCTCGTATCAGCTGAAGATTTTTTCTAAAACAACTCTGCACAAGCGTGAACATTCATGTAAGAACCTGCTCAACCTTGTTCAATCCCTGCTTTCAGACACACTAATTCTTAGATTTCTCCTTGGTAGCACTTACTGACACAGAAGGGTCCTTGGTCCTTACTTCAACAGACTGACATAATAAGTGACATACTTCCCTTTCATAAGACCACTGGCATTCCTGCAGCCAACCACCCCCATTTTGTATTGCCAAATTCCCCCACACTCCTCATCCAAAACTATCCCACCAAGTAAATCTTGAAAAAAGCTAATATGCAAGGGAACTATGCACTATGCACTGGGAAAAGGCTAGAGCAGAGAGTCTCATGAACAAAGCCATGGGGAAGAGGAAAAGACCTGAAGACTGCAGTATTGAAGAGAGCCATGCACAGCCACGTAGTACCGATGGATGGAGCAAAGAAAGGGTTGTGCAGGAGAGGAATGGGGTTGATGAGCTTGGGAACCCTCCACAGAGGTGTGGCAGAAGAAGGTGTCCTCATCCCCAACTTCCCCAACCACACTCTGCTCTGGAGACCATTCCCCACATGCTGTCCAGGTTGGGAGCACAGAGCCTTGGAAATCAGGAATCTGGGCTTTGATTGGGACACTTAGGAACTAGAGCAAAGGATACTGTGGGAAACCATGAAAAACCTTCCTCCCAGGTATAATGGAAGCATGGAAAGGGCCTGCACTTTGGAATCAGGCAAGTTTGATTTCCACCCCAGACTCTTCTACAGACTCGGGCAAATTACCTAACATCCCTGAACCTCCATGTTCCTAAATGTAAAATGGGATCATGCCACCAAAAGGTTATTTAAATGATTAAAAGAGATAACATAGGTAAAGTGCCTGCCACACTGTATGGTTCAATAAATGTTTTCCCTTCTAGAATCCCCCCCGAGAGCCAAGACAAAAAGGGAATAATTAACAATGCATCTCTTTCATTACCTAATGACCAGAACATATCAGTATCTCAGAAGAGATAAACTTTCCCTTAATACTAGAACCCTGAAATAATTAGATTTAAATGTATTAAATTAAATCAGACAAGAGGCTACATTGAGTTCTCCCATCTGCCGCATTCCAATGGAAGAGTTTCAGCAATTGTGGAATATAACCAAAAGCTTGGGGGATGGGGGAAATGCGGCCATTACATTTGCAGCTTTCTTTGATTCTAAGTGTCAGTATCATCAGTGTAATGTAATGTATGGGAACAAAGATATAGCCTAGCTGTCCAGTTTTTGCAGTAAGACCCTGCGTGACTGCCATAATGATCAGCCATGGTTCTGAACCGTGGCTGCACAGGACTCACCCCAAATTGAATAAATCAGGATCTTGGCATGGTGGGACCTAGGTATCAGTCTATTCTAAATCTCCCTAGATAATTCTGATATGTTGCCAGACTTGAGAACTTCTGGTCTACAACATCAGCAGAAAGGTGGTGGTAGAAGTCCCTGGGAGGCAAAGACTATGCTGCCATCTGACACTGGGGCTGCCAATCAGGTTCTAAAAGTGGAACCAAATTCACTGCAGGAGGTTCAGAGGAGCTGAACAAAAGGAAATTTACTGTTAAGTTAACTTATCTATGAAAACATCTTTCTAACTTATAACTGACACTCTGTTTAATGCCAAAAGAAAAAGTAAAATAATTTAGCTAATGAGAACAGCCTAAATGTCTTTCAATAGTGAAATTGATAAATAAAATATATTTTATACAAGTTAAAAAGTGAATGAATTAGATGTATATGTATTAACATAGATAGATCTTAAAAACATGCTGAGTTTAAAAAAACTGTTTAATGATACATACTTTATATTATCACTTAAGTAAAATTTTAAACACAAAACAATATTATATATTATTTTAGATATGTAACATATAGAGTAAAATTATAAAAATAAAGATCTGACAGGTTAAAAAAACAAGGTAATGGTTACTTCTTGGGCAGAAAGATACTACAAAGATAGAACAATTCACTGTAATGCATAAACTTTCATTGGATCCTTGTTTGGGGTGGGGGACAAAGATTATCCATAAAAGACATTCTCAGAACAACTAGGGAAAGTTTAATATGGACTGAATACTAGACAATTTCATCAAGCTACTGTCAAATTTTTTAAGATGATGTTATTATGATTTATGTAGAAAATAAACCTCGATACTGAATCATAGGAGATACGAATTAAAGTCTAATGAAGTCTATGGCTTACTTTCAAACGGTATAGAAAAACACATGTGTTGTATGTGCACGTGCACACACATACACCCCTCAAACAGAAAAATTTGCCCTCAGGCTCGGTAAACTAAAAAGAGTAGAGGAGTCCCTCCGTGGCCGCCTGGGATAACTACCACGATAGTCGTTTCTAGAACTGCAGGTGAAGGTTGACGTTTCCAGGCCCAAAATCCCCAGTAGGAGAGAGAAGGCCAGAAACCCCAGGCTTGTGCCTCTAGTCGAGCCCATGCATGAATGCCTTCTACTACTGCAGGGCCGAGCTGTCCTCTGGGTACACTCTGCTCTCTGCCCTTATAGCTCCAATTAACACACGGAGCAACTTTCTGCTTATTCGTCTCTCTCCTCGGCCAGTCCGGGAGCTTCATGAGGACAGGGACCATGTCTGTCTTTTTGCTATTGTCCTTCTAGCACCTAATACAATGCCCCGCACATAGCAAGTACTCAAGAAATAGTTGTTTCATTAACCAATTATGGCCATCTTCTACGAGGAGGATGCCCCAACTCTTCTCCTCGTCTACCCGTCCTTTCTACTCATCTACCCGTCCATGCCACAAGACACGACAGACTCCATAAACATGCCCCCTAGAGTTCACTTCTGATCAGCAAACGCTTGCTACAGTGCACTTTAAACTGTGTACTCTGGAGTCACAGTTGAAGTTTCCGCAATCCCTGTGCCTGCCCAACAGTTACTTTATTTGTTTAATTTTTTTAAATTTGTTTTTTATTGAAGTGTACTTGATTCATGATGTTAGTTTCAGGTGTACAGCAAAGTGATTCAGTTATATATATCCATACATATTTTTTTCAGATTCTTTTCCATCATATGTTATTATAAGAAATTAAATATATGGCTATTATATATAAAAATAGATTAAAAAACAAATTTCTTCTGTATAGCACAGGGACCGATATTCAATATCTTATAATAACCTTTAATGAGAAAGAATATGAAAACAAATATATGCAGATATATGTATGACTAGAAATTGTGCTGTACCCCAGAGACTGACACTTTGTAACTGACTATACTTCAATTTAAAAAAAAAGGAAAACAAACTTAAGAAACAGATTTAACTGCACATGAATATTTAATATGTGTAATGGTGGCATCCTAACTGTCTGAAATACTGACTTTTTAAATAAAAAAAAGAAAAGAAGAAATTGAATATAGTTCCCTATGCTACACAGTAGGTCCTTGTTTATCTATTTTATATATAGTAATGTGTATCTGATAATCCCAAGCTCCTAATTTATGCATCCCCCATCTTTTCCCCTTTGATAACCATAGTTTTCAACAGTTACTTTAAAAAGTATTCCTTTGCACCTATAGAAAATGCTTGTATGATATGATTTGATTAAACTAAATATTATTTACTCTCCAGGTCATCCAAAGCATTTACTATCTTTCTGAAGCTCTAAGGACAGTGCTAGGCAGACACAATCCTCTGCTCACTTGCACATGTAAATTAATTAGATCTGGGAACTCTTTATTCTGTAAGTAAGTTATACACTCAGTAACCAGACATTTCCCCCTTGTAATGACATAATGTTAGGACATGTATCCTCATTTAGTTTTCATAGTCAAATGTATTTACTGTATATGCCCACAACTTAAGTACACATATTTTTTTCACAAGGTTACCTAGAATGCTCACACTTGGTTAGACAGGAGCATTCTCATTCCCTTCTAGTGGCTAAGAGAGTGTTCAGAAAGACCAGCCTGGCTGACCAGGAAGGTATTGCCAAAGAAGAGATGAAATTTGGAAGAAGAGATAGATGCAATAGGTCAATAATGAAATTCCCTTAAAAATTAGCAGGTGAGGAAACACAAGAGCTACATTTCAGCAAATAAATAAGATTCTCAAGAACTGTGGAAAGACAAAGGACAGAGAGAAGAAACAAAAGAAGGAAGTAAAGAATGAATAAGCAGTACTCCATGATCAACAAAATAAGCAAGTCAAAAATACTACTTTGAAAGACTTGTCAGTACTGCAGGAGATTGATAAGCCAGGCCTTTCTAAAGCGAACCTTCCTGTGTAACACGATCAACATGGGAGTAGAATTTCTACCAACTGCATCATTTATGAATGCATGAGAGTTTGCCACTTAAAGCAGTCCTTTCGGTAAACTGTAATTTTTACTAAAGAATCACTCAGTGATTTATCTTCTGTGCTGATACACCTTCATCAATTCATTCTTTTGGAAATCTAGAACACCTGTAATTTTGCTGTTCTCTGAATTTGTAACCAAAATGTCAAAATTCTCTTCTCAGAAATCCTGAAAATTTTTTGAAATTTTATTTTGGTTATTTGACATAAGGAAACTGATGCTATTTAATCCGTTTCTTAAGACACTAAATTGAAAACAAGTCCTCTTAAAAGTTAAAAGGGTGTAATGTATTTTATTTAAAAATAAATACTTCCCAATTAACATAAATACCAGATACAACCCATAATTTCTAATAAATCTTCATCAAAATGCCTTTCCAGTATATTTGCTAACTCCATCCCCTGAAAGTACTTTAAATCTCTTATTTTGTATGTTTTTAACTAACATTATATTCTACTTCCCTTAGGAAATGACTTTTGAAATATAAAATTAATTACATCACCTAGATTAAAAGCAAGAAAGCATTTTTTGATTTTAAAAAGAGACTTTGGAAAATAAGCTACAGCAGCAGTAATCTTTTGCCCCTTCCCAAAAAGAAAACCCTCATAGATATCAGCCTTCAGGAAAGTTCCTCTCAGCAACCTGTGGCCTGCCCACGAACCTTAATTAGTTTGAGAGATCATGATATAGAGCCTCTCCAAACTGGATAGGAGTGGTAGCTCTCTGTGGAGAAATAGAGCAAGCTTTTGTACCAGGTAATTTAAGGAGCAGCAACAGGCTAATATGTAGACAAGAGAGGGTGTAGCATGTGGTGTGGTTCTCAGCAGAGCAGCAGGCCTCTAATGAGGCCCAGTAGTGAATAGCAGCTGGTAAACTTGGGGCTCAAAATAGGAGGCTCTGAGGGCCTTTATTTGCTAACAAAAGACTGCAAATTGCTCAAAGGCCTGAGTAGGCAATGAGAACATGTTCATATGGTGAGCCAGTATATAAAATTTCAAAACAAATATTACAATATATGAATTTACATTGCAATGAGAATCAGAAGAGTTCCATGATTGGAGACATTTTGGTAAGAATAGGTACAAAAATTGGCTATTACATTTTGTATAAGAAAATCACCACCTGCTCTTCTGTTCATTCTGGATCACCCAGACTAAAACGCATACAGTGTGTGTTGTAACTGTGTAACCACACTGCACACTCTGTCCACTACCTCCCAAGTGACGGTGAAAGCCCAACATGCTTTACAGAGTATTACAAAATTAATAGAATGTATGCATGATGGAATTACTTTCCAGTTACCCAATAATAAATTAATAACATGACAAATCATGTAAACCCCAAGAATAAGCTTAATTATCTTGTGAAAAGAGCAGGTGACCAAGACTGACCCAGATCTTAGGGGCTGATCCTAAATATGTTCTTTTTTTTTTTTGAAGTGTAGTCAGTTTACAATGTTGTGTCAATTTCTGGTGTACAGTATAATGTTTCAGTCATACATGTACATACACATATTTCTTTTCATATACTTTTTCATTACAGGTTACTACAAGGTATTGAATATAGTTCCCTATGCTTTACAGTAGAAAATTATTGTTTGTCTATTTTATATATAGTAGTTAGTATCTGCAAATCGAACTCTCAATTTATCCCTTCCTACTCCCTTTACCCACTGGTAACCATAAGTTTGTTTTCTATGTTTGTGATTCTGTTTCTGTTCTATAAATAAGTTCATTTGTGTCTTTTTTTTAGATTCCACATATAAGTGATATCACGTGGTATTTTTCTTTCTCTTTCTGGCTTACTTCACTTAGAATGATGATCTCTAGGCCCATCCATGTTGCTGCAAATGGCATTATTTTATACCTTTTTATGGCAAAGTAGTATTCCATTGTATAAATATAGCACAACTTCTTTATCCAATCATCTGTCAATGGACATTTAAGTTGTTTCCAACTACTGTAAATAGTGCTGCTATAAACATAGGGGTGCATGTGTATTTTCGACTTAAGAGTTTTCTCCGGATATATGCCCAGGAGTCGGATTGGTGGGTAACAATGTAAGCCTATTTTTAGCTTCTTAAGGAACCTCCATACTGTCCTAGATAGGTTCTTGTGGATCCTTCGCACAGGTCATTTTTGAACAGCAAGTGCTGACCTCAGTGGTTCTGCTGGCAGGGAAGCACAACCAGGGATTTCCAAAGGAAAATCATTTATGGGACTATTAAATATGCTATTTGGTTAAATGCTTAACTTTTTCACTTGTCATTTCTTAGAACCGCTCTGAGAAATCTCTGAAGTTTGTTTCTACATATCTATTTTCTCTTGTGAAAACACTTTTAAATTATGAAGAAAAAGCCCCAGTCTATGCAGTAATCATTCCATGTGTTCTTTTAAGTAAACGGAGAGAGAGCCCTTCTGGCTTCCATTACAAACCCAAAGTAAGAAAGACTCCTGCTTGAAAACTCTGTCACAGGTCATGCTTCCCCCCATTTTCATATCGTAATCTGAACCTCTCATTAGTTGCAGAGAAACCCCCTTGGCAACTCCTACACAGGCCCTCACTGCAGGGCTTTATTCTCCTGTGGACATTCTGGGACCACTCTAATTGTAACTCCATGATTTACATCTGCTGGTTATTTTTGACTTGCAACTTCCCCAGCCTCCCCACATCTAATTCTTCACCACGTTTTTCCAAACCTTCATCTGAAACATATCTCACTTTTGTAGCCATGCTCCATTCAGACCCCACCACCTCAGCCCTGGGTCAGTGCCTGGAGTCCCCATCTTGTCAATGCTGTTCTATCCTCACGGGCCTCAGACTCTCTGCTCTGGTCTACTGTTTTACTTTCCGACCAAGGGCTCATGGTAGCTCCTTATTTCCTGAAGGAGCTATCTAAGGTTGAAGCCTTCCACCACCTGCCCTTGAGTTCACACTTGCCATTTCCTGGTAGGCACTACTTCCCAAGGAACCCTCTGCTTCCTCATCTAGGCAACGCATACCTGCCTCATTCTGTCTCTGTACCTTGACTCGTGCAATCTTCTGCGCAACTGGTTGCTAACTGTTGCCATGTGTCTTAGTACTCAAACTAGACAGTAGTCAGGAAATTAATTTTCGGCCGGTGCTCAAGTAATTTAACAGACATATATTGAGGGCACTGAATGAATCAAATATGATGTTGTTAATTCCCAGTAATCAGGATATAAAACACATTTGAAATGCAAGTTAAGACCCACATCTTATATTAGATACCATTTTTACAGTTTCGTCCTCCATTTGGGATAATTCACAGACAGCCTCTGTCCATTGGGAAAGATAATTACATTGATGGCACAATGACAAATTCATTCACCTCACCCAGTACACATTTGCTCAACCACTCTCTCCCCTCTCCTCTAACTATGCAATTCCTTAAACCTTATTCATTGTTCACAATATTGCATGTAACAGTCTCTGGAAAGTGTCTCATCATTCATTGGTAAATAGGGTAAGTATTTGATCAACAGAAAATGTGAGCAATAATTAGCTTAGGGGAAGAGGGCGAGGACAGGTAGGTTCACCCTTTTCCTAATCACACCAGTACTTCCTACCCAGGCAGAGATTACCTTCCATCCAGCCAGATCATGGTGTCCATGGCAGGCCATGAGGAATAATCCTGAGATTCAAGGACAGTTTCCTTCTATAAATAGTATACACAGCACGGGATGGGGTGGGAGGGTATAGCTGAGTGGTAGAACAGGCGCCTTGCATGCATAAGGTCCTGGGTTCAGTCCCCAGTGCTTCACAAGTTGCTCTCTCCAACCAGAAATGTTTTTCTGTTTTCATTGATCGTTGTTACTAAGCACACAAATTTTTGTTTATAATTCACCCCCTTCCTCTGCTTTCCTTTGGCAAACGGCTGCAGATGCAGAGCTTTGAAGGAGCCAGTGTGTCCCTCGGCGGCCCCCACCACCCACTCTCCCTCGCACAGCCCTCTTCAAATCCTGATGAGCTGAGCCCATCAAAAGTCTCCAGTGTATGCTCCTCATTCAATTACAAAGTCCTTTCGTTATTATAGATCATAATGAAAATACCCGCCTGGGGCTAGAGGAGTGGTCCGGTTGGAAGTGAGAGAATAGGAGGCACTCCACAGGGGCCAAGCAGAGCACCAGGCAGCCAGGGTTGGTGGCCCTAGGGGTCAGCCATTTGTCACAATGAGCTGCTGGTGACATTACCTAGCCTCCTAGATGCCACACTGCAGTTCCCCTACTGACAGATGGAGGCTTTGGTTAAAATATTCCTGGGCTTTGGTAAAAAGAGTTAATGTCTAGTCTTCATCATAGCAATCTGCTTTGACCCATAAAATGATCATTTCTAAGAATGATTTTGCTCTGTGGTAGTCTTTTATATGCCAGATTTTCCTAGGAAATCCCAGCACTGATGAGTGTGACCCTAGAGTTATTAGCTCTTACTCAGGTGGAAGGAGTAACACTGTGTCTGAGTGCTCAGACCACCACTTATATTTGAAAATAGCACTACTAAGCACACTGTTACTCACATCCTAGTTGCATAACACAATTATAATTACCTTTACAGTTTCTTCCTTCCCTACTGGATAAGAAGCTCTAAGGGGGAGACAGGATGAGAATCTCCTCTGTTTTGTTCATTAACATATACACAGCCCCTAAGACAATACCTGCCCATGAAAAAGGGTATCTGTTGAATAAATGGTTAAACCACATAAATGACATATCAACCTCAATCTTCATTTTCTTTTATCAAGATATCTTATATCTGGATATAAGACCATGCCTTCCAGGTGTTCCTTAACTTACTGTCTAGTAGGACCAATCATCACCAGAAAATATACCTTGTTCAAATACAGAGAAAAGCCAGGAAAACCCCAAGGAAGTAGAGACTCTCACCCATATCCCCTTAATTTCCTGTATTTGCGATCTTTTTAAATGATCATTTTCCTCCTTGCTGCCCTTGGATCTTGACAAAGATAAATTTTTCTTACCACCTTTCAGGAGGTCATCCAGCCTGAGTTGAGTCTATGTGTGAACAGGATACAGAGACACATCTTCAGCCTTTCTTTGGCCTTAAAGTTCATACCTCAGCAGTATCAAAATACCTGTAGTTCACATCTCCATGCGTATGTCTACTATCTTTCCTCTTTCTGGAAGGCCCACCCTCAATACCATATCCCTCTCCATCAAGTTGTTTCCTGCTTGTCCTTCAAGTCTCAGTTCAGGTCACTTCTTCCAAGAAGCCCTCCCTGACTGCCCTAGGCTAGGTATGGCAACCTTCCCTCTATAACTCCCATGGAACACTGTGCTACCTCTATCATCACACATCATAATATATTAAAATGATGCATTTGCCTGTCTCTCCTAGATGATTAGCTATGAAAGTGCAGGGATAATATCTTACTCTTCTTAACGTCCTCAGCTTCTAACACTATGCTGGACAAAAAGTAGGTGCTAGATAAATGCGTAGTGAATTGATCAGCCCAACAACCGTTGCTTAGGAAGGCACAGAGATGGTAAGGCAGGGGCACTACCATGGACGATACACTTAGCACTTGCCTAGAGAAGCAGCAGGGCGTGAGTAATTGGTAAAACTGGGATGAGGTGGGGCAAGGCCAAATGGTTCTGAAGGCCCCAGGTGGGCCGTGGGATTCTGAAGAAGGGGAGGAAGAGGGACAGAGGACAATGGCCCTGACCCTTTCATCAGCTGAAGGGATGAGTTCAGTCAGCACATGAAGAAATTAAACGGACTGAAAATATAAACCAATTTAGAGAAATCCATAAGAGGTTAAGAAGTGGTTAGGATGGGACAAAATGGTCACTCAAGTTATGTAACTAACTTGTCAAAAAGGACATACGCTTGCCAAGAAAGACCCACACTGGGGGAGTTGAATCTTGAAGAGCAGTTTGCTGGTGATGGCACTTTTGTTACTAATTGGGTGACGTCCCACTTGAAAGGCCTGGCTTCTCAGGAGAGGCATCTCATTTTTTACTTACCCATCAACTACCTGTATTCACTGCCACAATCACATTCTTACTTCTGCATAAAAGGGGCAGAACAACATTTGGAAAGAGTTCAAAGCATTGAGCATCAAGATCTCCATTAAGACAACCTAAATCAGAAGTAACATACAACTTACATTTCCCTCAAACCTCCATGACTATGCACTCCTCTTGCTGACCAGGTAGTACCCAGTACATGAGATTTATCATAAGAATAGAGAGAAAATTTGCTTTGCAAAGTGTATTTTAAATAAAATCATTTTAAAATATCATGAAAATAAATTGCTAAGTCAGAATTTCAAAAAAAAGTATTCTTTTGAATACAAAGTCCAGAAAATGTATTTTTGTTATTTATTGTAAGGGTAACTTGTAGGGTTCTGGAGTCATAAATTTCAGAAATACTGAATTAAATAGAGACAGACAGGCTTCTTTACGGCTGGACTTCTGAGAGTTGTTACTAAGTTAACATGCATTATAAATCTCTAAGAGGGTAGATCTGTGTGGCATTTTACCTACGTACTTGAAAGCCATTTTTCATGGCACATACTTTGGGAAGCTTGAGCTAAACTTTTTGAAAGGTGACTGGATATTCCAGAACCAATCATTTGGTCAGTAGCTAGTGCCCCATGATGTAAGAGGTAGATATCAAATCCTGAAACCATAAGCCAGCTTCACAGCTGTCTGTCCCCTTACAACACACAGTAACCCTGGACATGGTCTGCTCCCAGCTCCCTAGAAATCTCACAAAGAAGTGGCAGATGCCAAGACGAATCAGCTGTAATCAAGCAACCTGCATCCTTGGGCAGGAGGAATGGGAAGTTAAGTAGTGCAAGTCAAACACACAAACGTGTCAACGTTCCCAAGGAAATATTAACAGATATCTGTTATCTACTCACCCATCTTTTGACTAGATTGAAATACCAAAGAAAAGCAAGACTGTACCAGAATTTTTAAGTAGTTCATCTTGCTTTATCCCAAACAGAATTAAATTGAAATTATGGATCAAAAGTGTCCTCAGGAAAATCTTCTAAAAATCATGGGAATATAAATTAACTTGGAAGAAAAGAAAAAATAAGGAAAAGTAGTGGCACTAGAAAAGTCACAGCAAATTGCAGCACAGGCTGGAAAGTCAGCCGACAGGAGCTGGAGGTAAAACTGTGAAAGACAAATCACAGTGGGCTGCACTGGTTTTCAGAGCCCTGCTGTACACAGAGCCCTCTTGTAAGAGAAGCAGCCGCTGTCAACTGACTGCACAGAGGTTGCCTCGCACTGCAGGGCAAGTGACCCTAACCGCTCGAGCCACAGCTAAATGAACTAAGGACAGAGCTACACCCAAAAGTGGCCTTCTACAGACCGGACACAGTGAAGACAGGTCGGGGTGGGAAAGTTTACTCCCCTTTGGTTTCTCATCTCTTGGATGGAAAATTCTGTCTTCTTAATGGAAATGCCTCTAACTTTGAGAGAAGCCATGTGAAATGAAAAGAATATACACATAAATGTAGAAAAAGATTTACCTGATTATACTATTCTACCCTATCCTACTTCTCTTCAACGTCTAGAGATTCTCAACTACTTCTATTGATTTCATCTATTCAAAATGTTGGTAAAATTCAGTTAATGCCATTTTCATAACTCAATTCCTAGTTTTCTCATTCTCCCTTAGTAAGCAGTCAGGATCTTAAAAAATGGGGGGATTTAACAACTATTATCCATGGGGGAGAGGGACATTCTTGCATCATTTGGTTTCTTATTTATTCTAAAAACAGATAAATTATTCAAACTCAATTTCCTAAAAGTTTCAGATTCAATCATTGATTTCAATCTTCTATTCCTCACCAACCTTCAAAATAGAAGCTACATTTGGGTAAAAGATGGGTATCTGAAAGAAACAGAAGCTGTGGATAAATCCAGAGCCATATATATGTTCCATTTTTCCTAAAATTTCAATTGTCCATAGAGCTATTTTCCAGACTCAATCTGGTCACTGATATGTGAGGTGAGATATTACAACACTGCATCAGTGGAAGCCAAAATTAGACTCACTGTAACTAAAATAACACATTGTTTGTAAGACATTAACCAATTTTTTTTTGCATTCTGTAAGCACCATGATAATATGCAGCCCAATAGTCACCTTTTACGTACCTCCTCCAAATTTATTGAAATTTTTCATCAATTTTCAAATCACATATTTTTAAACAGGTTTTCATTGAAAAATCGATCATTTTCCCCACTGAGGCTCTTTCTTTATTGCTAATTCATTTCAAAAGGTTACATAAAATAGACAAATTACCCCAAATTTTACAGAATGTTGCCAATCTCCAGGTGAGTAACCTCTTGCAGATCTAATGCAGTTTCTCCTGTTCTGGCCAGGAACCAATTTCCACTGTTGGAAGTCAGCTCCAAGCAGCCTTTTGTTTGTTTGTTTGCATCTGCCAGAGGCAAGGCCAGAGGGCCCGGATGTATAAAAGTACCTCACATTCAGAAGGAAGCCCTCAGGCCTTTGTGCCAGTAGATGTGCAAAGAAGCTTAAGTAAGTGTGGGAAAACAGCAACTGTGGATCAGAATTTGCCATAAGGCAAGACCTAACACAGTTTTTTTTTTTTTTTTTTTTCTGGTTTGCCACAGACAGATGGAACAACGGCAAAATAGGCTGGGCAAAGGATCTCCTGAGCTATTCTCACCATTGTACACACACAAGGGAAACAATAAAGACACAAAGAGACGGTGCTTAGGAAGGAAGTGTCTCCTTAAGAGCAAATCCCTCTACTGTTCATTATTTTCATCAGAAAGTGGGAAAGAGGATTGATGCAAAATGCTCCTATGCTTCCTCCTGGAAGGACAGTACGTTTGTTTCTGAGGGTCAAACTTGCCGCATGGGTACCAGTCTTCACTGACTGGCAGCTAGGGAGAAGACAACTAAGATTTTTGTAAGGCTGTATCTTAGCATCACCTAATAGCTCAGCATCACCTAAAGACCTAAATCTTGCCCTTTGGAAAAACAGCTGGATACCAGATGCTGGATATCAGCCACCGGATATCGCCAAGCAAAGGACAACCAAAAAAGCCACAAGAAAGGTTTCAGCCACAACCATCCAGTTGAACTGTATCTTTACAAGACATAACTGAACTGTCACCTGAAATAAATGAGAATGAGAAGAGCAGAGGAAATTCCTCAATATTTTCTATCACTGTCTCACCAAGGACATTTCTTTAATCACCACTAAAATTGTGACTGCTGAACAATTCAAGAAGGAAACAATGGCTAGCAGAAAAGAGACACTTCTCAAAATGACAAATAGCTGAAATAAGATTGGCCATAAATTTATCATTGTTGAAGCCGGGAGATGGGTGCGTGGGGCTTCATTATACTACTCTGTCCACCTTTTAATATGTTTAAAATTTTCTATGATAAAAAGTTTTAATTATTTTATATTTGTATAATTTTTCAGTTTTTCAAACAAAATACAGCATTGCTATAAATAGTATAATTCTTGTTTTAAAGATTTTTTTTAAATCTCATGTCAAGAAAATAGTCTGATTAAAAGAAGAATCTGCTCCCAAACACAATTATTCCCATAAAATAGGTTGCCTGCAGACACCTAAAAGGGAATAATGTGACTACATTATCCTTCAGATTAAAGGAGATTTGGGGAGTTTTTCCAAGGAATATGATCTTGAGTCAAAATTTGTGATATGGAGAGAAACTAAAAATCACCATATTCCTATCCACTGAGAAGCTTTGCCCAAAAGGAAATGTCTCTAAGAAAGTCATCCTGCTTTCCAATATCCATAAATGTGGACTATATATATAAAACACATTTCAGCATAATTTCAATCCATTCTCAGCATAAATGTTTAAGTTCAGAGAGGAAAGCCTTCTCCTTTTTTTTCTTTTTGCCAGCCTACCTCTATATATCTGTACATACTGTAAGCATAGTATATGTGATCTTTTCTGGGCTTCATGCAAAGACAATTCTGTGTAAATGTACAGTTGACTCTGATTTGGAAATCTGAAAATCAGTCCATCTTTGTTATACAAAAATGTTTTACAATTGTAATTATATTGATGTTCACATTGTGTAAAATAACTCATTTAATAAAGTAGTACTTTGATTTTCAACAAAAAAAAATTTGCATATACTTAAGGTATACAATTTGATATTTATAAATAAATATATAAAAATAAATATATAAATAAATATCCATACCACAATCAAGCTAGTTTTGAAGGTTACTCAGCAGTAATATTCAACCACTAAAGATTTAATTTAAAGTCCATAAGTATTTTTTCAAGCAGTTTCTATTTATATTATTCAGCTGAAGAAAACTTTTATGATTTAGTGCTACCAACATACAGTAATATCTGTGGGCCAAGAGCCAAAATAACATGGCTTTGTACAAAACTAATGAGACAAGATCCCCAGTTAAGCCTAAAGGTGATATTTGGAGTGAAATGCATAATAGTTTCGAGAAATGGCTGGATTGGTTGTGGCTAGATAATTTGAAGTAATGAAATAAATTAAATCTTTTCAAGAACAGCCTGTGACAATTTTCAATACATCAACTTAAAACATAATAAAGGGATAATATCTTTCACTCTTTTAAGAAGAAAAGGTAAAAATAAAAACTGTCATTAGAAATCTTATCAAAAACATCAGAAAAAATGAAAAATATTGCCATTTACAATCAACAATACAATAAACACATTGTGTCCAGGAGGGTGCTAGGTACCAAGTATACAGAAATCAGAAAGACAATCCTTGCTCTCTGGAAAAGCGCACTTGACAGTGAGACAGATATAAACACACACTGACAATTTGTGCTTTTTTCATAAAAAATACAAAGTTGGAACAAATGGGACCTAATAAACTTAAAAGTTTTTGCACACCAAGAAAGCCATCAACAAAATGAAAAGACAATCTACTGAATGGGAGAAAATATTCACAAATGAAATGACCAATAAGGGGTTAATATTCAAAATATATAAACAGCTCATACAACTCAACATCAATAAAATAAGCAACCTGATTAAAAAATGGGTAGAAGAACTGATAGACATTACTTTAAAGACGACATGCAGATGGCCAACAGGCACATGAAAAAATGTCCAACATCACTAAGCATTAGGGAAATGCAAATCAAAACCACAAGGAGATATCACCTCACTGGCTATCACCTAGAATGGCTCTCTTCAAAAAGAACACACAAGTAACAAATGTTGGCGAGGATGTGGAGAAATGGGAACCTTCATACACTGTTGGTGGGAATGTGAATTGATGCAGCCACTGTGGGAAACAGTATGGAGGCGTCTCAAAAACTAAAAATAGAACTACTATATGACCCAGCAATTCCACGTCGGGTATATATTCAAAAAAAAAAAAAACCAGTAATTTGAAAAGATACATACACCCAATGTTCATAGCAGTATTATTTACAATAACCAAGAGATGGATGCAACCTAAGTGTCCATCAACAGATGAATGGACTAAGAAGATGTGGTGTATATATACATATACAATGGAATGCTACTCAGCCATGAAAAAGAAGGAAATTTTGCCATTTGCAACAACATGGATGGACTTTGAAGGCACTGTGCCAAGAGAAATAAGTCAGACAGAGAAAGACAAATACTGTATAATATCACTTATATGTGGAATCTAAAAAATACAACAAACTAGTGACTATAAAAAAAAGGAACAGACTCACAGATATAGAGAACAAACTAGTGGTTACCAGTGAGTAGAGGAGAGGAGGAGGGGCAATATAAGGGTAGAAAAATAATAGGTACAAACTATTATGTATAAAATAAGCTACAAGGATATACTGTACAACACAAGGAATATAGCCAATATTTTATAATAACTATAGATGGATTATAACCTTTAAAAAATTGTGAATCAGCGTACTGTACACCTGTAACATAATATTATACATCAAAAATACTTGAATAAAAATAGCAGGAAGAAAAAAATACAAAGTTGAGAGAAGATTGGAATGTAGTTTTCCTGACAAGCTCCCTATTCATTAATATAAAGCTTAATATTTTAAAGTGCATGTACCAGGTGTTATGTAGATTAATATTTAAATTCTAAGAATTAAGATAATTTTAATAAATAATAACATTTGTTATCTATTAGTAAGGATTTAAAATATATAACCTATTTGACTTCTTGATGTATTACCTATATTTTTGCATAAAATAAAACTGAAAAATATTCACATCTGTCTTCACTATAATTGACATTCCTTATTCTTACTATGTTGAAAGCATCCACATCTTAGTATCATCTCAAAGAAAAAAGACCTAAGAAGTGGCCAGTCTAGTAGCTCCCTGCAAACAATGAACTCTCTGTGGATCCAAGTGGGGGACTTTCGGGGAAACAGCAATAGATGTACCACTTAGCCACACAGCATCACAGAAGTAGTAATTACCTATGAAATTTGCTGCCTCCTTCTCTTCTTTCTCTATTTCTCTCTTCTGACATCCCCAGTGGTGTGGACTGTGAAACAAACAAGCCTCCCATTCAGACCCAGGAGAATTAAAACAGAGTTATATATTGATATCTAAAAAAGAAGAAAAGAAAAAGAAAGTCATATGAGGTCTTTCTATTACTGTGACAAGAAATACCAAAATAGACATAGCTAACTGTATGTTACTATTTGAGTTAAGCATTCACTTCCATTGGTATATATAGTCTGTGCTTCACTGTGTTGGCAACAGACATCTGATAAAAATCAAAGTCCAGAATGCTGCTCCAACTGCAACATTTCTGGGAAAGAGGTTTCTGAATGGGATTCTTGCATCTGTATCATTCAACTCCCCCAAAAATGATAGCCATAATTCTTAATAGTAATGGTGAATATTTATAGACAAGATTACAAATATTAGTGCACAATCACCTTCCGAGGTAGATAATATCATTATTCGCATTAATACAATGGTATTACATGGTGTGACAGGTTAAGTGTGGCATCACTCAGCTCTTCCTGGAGGAGAGGGTGGACAGGGGAAATCTCCAGAAGATATACCCTGAGCTGAGACCTGGAGGACGAGTCAGGATCCAAGTTAGATACAGGATGGGTGAAGGGCATCCAGTCAGAGGGACCGCACATGCAAAGACAGAAAGGTACAAGTAGCTATGCGTGGCCGCCAGAAGTTATGTACAGCTGGAGCAGAGAAGAGCACTGGGGGCAGTGACTAGAAATAAAGTTAAAAGCATCACCAAGATCTTGGTCTACCAGGCTAAGAAGTTTCAGCTTCATGCTTTGGGCACCAGAGAGTCACTGGAAGGCTGTACAGACGAATAGACGGTGAGATTTGAATTTTGGAAAGCTCACTCTGATAGTAGTTTAAAAGCCAGGTTTAAGTACAACCAGATTGAAAACAAAATAAGCAATTGAGAGTTTAATTTAATAGTCAATCCAGGATAGAAATGATGAGGGCTTGACCAAAGTAGTGGCTGGACAGAGAAAAGAGATCTTTAGGAGATATATGATGGAGAAATTCTATACAATTCGTTCAGTTCCAATGTAATAATTACACTTCAAATGTGTTCACAAAGCCCTCCTTTATATATTGTATCACTGAGCCATACAGCAATCCTACGAAATAAGTGGGGAGAGTACAGTTATCTCAGCAGCTCTACAGATGAGGACACCAGGGCTCAGAGATGTTAAGCAGCTTTGCCCAAGGTCCCCTGGCCAGCGAGCAGTGGAGCTGGGAATGGAATTCACATCATCTGCTTCTAAAGTCCTTTATACACAAAACTCAAAGACTTAATGAGAAGGGCTATAAACAAAAAGGGGGGGAAATGCATGGTGTTAAGAGTTGCTCATCAAAAAAATTGGGTCAAACTGTGTTAAAACAAAGAGAAAGGACATATTTTCTTACAGAGTAGAATGTGAATAGCTCTCTGAGATCCTGGCCCTGAGAGGTGCAGGCCAACCCTTTCGCTGACTGAGTGCCTTTCTGAGCTTCAGGAAGCTTCTTCAGGAGAGTGGTGCCAGCTCTTCATCCTCTCACATCCTGCTAGAGGTGGGAGACACATGCCTTGGAAAGCTTAATGCTGGGCTCTCTTGTCATTTCCTCAGACCTCTAACTTGACAATAAATGTGAAAAGAGTTTAATGTGCTATCTTACCATCTTCTTAATTTTATTCACCTCACCCGAGCAAAATCTTTTGCATACTTGTGAACAATTCTGCCCTCAAACAGACATATAGAATACATTATATACAGGGACTGATTTCCACCTTTGGAATATAACATTTAATGTACTTAAATTATCAGCAATCTCTTCTTCCTATATGCATTGTTATTGCCATATAGGTCAAATAAAAACACGAAAGATAGCTCTTTTAAATTACAACCAATTGATGTACTTTGTGTTGTTTGTGATTTATTTCCCTTCTTTTAATTGGGCGGAGGGGGGTGGGTCTTAAAAAAGGACTTACTTTTCCTTGTCTCTGTTACTCTCTGCCCCACTCAGCAAGCAGAGTGTTTGGAAGAAACAGATGATAAGTATTTGCATTAGCTGAATTGTCCTAATGTTCTTTTATGACACATTCTTGTCCATGGTAATCATTACCCATGGAAAACCACTATCCTGAACTATCAGTAAATATTAGGTATATTCTATAATTTCTACCTACATACTAAAGATTCACAAAGAAAAAATATATATGAGTCCCTTTTTCAAGAGAAACGAGAGAGAAATAATCTAGGTTAATAGCAAACCTATCAGAGCTCTAACAGAAGCAAGAGGGGCTGATGTAGGGCAGACATCTCTGGAAACAAGTGCTGAGTGAATGTTAAATCGAAAGATTAAAGGTGGGTATTTAGGTTACTAAACTCTCTTCCATAGGGAAGCACCCTTGATTAGTTTTAAGACCTTCCTAAGAGAGAAATATTTATTATCTGGAACTTTCATTCCTATGTCAGAGGGACAAAGGGATCAAAAACAGAAAGAATTTCTCGTCTTAATATTTTTAAGACACTAAGCTGACTTAGAGATTTTTTCTTGCATTTTTGCTATAAAATCAATTCTTATCTTCTCTAGCTTAAGTACAGATTATTAAAGTATAAATGTGTATATTGATTAATACAGAGGTTAGTTTCATAGAAACAAGCTTAACTGTGATTTATTCTTGATTGCCATTGTATTTACATAGGACGAGCTTTACTCTCTGCCTATAAAACCTAGTACAACCACATAATGCTGTTGCCCAATTTTATTATTCTTTAAAGAAACAGTCCAAATTGCAATGAGTGTTATAAGGACCATTTGTTTTCCCTGAGCTGTTAAGAAATGTTCCTGAATGAAATGGCTCCATGATAAAAACACTGGAAAATGCTGCTACTCCTTCCTCTCAGAAAGTCATATTTCAGTTAAGAACTCTATGTAACTATGCTGAACTCAGTATTTCCCAAAAGTATTTGACCAGGTAACCATTTTTTTCAAATAACATCATTAACATCTCATGAGACAACACAGACTAAATCAATTCTCCCTTCTTTTAGCAAGTGAGAAAAGTCATTCTGACCCTCTAAATTAAATTTGTAAAGCACAACTCAAGTTAGGTGCTGGGTGCAAATAATTAAGTTACTAGAGTCGGGGGGGGGTGGGGGGGAGAAGCTATAGACCTAGCCCAAAGCTTATGCACCAGTTCCAGACACTCGGGGATATTGATTTAGCTATTGAACAGGCCATTGAAAGACCATGCCTAATTCTGAGAAGTAGAAAATTTAGACCCCAGGTAACGTTTGTGAAAAGGGAAATGCACAGCTGACCTCAGATGCCTCTCCTTGTTCATTGGACAACAGTGATTAGCTCAGACACAAAGGAAGTTTCCAGACCTGAAAGAAGACTGATGTCAACAGGACAAGGCAAAGGAAAACAGCGTCCCTATCATCAGGCTAAGGTTTAGGGCTGGGTTACAATTCTACAAGGGAAACCATGACACTCATCAGAAAACATGACCAAAACTAGGTAGGAGAGAACTCATCTTACAAGGCCATATTGGCACTCAAAACTTGTGCCTGTGACACCAAGTTCCTGGTAAGATCAGCTAAACTTAACTACGGGAGTAATAAAGATGATCGGCAAAGTAGCCACTGAACTCAAGATCCAGGAAGGTGGCTCAGTTCTAGGCTGCACACTACGGTATGGCCACATCATTGACAGACATTCCTTGTCTCTGGAAGAACACGCTCCCATGATTAAGACTCAGCACAACACTGAGAGGCATCATTGGTTCTAGCTCTGAGAATATCAAATGGCAGAGGCAGGGAAAATCAGGTAGAGCCATCCATCCAGAAAGAAATTGTGGGGGGGGAGTTGCTATGATACAGAAAAGATGGGCAGCCCTGTTCTTTCCTTCTTTCCATTCTGAGCCATTTCTTTTCTCCCATCTCTATTGTTCCCATCCTGCTCTTAAAAGACAATGAAAAAGAGAACTAAAACATAACCTCCTCCTAAATTATTCATTTAAAGGAATGGAATATCTCAAAAGCAGTCTGGCAGATGCTATTCTAGCAGAAAACCCTAGGCTGTGGAATCACCGGCCCATCATGCTTACCAGGTCACCTGGTTCCACTGTCCTTCATTTAATTTAGTACTCATTTAATGCCTGCCTACTATGACCCCAGCACTGTAAAAGGAGCAAAAGGAGAACCAAAGCAAATGTAGGCTCTGAAAAACTTAGAAGCTAGTTAAACAGTGAAGAATTTATGTAAGACAACATGCAATCATGTGCTAAGTAGTCTCACCGTCATTAATTGTGAAGAGGTGAGGAACTCCTTCCTAAGAAGTAAACATAGAAACCATAGAATTTACAGTAGAAACCCATACATCTAGTTTCATGAAAACATTGATATGTTTCCCCATATTCTATAATCCAGATTGCCAATGTGGGAGGAATAAAAACAGGAAACAATAAATTCAAGCTAGAACAATTGGAAAGAGCTTCTTGAAAGGCAGTATTTGAGCTAAGCCTTGAAGGTAAAGCAGAAGACTTTCCCATGAGGAGACTGAAAGAGTATGGCGTGTGCAAGGCACAGAGAAAATGTTAGCAGAGGTTTTGTTTGGGGGATTAGGGAGACAACAATAGATGAGACCAAATTAGAAACAATTGTACAAAGAAGAATGGGGAGCTAGGAATTGAGAGGCAGCAAAATTGTAAGTTCTTAAGGATAAACTCACAGAATCATTGAATCATAGAAACTCAGGGTTATAAAGGACCTCAAAAATCATCTAACACAATTTTCAACTCAGTGCAATAATAATATCCATATGTGATCATATAGACACTGCCAGCAAATTTCCAGTGAGAGAAATGAAGTTCTCCATCTCTCAAGAGAAAGAGTGCTCAAATTGTTAGAAATGTCTTCTTTATGGAGTTACCGTTGTTCTCCTAAATTGGTCCATGGAGATATATAAATATTTTCATATGTCATCCCATTTTCACAAGCTAGGTAAGTGCCAAGAATAAACTGGTGTTTATGGCACTGCTCAGCAGAACATATTGGATAGTGACAGTCAGTTCCAAGGAGAGCCTAGCACACAGTTCCAGCTCCACCTCAGTCCAAGAGACCACTAGAAATTAAGTCTATGCAAACAAACTCATTACTGTCGTGAAACAAATTCATATCTGAACCTCTCCGAGTTGCTCTGAATTAGACTGAGTTTGGTGTCATACAAGACAACAACATTAGGATTCTTGCCAAATGGAGTCTAATCTCAAAAAGTAAAGGATGTAAGCAGCCTTTGGTCCAAATACGTCTGGTTACAACATTCATGGACCGTGTAATTTCTCCCTGCTGGTGAAAGAACTTGGTTCTGTTAAGGAGTTTGCTGGTGACTCTGCATCATGTCAGAGTGTAGCATATTGCTTCCATCACACTCCTGCAACAGCAGACAATAAACAAGCTTCTACTTTAATTACAAGAAAAGGGTTTTTTCCCATTTTTATTCCATGTTTCTTATCCATAAAGAGTCCTTCTAGCAGGACATGGAAAATCCATCCTCTTTGTAATTCCAATTTCCCTACTGAATCAACTGTTCTCCAAACCATATAAATAGTTGACAGTTGAGGAGGGAGAGGATTAAATATGCCACAGTGGTCCTTCATAATCATATGAAGCAGGGTTTCTCAACCATGGCACCATTGACATTTGGAGCCAGATAACTCGTTATCATAAGGGACTGTCCTATGAATTGAAGGATGTTTAGCAGCACCCCTGACCTCTACCTACTAAATGACAGTAGCACCTTCCCTCTCCAATCATGAAAATCACAGATATCACCAGGTATTGCCAATTATCTCCTGGGAGTGGAAACTGTCCCTGGTTGAGAAGCACTAATATAAAGAGATGGTCTTGGTTAAAACTTACTCTGCACTCTGCATTCCAGAAACAGTTTGAAGTGGTGCTGGCTGCCATTTATGGCTCGCATCCACATAAAATCTGCTGTTTATTCCAATCTCTTCAGAGAAAAGTGTGAACACTCTGTTTCTTGACAAATGACTTTGATTATTAGATTGCACCACAATGTGCATCAAAGTACAAGGCCAGAGCTTTAGCTCTGCTGTCAAGACAACCGCTGCCTCTTCAAGCAAAAGGAAAATCAAAGACTTGTAGGATGCCAGTTGAGTCGGAACCCTGAGCCAAAGGCAAGTGCGGTGGCCACGACTGAGCACCTGGCACTTCCCTATGAGAGCTGAATACTCAAGAAAATTGAGGCATCAAATGAGCTTCTACCTAACAAGCTGCAATTTTGTTTCATTGGGGGAGAGTAGGGGATGAGTTAGGGGAAGAAACCAGAGGAGAATGCAGCATGACAGTCCATTTGCTAATTCAGTGAGGAGTTCAAGACAATCTTCAGAATTCGACAAGACAAAAGCGTCATTATCTATAATTACTGCTTACCAGTAGCACGGATTGATGACAAGCTTCCCCCGCCAATCTTACCCTGCCATTATGAGAAGAGGCGATTAAACTAATTAACAAATCAACTTTTCTGTGCAACACTGGGTTCCATAGCAGAAAATAATGAGAAAAGCTAGTTATCTGAAGGGATGAAATGAGATAGAACTCTGAAGTTAACAACAATATGGATAGGGAGCTTGAATAATTGACAAATGTATACATTTGACATTAGAAAATCTGATGGCACATTGGGAAATATTGGGCTATTTGTTTAAAGCCATAGTTTAAACAGAAAATGCTTTATTTGAACATGAAAGCATATTAACTATAACAATCACACACAGTCCTACATATACTGGACACATACAAATATAAAATAATACGTCAGTATTGAGAAGTCAGACTGTCAGGAACCTCGGTCATCTTGGTCATGGATCCCAACTCAAATGGAATCAAAAAAGTCCTTTCAGCCATGTAGTCACACTTTTTCATAGAAAGAGGCAAAGAACTACTCTCAGACCATTGCTGTCTTTTGTATTCCTCTCAACTCCCCTACTCTTGAGCAGTGCAGAGACACTATGTCTTATAGCCTGTCTCTAGCCTGATACCTTTTTAATAGGTGCTCAGTAAGCATCTTAAGCAGTGTTGACCAATGTGGTAGTCACAACCACAGGTGGCTACTGAGCACCTGAAATATGGCTAGGGCAATTGAGGAACTGAATTTTCAACTTTATTTACTTTTAATCAATTTTAATTTAAAAACTGGTAATTTGCTCATTGGGAAGCCTTTAAATATTTTTGGAATAACTTGGATATGTGAGTCTATTTTTAACTACAAATTTTATGAAATCTAAGTAAAGAATAAGTATCTAATAAAAATTTAGCATTAGAATTGAGATGTACTATAAGAGCAAAATACACACCAGATTTCAAAGATTTGTACAAAAAAATTAATGTAAAGTACATCATTAATGAGCTCTAGTAGTTTTCTGGTCACTTCTTTGGGGTTTTCTATGTATGGTATCATGTTATCTGCAAACAGTGACACTTTTACTTCTTTTCCAATTTGGATTCTTTTTATTTCCTTTTCTTCTCTGATTGCTGTGGCTAGGACTTCCAAAACTATGTTGAATAAAAGTGCCAAGAGTGGACATCTTTGTCTTGCTCCTGATCTTAAGAGGAAATGCTTTCAACTTTTCACCATTGAGTATAATGTTAGCTGTGGTTTTGTCACATATGGTCTTTATTATGCTGAGGTATGTTCTCTCTAGGCCTACTTTCTGGAGAGTTTTTATCATAAATGGATGTTGAATTTTATCAAAAGCTTTTTCTGCATCTATTGAGGTAGTCATATGATTTTTATTTTTCAGTTTGTTAATGTGGTATATCACACTGACTGATCTGCAGATATTGAAAAATCCTTGCAACCCTGGGCTGAATCCCATCCAATCATGGTATATGATCCATTAAATGTGTTGCTGGAGTCAGTTTGCAAGTATTTTGTTGAGGATTTTTGCATCTATGTTCGCCAGTGATATTGGCCTGTAATTTTCTTTTTTGTGTGTGTGATACCTTTGTCTGGTTTCAGTAGCAGAATGATAGTGGCCTCATAGAATGAGTTTGGAAGTGTTCCTTCCTCTGTAATTTTTTGGAATAGTTTCAGGATACGTGTTAACTCTTCTCTAAATGTTTGGTAGAATTCACCTGTGAAGTCTGGTCCTGGACTTCTGTTTGTTGTAAGCTTCTTTATTGCTGATTCTATTTCAGTATTGGTAGTTGGTCTGTTCATATTTTCTATTTCTTCCTGGTTCAGTGTTGAGGGATTGTACCTCTCTAAGAATTTGTCCATTTCTTCTAGATTGTCCATTTTATTGGTGTATAGTTGCTTGTAGTAGTCTCTTATCTTTGGTATTTTTGTGGTGACAATTATAAATTCTCTTTTTGCATTTCTGATTTTATTGATTTGAGCTCATTCCCTTTTTTTCTTGATGAGTCTGGCTAAAGGTTTATCAATTATGTTTATCTTTTCAAAGAAACCAGCTTTTAGTGTCATTGATCTTTTCTACTATTTTTCATTCCCTATTTCCTTTATTTCTACTCTGATCTTTCGTTCCTTCTACTAACTTTGGGTTTCGTTTGTTCCTCTTTCTCTAGTCACCTTAGGTGTAAGTTTAGGTTGTTTATTTGAGATTTTTCTTTTTTCCTGAAGTAAGCTTGTAAGTTTGTATCTCTATAAACTTTCCTCTTAGAACTTCTTTTGCTGAGTCCCAGAGGTTTTGGATCACTGCATTTTCATTTCCATTTGTCTCTAGGTATTTTTTTATTTCTTCTCTGTTCTTCAGTGATCCATTGTTTGTTTAGTTGCATATTGTTTAGCCTCCACATGTTGGTGTTTCCTTGCAGTTTTTTTTCCTTGTAGTTGATTTCTAATCTCATAGCATTGTGGTCAGAAAAGATGCTTGATATAGTTTCAATTTTCTTAAATTTACTGAGGCTTGCTTTGTGGCCCAGTATGTGCTCTATCCTGGAGAGTGTTCCATGTGCACTTAAAGGAATGTGTATTCTGCTGCTTTTGGATGGAAAGATCACAAACAGACACATGAAATGATGTTCAACATCACTAATTATTAGAGAAATGCAAATCAAAAACTACAATGAGGTATCACCTCACACCAGTCAGAATGTTCATCATCAAAAAGTCTACAAATAATAAATGCTGGAGAGGATGTAGGGGAAAAGGGACCCTCCAACACTGTTGGTAAGAACATAACTTGGTGCAGCCACTATGGAGAACAGTATGGAGATTCCTTAAAAATCTAAAAATAGAGTTGCCATATGATCCAGTCCTGAACATATATCCAAAGAAAACTCTAATTCAAAAAGATACATGTACTGCAGTGTTCATAGCAGCACTATTTACAATAGCCAGGAAATGGAGGCAGCTTATATGTCCATCAACAGATGACTGGATAAAGAAGAAGTGGTACATATATACAACAGAATATTACTCATCCATAAAAAGAATGAAATAACACCATTTGCAGCAACATGGTTGGCCCTAGTGATAATCATATTACGTGAAGTAGGTCAGATAGAGAAAGACAAATATATGATATCATTTATATGTGGAATCTAAAAAAGTGATACAATTGAACTTATTTACAAAACAGAAATAGACTCACATACATAGAAAACAAACTTATGGTTACCAAAGGGAAAAGGGCAGTGGAGGGCTAAATTAGGAGTTTGGAATTAACAAATACACACTACTATATATAAAATAGATAAACAACATGGACATAATGCATAGCAGAGGGAACTATATTCAATACTTTATAATAACCTATAATGAAAAAGAATCTGAAAAAGCATAGACATATATATATATGTATAACTGAATCACTTTGCTGTACACTTGAAACTTACACAACATTGTAAATCAACTATACTTGAATTTAAAAAACAAAAAAAATACATCATGATATTTGTATGTTGATTATATGCTAAAATGGTAAATTTTAATATATTTGGCTAAATAAAATAAATCATTAGAGATACTTTCACCTGTTTCTTTTTACTTTGCTTAATGTGACTACAAGAAAATTTTAAATTGCATATTTAGCTATTCAATAGGACTAGTGTATAGATTGAATGAATGATATACAACATACAGAACCATATTAGAAGCAGTACAAGAATAATGACAGCAACCAAAACTAGGAGACAAAAAAAAAAAAAAATCAACAAAGCAGAATTATCAGGAGCCAATTAAAGTATGAGTACCTATCCGCAACTTATTTCAGAGGGTCCTAAGGGTATCACATTTATTTACGTGTTATAATTCAACCACAAAAAAAGGGGGGAATTATTTCTGCCCACTGTGTTTTAGAAGATGTGATAATGAATCTTGTGAATGTTTTAACATTTAACAATAAGCTCCACTTATCTAAATATTTCAGTATTATTTAACAACTCATTTAATTCCCACAGCAACCCTATGAAGTAGATATTATTACTTTTCTCATCTTGTAACTAAGGAAGCTAGGACTTAGAGAGGTTAAGTAATTTGTCAAGCTTACATATATATATTTACTACAATATTCTCTGTCAAAATTCTTTCCCAATATTTACAGATATATGTGCTTGACCAAAGTGCTGCTCTCCTCTATCTTTGAATATTGTCCTCTTTAATGGAGACTTTAGCCTGGAGAGGTTTAGCCAAATCAACCTTGGGGATGAAAGTTCTGCCAGATGTTTCATGCAGACCTCCATCACATTCTCAAGCATTAGTAAATTAAGTCCTGTTGATAGAGGGTCTATGAAGAGACTGCCTTATAAAATCTGTCTCTTAATTTAATTTCTGGCTAACAGTTGCAAAATTTCTAAAGTTCTCTATGCCTCTTCCACATGGCGAATAATATTCTAGCAAAGACTTCACAATAACACATGAAACTGTGAACATGACAATATTTGTATTGCATTACTTGTGATGATATACCAAAAGAAAGGATAAAGATTATGGGGGGTTTTTAGGTATATAGAAATCCTTAATCTCTGTGGCTTCAGCCAATGTATAAGAGGATCCACTCAATGAAGGGTTAATGAGAATAATTAAGATGTGTTAAAACACCTAAAAAGATGAAAAGTTGATTTTGACTATAGAAAGAGAGTGACAATTAAGAAGGTTAAATAGTTAAGCCAACAAGTTAAATGAAGAGAATCAGGGATCCAAAGTCAAAATGCTGAAAAGATGAAGATTTAAACCACCTGTAAAATACGAGGGATGCGAAACCATGCAGCTTAATAAGGAATTGGTTTACAGGAGTAATCGCAGCGTGCATTGGAGAAAATGGAGCACTTTTTAAGTGTTAGCATTACATCACATAATTTATTAGGTCAGAAAATGCTTAATGTGCTTTGTGTTGAGCTGCTTAGTTTCTCTATTTTCTATTCAATGCTTTGTTTTTCTCCTTTGATGATTGTTTTCTTTTTCTAAACAAAAACAAATTAATATACTCAGCATCCAGTATTATAATTTCAAGACATGGAAAATTAAGCATTTGGAATCAAGATTCTTAGTTTTTGTAAAAGGAAAATCAGAGCATCATCTCTTATTCAACCATTATCTGTTTTTAACCTATTTGGTAACATGAAGAGTGAGAAGAGCTATTCAAAAGGTTCGTGGACTACAGAATACCCAGGATTCTGTAGATGGTGACCACTGTTCTTTTTCTGTTGAGTGCCTTGGGAAACATTGCCCTATGTACCTTTAATTTTCTTTTGGTAGCTTCAGGATCACTTCTGGGGAATGAGCCTTTGTCAGAAGGGAGAAAGGAATCAAGTTTCTCTTTCATCTCATTAGGTCCCCACAGTGCAGGCTGACTTACCCAGAAGCTGTTTAGTGATTTTTATTTGCTGTGTTTTTCCAAACAGGAGAGGCTTTAAAGGAAAAATGCCCTGGTAGCCTATCCATTGTGCGCACTCTGCCAAAAGACCTGGCTGTCATCATGACGGTTTACACAGCTTGCTCCGCGGGGCACCTGACCTGACCAGAGTCACTAAAGAACAAATACCTGAGAGTCCAGCAAACACTATGGCCCAGAGCAAAATCTGGCATGACCAACAACGCATGCTGTTACCAAAGCCTTTGTCAGAAAAGGCTGGAATCAGGAAAAAAAATTACTTTATGGAAAATTTAATGTAAATAACTTTTAAACCGTTAACTGAAGTTTTCTTATCTTGAATTGGTATCTTTCTCAAGGTTCTCTTTTTTTTTAATTGAGTTATAGTCAGTTTACAATGTTGTGTCAATTTCCAGTGTAGAGCACAATTTTTCAGTTATACATGAACGTACATATATTCATTGTCACATTCTTTTTCACTGTGAGCTACCACAAGATCTTGTATATATTTCCCTGTGCTATACAGTATAATCTTGTTTATCTATTCTACATGCCTGTCAGTATCTACAAATTTCGAACTCCCAGTCTGTTTCTTCCCACTCCCCTCCCCCCTGGCAACCACAAGTTTGTATTCTATGTTTATGAGTCTGTTTCTGTTTCGTATTTATGTTTATTTGTCTTTTCCTTTCTTTCTTTCTTTTCAGATTCCACATATGAGCGATCTCATATGGTATTTTTCTTTCTTTTTCTGGCTTACTTCACTTAGAATGACATTCTCCAGGGACGTCCATGTTGCTGCAAATGGCATTATGTTGTTGTTTTTATGGCTGAATAGTATTCCCTTGTATAAATATACCACATCTTCTTTATCCAGTCATCTCTTGATGGACATTTAGGCTGTTTCCATGTCTTGGCTATTGTAAATAGTGCTGCTATGAACACTGGGGTGCAGGTGTCTTTTTGAAGTAGGGTTCCTTCTGGATATATGCCCAGGAGTGGGATTCCTGGGTCATATGTTAAGTCTATTCCTAGTCTTTTGAGGAATCTCCATACTGTTTTCCACAGTGGCTGCACCAAACTGCGTTCCCACCAGCAGTGTAGGAGGGTTCCCTTTTCTCCACAGCCTCTCCAGCCTTTGTCATTTGTGGACTTTTGAATGATGCCCATTCTGACTGGTGTGAGGTGATACCTCATTGTAGTTTTGATTTGCATTTCTCTGATAACTAGTGATATTGAGCATTTTTTCATGTGCCTATTGGTCATTCATATGCCTTCATTGGAGAATTGCTTGTTTAGGTCTTCTGCCCATTTTTGGATTGGGTTGTTTGTTTTTTTCTTATTAAGTCGTATGAGCTGCTTATATATTCTGGAGATCAAGCCTTTGTCAGTTTCATCTTCTGCAAAAATTTTCTCCCATTCCGTAGGTTGTCGTTTTGTTTTGCTTATGGTTTCCTTTGCTGTGCAGAGGTTCTTTTTATTTAAAAAAGGTTCTTTTTATTAAGTAACTTTCACAGATATGCTTATGGTTTAGTCCCTTGGAAAATAACATGTATGTTTAATATTATACTACTTTTTCAAATCTGTTGGTGTTTAAATTCTAAGAACAAGTTAAAGTCATGATAGCAACTGCAATTCCAAACACCCTTAACAAAAAAAATTCACATTTAGAGATGGGTTTGCATTTGATTATTTGATATTTTTAGTGCTTATAAATATTCTAACTCCTTTTCATCTTGTTTCCTTTAAATTAGCTTCTGGGCCTTCAAAAAGAATATACTTTTTTTGCATTCATTTGAACATCTCTTCTGGTTTAGAACTTGTCTCAAGGAAAAACCTTGAAAGAAAATTAAAACTTCTTTTTTAAAGCCTACAGCAATTTATTAATATTTTAAAGCTTTTCAATACAGTTGTATTCACAAATTGGATTTGCACTGTTTGATATAAAACAATTGTTTTATTCCCACTTCAAGTGCTCCACTGTTTTCAAGCTTGTTAATTAAATGTTTTATTTTTTTAAAAAAATACTGCACAAGTTTCTCAAAACTTCATCTGCACCTGCTCCATAAATGAAAAGACATCCTTGGAACAACTCCAGTTTATTAAGTGGAAAGCCATTTATTTCAAACAAGAATTCAGTCTTTTACCTGTAAGCTTTAACGTGAGTTACTATGCATTGTATTCTTTCACCTTTTATCTGCTGTCAGTTAATACAAGCATTTTTAGTACGCAGAGGGGAAAAAAAGGCATGTCATCTGGAATGTCACTTCCATTGCCTGATGCTCCTACATATGTGCTCAACTGACATCTCTGTCAAGCTATTTGGTGGTTTTATCTTTCAGCCTGGCCCTTTTGGTCTTTCCCCATCATCCTTTTCCCAACAAGACTGTGTAGGATGATCTGATGAGATATAGGGATTGTGGGCTACAGCTTCTCAGAAATTTCCATAGCAGAGCCCAAATTAGTAAATTGCTTTCTAGCACAGAAAAGAAATGAGAAAACTCACGTAATTTGTATACAGATTGCATCTGGGGCATGAAGGAAAGAAAGGAGTTAAGGAAGACCCCCGCCCCAAATATTGACCTAAGAAACTAAAAGTTTAGAAATGCCATTTACTCAAGATTGTACTGTGTAGCACAGGGAAATATATGCAGGATCTTGTGGTGGCTCAGAGCAAAAGAGAATATGACAATGAATGTATTTATGTTCATGTATAACTGAAAAATTGTGCTCTACACTGGAATTTGACACAAAATTGTAAAATGACTACAACTCAATAAAAAAATGTTTATAAAAACAAAACAAAACAAAAAAGAAATGCCGTTTACTATGGAAAAATGCAGGAGAAGCACATTTAGGGGAGAAAATCAGAACTTTAGTTAAAAAGAGAGTAAAGAAATGAGACAATGAATCCTATAGGACTCTAAGACCTTACTCATTCTTGCCAGAAGCATTTGAAATTGGTAAGATCAAATACCACTAAAGACAAGTCTTCAGTGAATGAATTTTGGTCACAGATCAAGTTAAGATGTCTGAATATCACAATTCCAGTGCACATCTACCATTACTTAGCAAAGAAAACTCAGAGCTTCTGCTAAAGAACTGCTAGGACTCAAAAGTATCAGCAATATACAGTCGCCCCTTGGTATTTGTGAGGGATTGATTCCAAAGTCCCTTCTATAAAATGGCATAGTATTTGCATATAAACTATGAACATCTTCCCATATACTTTAAATTATCTCTAGATTACTTATAATACTGAATACAATGTAAATGCTCTGTAAATAGCTGACAGCATGCAGCAAATTCAAGTTTTGCTTTTTGAAACTTTCCGGATTTTTTTTTCCCAAATATTGTTGATCTTTACTTGGTTAAATCCACAGATGCAGAACCCTCAGATACAGAGGGCCAACTCTATTGCTAAGTTTAAAAAAAGTAGACTACAAAATTACATAAATTATATTTTTATATAAAAACCACATTAGTCCATTTATATGACAGAGGAGAGTCTGGAAAGTAATAAACCAAAGCATTAACATTGTTTTTCACCAGGCATTTTATTCTTCTTTTTGCCTGTTTGAATTTTCTGATTTGTCTGTAATACATATGTACTTCTTTTCTGATTTAAAAGAACAAGATTTTTAAAAATACTTTTTAAAGATATGTTGGACTGTGTTATATGGAATATAAGGAGTAAACAGTAGAAAAACTTCTCTTTATCATTAAGTGAATCAATGATATAAATCAAGAAAATTCAGTTTTGGAAGATATGCATGTTATTTAATAAATAACTTAAAAGATTTTGACAGTCATAGAAATGATACTATAAAGTTCTTAAGAATATGAAAATACCCATGTCTCATGTATCTTCCTATCTTTTCCTGACGTCATAAGCAACTGACATGGTTTTATAACTAACTTTTTTTTTTACAACTTGCTCATCCAGACATCTGAACCCTGAATGCTGGATTCCCTAATATCTCTTTATTTTCTGTTCCTCTATATAATCTAAAAAAAAAAAAAAAAAATCAGGTCCTACTTTTTTTAATATTCCGGCTCAAAGATTGATGCATTTTTTTCATTAATAAAAGGGGAGAAGATTTTTATTAAAATTAAGAAAAGAAAAACTTCATGTAGTCTCCCTGGACTATATTATTGATAATGTAGTATTCAAGGTGGTACTTTTATTACAAAGTGGGTCCCTAGACCAAGATCATATTGCCCAGAGAAAGACAGGAAGGTTTTTGCTTGTTTACATTTTAAATTTTGTTGTTATTGTTGAAGAATAAAATAAAATTTACTATATAACCAGCTTTTACTACACTGTTCAGTAGTGTTAAATACATTCTCATTGTAATGCAATAAATAACATGTATATCTTCCAGAACCTTTCCATTTTGCTGAACTGAACTCTATACCCTTTAAACAACAACTCCGTATTTTCCCTCCCCCCAACCACTGGTAACCACTATTCCACTTCGTTTTCCTATACCCCATATATATGTAATAATAAGTATTTTCCTTTTGTGACTGACTTATTTTACTTAGCATATTATCCTCAAGGTTCATTCATGTTGTCGCATTTGACAATACTTACTTGCTTTTAAAGGTGGAATAATATTCCAATGTGTGTATATACCATATATTGTTTCCCATTCATCGGATGAGCAATATCTGGGCTGCTTCCACCTCCATGCTTTTGCGAATAATGCTGGTATGAACATGGATTTGTACATATCTCTTTGAGGCTCTACTTTCAATTTCTTTGCATATGCACCTACAATTTGGATTAAGTTCTATGTTCAGTTTTTCAAAAAAATGTCATACTGTTTTCCTTAGTGATTGCTCCATTTTATAATCCCAGCGACAGTGCACAAGGGTGTGAATTTCTCCACATCTTCACCAACAGTTGTTACGTTCTGCTTTTTTTGATAGTAGCTATCTTTTATGATGGTAGCTACTTAAGTAGTGCGAGGTAATATATCATTTTGATTTTAATTTTGATCTGCACTTCTCAGAAGATTAGTGATGTTGAGCATCTTGTCACATGCTTATTAGCTATTAGTACACCACCTTCAGAGAAACGGCCATTCACGTCCTTTGCTCATTTCTTTTTTTTAATTTTTTTTTAGTCTCATTTTTTATTGAAATGTAGTTGATTTACAATGTTAGTTTCAGGTGTACAGCAAAGTGATTCAGTTATACATATACAGAATACATATATGTTTTTTCAGTTTCTTTTCCATTACAGCTCATTACAAGAAACTGAACACAGTTCCCTTTGCTATACAGTAGGTCCTTGTTGTTTATCTATTTTATACATCCATTGCTCACTTCTTAATAAGGTTATTTGGTTTATACTTAAGCTGCAGGAATTCTTAAGATGTTTTAGATATTAAGACCTTATCATACATGCTATTTATAAGCATTTTCTCCCATTCTGTAGGTTATCTTTTCAATATTTTGATTGTGTTCTTTGATGCACAGCAGTTTTTATGTTTGACGTAGTGTCATTTGCCTATTTTTTTCTTTTGTTGCCTATGTTTTTATGGAATCATCGCCAAATCTAAAGTCAAGAAATTTTCACCTGTTTTCCTCTAGGAGTTTTACAGTTTTGCATCTTACATTTAGGTCTTTAATACATTTTGCATTAATTTTTGTATATGATGTAATGTAAGTGTTCAACTTCTTTTTTTAAACATTTTTTATTGAGTTAAAGTCATTTCACAATGTTGTGTCAAATTCCAGTGTAGAGCACAATTTTTCAGTTATACATGAACATACATATATTCATTGTCACATTTTTTTTCACTGTGAGCCACCACAAGATCTTGTATATATTTCCCTGTGCTACACAGTGTAATCTTGTTCAACTTGTTTCTTTTACATGTAGAACTCCAATTGACCCAATACTATTTGTTGAAGGGACCGTCCTCCCACTTTTGTGAGGTCTTGACACCCATCTCAAAATCATTTGATCAAATGCATGATGCTGTTCCTTGGACTCTCTATTCTCCATTGCTCTGCGTGTCTAACTTTATGCCAGTACCACACTATATGGATTAGGGTAGTAATTTTTTGTAGTGAGTTTTGAAATCAGGAAGTATGTCACCTCCAACTTTGTTCTTCTTGTTCAATATTGTTTTGAGCATATATCCAGGGGTCCCTTGAAATTCTTATGAGTTTTAGGATAGATTTTTCTTCTATTTCTGCAAAAAAATGTTGTTGGGATTTTAATTGGGATCACATTATATCCATAGAAAGCTTTGGGTGGTATTGACATCTTAGCAATATTAAATCCTCCAACCCATGAACACAGGATGTCTTTCCATATAATTGCGTCTTCTTTAATGTTTTCCATCAATGTTTTCCAGTTTTCAGTGTACAAGTCTTTGACTTCCTTGGTTAGGCGTATTTCTCAGTATTTTTGATGGTATTGTAAGTAGAATTCTTTGATTAATTTCTTTGACAATTTTTCATTTAACCTTTTTCTATTTCTTTAGAAAGCTTCACTGTTTCATTAATGTACAAAAAGGCATCCTCCTATGTCCGTTAGTTGTGGAGGCTTGCAAAGTCCAGGACCACAGCACCAGCAGATTTAGTGTTTGGTAAGGTTCCACTTACTCACTCAGATGACACCTTCTGGCTGTGTCCTCACATGGTGGAAAGAGATAGAGAGGTTTTGAGACACCTGTTTATACCACCTTCACCTCCACTTTCCTCTTAGCCACAACTTACAGCAGCTGCCTCTGAACACTCTCCTCTCTTGCAAAAAGCAGGAAGGAAGCATACATTTTGTGATTTAGATTCTCCAGCATGAACTCCACCTGCCAGTGCTTTAGACCCTGCCTCCAAAATATATGCCACCATCTAACCACTTGTCACCATCTCTCCTGCTAACACTACAGTCCACGCCACTGTCACTCTCCTTTAAAATGTTCACATCACTTCCCAGATAGCCTTTCTGATTCCACTCTTGGCCTCACTCCACAATACTGTCTCCACCCGGCAGCCAACATGACCTTTTTAAAACATCACCACCCCACCCAAAATCTTCTAATGGCTTCCTTCCACAGTTAGAACTAAAGTTGATATCCTGGCCTTAACTTGCAGAGCCCTAACTGACCTCACCTCTGCCTACCCCAGGTGCCTCACACATCCCACTTCTCCCCTCGTCACACTGGCCTCTCTTGAGAACACCAGAATCGCTGCTGGCACCAGGCGTGTGCACCAGCCTTGCCCTTCCCCCGGTATCCAATGCCTAGCTCCTCGGGTCATTCAGACCTCATCTTAGGGGTCACTTCCTCAGAAAGGCCCCTCTGACAGCCTGATCTACAGAAGACTCCTAGTCCCTGCCTGTTACATCACTCAATAATGATTTTGAATTTTACCTGCATAGCACCTGGCCTTGGCATCTTGCTTACTCACTTATTCTGGTTTGTCTTCTGCCACTAGAATGTAAGCCCCATGAGAGCAGGACTTTGTTCACCACTGTACTCACGACCACCTAAAATGATGCCTGGCAAAAAAACAGGCACTCAAAAACTGTTTGCTTAATTAATGCAAATTGGAAACAAATATAAATTTATGGCTTACTATGTTTTCTCATCAATAAAGTAGAGAATAATAATATTACCTAACTCATAGAATAATAAGGATCAAAGTAGTTCATATGTATAAAGGGCTTAAAACAGTGTCCAGCACACTGTTTGTTACTATTATTATTTGTTAAATGAATGAAATAACAAAAACAGAAAGGGTTACCACCAAAGCAGAAAAACTTTGTCAGAACAACCATGTACTAATTCATTAATTTCATTTTTAAAATCTGTATTAATTGCCTACTCTCTTCCTGTTGCTATGAGCGGCACTGCAGATTTAAAAAAAACAATGGGTAGTTTCAGTCCTAGAAGAGCTCACAGTTTGGTAGAGATGACAGATTCATAAACAAAGATTTAAGACGTGTTATAAGTACTGTAATGTAGACATATATAAAATGCATAGGGAGCAATTACTACTGCAGGGAAAATCCAGGAAGGCATCACCAAAAAGATGACACTTGAGCTGGACCTTTATTCCACACTGAGCAAGGAACAAGCATTTTAAGCAGAAGTAACAGCATTAGCAATCATCAGTCCACGCCTCAGTCTCCCTGCACCCTCACCAGCTCCACTCATCCTATTACTTCTACACCCAGTCCTACTCCTGCTCCAGTAATGAGGTGGTTCAGTGATATCGTGTTGTGTCCAAGGTCACAAGAGATGGAGCAGAGCAAAAGTTGCCCACTCTGGGCCACCTACTCAGTTCACACTGAAGCGGGTGTCTGTGTGCCTGCTCTGGCTCTCGGCACTGCCTCCACAAGCAGGCAGGATCTCTGGGGTCCATGTGGCCTGCCTTCTGACGCACATGGGACAAACGAAAGCCTCCCTCCTCTTACTCTGAAAATAAATCAACATCAGCACTGAGTTGAAAACTGTTTAATCCCTCCTTTTTTGCACTCCCATGGGAATTTGTATTTCCGAAATCCTTGTTTACCTGCCTGGGTCCGCCTCCAAGCTGGGTACTCCTTACAGCCCACCATGTAGCCTTTCTGACTCTACTCTCGCTTCACTCCACAATGCTTTCTCCACTCAGCAGCCAAAGGGATCTTTTGACCAGTCATGTCTTTATAACTTTTGACTGCACGGTGCCTGGCATTAACCAGGCATTCAATAAATATTTCATGTACGAGTGAATCAGTGAATGAGCACAAGAATCTACAAATGAGTGAGTGTAACACTTTATAATATATGCACACGTACTTTTACTATTACAAATAATATTGTATATACATATGCAAAGATATTGTAGTCCATATAATATCCCACGTTATTTCACATGAAAAGTTAGAAAATATTAGAAAGAATTTAATAAAGATACTATGATATATGATATCTGAACATGATAAATACAAAAGTAAATTATGTTAGATATCTAGCTATAGATCATAAATCTACTATAAGTTCATTTTTAATTAAAAGAAAAATTATTATTCCATTATTGCTCTTGCAATGTATAGACACTACACATATAACCTCCTTATGCCAGCACTAAATAGGAAAGAAACTCTTTTGTTGTCTTCTGCCTTGTTTTCAAAGGATGTTTCATAAAGGAGGAAATAACCAACAAAACCAAAGTTTAATAGGGAAAAAAAATACATGTTATTATCTACCAGTCAGAAGAGTTGCAGGTAATTAGAAATGGCTGGCTTAAAGACTCCGTGTTTTTTTTATCAAGAGCCACCTCTTCCTGTACAGGCAGATTTCTACTGGTTTGCCCAAATTCTGTTTGCTCGCACAGAGTCTGACAGGCAAAGAACATGACCAGCTGGTTTCCAGAGCAATACGCTCCCTGGTCTGAGGAAGGCCTGGGAGACATGTCATAAAACAGCTGCCTCTGTCTCCCCAACCAGCCAGAAATAAGCTGAGCAGAACAAAACCTTGAATAAAAAAACCTCGACTTTTCATGCAAGGACAAAAGGTGGTTATTAGGCATACCAGGAAGGTTCTTTCATAGCTGGTAATTACATATAAATTGGAGACATATAATAAGAAAAAATAATTTCCCTCTTCATTTACTTAAAAATGTGATTTCTGCAGTCATTATATAATTACTGGTATTTTTCAGTAACATTATTAGGCATAAATGGGCTACTGTTTCTGAAATTATCATAAAGATAAAAATACTGAAACTTCCATATTAGAACTGGTTGTTGAGTAGGTGGGAAGGGAAAATGGTCCATTTCTCTAAAACAGCAAACTGAACTTTCTTCTGTGGCAAAAGGGATCAATCTGCCATTTTTCACCTTTAAAAAAGTGATTCCTCCTGTTTCTCACATCTTCTTTCAAGCCCTCCACCTTGCTTAAATTCTGCCTTCAAACTCCCTGCTCTTTATCACTGCTGACCTGTAAGGAAAAGTCCCCTCGACCCTAGCACCCCTCTGTTTCAGGCTTCCCGGACAACATGGCAGTGAAGAAAAGAACAGGAAACAGAGTCTTGCTTTTATTTTCTAGGCTATCTTGAGGGCTTAAGCAGAGTCGTCCTCAATAAAAGTACAAAGCAATGATTTGTTTTCTCACACCTTTCAACGTTTTTCTTCCCCTGCCGTCTAACCCCTCAACAGTCTTCATTCTTGGAGACCTCCACGTAAAAACCTGAACCAAGCCCCAGGCACACACATGATCCGTACCTTCCATCATCCAAGCTAAGAGCAACACGTTCCATTCTCAGTTACATGTTCCAGACCCAACCACAGATGGTAAGCCCCTAACAATAAGACAAACGAATTCCTGCTTATAGGTCCATTAATGTGCTGGTCCCATACCTTAACCTGGGTACAATCAACCTTAACCTGGTTATAATTCCTGAGTCTGCAGAAGGCCCTTAAGGGAGAATACCACTGTTGGGGGTGTCAGACACTACAGCCAGAGAAGAGGAGAATATTTTCATCAAGCCAACCTTTCATCTCTTCTCAGATCATACCACACAAACATCAAAACTATGCCAGGGCATAAAGCTGACACTGTTTATAATTGTCATTACCTCAAAAGTTTACAGCTTTCAGGAAGAAACGAAGAAGGGAGGAAATCACCCTCTGGTTCCAGGCTATTTTTCAAAGCAGCATCAGAATTAGAGCAGCTAAGTTGCAGCTGTGTCAAGAACTTATCCATAGTTCCTAGAGGAAGTGTGCGTGAACTGGCTAATGCAACCAGCTATAGAGACCTGAGTGTGGTTTAAAAGATAACAGGGGAAATAACATATGTAGAACTAGAAAACCACTATTTTGCACCCCTAATGAAAGAATGGATTTAAGCATATTTCATCAATGACTGCCAAAATCTTTAGTCGAAAAGGTGATGACTACACCTAAATCCAATAATCAATCTTCACATCACTAAACGTGGGACACACACACATAACACACCTCCTGATGGGACACAACAAGAGGCATGTTGCATCACCTATGAAGTATTCTTGCCATTGCCCACTACCCCAAATAAAAACACCAAACCCTAATCTAGTCAGTCCTCTAGCTGTAACTACCAGTTTACAGAAAATATGAGGGGTAGAGTATGTATTAAATAACATGATAGGGAAACAGTCCAGCAGAAAGCAGATTCAGAATGTGGGAAATTATAAAGGACACATGACCTGGTTTCTGCAACAAATGAAAGGAGGAGGGGCGGTGGGGGAGGGAGACAGAGAACCATTATAAATGCAGTAGGACTTTAGAAACATAAATGAATGCAATGAGCGAATCTTGTTTAGATCCCAATTCAAACAAATTCGACTGTAAAAAGACATCTTCCAGGAAACTAGAGGAATTTAAACATGGACTAGGTATTAGATGATATTATGGAATAACTGTCAATTCTGTCAGATGCAAAGTATTAACAGGTGAACTGATACAATGCTTGGAATTTACAATACTTAAGCAAAAACAAATGAAACAAGGTTGGTAAAATACTGGGAGGCTCATTTTACTATTCTTTCAACTTTGGGGAGTTTTTAAAAACTTCCGTAGTAAAATGTTTTGGTAGGTTTTCTGTATGTTTATTTGTTTGGTCTTTTCCTAAAAGTTACTGTACAGCCTTGATAACTTTATTGGGTAGTCGTAGCCCTCACTGTCATTTTTTAAAGGCCTGGTTTAACTCGGAAGATCCAGATAATCAAAGGAAGAGACAAGTCTTTGCACAAACCATAGAGAAGGTAAATCAGCAGCTCAGCCAGTGTTTAGGAGCTGGCGGCACCAAGCAGAGTAGGGAGGATTGTGTGAAATCTTAGGACCTTCCACAACTGGCTTGACAAAGACAACGTTCCAAAGTTCCCCACCCCGAGCACAGATCTGCTGGCTGGTTTCCCACTCCTCTTTGCCAGCTGGCTGCAAGGGTCTCAGAGCCTATGCCCCCGGCTCCCAGGAGCAGAGGGCAAGAAAAAAGAGGCAGCTCTACTTGCAGATGGAGCCGACCATCTCTGAGCCAGCTGTCCTCCTCCTCCTAGGGCTCCACACAGAGAGGCCCAGAGGGCTGGCGGCTGATCGCTCTGAGCTGGCCATGGCACCAGGGGCGAGGGATCCAGCCGCTCCCCACCCAGCAGTGAACAATCCCACTGGGCTGAGCAGACTGATCAAGTTATTTCTTTTTTAAAAGGAAATGTAATTTGGGGAAATGAATGTGTCTGGGTATTAGATATTAAGGAAGTGTTAAGTTTGCTTGATATAATACGAGTTATGAAGGGAAATGTTCTTGCTGCACACTAAACTATTAAGGGTTAATATGTCATGATAACTATATGGACTTCAAAATACTTCAGCAATGAAAAATACCAACATGTTAACAATTACTAAGTAATGTCACAGAACTAGACTTGCCAAAGTAAAATCAGAAAAGGCAACGTAGTGCACGTGAGAATACACATATGCCCAGCACAGTCTTTCACGTTTTGCATGTTACTTCCAGTCTTTAGCTAAAAAAAAGCAGATTCTGGAGTCAGTGCAACCATAATCATATTTGGCTTTCCTCAGTTAATATTTTCATAATGTTTTCCACTGTTTTATCTTAATAATTATTTTTAATATTACTTCATAATATGCTATAATATTGATGCTCCCCAAATAACCATAGCTTAGTTTTTAATATTTTGTTGCTTTTTTTCTACAGGGTTTACTGCTGCAGTGAAAAACCATGTGCCTATAGTTTTATGGTTTTGTTAAATTGTTTCTCTAGAATAAATTTCAGAAACATGAGTTCTGAGCACATGTATATAGCCGTGGCAAAACTTTTCTACATTGTTTAACAAATGATTTCAGTGACATCAGTAAAATGTACTTGTATCAACTTCAGAAGATTACTAGCATTTTCTTAAAATTTTATCTAATTTTTATATTTAAGGATCTTTTAATGTGCATGTCTTCAATTTCTATGAGAAAGAACATGTTCGTACATCTTTGTTTACCTGTAACTTGGTTAATTCTTATCATTTGCCATTTAGTTACTGGAATCATGAAGATTTCTCATAAATTTTAATGTGCTATTTATATATTGCTGTTACCTTCTGGCAAAACTAATATTTTCCTTGGGCTATAATTGCTATCTTTATTTAATTTATATATTCAAATGCTTCCATCTTTTTTTTTTCTTTTTTAGGCAGTATTTCTCAACAAAACAGAACACGTCTAAGACCATCCTAACCTAAAGTGCATTTGCCAATAGCCCATCGACGCTGTGATACTACTGAATACTTTGTAACTGTCTTATCACTAATATACTTGACTCCTCACTCTGTCTCACACTCCCCAACCCTGTCACAAAATCCTCCCAATGTTACCTCCTAGATATTTAACCCTCTCCTCTCCTCTCCATCTCAATTACCACTGTTCCACATCTTCTGTCACCTGAAATGCTAAATACAACTGCCTCCTAACTGGTCTCCTTGCCTCTAACAGTCCTCTTGCAATGCAAACCATCTGTTAGTGGTGGCTTACATCTTCTAAGAGACCCTCCCTTCATGGCCCCTGCACAACCTTCCAGGCTCTCAAAAACAATCAGCCAACACTCTTTGAATGTTTACCCTGTCCTAAGAACCCTGCAAACATTAATTCAATTAACACTCACAAGAACCCTTTAAATACAATGCCGTTGTTCTTCCCATTTTACATATCAGTAGGCTGAGGCATAAAGAAGTTACATCATTTGACCAAGTTCCCACTGCTGGGAAGATGCAGAGCCAGAGGTGCAAACTTAGCTCTGCCTAAATCCAAAGCCCATAAATGCTGTCCTAGCCACCGCCCCACACTTCCCACAGTGGATCCTCATTTCTCAACAATGCTGCCTGCTTGTCACTCTGCCCCCCAGCAGCACTGCACTGCCTGTAATTTCTCACACACATTCATGCTGCTTCTCCACTCGGTCTCTTCACTCACGCTGTCCTGGCTGTTGGAAATGGCCCTCCATCTCTCTTTACACTTGAACTATATGACTCCTACCCATCTTTTAAGACTTAGTTCAGGTATCACTTCCTCTGGGAAGCTCTTCCCTACTGAGCTCCCTCCCTGCCCTCACCCTCTTCTTCTGACCGAAGAAGTGTCCTTACTCTGTGAGTAGCTCCATCTGTTATATCCAACACATTATGTTTTCTGCTTCTGTGTTTGCCTCCTCCACTAGACCAAGCAACTTGAGACAATCTTAATCATCCTGTGTCCCCTGGCCAGTACAAGGCCTGGCATGCAGCAGGCTCTCAGTGTTTCATCATAGTGTTCAAAAGAATGAGAAATTCTAAGAGTGTTTAATCAATTACTTCTCAAATATTTGTTGAATATCTATGCTTAAGTATTATAATAGTGATATTTTAAGAAGCAAATGACATATTCCATGCATAATATATGCATTTGACAAAATAAGTGACCAAAAAGTCCCACAGACCACCTGCTATGGAAGTTCAAGAAGGGAAAGACCAGTTGGGCCAGGACAGTCAGAGAAAACTACAGAGAACAGGGGAGACTTTTAATGGGGGTTGAAAGACGACTAGGGCTCAGAAAGCAAAGCTACATAGCAGTCATCTAAGTCTGATGTTTGAGGAAACATCTAGGCTGGGGACCACAACCAGCAATGAAAGCCAAAGCTGAAAAGATGATCTTCTTCCTCTTGATCCTGAGCCCCATAAGCTCAGCCATTCCCTCCTCTGAGTGCAAGATGCCAGAGTCAAGTTTTATTCCAGGCACTTAGCCTTTTGGTGATGAGCATCTCACAGAACTGTCAGACCATCTCCTAGGACAGAAAATCATGGAAATCTTTCTAAATAAATTAAAAGTCCAGAAATTGTTAGATGATGAGACACACCAATAATAATAAAATGTCAGAAACATGTGCAATCCCATGTAATGAATTCAACAACTATCCTAAGGTCAAAGAGGTCTTCCTGCAAAATACATGTCATTCTGTTTACATCAAACACAGAAAACTCATTTACAAGTGAATGTCATTTTCATCTTTGTTCCATGGCCAAGTGCATCTCATTTGCATTCGTTTGTTTCCCTACTGGAGTGCTTGCCACTACTCTACAGCTGGTGTGGGTTGTGCTCTGTACCTGCTACTTACCACAGGCCCACACTCCAGTCATCCAGTTACAGGGCTGAATCATAATCCCAAAGATGGTTTAGCATAAGGTACTTTTAAATAGTGCACATGATAGGGAAATCAAAATTTGTTGGTAGTGTAGATAGAAAAGAACTTTAAAGATTCAAATGCACACAAACATATGTTTTCATTGTTAGCCTAACATTAGGATTTCCATGTTCCCTAGCCTGAAGAAGTACAGTCCTAGAGCTAAGGTCACCCAAGGATTCTTTGCTAAATTCCCAAAAAGAGCAAAAGAATGGGATAGAGGCCCTATTCTTGCCTCCCTTTGCAGAATATGGTCAAGAGCTAAAAGTGCTCTGAGTGTTTCCAACCACAGAGAGAAGGGGCAAGTTGAACAGTCAGCCAATCATCCATCTCCTAGAGGGTGGACTTCCTCTCACACCATCCTGGCAGGCTCAGTCCTCACTGACCATCTCCCCACTGTAATCAGAAGTGACACCTTCTGAAAAATAATTGGACCCCACCTATAAACTCACTTAACACAAGTTATTCATTGAAGCATTCTCTATAGAAAACAACCCAACTGTCCATCAACAGAACAATTGGTTAAATAATCTATGTATGTCTACACACTAGAATACTATGAGAAAGCTCTCTTTGGACTGCTATGGAAAGAGGTCTAGAGTATATTATTAAAAGGAGAAGAAAAAAAAATGTAAGATACGGGGGAAAAATGTTTAGCTTAAGAAAAGGAGGAAAATAAGAATATATCCATTCTTGGGTGTTTACACGTATGAAAGAAACACTGGACGTATACAAGAAACTAAAATAGATAGTTATAAAGTAAAGATCCAGAGTTTGTACCCTCTGAAACTCACAGGATTTCTTTTTTTGCAGGCACAGAGGGAGGCCACTTTAAGAAAAAGAAGACAAAATTAGATACAGGTCTTGAAAGGAGCTTGTGCCAGAGGGCTTCACAATAAATCTACCCCTGAAATTACCTCTAGGACAGGAGTACACAGAAATGAGGTGAAACTAAGAGTCCTAACTATAAACCTATTTATACAGTTTTTATCTTTGAGCATGTTAAATATTACCTATTTAAAAAGCAAAATTAACTTTTTAAAAAATACCTATATCCACACTCCTACATTGTTGGTAGGAATATAAATTGGTGCAACAACCATAGAACAACAGTATGGAAGTTCCCCAAAAAGCTAAAAATAGAACTACTATATGACCCAGCAATTCCACTCCTGGGTATAGATCCAAAAAACACAAAAACACTAATTCAAAAAGATACATGCTCCCCTATGTTCATAGCAGCATTATTTACAATAGCCAACATATGGAAGCAACCTAAATGTCCATCACCAGATGAATGCATAAAGAAGATATGGTGTATATATGTGTATATATACATATATTATATATATGCATACACACACACACACACACACACGTGCGCGCGCAATGGAATACTACTGACTCGTGAAAAAGGATAAAATTTTGCTATATGCAGCAACATGGAGGGACTTGGAGGGCATTATGCTAAGTGAAATAAGGCAGACAGAGAAAGACAAATACTGTATGATATCACTTATATGTAGAATCTAAAAAATACAGTAAACTAGTGAATAAAACAGAAAAGCAGGCTAACAGATATAGAGAACAAACTAGTGGTTACCAGTGGGGAAAGAGGAGGGCAAAGGGCAATGTAGGAGTAGCAGATTAAAAAACAGGTTATTACGGGATTATATGAAATCATGTGTGTGAAATTTTGAAAATTGTAAAACACTGTAGAATTTAAAGAATCTTTCATTCAACTGGAAAAAAAAAACAAAAAAAAAAACAAAAAAAACAAACCTGTACCCAGGCTCCAGTCATTCAATGTCTCACTCCTCCACCTCCTTCATTCTATCCCAATCTTCTTGTTCTAGTTTGACTTCAATCTGCTTTTCATTCTACTGCCTTGGATCTATTGGGATTCTGTCTCAGCCTGGCTCTTTCCAGATGATAATGTGCCTGGCATTCTATTTTGATTTTGCCCTTGTATTTCTCTCTTTCTGATCACCCTCAGTTCTACCATTAGCTGGGCAGCTTCAAGGAAACTTGGCCCCACCACTGTACCCTGCCTGGCCCAGACTTTTTAAAGGCTTAATATACTTTTCACCCACCAAGAGAACAAACAGATGCAGGGACAATAAAGAAATATTTAAAAGGTAACAAAAAGGAAAGAACACCTCATAGCGTCTCTGGAAGGTTCTACAGAACACTCCAATGCTTTAGCACTATTAAGTAAGCTATTTTTCCCATACGGGATCCCTTTATGAAGCCCTAGGTAAAATGTGCCACAGACAAATTTCACAACATAATGTTAGGAAAGAAAAAAAAAAAGAAGAAATGGACAAAATTCTCAGAAGAATATGGAGTATGATTCAATTATAAAAAGTTCAAAATCCAAAAGTAAGCTGTATTGAGACAGGAGGGAAAGGGGCAGGACACAAACTAACGCTAAATAAACGAAGAAGGGGCACAGCTGTTGGGACGAGGTAAAGACCAGCTGGAACCAGCTGGAACCAAGGTGGCTTTGAGAATAGTCTGGTCATTGACCTTTAGCTCATTATACCTTCATTGTAATATTAAAATCACTGTCCCTTACATCATGACAGTTCCAAGGTGGAACATAAAAGGCCAAAAAGTGAGCAATGGCCCAGTTCCTGGGAAACCCCCACCCTTCCCTAAAGAGCAAGAACAGTCCTTCCATTCGTTAGCCTATGAAATTATTTAACTCATAAAAACCTACAACCAAACCCCCCATGCCCCAGGGCCGCTCTCACCTTCTGAGCCAGTCCACATTCTGCCCATGGAGTGTGTATCTCTCTCTAAATAACTTGTTTTCCCTTGTCTACAGTTTCCTTTTGTAATTTAAAAGAAATTTTTTTTTAACCGGGGTACAGTCAATTACAATGTGTCAATTTCTTGTATGGCTCGCTTTTGGATTCTTTTCCTGTGGGAAGCCAAGAACCCTCACTTGATGGTCAATCCTAAGAATTTCTGCAGGTCCCAGGACGTGACATTTCCCTCTCCTGCAACAGTATGTTGTTTACAAATACATACACACAGCACAATGCAAAGCAAAGCAAAGAAATGATAAACACATAGATCAGGAGAGAAGTTGTTTCTGGGGGGAGGAGGAACTGTGACATGAAAGGGACACACAGAAGCATCAGAAGTATTTGTTACGGTAAGTAGTGGTTTAGGTGTGTATTTTTTTTTTAAGCTATACACATGATACATTTTTATATCTACAATTTTTAAAATAGCAGATGTAAGAACCCCATAGAATGGTTTTCATTTTTTTTAAATATGTCACTGAGCAAGTAGTTACTGAGTGCCTTCCCAAAGAGGCCTTCTTCATATTATCCAAATCAGCACCCTGCATCATACTTTATTACAGAAGCCTATTTTATTTTGTTCGCAGAATTTAACACAATTTGTGATGATTCATTTGTTGGCCTAATTCCTCCTTCAGGAACTCCAAGAGAGCAGGAACGCCAGCACACAGTAGGTGCTCAACAAAAATTTGTTGGAGGGACAAAGAAATGATAATGGGTGGACACGCACATGGCTATTTACGGTCTCTGCACTCTAGAGCATACAAATACAATACACACTTTATGCTTTCAACAAGTTTATAAGTTAGTTGAGAAAACAAACACTAAACAATGAAAGAATATGACACATCTTTAGACAACTGTTAATGGTACAGTCTTTAGATGTGCTATAAATCAGAGACAAAAAAGGTAAGATCAATGCTGACTGGAAAAGTTTGAGAGAACTTCAAAACAGAAAAGAATTTGAGCTGAGTACCAAAGAAGAGTACAGAGTCCTATGGAAGGGAGGGTACCCAGTGAGGCAGCAAATAAAGAGCAGAAGCTAAAAATGAAAATGGATCTGATACAGGAAAAACGGGGTGCAAGAAGGTGGCTGTGTCCCAGGTCTCAGGGGAGTCCCTGGGATGCACCCCGCCAAGTGAGGGTCCTTGGCTTCGTACAGGAAAGAATTCAAGAGCGAGCCACAGTTGAGTAAAAGTAGGTTTATTCAGAGAGATGCACACTCCATAGACCAAGTGTAGGCCATCTCAGAAGGCCGGAGAGGCCATGAGGCATAGGGGTGGGTATTTAAAGCAAAAGTAGATACACACTCCACAGACAGAGTGTGGGCCATCTCAAAAGGCACAAGAAAAGGCACAAGATGCAGGATTGTTAGTTTTTACAGGCTCAGTACTTCATATGCTAACAAGTGGGAGAATTATTCCAACTATTTTGGGGAAGGGGCTGGGATTCCCAGGGACTGGGCCACCGCCCAGTTTTTGACCTTTTATGGTCAGCCTCGGAACTGTCATGGTGCCTGTGAAAGTGCCATTCACCATGGTAATATATTACAGTGAGCATATAATAAAGCTCAAGGTCTATTGGAAGTCAAATTTTCCGCCGCCCTGGTGCTAACTGCTGTGTCATTCCTTTAATGATTGTGCCCTGCTCCCTTCCCTCCTGTCTCAGATGTGTCACGCAAGGACAGTAAGAAGCAGACGTAATTTTTTAGAGCAGAGAATGTCGGAGGATCCACTGATCCTACTCTTCCCCACGTGAGTCTTCAAAAATCAGCAAACAAAAAACATTTAATAAGTTAAACATATTCTAAAACAGCTCTTAAACAGTCAAAATTCTAATTATTGATCTTTATTTGTAAAAGAAAAATGCTGAGACTATTGAAAGAATGGCCAGTAATCCAGCTTAACTAATATATGGGCCACATGTGACAGAAAGTAAGGCCAGTAAAACAGGCTGGCTGGACAGCACAACAGGCAAGTGAGAGGCAAACGGACTTGTAATAATCCAGCTTAGCAAGTAGAAATGCTGGCCTGATCTTGGGTGAGGGCTGCAGGAAGAAAGGAAACAGGGAAAGAGGGGAAGAGGGCAAAAGGAAAGTTCGGGTATAATCAATAGGCCTTGATGACTACTCAGATACGAAGGAGAGAAGAATCAGAGCTCATCAAAAGGATAGAGCCTGAGTGACTGAGAGGCTAGCGACGTCATTCTGAAACTAGAACGTCGGAAGGTCAGGAAGAGTTGCTCAGGAAGGGAGGTGATGAGTCAGACTTAGGATACAGTATGTGTGAAGTACCGGTAAGATACACAGTCGCTTTTTGGCTGGCTGGCAGGTGAAAATATAAAGCAGCAAAAGGAGAAGGAATGAGGTTAGAGGGAAAGCTCTGGGAGTCATCACTGGACGGGAAGGAGAAAGTTGAATATATTTTTTAACATTGCACTAATTATAGTTATTTGTTCTAATGCTTGTCCCCTTCCACTGGACTATGAGCTCTTTGATGACAGGAATTAAACCGTATCTTTGTTTCCCCAGAACCTCCATCAGTGCTCTGAGTCCAGGTTCTAGGTTCAAATCTCAGCTCTACTGTTTACTACCTATATGACCCTGAGTGAGTTACTTACTTATTTCTGTGCTTAGGTTTCTTCACCTGTAAAACAGGACTAATAATGCCTATTCTTGGCACATAACTCCATCCAAACCCTGTGCTAAAACACTTTACCAAACTCTAGCCTGCCTTACAGCAGCACAAAGCCATGTCCTAGGATGACCCCAGCTCCCCATTAAATGCCAGCCTGAGAAAACTTAAAATACTGCCAGGAAACTTTACTATTTGTTCTAACAACTACTAACAATAGGCCCCTGACCTCCCTTTCTTAAAGCACTTACTAAAAATGGCTTACAGAAGGGAAGGGTGTATACAGCTCAGTGGTACAGCACATGCTTAGCACGTATCAGGTCCTGGGTTCAATCCCCAGTACCTCCATTAAATAAATAAATGAACCTTATTCCTCCTCCCTCCAAAAAAAGTAATAAAAATGGCTTACAATTGTGAACATGTATGTCTTGCGACTCAGAACTGTCTTTCTCAAGGAACTGAGAGCCATGCCTTTGAAATGTAATCGGAAAGCACAGCACCTCTGTCTCTCAGTCTCTGTAGCAGGATGGAATCCTAACTTTGATAACTGCCAGCTAGCAAACACAGCTGGTCTGATTGCAACTCTTTATAATTTTTTACTTCTACTGAGCAGCACCCCCTACATCCTCCCCTCTAACTCATTCTCAATTTAAAACACTCAAATCACTTCTGTATAAATCTGAACGGAGCTTAGCTCTTTCCCCTACTGTCAGCATTACCAAATAAAAGCTGTTTTCACTGCTTTAATTAATGTCTGGCTGTGTTACTCTTTGACACCGTTTAACTTTGTTAAAAGGTTTAATACATCTATTACTAAATTACTGTTAATTTCCAGAAGAGCCAGATGAGAATGGTTTAAGAAGACAAAGAAAAACTGAGGGGCCTCAAAGGAATTATCTTCTTGCCATTCCACTCCAAGATCATCCTGTTTGTAGTATGCAATGGAGAACAAGGGATGAATCTGCTAAGAATTTTTTTTCTTAGTATGTCACATGAGCAAAGATTGCAAAGTGGAAGAAATGAGAAAGAACACATGCTGAACACACTATTTTAGAAGTCTGACAGAGTCCAGCGCCAGTAGATGGAGCCTCATAATCACAATTGTGTCATTTCCTTTCCCTTCCCTCGGCAAGATTACTACAAGGGAAGAAGAACAAGTCTGAGTCACCGCAACAAGGCACAGGCTGATACCAGCTGCTGAGGTCTGGAGGTGCCCCTCTAACAAGGCCACTTCTCTGGCTAGGGAATTTCCACTACTGCACAAAGGCTTGGATGCGCCTTGCCATGTGACGGGAGTGTTAAGGAATGTTACACAGGAGCAAGGCCACTCACTATTAGAATGCTAGCCGAGCTGAGTCCAGCCTAAGCACACTCTCCACAGGGTAATAAGAGTTTAGAGATCACATCTGCTCTGCTAGTAAGTTTAACCCCAATATAGCCTGTTGGATATTGCCCTATATGGGAATAGCAATATGTGTGTCCATGCTCTCCTTGAATAAGAGAGCCTTTAATGAACCAAGCAGTATAGACAAACATTCCTGTACTTGTGCATTAATTTAATTAATACCAAAGATCAGAAACAAATTAAATTCCTGTCAAATAAGGTCTGACTTTAACGCACAGTACAGGATACAAACAAATTTCTAGGACATACAAGAAATTAGTGATATGGATTGCCTCCAGGAAGGGAAAAATGGGTAGACTGGGTACAGAAATGAGAAAAGCAAAAGCTCCTCTCTTATAACTTTTGAGTTTAGTAGCTATTCAAATTACATCACCTATTTAAAAAGAAAATTAAAATTTTAAATGATTAGAAAATATTGACCCCATCACTTGTCATATCACCTCATTTTAATTCTTTGAAGAACACCTACTCTAGTTTCTAATGCCCTCATTAAGGTGTTTACTCTGTCTTCCTCCTTTAATTAACTAGAAAGCAAGCTCTAGGAGAGTACAGATTTTTGTCTGCATGATTCACCCTGCAGCACTCAGCACCTAGCAGTCACTCCATAAACGCTTACTGAGTAAGCCTAAACTTACTAAACTTGCCATCTTACCTCCGAAACCTCTTCTCCAGAATTTTGAATTTGGTGGCCCTCTTCAATGTTTTCATTAATATCTGATGTGTATCTCTATCTCTGCAATTTTCCCACTGTATTATAATTACTTGTTTAATGTGCTGGGCTCACCCAGAAGGCTGTCACCTACTTGAGGGCACAGAACTTGAGTGCCTGGCGTTCAGTTTTCAGTAAATATTTGTTAAATGAAATCAACCAAAACCAGAGGCTCACACTACCAGAGGCCCAGGGATCTTGGTGATTATTCAAAAAAGAGCATGGGAAGACTCAGTTTTGTGAGCTACCAGGTCGCCAGCAACACCCTTTCTTCGTGGATTGACACGAGTCAGAAAAACCTGTGAATCCAACACCACGGACTAACACGCCCCAGGTCTTCCACCCCCAAAGAAGCAGAAGACTGGCAGACACCACGTGAGGCCCGCACCAAATACAAACACGTGCGCCTCAGCCTGTGACCGGACCATCCCACGCACCGATATGCTACTGCCCACGGGCCACACCTCCCCTCCCCGGCGAGGTCCCAAGCCCACGAGACAGACGGAGGAGCCGGGAAGAGGCCAACAAGAGAAAGCGGCGATTTGCAGTCATCATGCCCGCCAATAAGAAGCGCCACCAACCTCCGCCTTGGCTCAGGCTGGGTCCTCCCCACGCGGGCGCTCTCTCCTTCGCCAGCCTCTCCCGCTCTATCCCAGAAAAGCCGCGGTGGGTACTCGCACGTCCACTCACCTGGGGGCAGCCATGTTGGCGAGAACTGCACTACATTTCCCATGAGTCTGCGGGGCGACGAACGGCGCTTCCACAATCCCCTTCGCCTCCCACAGCGCTGTGAAGACTGTTCTCCGCCTAGAGTCCTTGAGCAGTAAAGGGCTCTCCGTTACAGCGAAAATTCGGTTGTCTTTTGGGGAGTGCAATTTATTTGGGGAAGCTCCGCGAATGGACACGGTCCCTTGGTCCCTGAGTAATGCTCCCCTCCCCCTTGGGTTTTGTACATCATTCCTTCTGAGTCTGTATTAGAGGAACGGGAGAGGACCCTGGGTTCTGAAAGATGCCGTCGCATGGACAAGAGAGAAATGAATATGCATGAACGTGCCAGGGGGACGGTGAATACCGGAGTGACAGATGTGCGGAGTACTGTTAAGGGAAGCAGGACAGAAGCGATGGGCTGTGCCATATGACAGATGATTACCCCATTCTGTTCTGTAGGCCTAGGGGCCGTTTTTTTTGTTTTGTTTTTTTGTTTTTTGTAGGGGCAGGTAGGGTAGTTCGCTACCCTTTAAAATGTTGAAAACCTTTCTTAGTTCCTCTTGCTTATGCCAGCAGGATTTGTCTCATGGGCTATAGTTTGCTGACCCCTGGACCCCCTTCCTGGACTCTGTAATTCTTTGAATAGTCTCATGATGAAGCTAAGATTGGCAAAACCACTGAAGACATTTATTATGAATTGCAGTATGATGAATTTAATCAGATTAGCCAACACTACATTTTAAAGTGTTGAAGAGTAAAGCTCTGTCCCACAACAGAGTTCCCGAAATTAGGGCTGGGAGCAACGTATCACTTAAAATTGCTTTTGGTTGCCAGTCACAGAAAACTGAACTGACTGATTATAAACAAATAGTTATTTTTCCTTAAATGACAAGCCATCCAGACAAAAGCAATCACTGGCATTCGTTCTACTATTCAAAAATGGCATCAGGAGAACCCAGGTGCTTTCTAGTCTTCTTCTCTACCATCCTTGGTGTGTTGACTTTTATCCTCATTTTTTTTTTTAGATTTTTGTTGTTGTTTGGTTTTTTTGGGGGGGATTAGGTTTATTTATTTGTTATTTTATTGTATTTTTTAAATGGAGGTACTGGGAATCGAACCTAGGACCTCTTGCATGCTAAGCAGGTGCTCTACCACTGAGCTGTACCCTCCCTCTCTTATTTTTTTTTATTACTATTTTTTAATGGAGGTACTTATGCTCATTCTTGATGTTCCCTGGTTACAAGGTAGCTGCTGCCACTCCAAACATCTTGTCCCCCAACTAGTGTCTCTAGCTGGGAAAAAGGAGCAGAGTCTCTAACTTTTCACATAGGAAATGAAGTTTCCAGTGGAAGGCCTCTTTCTGCTTGAAGAAGTCAGAAAGTTTCCAAGTGTGAAGGATTCACCACACCCTTGCTGCCTCTGAGATGTAATGATCAATGTTCAAAGACTGGAGAGAGCCTCCTAGGAGCTAGGGGCAGCCCCCAACTGATAACCAACAGGGAAAGGGGGACCTCAGTCCTGCAACCACAAGGCACTGGATTTTGCCAACAACCTGAAAAAATGTGGAAGCAGAACACTCTGATAAGAGCCCAGCTGGTCAACACCTTGATTCTGTTTCTTATGAAATGCAGAACAGAGAAACCAAGTGAGCCAGCGCAAACGTCTGGCCTACAGAACTATGGAATAACAAATAACAAATTTGTGATAATTTGTTATAGCAGCAATAGAAAACTCTTACACATACGTACCCTAGACCTAAAGAGGGTAGAATTACCATGACTACTGTAGGCTAGTGGGGCTGGCATGAGGCCCATCCCCCCTGAGATGATGAGATCTTGATAGACTACATTCTATCTGGAGAAAAATAAAATTTGGGTTCTATTAGCAAGAAAAAGCAGGAGAACAGCTATTGGGTAGACAACAGCACTTTCCAAAAGAGGGTTGAACATTTCATCTGGCTGGATTAGCATGATGTGGTCTATCTCAAAACCTAAGAGAAAGGGATGCTGGAAGGCTGAGTACACCCATCAGCTAATAAGCAGAATAAGGTAGAATGCTAATAGCTGTTACATTTCATTTAAGATTTCTCAATCAGAAGACATTGAAAGTGTTCCCAAAGTCCTTGAAAATGGTTAATTTTTCTTATGGTTCCAAAATGTAATACCATTTTACTACGGTTTCAAATTCAATTCCTATACTTTCTGAGGTTCCTAATTTCCCTCCCCACTGCCCCACCCAAACCAGTTGTTTTTTGTCTACCTTCTGTTTCTTTCCCCACTCTGTCCCCAGTGGCAAGTGTGCTAGTTTGGCTTTTTTTTTTTTTTCCTATTTTTAGTTAAAAAAAAAAAATACATCTTCATTTCTCAGTCTTTCCTCTCCAGCTGTTCTTCTGCTACTTATTTTATCCCTCCTGGGTAAATGACAAATTTATATCAAATTTCCTTCCAAACTTTTGTCTTCTCTGCTGCATCCCTGGTTTGCTGGCTTCTTGAAACTCTATCAAGAAGGCATTATGTAAAACCATTTGATGTTCACTGTGACATTTGAAGATTGAATGCATTATTCATGCTACAGTGATAAAAATTCAATAAAAAGTTCACTGTCTTATGTCATATGGTCAAAGTATTCTCATACAGTAATTAGAGGCAACAGTAACCAAAAAGAAAAAGAAAAGGGGCCAGCCTTCTATCTGTAATACAAAACATAAAATTATATTTGGAGGGTTGTTTTTTGGTCAGTTGTGAAACACAAGATGTTACCTCTAATGTATTGACCACCTCCCACTGCCATGTCTCCCCCACAAAATGGTTTGTTCTTGAAACTGAAGACATGCTTACTTCACAGAATAACTATTTTTAGGCAACATATTTTTTTTGAGTAGAGAGTAAAGATATAACACAACTCAGGGTGCAGGGAGATCTTTAGGGCTCCAGAGGAGTGGGATTCATGGATTTTTAAAAGTTATGATAAAATAATTTTTAAATGTTTCTCTTAACTCTCCAAGAAAAGATTTTTCTTAAAAATTTATAAACAATTTATTTTTAAATGTCTAACTACTTTAATGGCTTTATACTACCATTAATCTCTCAAAGACCCCAAAATACAAAGACACTTGCCCGGAGAGGGCAAGTTTCATCATTAACTATCCTGGATGTAAGTCCCATATTTCATATAATCTTCATGCTCATTTCTAATTTGGGGAGATTTGTTGGAGCTGATTAGATGGTCTTAGCTTTTACTTACATTATGGCTATAACCTCATACTAGGAGCATAAGTTTTGCTGTTTTCTGTTGGCTATTTGTGCTTGAATTATTGTCTTCATCTCCACTGTAGGGAATTTAGAGTTTTCTAACCCACTTTTCCGTGTTGCAAAAATAGTTTTGGGGTTATATAAGCATTTACCAGGCACAAAAATCATGTCCCGCTTAAAGGAAAGGAAGGAGAGCTCCAGAAGCAGCTCCCCTTGCTTGCAAACTCCCACTCTATTCACTTCTTTTAGGGCATCTGTCAAAGTCTGTGACAGGTGGCAATCAGACATGCAGACCTAATGAAACCTCCAGTATACTAAATGTGAGTGGAGATGAATTTGCTTTAGACAAACTATCAGTGGAGTTTCCAGCATCTTCCATATAACCTAAGTTGTGCACACTGTACGTTAGAAGCCACCACATTCAGGCACGTTTCTCAAAGGTTAGTACTCAGTCCAGCAGCATCAGAATCACCAGAGTAATTGTTAAAAACACAGAATTCCAGACCCCACTAGACACGATGAGTTAGCTAAAAGCAAATATAAGTTCTAATAGTTCCTTTGAACCCAGTGGATTATAGTCTGTGTTTCAAAATCTCTGGAGCCAGCGCCCAACAATATGCACACTTAACAAGCAACCTTGCTGCTTTTTCAAGTGTTCAACCACTGAAGAAAATTAACAACATAGAGCTCTTTCAAAAATCTGCTCCAGAGTAACAAACTGTCAAGTTTCTAATATATTTTGAATTTTTATTTTAGGCAAAATGTTTTAATTTTATAATGTACAAGGGACCAAGGAGCCAGATGATACAGTGCTCAGATAATCATTAAATAATTATTAAAGAACCCACAAAATTATCTCAAAACAATTCTAATTATTGACATCTCCATATCCCATTTTACAGATGTAGCAACCAAGATGAAAGGACAAACTGTATATGCAATTTAAGCAGGAAATAGTTTTTAAGAGTGGTTTACATTCATGTCGGTGTTCTTACATGAATAAAAGGGCAGTTTTGTAAGTTAAAACATACCTATCTATAGCTACCTTTTAATGAGGTATTAAGTACTACACTTAACATACTTTATTATTTAACCCTAGCAAAAATGACCCTAGCAGTAAGTTTTATGCCCTTAGTTTTAGAAACGTAGAATCTGAGGCTTAGGGGGAGGAAATTAATTTTCCCTAGATCCCATAATTAGTAATAGAGGCAGGACTCCAACCCAAAGGCCCTCCTCTTTTTCAACTGCAATCATTATGCTCAGGGACACTATTGCAGAGAAACTGTTTTTGATGTTTTCAAGTCCATCCAAGAGTTATAAGACAAATATAGACAAGATAAACATGAAAACGTTTTATTTAAATAGTTGCATCTTCGAAGCAAGAGCTTGCAAAAATAATTTACACAGTGTAACTTTCAAAACTTCACTAAAGATAGTGTGTCCACACAATGTTCATAGCAGCACTATACACAATAGCAAAGACATGGAAGCAACCTGAATGTTCAGTGACAGATGACTGGATAAAGAAATTGTGGTATATTTATGAATGGAATACTACTCAGCCATAAAAAAGAATAAAATAATGCCATTTGCAGCAACATCTGAAAAACAGAACAGAACAGACTCACAGACATAGTAAATAATCTTATGGTTACCAGGGGAAAGGGGTGGGAAGGGATAAATTTAGGAGCTTGAGATTTGCAAATCTTATCCACTATATATAAATATAGATTAAAGAAAATTTTCTTCTGTATAACACAGGGAACTATATTCAATATTTTTTAATAACTTCTGATGAAAAAGAATATGAAAACAAATATATGCATATGCATAACTGGGACATTGTGATGTACTCCAGAAATTGATACATTATAATGACTATATTTCAATAAACAAACAAATGAGTGTTTATTTGTCCTCTCAATTCAAAAAAAAAAAAAATAGTGTGTCCAGAATCTTAACTGAAAGTTTAGATGTTATATTATTAATTTTAAAAAGACAAACAGCAGTAATTGTCTTGTTTTCTTCTGTTGTTCCACTTTGTGACAGAAATAAGATAGGACATCATCACTTTCTCAATCTATTTGAAATCATGACTTTGGGGATCATGTGGTTAATAGGAAGTTAGCTAGACCTAGAATTTACTTTCCAACATCTCTCAGAAGCCTGTGGACATTCTCACAATGAGGAATTAACAATTAGCATTAATTACGTAACTCTTCGTGAAAATTAAACCTATCATAATGGAAATAGATAGCTTTGAAAAATCATTTGAAACAAGAAACTTAGTGAAGTTGAATTACTGAGGCAATGATATAGGTAGACCATGATCTTAAGTTAAAGATTTTCCATGCCTGTGAAAATACTTGTTGGGGTTTACGAGTCTCTGACAGATTTCTTACGATGTCACCTGCTCTATTACAAATTCCTCCATAGTTTAAATGCTCTTCCAGTCCAACGAATATGAATCTCCTTGTGACAGTGGCTTCATGTTCACTGGTTCTAATCTAACACAAGGAGGCAGGGGTGGAATGAGCCAGTTAGACAAGCCTTGGCTGAGAGTTAGGAAACCAAAGGAGTTAGGGACAAATTGTTAAAGAAAAGGAGATTTAGGTCCTAAAGAAATACGGTAAGCTTGTAGCCATTCTCCTTCAATGGTAGCAGGCACCTTTGTCAGGAGATGGCAGCAGAGGAAGCAGGAACTTATAGAAACAAAAGGGTCCTAGGCAAATATGGACAGAACTTGGAAATTAGGATCTTGCCTCAAAAGCTCCAGAATCACGAACGTCTTCTGGTTCATACGAGGGCCTTTAAGAGGTGCCACGTCACTGAGGTGGCCCCAGGCTTCTCCCAGAGAACAAATAGGAATGTAAGAGCTAAAATCAGTTAGGAGTAGTGAGCAGATGTTACCAAGCCATGGTAACAAAACGTCTCTCAGAAGTCAGCCCAGTTTACACCAGAAAAATCAAGGAGAAGAAACAGACTCCAGTCCTGCTGTAACCATTCAACAAGGGTTAGCTTTCATTGAAAAGGGTTTAGAGGGGGAGGGCACAGCTCAGGGGAAGAGCATGTGCTCAGCACGCACGACGTCCTGGGTTCAATCCTCGGTACCTCTGTCAGAGCATGTGGACAGCTAGATACGAGTAGAGAAAGGGGGACACAGACCACATGGCAGGAACCGGGCAGAAAGGAGGGGCACGGGCCAAATGCAGGAAACCATACACCATGTAAGCACCAGGGGTCCCTGGGCAGAGAAAGAAAAGCAGGAACCTTTGGGCTGATAAGGGGTCACGCTTTTTGGGGTGATGAGTGGCCTAGAGACTGACAAAGAAAGGTGAGAAAAAGCAGGAATTTCTAGTGTCAGAATGTAAGGTTTTACTTATTATGCCCTCATTTCAATAAAATTAGCCTTGCAGATTAGAAGTACCCATCATGCACCGATGCCATGACACTTCTGATTGAGACTAAATAAGGACAAAAATCCCTCCTCCCTTTGGGAAAGTGCAGTTGGGATGATAAGTAGCTAACTTGCCAAAAAACACAGGGCAGCTGCTCACCTGAGCCTGTCAGCTCTCCCCTTTAGAGTGTATAAATAAATTCTATTTATTTATATGTACAAAAAATTCTCACTTTACTTTTTTAACCACTACGTCTTTTCTCTGAATTCATTCTGGGATGGGACAAGAACCTAGAACACTGGTCACATCCACCAGCAACACATCCATTAAATAAATAGATAAATAGATAAATAAATGAATAGGCATAATTATCTTCCCCCAATTTTTTTAAAAAAAAATTTTAAAGGGTTTCAGCAGTAAAGGGAATTGTAGGGAATCCCTTGGTATTCGCCTTCTTTATAGTAGGAGTAATCCAATCATTCCTCTTTATTAAAAAAAAAAAAAAGAAAAAGAAGTAACAAACACCAAAGCATAGCAATAAGAAACAAAAAGATGAACAAGGATTTAAGCCATAAGTCACAGAACAGAGCAAAAAGCAAGTCTGACCGGGAACCAAAGATGTTGACACAGTGGTTAGTGACAGATCTAAGCTGGGTCCCTGGTTCTGCCATTTATTAAAGTAGTGGTGGGGGGCATACAGGCAGACTTCCTGGGAGGACTGTGGTCAAGGCTAGGAGGTATTTTGGCAATGGAGAATGGTTGTGTATTCAGGGGTAGTTCAGTGCCTCGGTCTGTACCAAAGGTGTCTACGAGGGCAGCTAAAATAGACCACAAATCAGAATAGATCTCTAATGGTCTCCTTCCCTTTCATTAGCTGTTGAAGTAAATACAGTGATGTAGGAATAAAACCAGGGTGTCCATCAGTCAGGGAAAAGAAGGCCAGTGAATGATCTTCCCAGTATCTTGCAGAGATGGGAGAGGAGGGGTACCAGATCTAATCACTGAAAGGAGAGATATTACAGTAAAGAGTTCACTTCTAGTACAACACATGCATTCTTGGATTGTGCCGTTTTATAAAGCATGCCTTGGTCTCAAGATGACCTGGAACTATCTTTCGTTCTTCTAGACAAGTCTATAGCAGAGATGGTGGTTGAAGCTGTGAGTACCAAAGGATACTGAAAGTGGAGAAATGTGTCAGATTACTAACTGACGATGAGCTGAGAACTTTTGCTTTGTGTTCTAAGTAAAAACCTTTAGATTTGAGCAATCATTTGCATTTCCTAAGGGGAAAATATGCTTCAGGGGTACTGTCCCCCCTAACCATACTTTTCCATTAAAGCAGGGTTAAAACCACATATACTGGGTTGTCTGTCTTGTCCAGAGCCCAGGATTAAGCAAGAATTGGTCACCTATCCTTCTTGTAAGTTACAGGACTTGGTACTCAACATCAGATACACAGCACAGCCTTGGCCAGCTCCTGCTAGATCCCAAACAGTCCTCCCAGGTCTCTCTTCTTTCACATTAGGATCCAAGCTCATATTCTCCTGGTTAGTCAGGTTTGGAACAAGTGCTTGCCAGAGATGGCCCCAAGGTTAAGGATGCCAAACAAGGTAAAAACCAGAATACTCAATAATCAGAGAACCCTGGGTATATATCTTATATAAATGGGGCAACGGAGCCTCACAAGGAAGTCTGATATCTAGAAATTCCTGAAGAATTGAGTTTCAGATTTTGGTCACCATGATCAAGGCCCTCAGGCCATAAAAAAAAACATGGCGAGAACACCCCTTGCTCCCAAAGTACTGGGGGTGACTGTGAATATCATCCATTAGCTGTGGAATGCTGGCCCCCACACTAAAGGCCGTGGGCCACGGAAGAGACGGCATTCAAAGGAAGGCTTAATGTTGAGGTGTGTCAGGTTAGAGTCTGGCTATGCCAAGCCAAACAAGATGGACTTAACATACCACGAGTGCTAGAAGGAAGTGCCTGCAGTGAGGTCCCACGTGGAACTGGAGACTGAGGCTTCACCTAACAGTCTATCACTGAAGATGTAGCCAAGGTTGACAAAACTCCAGGCCTATTAGAACAGGGTATGCAAAGTGCAACCCCCGTCGCTCCAATCCAATCAAGGCAGGTGCCACAACCAAGCCTGGGCTGGGAAGCCAGGATTCCGAGTCACGTGCAGGAGCTGAAGGAGGACAACATAAAGCAGCCGAGACAAGAGGGAGCGCGAGGCCTTCGGCACGGAGCGGAGCCACCCCAGCCTTGGTGAACACTGCGTGCGTGGCTGGAGAGTTCTCAGGCTCCCCCAGCTGACGTAGGTCTGCTGTAAACAGCTGGGGCTTGAGCCCTTGCTGTGATGTGCTTCAGTTTCTGTTGGAGAAAAACTTCTAGCCTAGGGTTTAAAAACTGTTCAACTGCTTCTTTCTCACGCCATCGCTGTTTGCCTCTCCCCATGTGTGTCAGGGCCTGTTCACAAATGCCATCCTCGGCGCTGTCACTCACCCAGCAAGTTGCTTATCCCTGGAGGCAAATGAGCTTCAGCCTGATTGTCATGTGGTCAGTAAAAGAGTCCATGGCTAGATTCTAGGCCCTAGAAAGGTAGAAGAAGGTAAAGCAGCACCAAAGAACTAGACAGGATTTCTGTAACTCCTCCTCACATGTCAAACTGAGACAGGAGGGAAAGGGGCAGGGCACAGCCACTCAGGGGATGACAGCAATTTAACACCCAAATGGTGCAGGATTCACCAAAATGGTGGAAGATTCACCTCCCAGTTGGCCTTGAGGATTAAGAGGTTTGACTTCTAGTAGAACTTGAGCTTCATTATGCTCATTGTAACAAATAACCTGCCCGCAGGCACCATGACAGTCCCAAGGCTAATCGCAAAAGGCCAAAGAATGGGCAGTGGCCCAATTCCTGGGAATCTCAGCCCCTTCCCCAGAGCAGTTGGAATGGTCCCACCTACAGGTCTGTGAAGCTACTGAGCCCATAAAAATTGACAACACCATGCCTAGTGGCCTTTTTCGTTCCCTCCCCTTGGGAGACGGCCTGCACTCTGTCTATGGCGTGTGTGCCTACTTTTACTTTAACCTGAGCACCCAATTCCCACACCTCTTTCCTTGCCTTTCTCTTGCCTTACACTCTATGGTATGTATCTCTCTAAAGACATCTTCCTTTATTCAGTGGTGGCTCGCTCTTGAATTCTTTCCTGCTTGAAGCCAAGGACCCACGCTAGGCAGGGCATGTCCCAGGGGCTCCACCGAGACCTGGGACACAGCCCTCCTCACGCCCCACATCCATTTTTCCTGCATCGAACCTGTCTGTAGGTTGGGCCTCACTGTGATGAGATGCTGGGGCTTCAAGAGCTGGTCCTCCTCCATGAGGAAGATGTCAGACTTCAGAGTAGAATTCTCCTCCAGTAAGTGCTGGGCCAGATGCCACAGAGTGTATTGTTACCAGGGTGAAGCCAGGGCCTGGGAGTACACAGGTGAAGTGCTAGTCTTCTTCTTTGCAAGTTTGGTTGTCAAAAACAGCTCTCCAACCCCTTCGTGAACAGGAGGCCTGAAAGATACATATGTACTCAGGTAAGAACACAAAACATATTTAGTCAGTCCAGCAGCAGCTAAGAACAGGAGAAGCCACCAACAAGAAGAGTCGGGACCTCTCTGGCCATTGTTGGCAAGGTCTGCTTAAACCCAAGGCAAAGGTGCAGCCCCACACATAGAAACTAGACATCAATCTGAGACAGGAGGGGAGGGGGCAGGGCACTACCACTGAGGGAAGGACACAGCAACCGAGGACAGGACAAACTGGTGAGACCCAAGATGGTGGAAGGTTCGACTTCCAGTAGACCTGAGCCTCATGGCACAGCATGACAGTGCCTAGGCTGACCATGAAAGGTCAGAAGTGGGCAGGGCCCAATTCCTGGAAATCCCTGCCCCTCCCCCAAAGTAGCTGGAATAATCTTCCTTCTTATTAGCACAGAAAATTACTGAGCCCATAAAAACTAACAACTGTGCACCTCGTGGTCGCGCTCTCTCTCTTGCCTTTCTGAGACGGCCTGTACTCTGTCTATGGAGGGTGTGTCTACTTCTGCTGTAAACTAAACACTCCCACACCTCTCGGTCTTGCTCCTTCTTGCCTTTTGAGACGGCCCCCATTCTGCCCATGGAGAGTGTATCTCCTAGGCTGCTCTCCCGCACTCTGTCTATGGAGTGTGTATCTCCCTGAGTAAACTTACTTCCACTTTACTCTTGAGGTCTTTCCTGCATGAGGCAAGAACCTGTTCTCCGGCAACAAATCCCCCAGGGTTGCTCAGGAACAGTACATCCAGACAGCAGGACAGACTTGTAAGTGACATACAAGAGACAAGACAGCAGAGTCATCACAGAACAATGAAAAAAAAAGAGAAAGAGAGATCCAACAGCAGGCAATTCTTGGAATTCCCAGCAAACATCTTCACCAGGAAGTCCACCAGGAGGTAAACGGCTTCAGTCACCAGTGTTTTTGCAGGCAAAGTGCACTCTTTAGAAGAGCTCCCAAAAGCAAAGCAGGGTCTCACTTGTCAGGGAAAGCAGGTTCCCATGCCAGAGGCTCAGAATCCGTGGGCAGGGGACGCTTGTGAAGAGCTCACAGACTAAACCTGAAACTGAGCAGCAGGGAAGGGTCCTACTGGGGCTTTAAATCCCTCCCGGGGACAGCAGTTGGGGCATGCTGGGGTCTATATGGGAGAGATTAAGGGACTCCAGGTGTGCGGTGTGCTTAAAAGGCTTCCGCTGTGAGAACAAACCAAGCCCTCAGGGAACACAGATGGTGGAGTCTGACTTATAACTCCTACAGCGGTCAGGTAGGTCCCACCTCCTGATTTCTTTCAACTATTCACATTTTGCATTAATTCAGTGTTTCCTGATTAAGTTATAAACTCTGAAGCCTACAGCTTATAGTTTTGTATCTTACACTGCAGTCTCCAGCATCAAGTACTGCATATAAATAGTGATAATATGTACTTGCTGATCCATTCTAGTTGCTTTCCCCCCCACTGCCTGTTTATACCTGAGGGTTCCCAAGACCACTAAGAATGTCTGTGGGGGGATGTCTGTAGACTTACAGCCTCGGCAATAAAGAAGGCAAAGTGATAAGGGAGGAAGAAACAGAAAAGGCAAAAAGAAATAAGGAGAGCGAGAAGAGTGAAAGAGGGAAAAGGTGTGTGTGGCCTCTTTGCAACTGAGCAGGACCCGATGGGGCCTCCCCAGGACAGACCCCCGCCCTCCATGTCCTCTGCCTGCCTGTCATTTGTATCAAAGCAGTAGTGTCCCAGGCCTCCCCTGAGTCGTAAAAGCCTGGCTCAACAATTAATGATTGTGGGTGTGAACACGTAGTGACAAAAGTAACAGTCGTGCCAGGAGAATTGGTAACAATTTAAATAGTAAATCAGCCATATGGCAGTCACAGAATCTTTAGTTCTTCCCTGAAGTACCTAGATAACAGTACTGAATGCACATTTCCTGAGTTATTTTACGGATGCCAAAACCCCCACCAAATGGAAGAAATTAGTTACTTGATGACCAGGAGCAAGTAACGTAGCCCCCAGACCTACTGGAGCCTGAAGATTGAATAATGTTAACCCCTGTGACACCACCTTATTACCTCACCATCGCCCAATCAGAACTGTGCACGAGCTGGTCACATACCTGTAACTCCCCTCTCTTACCTTACCTTCAAAAATACTTTCCTGAAACCCATCGGGGAGTTTGAGTGTTTTGAGCATTAGCTGCCCTGGACTCTTTATCTGGCTCCTTACAATAAATGCTACACTTTCTTTCACCACAATCCAGTGTCAGCAGATTGGCGGACTGAAGTTTGGCTGTCTCAGTGGACGTGACTTAAGTTTGGTTTGGTAACATCTTGATATACGGCGATAACCACTCTTTCTTGCCCCCTCTCTAGAATACACCCCAAATTGCCACTATGTGTGGTGCTGCTTTTCACGGCAAATTTAGTAAAAAAACAAACAAAAAAAAAACCAAAAAACAAACCAGAATAAAACTTGCACTCTTTATTCCTTCTCACCAATTAGCAGAGTCACCTAGAATGACTTTGAGAGACAGTATCACATCGTGGTTCAGACGCAGGCTCCACAGTCAGACTGCCTGGAATCTTGCTAGCTTTGTGACCTTGACCTCTCTCTGCTTCAGGTTTCTCATCTTTAATGTGGGCATAGGAAGAGACCTCACCTTTATAGTTGTCATGATGATGAAATGAGATAATACAAGTGAAGTGTTCTGATTAACTCCTGGCACAAATAAGGCCATTTAAATGTTGGCTGTTATCCTAAAAAAAAAAAAAAGCTTTGCTTTAAGGCTTTGGCCCTATCTCTGCCTGCTACACCTGTTCCTTTGTTAATGAATTGGCCCAGTCTCTTGCGGCCTTACCATGCCTACCACAGCCTAATAAATGTTAATGGTAAACAATGGCAAACACTGCTTCTCTCTGTGGAGTGGCTATTAAATGCTCTTGCTGTTGTGCTAATGATGCAGGAAAAACAGATGTGGGGCATGAGGAGGACCATGTCCCAGGCTTCAGTTGAGCCCCAGGGATGTGCCCTGCCAAGTGTGGGTCCTTGGCTTCGCGCAGGAAAGAATTCAAGAACGAGCCACAGTTGAGTGAAGGTAGATTTATTCAGAGATACATCAAAAGGCAAGAGAAAGGCCACAAGGTGAGGGGGTTGGGTGCTCAAATTAGACTAAAAATAGGTACACACTCCATAGACAGAGTGCGGCCCGTCTCTGAAGAGGGTGAGAGAGGGGGGCCATGAGGGGCAGGGTTGCTCGTTTTTATGGGCTTTGGTGGCTTCACATGCTAATAAGTGGAAGGACCAGTCTAACTAGCCTGGGGAAGGGGCTGGGATTCCCAGGAAGTTGGCCATTTCCCACTCTTTGACCTTTCGTGGCTAGCCTCGGGACTGCCATGGTGCCTGTGGGCCTGTTATCCCATGATGCCAGTGTGTTACAGTGGGGGTGTAATGAAGCTCAAGGTCTACTAGAAGTCAAACCTCCCACCATGTTGAGCCTCGAGGCCTCCTGGGGGTCGAATCTTTCGCCATGCTGGTGTTAATGGCTGTGCCCTGCCCCCTCCCTGTCTCACTAGTAAAGCACTAGTTTCATTCAGGCGAAGAAAGGAGATAACCACATCTTAGTCTGTCCACAATAGGCCTGCTTAGGGTGTTTAGCCTCGCGCAACACACAAATTTTATTATTTTATTGCAAGAATATTATAAAATATGTAACAAATGAGCTTCAGTAGTGCTTTTACAGAACTTGGCTTGTCTCCTAAGTGTATGGCTCTTAATCAGCTGTGCGCATTAGAACCACCTGGGAATTTTTAAAAAACATACACGGATGGGCTGCATCCCCAAGGACTCTGATTCACTAGGCCTAGGTGGTGTTCTGGAATTTTTATTTGGAATCACTTACCTGAGTGGTTCTGATGCAAAAATACTGTGAGTATTCCTGGTCCTTTTCCTCCCATTCAGCAAAACCCAGTTTCAACTACTAGAATGAAAAAATCCACCACAATTTCGATGGCCTCTCCATGTAACCAGGTGCACTGGAAATTTCTTAGCAAAGAAATCTCCAGTTACAGAGGCAAATGTCTATCACTCATGTTTATAACCATGACGTTATGAATTATGTCCCATTAGGACTGACTACCAGTAGATCTTCTACTGGGATTCTCTGCCATTTTAATGAGAAAAACAACAACAAAAAAAAAAAAACAAGGAGAGACTTTGTGGATGATTTTGTGGCTTACATCCTTCACCTGAAGCTGACTCGACATTGGGATGTTGAAAAGGTGATGGCATTGATATTGTGATTTTTATTTTCCTCTTGGTTGCTCCCCCCTTACTTTCTTACTTCAGGATACTTGTCTGCTTTCATATATGAGCATCCCAGCGTCACTCAGAGCTTTGCTCTAGAGACAAGAGCAGAAAAGGTGAAACCGAGTCCCCTAAACCTGACTTCCTCTGCCAAGTCTACGATCAACCTCTCTGCCCAAAACATCATCCCTTTCTTGTCCAACACGTTCCCCTGAAGGCTGAGGAGTATCAAAGAAAAAGGAGGAAGCAGAGAAGCCACCCGGGTTCTGAGCTTGGAGCAAGACAGGTGTGGTTGAGGGATATGGGTCTCAGCTCTGCCCCCAGCTAAGTGCTGGCACAGGCCAGTTCCACAACCGCTCTGAGCCTCAGGTTCCTCCGCTACAAAACAGACATGAACCTGATGTCCCAGGATAGCTAATAAGCTCAAAGGAGAGAACGGGTATGCGAGGGCTACCCGCAGGCAGCCCTGATGGCAGTGATGAGCATGGAGCTTTGGAAAAAATTAAATTAAATTTAAAAACTTAATTTAAGTAAAAAAAGAAATGAAAAAGGAGGCTTGAAACTGACCTGGACTTTGTGGGGCCCACCTGGATGCACAAGCCTTTCCAGGTCCCCCATTTCTTATTTGTAGGAAAAAGGTTTCAGCCTCCTAGACCTGCTGTGAGTTCTAAAAGTTCAAACAATTACTAATTAGGGGAGTGAGAAAATGCACCAACAAAGGAAGGGCAGTCAAGAAACAATCGTGGAGCCGTGGGACAGGGTCCTGGTTGCTCTCAAGGGATACACGTAACAGTCTGATGCGTATCTCTGAGTTCTTCTGTAGGAACAAAGGCCCCCACCAGGTGGAGGATGAAACTTCAGGTTGGGCACAAGCACGTGGACCCCAGACTTTTGGAACCAGAGGCTGATGATCGAGATTCCTGGAACACCATCTTGTTACCTCACCACCAACCAACCAGGGGAAGGTCACACACCCTGCAGACTTCTCCCCAAATTTTGCCTTTAAAAACTCTTCCCCCTAAACCATGGAGAGTTCAGGTCTTTAGAGCATGAGCCGCCCCATTCTCCTTGATTGGCTCTGCAATAAACCTTTCTCTGCTCCAAATTCCGACGTTTGTTTGGCCTCACTGTGTTGGGACCCTCCTTGGGTCCAACAACACAGGAAACTGGAAAAATATAACTGAATTCTATTCTGTGTAACTAACGTGTGCTTTTTACTCGTGTAAAAGAATAGATGCTACAAATCTTAAAAGATACACTGGTTCGCTGCTTCTGTCTCCAGACCTCAAAAGTTCTCCCAGTCATCACTGGCAGCTTCTCTGCCTTTACAATTTTTTCATAATCCTGCTACGTGTAACAGGTCCTTCCATACTGATTCTAAGGAGATACTGGCTGAAGTGATCTAGCCAAAAATAAGACAGATGTTTTAGCGAGCGCTTTCTCTCCTCACATGTTCAAATGTCATTTCTCATTTTCTTTTTTTCTAATTTTTTTTGTTTGTTTAGGGGGGGAGTAATTAGGTTTATTTATTTATTTTTTTAATGGAGGTACTGGAGATTGAACCCAGGACCTTGTGCATGCTAAGCATGCACTCTACCACTGAGCTATAACCTCCCCCCTCATTTTCTTTATTCCCAAGTCCACAGAAATCAATTAAGTGAGAGACTTGTGAGAGCCCCATGTCATCTTGAGTTAATATGTGAAATACTTATGACAGTGCCTGGTACATAGTGAAAACAATGTGGAGATGTTAGTTATTTTTAACCATTATTTTATAATGATCTTGGGGCATTATTATCATCAACATCAGCAGCAGCAGCAGCAGCAGCAGCAGCAGCAGCAGCAGCATCATCATCATCATCATCATCATCATCATCATCATCATCATCATCATCCTTGGGCTATAACTGATTTTTTAGTACCCGAATGTGTGGAATCTCCCCTAGAAGTGTGTGTTATTTGCAGCAGGCATGCAAGAAATGCTCGCTGAAGTGAAAGAAGTGAATGAATTGTGAACTTATAGACAATGCTCTTGAGTTTCAGAGAGGCGTCACAGAAGAATGCCCTTTCTGCAAAACAGAGGGAAGAACAGGTACTCTAAGCCGGCTGTCCTGTGGAATTTCGAGATCTAAAAAGTCAGACTTTTAAAGGCTTACCACTCCAGGCTGCTCTATATTGTGGCTAACACCTTTATATACAGGGTGACATGATGTGAGAAGCTACAGACTTTTCTTCATTTTTTTTTTTTACATTGAATTATAATCAGTTTACAATGTTGTGTCAATTTCTGGTGTACAGCACAAGTTTTCAGTCATACATGAATGTACATACATTCATTTTCATATTCTTTTTTCACCTTGAGCTACTACAAGATCTTGTATGTATTTCCCTGTAAGCTACAGACTTTTACGCAGTTTGCATGCCTGTACTGCCTGTTAACAGGGTGCCACAGTGACATACCACTGAGCCAAGGGGAGACGTGCTTTTCAGTGGAATATTTTTATTGTTTGTAGGAAATTCCTGAACATACTAAGGAAAGATATATCAGAGACACTCTTTCCAATGGGCTCCCATAAAAAGATCTGTCCCTATCTCTAGTTTACCACTTACTTGTTTGCATTAAATTCACCTGTTTCCATGACTTTTTCTGCTTCTAGGCTGAGAGATTTTTGAGGGCAGGAGCCACATTATTTCTCTTCTATCTCATTGTCCATCAGGGTTTAGCACATAGCACTTGATAAATGTGGAACGAAAAATAGGATATCATTCCAATCTTCATTTTTTTTCAGTTTCTGTATATGAAATTAGTAGAATAAATGTCTCTGTGTATATGGCAACATTTTCTGAATCACAAATTAAGCTCACCGTCTAAAATACAATCTGACAGTGAAAGAAAATATGTGAGATCTGGAGAGTCTCAGAAAATTCTGGACAGAGGAATACCTTATCCATCTTAACAAAAACCTAAACCAAATTCTTCTGCACCACGTCAATATCATGAAAAAAAAAAAATCCATGCTTTCTGTATTATATTTTCCCTTCTTTCAACAACAAGTTGGTAGATTCTGAAGAATAAATTTAAAGCACTAACATCTATAACAAACTTGATCTTCAGGGCTGTCTCACTTGACAGTGAATTAATTGTATAGATTTTTGAAGAATCAGAATTATTCAGTTTTGAAATAAAAGAATAAAAACCCTTCTGTTCCACAGACACAAATAAGCCTTTAGGTTTTATGTTGATGGCAAGGTAAATAGTGTGTACAAGATTAAGGCACACGGTACAATACATGTGTGGGATAAATGTGCATCTTTCAGTGGAAAATATTTTGGAGTAAAATAATGAATTCACAATATATGTTGGAAAAAGAAACTTGTAATATTGCTGTGTAATGGCCACTTGTTATAACTACTTATTATAGCTGAATTTCAGTTGTATGCTTTCAAGAGTTTAATATGACCAAACCACCTGTTTTAAATGTAATTTTGCCTGAGATCTCTTTCTCTCTCTCTCTCTTTTTTTTTTAAACTCTGGACTACATGGCCAGCAGGATTCTTCTAAATAAACTAGGTCCTGATTCAAATTTTTCACATTATCCACGTTGGCCATACAGATTGCTCCCAAAAGTCAACAAAATGCTGTTCACTGGCAGGTTTACCACGAAAAAAGAATATAACAGAGGAAAATAGGTCATTATTGTAATGAAAACTGTGTGTGAGATCAAAATTATTTGGGGTAATTAGATATTATTCTTGAAAAAGTACATATTCTAAGATTTTTTCCATATGATTCCTGACCCTCGTGACTTTTTTCCCCCCAAATGGAAAACTATTTTTTCCCTATTAATGAGAACTGTCTCTTTTTCTAAGAATGGAGACTTCTATCCACAATGGATTAGGAAGAAAGGCGTCGCCTTCCTTGCCATGCTGGCCATAGCCTTCCTGACTGCATCCTCCAAGTCAATGCCAGAAGCAACAGGGAGTTGGATGTTACGCATGTTCTGAGACTCCTGGACACTGATTCCTTCAGGCCAGACCACCAGAGCCATGAGTTCTCATTTTCAGCAGTCTTTCATGATGTCATCAGCAGTGATAGCCAATTTCACTGTTCCACCCAAAACATTGTTGAGGATGGTTTCAACCTTAGGATCAACAACAGTTAACATATTTAACACACTTGGACTTCCCTAACACCAATACTGAGATCCAAGAAGTTAGTTGGCTGGGCTTTGACCGCAAAGAGAAATAACATCATATGGAGCTATGTCTAGTTCAGCACCATTCACAAAGCAAGTGGTATTTCCCACTTAGTTTTATGGATCTTAGGTCATATCTAGTGACTTAATTTTCAGTAGATGCATTTTTTAATTTGTGGATGTTAGTACGCTTGATGTTGTCCCAGAGGTCTATTAGACTGTCTTCATCTCTTTCAGTTCAGTTATTGTATTCTTGGTCTCTGTTTGGTTTGTCTTTATGTTTTCCGATTCCTTGTTAAAAACTTGTAACTTCTCACTCTGTTCATCTATTCTTCTTGTGAGTTCTTTTATCATCTTGATGATCATTACCTTGAACTCTTTATCTGGTAGGTTACCTAATCTCCGCTTTACTTAGTTCTTCTTCTGGGGTTTTATCTTGTTCCTTCATTTGGAACACTTTTCTCTGTGGCCTCATTTTGCTTAGTTTGCTGTTTTTGTTTCTATGCATTTGGTAGGTTGGTTACATTTCCCAGCCTTGAAGAAATGGTTCTGGTTCTATCTGAACATGAGCTCTTCAAGATCGTGGATGGTGTTCTATCTATCTTTGTATCCCCAATATCTAAGATAGTGCATTATATATACTAGATGCTGAGTAAATAATTATTAAATGAATTGCCTTTTGGACCAGTTTTTAGGCCACTGGAAAGCCTTCTCTAGATCATGTTTTGAGGACTGCTGCCATAGCAGCATGTCTAAGAGTCTTAGTTTATTTTGTTTAAAGCATCCTTAGCAGAATGAATAATTCTCACATAACCTCAGTCACAACTTTATCAATATTGACATTAATAGTCATATTAGATCCAACTGTCACTTCAGTTTTGTATCCAGGACTCCATAGGCTTGTAAAATCCATTCTACTGGAAAACAGAGTTGTCTTATATTGATTTCTAAATTTTACACAACAATTAAGCAAGATTAGACAAGGCCTAATACTTTTTTTAAGCCCAGAGGTTTCCTTATGAAGTCGATACATACAATACATACATCTTCTACTACCAATTCTTCAAGTCACAACACTTAAGACCAGAGCTAGATTAAATATAAATAAGTGGGCCATGACTCCCACTCCACCCACAAAATAATCCAGGCAGGAAATTCCTACTTGCCCATTGCTCAATCTAACCTTGCTAAAGAAACAGACCTCAGGGTAGGAAGTTCTTATTCAAATGAATTCCTTAGGATGATGCTCAATACTAGAGCCACCTGTCTGGAAAAGACCCAAACTCTGTGTCACTTCTAATGGACCGACGTGGAGTATAAACAGATGACAGAGCACAGCCTCTCCCATGTCTTCCCTTCCTCCTCAGCTCCACTGCTGTAATTTGGGCAGACTTCAGAGGCACAACTTCCTCCTTCATGGATTCTCCACTCATTATATCTAAATACTACATTAGGTGATCTCAGTTTCTTCAACTACCCTCTCTGTGGACCTCATGGTTAAATAGGCTTTTTATCCAGAAATCATGCAGCTGGATTCATGGCTAACATTTATGGGCCACTATGGGTCAAACACTATGCTAAGGGCTTTACAAATCATTTACTAATTTAATCCTGCCAGCAACAACAAGTGGTAAATAGTCTTTATTTTATTATTATCGTCCTCACTTTAGAGAGAAAACTGGAAGAGCTTAAGTCCTGGTCCCTTAACTTCCCTTAACTTTCCTGGTGCTTGAACATTATGTAACATTGCTGTGGCAAATGTCACCCAGCAATTTACATCCTTCATTCAAACAATCGATTGCCTTCAAACGACCTGGGCATGGGTCCTTGCCAGTTTGGAAGCCCATGAGGACTTCCTGGATTAATTCAAGTATATATTAGTCTCCAACAAGTCTATTACCTAAAATTCTATAACCCTCTCTGTATATCATCCTACTAGATTGTCTATTAGCTGTATTTTTCCAGTGTTTATTAACTGATGAGAAATGCTTCATTTGTTTGCCTGTGACAAAGCTACGTATCATAGTGGTTTTCCTTGAAGAGTACCTAGCACTCTACCAAAAGATAAAAGATGCCTGATGATGGGGATATTTAGGACAGCTGCTTCAGTTGGCAGAGCATGATGTCTTGCATCTTTGTGTACCTACAGGCGTGGCAGGTGTAACTGCAGCCGTGATGAAGCACAAGAGAAATGGCCAGATATGGGGAAGGACCAAGGAATTTTCTTTAAAACTCTGGGAGCTTTATACTAGTCTATTTTTAGAGATCTTAAAAGGTCATTAGGATAAAGTCAGTCTTCCTAACAAACTCTCAATATATTTATTAGAAGATGAAGGATTAGTTGAGAGAGATGAGAGAAAGATAGAAAAGTCAGTAATAGCCAGAAGAGATGGAATGAAGATGGAAGAGAACAGACTATTGGTATAGACGAGTGTTCAAGAATGAAGACAGTATCTGCTCTGGTGAGGCTGATTAGGAAGAGGAAAGGAGGGTATGGAGGGTATATTTCCAATAATGAGCTAATTCCTAGCGTGATGGTGCTCAGTGGTCTCTTCTCTGGTGCAGTGGGGAGAGCTGGATGTCCATTGTTTAAAACACGGTGGGTTGAGGAGGTGAAAAGGAAAATTTTTAAAGATAGTTGCTGTGGATTGAAAGAAACAATAGTAATACTGATTTATAGATGACAGGTTGTAGTTTGAGCTAAAACAAGATATTATTTGGTGTGAAGATTAAACTCTGGGTTTCCTCCATCTCCTTCCATTCATCATATGGATAGCAGGTACATACCTGGAGGAGTTAGCTGAGGGTATCAGATGAAAGGGATAAAAATCACTGATTCAGCAACAAACTAGCAGGGACTCATGTCCATGTAGTTTGAATTAGGACCCATATTAATGTTTTTATTGATGTTTTTGTGAAAATGAATCAAGACCATATAGATTAATTCAATAAACAACACAAAGACAAAAATACTTGACTTGTGTCCTTGGGGATTATTTTTTAGGTGTTTACTGCCTATCTTCTTCAAACTAGATTCTAAGTTCCATGAGGGCAAGGACCTGGTCTGTCTCATCCACTGTTGTTTGCCCAGACCCAGAACAGTGCCTGCACACAACAGTTGCTTGGTAAACTGTTTCACATTGCTTAAACAGTAGGAGCAGACTGTCCTAAGTGCTGTGAGATCAGTATGCTCTGGTGCTCTGGAAGCTGAGCATTAGCTCTGCCTTGGGGTTTGGGGAGCTTTCAGAAAGAAGGTAGCATTTGAGCTTGAAGAATGAGTAGGACTTTGTGAAGTGGAATGGAAAGAGAAGAGTATTCCAGAAAGGTTGGAACATCATTAAAAAAAAAAGAAGAAGAAGAAAGGCAAACGTTATGAAAAACATGGTCTTTGGGGGCTAATGAAAAGTTTATTTTTTGAACATTGCTACTTTAAAATGTGCACACTATTAGTGGAAAGTAAATTTCCTTCCATATAAGTACACCTTACTTTATGGAATAGTTGTGAAAGAAGGACCACAGGGAAATGCAAGAAACTGAAATTATTTTAATTTGGCTAATGCTTCTAACGACAATAAAAAAATTAGAAAGATTAAGGGGGGAACGTAAGAAATGTTCACCATTTAAAGATTATCACTAACCTGACTTTCATAAAAACAGATCAATGGAGGTGGAAACTGCAAATACTTTTATTTAGCGAACATCTACTATGTAACAGGGGTTCCACATTCATTGCCTCACTTAATCCTCAACAATAGTCAGAAGAGACAGGAATCACCACCCACCATTTTACAGATGAGGTAACAGAGGGGGCAAAATAGCTGGGTAAACTACTGAGATGATAGATGAAACTGAAATCAAGGTGAATCTCAAAGGTCAATGTATTTCTCCTACCCTATGCTGCTACTAACTTAAGAAACTTTTTAATTAGAGAGAAAAACAATCTTCAGTAACATGAAATAGAAAACAAAATAAAGGCACAGATCTGCAGAGTGTGTGTGTGTGTGTGTGTGTGTGTGTGTGTGTGTGTGTGTGTGTGTGTGTCTGTGTTAAGTGGGTTCTCGGCCAGGTCCTATTGTACTGTGGAGCAGTGTTCCCCAAATAGCTCTAAGCCACAGTGTCTATAGTTCATCCATTATAATTAACCCCAAGGTTAAGGTATTGTTTCTGAAGCCTGATTGAAATGCAGATATGTAACCTGGGAGGACTGACTCGATCTCTCAATTACAAACCTAATTAAAGAGCTGGCTCTTTGAGAACTTGACCCGACTGGTCCAGGAGTCGTGAGAGGCGGGGACTGCCCGGGCATCCCGGCGGGAGAGGTCCCCAGGCACAGGAAAGCAGGTGAGGGGTGGGTGTCTGGATTGGGGGAGGCACTCAGTGAGGCCGCGGAGGTGGGAGCCGAGCCTTGTGAACAATCCTCTGGGGAGGGAGTGGGGAATACCCTTGCCCTCTTATTCCGGGACTCTTCGGGAATCCCACAGACAAGTCTCCCGAGGTTCACCATCTTCCAGTCCCCGGCGCCTCCGGGGCGATGGGGGTGGGGGTGTCGACCCGGGAGCAATTAAGCTGGCCACCGCAGCCTACTCCCCGCGCTCTGCCCGGGCAGCCGAGCCCGCAGATTTAACCCTCTCCCCTCCGACTCTCCGACTCCCGCGCTGGGGGCCGCGCTCCCTCCCCCGCGGCGCGCCCGCTGCCCTGGACTGGGCATGCTCAGTGGCCGCCCGCGTTATGCTTCCAGGGAAACCTCCGCACGCCCTACGCGGGCTGCTCTCGGTCGCCTCCTCGCCGCCGGCCGCCTGGGGTCCGTCCCAGCTTGCTCCGCTCCGCGCGACCCAGATTCCTGCCCCGCCCCCGCCCCTCCCGCGCCCGCAGCCAGTGCGGCAGCCGCGGCCACCCGGGTCCAGGCTCCGCGCCGGGGACCGACCGCGTGCATCGGCGCGGCGGAGCGCGCAGCTGGGCCCCCTGGGGAGGGCGGCGATGGAGACCCGACTGCCGCGTGCCCGGACCTGCTGAGCTGCCGCGGCCGCCGAGTCCAGGTGGGGAGCGGCGCCGGGGCCCGACCCCGTGGGCGCGGAGGGGCGAGGGGCGAATGCCCTTGAGCGGGAGAGAGGTGGCGGCGAGGACTCGAGGCACCGTGCGAGCTGCGCTGCGTCTGGGGCGCCGCAGAAATGCCAGGCTTGTGGGCAGAGGGGACGGGAATGAAAGTGCACGCTACCTCGGTGCAGGCGCTCCGTGGGCACCCGGGACCAAATCTGTTCCCCTATCCTGCCCCCCAAAATTAACACCCGAAGGGCGAGTGTCGGCCTGAGAGGCTGTTTGCATCCTGGCCAGGGCGCGGGTCACCTAGCGACTGAACGCCGAGGGCTCCGGAGGAGGCACTCCTGGCGGAGGCCGAAGTGGGAGGCGGGGACGAGAGGCGGCCTGGCCTGGGCGCGTGGCCGGTCCGGGTCCTGGGGTCCCCTGCCCGGGGACTTCGGCCCCTGGGGCAGGGCAGGACTTGGGTTTGGCGGACCGCAGAGCTGGGGGTCATTCGCGCTGCAGACCCGGGGGCACCGTCTGAGGGGCGAGCGCGCGGCGCCTCCTCCTCCTGTCGGGAAACTCCTCACTTACAGAGCATCCTTCGTTCCTAGGCAGGTAGGACTGAACAGGCGAGCGGAGAGCCACGGCTGGCCGAGTATTAAAAAGCGTAACAGTGAAGTGTGGTGGTGGGGGTGTGCGGTTGTGCTTCCCACCCCCACCCCACCTCCGAGCGTGGGTGCTGGCTTCTCTTACGGTATTTCTGCTCAACCTGTAAGTGGCGAGTCCGGTAACACACCTTATGAATATTTCAGGAACGACCTCGCAGGCTCGGTTGCTTCAGATCAAGTTTAATGAATAGGTTTGTCAGCCTTTCTTGTCTGCACAGGCAGGTAGAAATTCTGTGCCTCAGCTTTCCAAATCTCATCCCTTCCCTGTACCAACTGGGAAAAAGACTCTGCTAACCCCCAGTGAGCTTTAGATTGATACTATAAATTGAGCCTGTCGTTCGGAGAGACCAGTTTTGGGCAGACGTCCAGGCATTGCTTTGCTTCTCTGCAGTGTGTGCGTGTTCCGCCGGGAGCTTGACAAACGTCCTTAACTGGAGCTGCCAAAATGGTGGAAAGCAGGTAGTGTGCTTATGTTGGGATAAACGTCTTAATTCATTATCATCTTATGACACCAGGTAGTTACAGCAGACTTAGTCGTTCTCTGCCTAGAAGTTGAATCTGAGATCGGTCTAGTTGAAATTTTGAGGAAGGCACACGCTTGTATCCCTCTGCACTGGAAGGCATTTATCTCTCTCAAATTCCTTCTGGGAATAAGAAATGAACGTCTTTTCTGTAATCACTGTGAAGAACACTGAAAGAACACATTAATTGAGGTAGGGAATTCTCAGGATTGGAACAAGCTGTAAGGCATCTTTCCTTATACTTTGGGTTTTAACTTCCATTGCACCATCGCCACTAATCAGGAAACCGACGTTCACAACAGTTCCTACTCTAAAATGGTACTCCTCTGCAGAAGAAGGCTGCTTTCTCCTCCTTTAGTGAGACAGGTGTGTCTCTAAACGACTTGTGAGGGTGTCCTCTGTTGACCAAGATTTCGAGCCTCCGAGATTTGCACAATGCTAAAAGAGGTAACTCTTCTCTTGCCAGCCCATACATGGTGAAGCCGGAGCAATTTGGTTTACAGATATTTCACAGAGGTTTTTCCAATAAGGACCCACTGCAATTACATCACCTCTGCCTGCCAGGCTGCTTCTCTCCAGACTTAGTGAAGACAGTGTGCCTCACTGTGCTTGATTAATGAAGAAAAGGAATCCCCACAAATGAAAGACTGATTTATTTCTCATATTGTGTTTTCAAAGTTAATTTCTCAAAAAATTTTAATTATTCATACATAAAGGCAAGGACTTAACTCAGGCATAGTAATACCTCTATGAGAATCAGCTCTCTAAAAGATTTAGGGCAACATTATCATATTCTTTGTGCTGAAATTACTGGTAGATGGTATTAGAAGGGAATTCTATGAAATTAGCAAAATAAGTAAAAATTTTATATAATAAACAGCATTTCCTAAAGTATGTTACTGAGATGTTCAGAAAGTAAGCCAGCTGCATTAACAGACATAAAATCTGGCTGATTGAGAAGTTTGCAGATCTTGCATGCAAACCTCCAGGTGCTCTAAAGAAGCATTCTTTGACTTCTCTGAGAATTTTGAGAGTCACTGGTAGAGCTGTCAGATGTAGCAAATAAAAATAATCTCACCACAGTTAAATTTAAATTTCAGATAAACAATGAACCACTGTGTTTGGTATAACTATGTCCCATGCACTATTTGGGACATATTTGTACTAAAATTTTTGAATTTGTTGTTCATCTGAAATTCAGTTTTGACGGGGCAGCCTGTCTTTTATCTGGCAACTGTATAGTCACTGGGGATTTCTCATTCCTCTGTTGGGGGTCACTATTTTTTGAAAAAATAAAGTGGAGCAGAAGTCATATGCTGTTCTGCAGGCAATCTGGGTCAAGCTCAGTTCTGGTTCAAGTTATTGAAAATAACTCAGGCCTGAAAGTGAGTAGTTGCAGTTCAGCACACCCCTGCTTACTAGATTTAGTGAGAGGTGCCGAAAGATACAAAGATAAGTAGGGGACTTGGCCGGTGGGAGCATAGAGCTACGTCATAAGATGTGAGACTTGCAGGGTCCACTATAGGAACCTGGGAAGGACACTGAATTCTGCTGAGCAGCTCCAGTCAGGGAGTGAGATGACCAGCAAGTTTTGACAGGTCTGGCCTTGAATGAGAGAGTGAGATCTTATCCTGGGAGGCAAGGAGGAAAGAAACTCATGGGTTTATACCTAGTAGGGGGGAGCTGGAAGTTGATGGCCTCAGTTGGAGGACAGAGAAGCCTGAGAATGAGGAAAGTGACAAGGGGATTCTAAAGGATGTTAAATAGTTGCTGATGGGAATGGAAGAGGGAGATGAAAAGGGTCCAGTGCAAGGATTTGGTAAATTCTTAGGTGAATTCATCTCACTGCGTTTTAAAAAACAGTTGGTCTGCCCTTTGACTAATACCCAAAGGGCTCCTTCATTATTCTGCTAGCATCCTGGTTTCCTCAGGTTAAAAAAAAATTGTCATCAAACAAGTCTGGAGTACAGTATGTAAAAGTTTTGTTCCTTTTATGAAAAAGACAATACTTAAATGTAATATTTGAGATGCTCATCAATATTGAGTAGCTTTGGCACAAATTCCTGAAATAAGCAGATGTTTTGGTTTTAACAAATCTGTTGCTTCAAATAGGAAACGACAGTAAATTGCAATCATTTTCTGATTTAGTCCAGTTATCTTTAAGGAAGCAGATTCTGATGATGGAAGGAATGTAGATTTTACAGAAATAGCACTATGAGAAAATGACCATATGCTTGTAGTACCAGCGAGTACCTATTAAGAATGTTCCAAATGCAATTAATTCCAAAAAAACAGCACACCACTTACGTTTGTGTTATTGAAGACCCAGCGGTACTTTCACTATTGGGGTCAGCATAGGAATTTTCCAGGGAAATTGAACATCAAACCACTGCAGTCCATGTAGAGAACAGAAAAATCTTCATTTTCTGAAGATTTCAACTTGCCAATCTCAAGCAAGCGTTGTTGGCGTGCCATTGTACATTGTACTTTTGTGAGCAAATCTAGTTATCTCTAGGGACCATCTTCAGAAAAGCCGCATATGTTTGAGTATCCATGTGTATGGTTAAATTTCTACTTCCTGTTTTACTATAAGTTCTTTAAAAAAAATTGGGAGGGGTAGTTAGGTTTATTTATTTAAGTTCTTGAAATCATAAGAATTACTCTATGCTAAAATGTACAATGAAGCAGTTAATTAGTGTCTTTCTTATCGAATGATTATTCCTTAGAATAGAGCAGAAAACAGCTTTCTTTCAGGTATTTGTACTGTTCCTCTTTGTAGTGTCTGCCAAATATGTCCTATCTTATAGTTCTGATAGTATATGAGAAAAAAAGTGATCAAGGACATCCTGAAGTTGCTAAAATCTCAAGGCAGTTAGACCACAGTTTCTATTTTCAGCGAGATTTCACGTGGATGTGACTTATTAAGAAAACCTTACTGCAGTGGTCTCTAATGACAGCTCATGTGGACTGGCACCCAGAGAGAGCTTTGACAGTGTGCTCAATTCACATTCTAAGTCCTCAGTAAATACTCTGAATTTAAAGAACCCGAAGACAGTATGTTCTTGCGTCCTGGGAGCCTTTAACCTGCCGGCTCACTTACGCTGACCACAAGCAAGTCTTATTTTAAACATCAGTTTCTGTGCTGTGAAGTGGAAGATATGGCATATTTAAAAAGAGAATATTGTGTCAACTCCAATCATCTATGTGTATAAAATAAACATTAACTGTTGCTACTGTTTTAAGGGAAGAACAACTTCATTCTCAACGTAATTAGACAATCTGTATATTGTCTGTGTACTCTCTGTGGTGTTTCAGAAGACATCAAAATAATTCACAATTTGCTGTGTTTGACTTTTCGCGATTTCGGTACAAAGCAAGATGATTGTGGTAAATGCTTAAGGAGAGCTTATTAAGCCCTTTTTAAAAATCAGCCTCAAGCAAGCTAATGACTGCAGATTCAAAGTTTTTTACGTAGCAGTTAAACGTGGTTTCCATTTGAATTATTGGGATCATTGGGTTTGAATTATTGGGTAATTACAATGCTTGGTTTAAGCGCTTACTTTAGCCACTGTTACTCTCCTTCCTATTTCTCTTGTACAAGTAGACTGTGAAATCTGCCATATGTTTTGAAGCTTTCATTCACAATGAAACTAATAATTTATTTATCCCACAGCTGCTTTTTGGTTTAGCAGATATCACCAATGATATCATAAGCTCTGTTCCCTAAATTTTTTTACGTTACCATTTGGCATTAGAAATATTTTAAGTGTGAATCAATCTCTGGAATGAATGTACTATACAAGTACATTTCTTCCTTTTCCTTCAGAAGAAGAATAAGAATGCTGTACCCTTCAGTATTTGGAAGCCAGATTTTCTGAAGATTCTATATTTCAATAGAACACTGACATTTTAATTTTGGGTTTTCTTTGGTCTTAGAATCCATTTAAATTAGCAGAAAACCTAATAGTTTTTAATTGAGAAGTTTAATCATACATTCTTTAAAATGGTGTACAGTTTTAATGAAAATATATATTCACATCATTAGTCATAACAATTGTAAATATATACACCCAATATAGGACCACATAAATACATAATTTTGAAAGCCTGTATTAAAATACCTAACATAGAATTTTGATTTTCATGTTTTGTCTCATGTTTAATGTGTAGGTAGCTCAATATGTGAACCAGTGCATGAAAATCAAGACTTACAGAACAGAAGGATTGGGTTATAGTTATTGTTCTCTAAAAAGTTCTGCGTTGTATCAAATATTTCTTCTATTATTCCTTTAAATTATAGATAACGTGGAGTATTGAAAATAGAGCTAGACTCATCAAATTTTTACATGTACACAATCCTTCTGGGACACATCTATCAACTAGCCTCTTGAGTAATCACTGTGGGTGAGATGCGGAAATGAGATCTGGGATGTGATCTAATAGGTGGGTTGATCGGCTGTAACCAAAGAATGTTTATAGGCGTGAAAGCCGCCTAGAAGGTGGTTTCTGTTAGCCTGCTTCAGAGCTCTTCCCTTGACCCTGACATACATTTCTACAATTTTATCAATGATTCAGATACTCTTAGACCATACACATATCAGGTTTGCTGATAGCAAAGCTCCAAGAACAAGTAAATTTGGATGACAGTCAGGATTAAACTCATAGCCCTCAGCCCAGAGCAAGAGCTGAAACTAAGGTTATATTGAAAGTGAATAGATGTTGGCTTCCTTTAGTTTCTAAAATTAGTTTTCTCAGGACGAGGAGTGGAAGTCCTACTTTAACAACAGTTTGAGTTGTAAAAATTAGCTTTAGTTCACTTGAGTATTAACCAACAATACAGAAGAAATTAATGCCTTCTTTGGTTGGGATTCACAGGGCCCATATCAAAAAGGTTGGAAACTGACACTATAACATACTATACTGAAAGTGAAGCATCTTGGGCCCCCTCTCAGGGATGTAATAAGAGAGAGTGCCTGGCTTATGTGAGTCTGGGTGGGACGTTGGCTCACATGACCTTAAAAGCACCTCCTAAATCTGATTATGCAGTTTCAGTTGAGTTCCCAGGCACTTATACATGAATCTGCCAACGTCTGATTCAGCTTAGTAACATTTATGTAGCATATAACTATTGTACGTCTTTCCTTGATTAATAATGAATATCTATCCGTATTCTTTTCTCCTTAAGGGTTATTCCCTAGATAATTAATCAATCATCACTTAAAATAAGTACATCTACTCTGTGACCACCACTTAGATATTCTTTACTTACAGATCACACTTGAAGTTCTTAGTTCAAAATGGTACATGTTTTGGCGGGGACGGTATAGCTCAATGGTAGAGCATGTGCCTAGCATGCATGAGGTCCTGGGTTCAATCCCCACTACCTCCATTAAATACATACATAAATAAACCTAATTGCCTCCTCCCCCCAAAATAAGTATTTTGAATAGCCTCAAAGTAGGCATGTGTCTACATGTCCTAAAATAAAATTGCACAGTACATCTAACTAAATTAGACAAAAACAAAAGGCAGACGTTGTGTTCACTCAGTGTGCTCTGTGTGTACTCTGTTAGTCTGCACTGTGTTTTGGCTTTCAAAGGTATTTGTTTATAGTGTAGCGTGGACACCTGTCATTACTCTTGAGCACTGCTATCTGGACCCCTTTCTCACATTGATGGGGTTCACCCATGTTATGACACAGAGCCCACTTCTCACCATAGAAGTTAAAAGTGCCAGATGCTTCCTTTCCCAGACATCTGTGCATCATAGATGCGGACCCAGACTCTGCCCCAGTGGCAGACGTTTCGGTTGGCAACACGCTTGACCCGTGCAGGGGCGTCAGAAGAGCCAGCTCCGGAGTCTGGACCTGGTGGGGGCAATGGAGGTATCTTTCCTGGGCTGGTTCTGTGTCGTCATTCTAAGCGTTATTTTTGACTACGTAACCTCTAAACCCAGTTCTCTAGTTCTCCTTGAGATTCTGTGGGTGACCTTCACAACAAATCCCTTCTCTGCTAAAACAGGCAAAGCTGGTTTCTGTTCCTTGTGATAATAAACCCTGGCTGGTACGGGGCACAAGTCCGTGCTTATATTGGCGTATGAGGCAGTCACTGGGACCTTTTGAGTACAAAGCACTCTGAAAGGCATGAAAGGAGATACTCATTCATTCTCTGAGTACTTCTGGAACAAGCCACCTTGCTTAGCATTTGTCGGAAGGAGAGGCACCAAGAAGTGGTATTTTCAAATCAGTATCACGAGGACACATAGGAGAAGGTAGGAATGCTACTGTGCAGGCAGATACTCTGCAATTCTGCTGATTCTCAAGATGGATTAAGTAGGGGGATGAAGGGTTGGGATAAGAAGAGATGCTTTGAGGGGAACCTACTGTGTTTCATCAATTCCAAGAGTCAAATTGTTTTCTTCATCTTAACATTTATGAAATTAGGAAACATTGTTAGAGTGTGTGATGTTTTAATTGCCAGTTTTTTTTCCTCAACCCATCTACCACATCTCACTGAATCTAAGATGTCACTGTTAAATTTTTTACCATTAAGAAAAAAGCTCAGTAAGTAATTACTAAAACATGATGATACCGAACACCATACTGGGGGCTCTAGAGTAGAGGATTTAAAGAGAACCGAAGATACTTAAGTCAGTCATGGAAATGTGTGAGTTAAAGACCAAATTCCTTTTCATTGTTCTTGTAGTCTGCCAAAGCTGTTAAAAGAATAATAGGTTCACCTCTGCCTTCTGTTATGAACATATTAAGGTGATCATCTAGCCTTGCCTGGCTGTAAAATATGCCTGGTATACTTAGAGTGATTCTCAGCTTTGTGGACGGCTCCCTTTTTTTGATAACTTTTTTATTTGGGAAATTTCAAATATACACGACAGTAGACAGAATAACATAATCGATCACAGTATTAAACAATCATCAACTCATGATCAATGCTGTTTGATTTCTAGCCCTACTTTCTATCCACCCCATTTTATTTTGAAGCAAATCCCAGCAACCATACCACACCACTTGTAAATATTTCAGTATATATCTCTAAAATATATACTCACAATATCATTATCACATTCCTGGAATAAAATCTATAGCTTATAGCACTTTTTTAATAAGCAAAATTTGCATTTATTTTAATTAAGTTTTAAGCTCCTTTTTAAGGGGGAGTTTTTAAAAAGAAACCAGATGAGATATACTTCAGTGTCTACTGATTTCTCTTTTAAGAAATTTACATGATGCTGGTAGGACGTATCACAGCCCTGCAATAACATCTATCTCAATTTTCCATTTTGCAGCTTGCTTTTTCTTTTTCTTTTTTTTTTTCTAACATTTTCTATTGAGTTATAGTCAGTTTACAATGTTGTATCAATTTCCAGTGTAGAGCACAATTTTTCAGTTATACATGAACATACATATATTCATTGTCACATTTTTTTTCACTGTGAGCTACCACAAGATCTTGTATATATTTCCCTGTGCTATACAGTATAATCTTGTTTATCTATTCTACATTTGCCTGTCAATATCTACAAATTTTGAACTCCTGGTCTGTCCTTTCCCACCCCCTGCCCCCTTGGCAACCACAAGTTTGTATTTTATGTCTATGAGTCAGGTTCTGTTTTGTGTTTATGTTTTTGTTTTTTTTTTTAAGATTCCACATATGAGCGATCTCATATGATATTTTTCTTTCTCTTTCTGGCTTACTTCACTTTGAATGACATTCTCCAGGGACATCCATGTTGCTGCAAATGGCATTATGTTGTTGGTTTTTATGGCTGAATAGCATTCCATTGTATAAATATACCACTTCTTCTTTATCCAGTCATCTGTTGATGGACATTTAGGCTGTTTCCATGTCTTGGCTATTGTAAATAGTGCTGCTATGAACATTGGGGTGCAGGTGTCTTTTTGAAGTAGGGTTCCTTCTGGACATATGCCCAGGAGCGGGATTCCTGGGTCATAAGGTAAGTCTATTCCTAGTCTTTTGAGGACTCTCCATACTGTTTTCCACAGTGGCTGTGCCAAACTGCATTCCCACCAGCAGTGTAGGAGGGTTCCCAGCTTTCTTTTGAATATAATCTCTAGTTGAGGATTTGTTAAAGAATATACTGTTGTCCTTGTCATTTCCAAAGCAACCTTTAGAAAAATCAAATCTATATTATTTTTAGTTGCAAAAGGAGGATTCATAATTACTATGTCAGATGACTTTGACATTCTGCTGGATAATAAGCACACATCACATTGAACCATGTCACCCTGTGCCAACTCAGGCTCTTCGACTTGCCTATTAAATATTTCTCTTGCATCTTCACCTGTGTTGGATCCAACAAACAACCTGCAGTGTGTTCTGAAGTAACCTGGGCTTTTTGACTTTATCTACCTGATGCCGGCGATGCTCTAGTTCCTTGAAACTTACTTTCTTCTTTTTCTGTTTTTTTAAAATGTGGGTTCACAGGGTTTAAGGAGACTAGACCTCACAAGGCTGGAAGCACTACCCTATGTGTGTCATCTCATTTAAAGTTAATTTTTTGTTTCTATCAAAATAATACTTATGTGTCATTTCAAACATCATATAATTATACAACATTAGAATGAAAAATAGCAGACCAGTGGCCAAGTCCATCTCCATGCCAGGTTTGCTTCTCAGGAACACTCTCTAATTCTTTCAGCTGTTTCTTCTGGTGTGTTCCACCTTACTTCTAAGTAATCTGTTAATATTGCTATTTCTTAATATTTAAAAGTATCAGATCTACTGATTTTCTACTACAGAATGAAGATTTGACTTTCATACCTAACCTCTCTCTTGTATGTATTGACTTCTCTTTCCTCAGTTCTCCCATTATTTTTTTAAAATTTTAATCTGTGGGCAATGTAAATTTCATTTCATTTTATTTTTTTATTGAAGTATAGTCACTTACAATGTGTCGGTTTCTGGTGTATAGCGTGATGTCCCACCAGAAACTGACACGTCATAACTGACTATACTCCCATTATTTTTAGTTAGGGGAGATCCACGTGTGTTTTGGTGTGGATGATCTTCTGAGGGGTAAATCTCCAATAATCCGAGGATCAGTATTCTGGCTGCCTTTGTTCTGGGAGTTGGGTAGGAGAAGAAGGCCGGATAAATCTCGCATTTATCATGCAGACTTTCATTTAACCTCCTGGTATTCAATACGACAGCTCAGTCTTGTTTCCTTGTTTACCGAGATTCAGAACCTCTGTACCTCAGCCTCTTCAAGAGGGGTACGCCTGCTTTCATAGGGCGGGGAAGGAGCTCTAGGCCCTGACTAACTCTTATGAAAACTTTCAGCCAGGTCTCCTGTGTTGAGTTCGTTTTGCATTCCCACCTTTAGAAGTGCTAGGCATCCCTTAGTCCTGAACGTGACCGAGATTCTGTGCTCTGAATTGTAGTGCCTTCGGCTCACTTCCCTCACTGCGGGCTTAGTCCGTTCGGCTAAGTCAGTTACCACCTGTCCATCTCTTTCTCAGCTTCCGGAGCTCTGCCGACAGCTCCCATGCTCTCCTGTTGCCCTTAGCCTTACGGAATTTTGCCTTTTTGCTTTCTTTCTTCTCATGTTGGTGGGATTACATGTGTTTTATTTGTCACTTTCAAATGGAAGTCCATGACAAGTTTTAAGGGCACACTTAAAAGGAGTTAAAGGTGTAAAATAATGTGAATGCATCAGCAGTAATTACAGTGGATTGATGAGTGCTTAGGGTCTCACGTTGCCTGTGTAAACTTCTTTATTTACCATTCGTGTTTCTCCTAATTCATAGTAAATTTTAATACTCTCTTAACCTAGTCCTAGCACCGTCTTAGCAAAACAGTCTACTTAACACATGGTACTATAAATAATATGCACCCCCAGTTGTTCAAAGAAAGAATTTCACACAATTAATGATCAATTTGTCACACATCTGTGAAGAGTCCATAAAGCTGACGCGTTGGTTAGGATCCCTTGTCTAGTGTGGTCTGGTTCTGTCTGACATGACTGAAGTGAATTTTCGTCGGAGACGCTCAGAGCTTCTATATTGACTTCGGAAAGGGCACTAGATTCCATGCAAGAGATCTGCTAGATTTCCCATTCCTTGTGGGCAAAGCCTGTATGATTAATTTTGTGTCTCTAGTCCTTAGAAAGAACTGAACATAGTAGGTACACGATAAAGTTTATTGACCAGAGTTAAGAGCCGAGACCTTTTCCTACCAATGGGCTCTCTGGCCTTGGATAAGTCATTTGTTGGATTTGTTTGAGGCCCCCCCAAGAGGGAAGGTCACTTGGGAAAGGTATAGAGGAAGAAAAGAGTGGAGAACGGGACATTGGGGAACAGTTACACTTAAAAGGCAGGCAGAGGAGGAATGGGAGACAGATGCAAAACCAGGAGGACGTGGAAACAATGGAAGCCAAAAACAGGCCTTTCAAGAAGCAGCATCACGTGAAATCACATCAAGTAATGTAAGGGTAGGAAAACGGAGCTTGGACTGGACCATGCTTTACTTTCAGCCAAGCATTTATGCGCTCACTCCCTCACTCTTTGTGTAGATAGGTGTTTGTCTCTTGTGAGATGTTTATGGTCGCAGCGGTCTTTGTAGTATAAGAAAGTTGTGTTGAGCCCTGTGTTTGGGTAAGGATGTGACTGGAAGGATTGTGACAGGGGAAGGGAACCAGGGCCCAGAGAGACTATGCAGTGAGGAGCTGGGAGGACCTCCATGAGGCTAAGCAGGACGTGAGTTGCTCAGATGGAATCAACCTATAACATAATATAGAATTGCTTAATCAACCTGGCTTAACCTGAATAGGAATGTTTGAGTCAGAAAACGGGAATCCTCTAGTGGGATTTGCTGCAGGTCTTCCGGGTTCTTTGTCATCAACCAGTGGATTCTTCTGAAGAGACATCATGGCCTGGAATTTAGAAATAAATAGTTTTCAGTCTTACTGTATTTCATCACTTCTAAGATTTTTCCCCCCACCTCACTGAAATTGGGCTGCGTCATGATTTAATTAGCAGCATTTTATTTTTCCTTAAGGACGCATGACATAACGGTGCACCTCACCATCGATGGCACTGATGCCAGTACCACTGGAAAGAACCAGGCAATACTCGTTCAGCAAACATCGGTCAAGTCATGCATATCACATCATAGCTCTAGAATGAGTTCAAAACTATTTTTAAAATTTGTTTTACAGCACAAGTTGTTGTAGAAGCCCCATCTAAATGGTCTACTTCTCATAAGCATTCTCAGAAGAATTCTGTTCTCTCTGCGGTCAGGTTCAGCAGTAGCCTTAGAAGCAAGGTACCCTGTTTGCCTCCAGGTCCCTGGAAATGTCCAAGTTTGCCTGGACTTTTCTGTCAAATGTTTTTAGACAGATGCCCTCACTGCGTTCTCATTATATTAAAGTTGAAATTTTGCAAAAAGCATCAGTGGACTGACAAAATCATATCCATTTAGTTTTTATGCATACATAAGTTTACCATTCTATTGTGGTTTTATGCATACATAAGTTTACCATTTTATTGTGATTTTATTTAGAAATTTAACTTCTAAAACTAAAGAATTTCTAAAACTGAAACTATTGTATAGTGAAAAATGTACAAAATCTAGACTGAGTATTTTTGTGGAAAAATGGGTTCATATTAGATTTTGTAATTTCCTTATTCTTTTGTAGATTAAAGACAGGTTTCATCAATCCTGCTCCGCCCGCCCCTTTGCTCTCTCCATGAAAGCGGGAGATGGATGTAGGCGACCAAAATGAAAGCCAGAAAATCACTGTACTTCTAAAGCAGAGCATAAATATATCTGCAGGCAGTTCTGAATTCTGTGGCTGGCATGGCCTCCATTGTTATAAATCACAAAAATAAACCCTGGATGAATGTTTTATTCCTGAACAAGGAAAAAAGTGTCTTAGGTGTCATTTTAGTGAGTATCAGCAGAGCTTTTTTTCAAGCTAATCATCAGAGGAGGAGGAAAGGAAAGTTCTGGAATGTGGCCTTAGGGAGATTATTACACATGAGCATTATACGGCTAACGCGAGGTGCCGGACAGCGTGTGTGAGATGTGAATGCAGAATCTGAAAGATTTTCCAGTTCTCTTGAATAGTAAATTTCCATATTGCTTCCCCTCTGGCCTCATGTGCATACCTATATTAAGTAAAAATTTGCATTTTATGCATGTTTCAGATGCTCATAAATAGCCTTAGAGAATTTTCTTTTCTTTCTCCTCTGCTCATATCCCCTTCTCTTCCCTTCTCTTTTCACATGGTAAGTCCGACTGCAGGACATTCTTTGAAGACTGAGTTCCTCGTCTGTCTCTGGCTCCCTTGCACTGACACCGTGTTTCTTAGGACTTGACAAAATAAGGAGCTTGATGCAAACTTAACCATTTTCTGAATTTGCTAATTGAGAACCTACTGATTTGCGTAATTTGAACCTGATACTTGACCCACCTGATCTAAAAAGAGTGACCTCCTTGTTCTGTTTTGTGGGTGGGCTCAGCCAGAGCCCCGCACCTCACACTGCAGGTGACTTAACCGGCTCCTCCTCCCCCGCAAACCACCCGCGCCGCGCCGTTGCCTGATGTGCCCACAGAGACGCGCTTCCTGCTGAGAGGTCAGGCTTGTTTTGGAGAACTTTCTCAAGTTCTTGAAAACCATCCACAGGCATGCAAACACACAGAGCATAATAGAGAATTCATGGGACCTATGAGTTGAATTAATTGCATCCTAAAACTACCTTGGCTTCAATTATCTTCTCTGTAAATTTTGGCCTTTATCAAAATTGTTGCTTTTCTCTTTCATTTTGCCATTTCTACCCAGATATAGCTGTTGCTGGAGAAAGGGTGGGGAAAGAGAGGCCTGTATCTGTTTCCGGAAGAGTTGCAAATCTCTGCCCGCCTGACTGATTTAGGGATGTCACCATTGTGATTTCATTTGACTCTGGCAGGGCATGAGTACATATTGTGAGAGCGTTCAGTGGGGAGACTGACATTTCCACATGGGCTGAGCTCCTTTACTTGAAGTTTATCATTGTCATCAGGAAATTTTTTTCAATTACTTTTAGTAAATACTTAAAGTGACATAGAATAATGAAGATGCTAGATAAATGGAATTGAACTGAGTTGGTGGCCATGGGCTTTCCTCTGATACCCAGAGCAGCTTTGGCTCAATCATCCTCTTAGGGGAGAAAACTATACAAGTTTTTATTTATGAATCTTATGGTTTAACACGTCATTGTTTTCATTCTTCTTTCACTAGAAATGGGAATACTGGTTCAAACAGCGGACATTAAAGTAGTGACACATAATGTCGATATTGCTAATCTTGAATTTACCATGGTAAATGTGTGGGCTCACCCCTCCCTCAGCTGCTAAATGGATTTTTTTTTTTCACTGCTTCTAAAAAAATGCAGCCCAAACTTTCTCTTTAATCTAGATTCTGGGGGAGGGGCAGCAGAATGTGTTTTCATCTTCTGATTGTTAATTTCAGTAAGTTGTATTTTGAGGTTGACCCACTTGATTGGTTTTTTTCTCCTGGAAGTGTTGTAACATGAAAAGACAACAATAAGAAGCAAAAAAAAAAAAAAAAAAAAAAAAAAAAACCCCAAAACCAACCAACCAAACAATAAGAAGCTATTAGGGAAATCTAAAGGAGAATGGAATTTATCTTGCTTTTTGATGAATACAAGAAAACTCATTCAAGTTAGTATATATCTCCTAGGTAGATTTGGAATATTTTACCACCCATTAGATATATTTTATGTATAGTAAAAAAAAAAAAGGCAAAGTGAATATTTTCATCTACAAAAGGGGGAAAGGTGTATGTATTATGAGAACTAACACATGTGGAGGTAGACTGAAAGCAGGACAAGGGGAGACGTTGACTTGAAGACCCCGTCATGATGACCAGTGACTCAAAGGACAATCTGGGGAGAATGAAATCACCGCACAAACAGCACAGTGGAGCAGGAGCCTGAATTTCATTACGTTTTCTACACCCAAGGGAACACTACATGTACATGGGGGGAGGTATTTTTATTATGTTATTTCAGAATAATGCTGCCAATGATTCATATATTCTAGGAAATGTGGCCTCAAGAAAGAAAACAAAATTCATCCTTTTTTGGCTCTGTTGTATAATTTCTTCCCATAAAACTTGCTTTATAAACCTTTCAGCTTAATAGTACGTTTGCTTCAAGAAAGGAAAGAGGTTAATTATTCAAAAATCCCCCCGCTGGCTTCCAGAGGAACATGAGTTCTGAGGGGCAGGTAGACAGCCAGGCCTTGATTATTCCCAGCTCTGCAGTTTTGTCTGAATTGAATACACACCCTTATGTCAATCCAGAACGTTACCTCAGTGTTTTCCAGAGGCAGCACAGGAGAGTGATTAATAGCAATGCCTTAGGAGCCAGGCTGTGGGGATTTGAGTCCCAGCTCTGCCAGTATTAGCTGTGTGACCTCGAAAGGTTGCTTAACCTCTCTGTGCTGCAATTTTCTCAGCTGTAAAATGGGAATAATGACTATTATTCATTTCATAGGATGACTATTCAGTAAGTTAATATAAATAAAGCTCCTAGAATGTTCCCTGGCATAAGGTAAGCACTTTGAAAATGTTAGCTATTATTCACAAAACCTTAAGCTGAGATTTAGTCTTTTAAATTAAATTTTTATTTTGAAATGTTCTCTATGACAATGTTAAAAATAGGTGTAATCCCAAGTTAGGCAAATTATACCAGTGGAACAATATTTACTTTGTGGGTTGTCTTTTATCTATGTATAAACATTGTGGGTCCACAAGCATTTTGGTCGTTACAGGGGATACAGTCAGTTAGAATCTGAAGGACTACATAGAAAGGAGCTTTTTTCATCTCATGTAGGGATTAAGATTTTAAAGAAAGGAGTTCTGCTCCGTGTCGTTGAGTCTCTCCTTCCCTGGGATGCTCAACAGACGGATGGGCTTCTGAAAGGTAGGGTCACCCGGTGATACTTTACAAAGAGCCTCAGGGGGCTTCTTGCTCATAGGAGGCAGGGCAGGTTCTTTGATGCCAAGTGAGAGGATGAATTTTCAGAAGCAGCAGACCAGTCCTTGCTGCCCCTTTCCTCCCAGTTGGGAAAAGAAAAAATACAAGGAGCGCAAAGCCCCGCACACAGCACTGAAGTGTCAATTGATCTCTGGAGGTGTTTGATCCATCAAGTGCAGTCATTTGATCCTTCCCTTCAGAACAGGTCAGGGCACTATCCCTGCACACATGGAGAGGAATTACTACAGGTGAGGAGAAGGGAGGGGTCAGGGAACCCAGGATTATGACTATATTCTTTATTTTGGTTTTAAATACCCGCAGGGTTTTTTTTCCTTCCAGTGGGGCATTTTTAGTGTGTTTTATTAATGTGGTTATTGAATAGCGCTGTTGGAGAAGTACATTTCTCTAGAAGGATGCAGAGTTCATTTCCACAAATCTGCATTGAGCACTCAGTGTTCCAGGCACTGTGTCAGGCCCTGGGGCTTCCCTGGTGCCCTGGAGGAGCGTGTAGTCCAGAGGGGAAAGAAACATGACGTAGATCATTTCAGAACAATAGGAGAGATTTAAAATATAGCACATAATTCCGATATCCACCCTGGATTAAAAACCCTTCTAGAGAGGAAGCTACAGGGAAGGGACGGCACCCAGAGCAGTTTCCACGTTTCCCTTGTGCAGTGAAACAGGTGGCTTTGGAGCTACCGTCTGTCTAAAAAAGGGTGAATTTGATGTAAGTAATACCTCAATAAATCTGAATTCAACAAAAAGTTAATACATATCAGCATTTTTCAATTAGTGAGACAGATACAAACAAGGCAACATGAAATTTCATCAAGTTAAAGTCGACAGGCTGGTGTGCAGAATACTTGAGAAATCTATCAGGGCTACCATTTTCTTAGGGTGCTGTGCAAACAAAAAGCAAACTCAGATTCTCCCTGAGCTTAGGCCCTGCCCAGCCATTTGAGCAAAACTGCTTTGGCCTACAGAGGAGTAGGTCAGCTCAGTGCTGCTCGTGGAAAAGAGGTTCAAAGGATCTTCCTTATCAGTCATGGCGCAGAGTATCATATGGTGCACACCAACTATGATTTGTTCCGTATTCTTTTATGCAGATTTTCTAGTTAATAGTGATTAGGCCATTAACAAGTGTGCCTTCTTTAAAACAAAGCTACATTTCAAAAATGAAGTAAGCAGTAATTCTTTTTGCTTTTCTACAGAAAACATTTACAGGAGTTATTTAATGAATACCCAATGAGCTGTGAGTTAAATGGCCTTTTGCAAAGGCTTCCTTTTACACCCAAACCCATTTTTGGTGGCTCCTCTTTGGGGGATGGATAATTAGAACTAATCATTATTTTCCTTCCCTGCACTTGTCCCACCCAACCAGCAAGTCCAGTTGATTCTTCCTTCAAAGTGTTTTTCACCTCTGTTCACTTCTCTTCGTCACCACGGTCAGTGCCCCAGTTCAGGTCACAACTTGCTGGAATTTATCTGAACAGTCCCTAAGTGATTCCTCACCTGACAAAATGATCCTTTACCCTAGAGGAGGAAATAATAAAAATGAGAAAATAAAAATACTAGAAATGAATACCAATATGGTCAGATCCATGTATATCCACACTCCCACTTGACCCTGCAAATTCAAAATGCACCGAAGACGTCCAAATACTCCAAGACCCCAAATCTGATCTCCAGAATCCCCTATATTAGGGCAAGATTCCACTGTCTACCTAGTTGTCAGACATAAACATGGGCATAATTGTTTGATTGTTTGATTATGCCCTCCCTCCTCCTTTTCCTTCACTGCCACCCCCCAATCAATCAGTTAACACAAGTCCTATTGATTTTCCCTTCTAAATATCTCTCAAATCCATCACACTCTGTCGCTGTCTATTGCCTTATCCTGCCATTGCTATGTTTGCCTAGATGATCGTAATAACCTTATAAATGATGCTGCTGCCTATAATTTCACCGCAGTCTAATTTATTCTCCATACTACAGTCAGAGTACATTTTTAAAACTAGAACTCTGATCATGTCACATCTCAGTTTATAACTTTCACTAGTTCCTCACTGGTCATGGGATAAGGTTCAAAATCTTTAATACTGCATACGAATTCTTCAGTGATCTGACCCTTTCTTGCCTTTCCATATTTAAAAAAAATTTTTTTTTGAGTTATAGTCAGTTTACAATGTTGTGTCAATTTCCAGTGTGGATCACACTTTTTCAGTTATACATGAACACGCATATATTCATTGTTGCATTCTTTTTCGCGTGAGACATCACCAGATCTTGTATACATTTCCCTGTGCTGTACAGTATAATCTTGTTTATCTACTGCCTTTCCATGTTGTGCCTCTGTTTTTCCTGTTCTTCTCACTGAGCACCACCCGAGGTCATATTGAATGTTTTCCCCTCCGCATGTTGTGTATTCTCTTGCTTCTAGGACTTTGCATGTGCTATCTGGGGGAACCCCCAGAACCCTACGTCTAAGATAACCCTCAAATTCACTTTCTCAGTATTTATTTCCCCTTGTAATATTGTGGTTAATTATCTTTTGTTTTTCTACGTCCTCTTCTTTCTCCCTCAAGACTGTTGGGTCTGGAGGATGGAACTCATGCCCATCTTGTTCTGTCTGTATCCCTAGTGCCCACCTCTATGTCTAGAGCATAGTAAGCGCTAACACCTTGTCATAATTTTTTTTTAATTTTAGAATAGTTTTAGATTTACAGAAATGTTGCCAAGATGGTACAGTGAGTTCCCTTATCCTGGCACCCAGTTTCCTCTGTTGTTAACATCTTATGTTAATATAACACATTTGTTCCAACGAATGGACCACTATTGATATTTCATTATTAACTAAAATCCATGCTTTCTCAGATATCCTTAGTTTTTTAATGTAATGTCCCTTTTCTGTTCTAGGATCTCATCCTTGATGCCACGTTGCATTTAGTAATCACGTCCCCTTAGGCACCTCTTGACTGTGACAGCTTCTCAGATTTCCCATGTTTTTGACAATCTTGAGAGCTCTGAGGAGTACTGGTTGGGGATTTTGTGGTATATCCTTCATTGGGAGCTTGTCTGATGTTTTTATCATGATTAATCTGGGTTGGAAGAGGGAAGACCACAGAGGTAAAGTGCCATTTTCTTTTTTTTTTTTTTTTCATTTTTAAAATGATTTATTTGTTGCCCCTCCAAATCTGAAATTCACTGGTGCTCCAAGGAAGTGCAGAGTTTTATCACTTTTGTCAAAGATGAACATCAGTGGTTGGTGGCTTTCATGTATTCACAAACCTCATCTCCAGTTCTGTGACACACTTTCTGACAGTCATACTACCGCGATTGTGTATCTTCCTGGTTTCGTATTCACCCAGCATCCCAAACACTGAATCTCACATGCTAACATACCAAGGCCCTCCTCAGCCCAGCCCTTTCCCAAACACGTATTCCGAATAGCTGGCCCAATCTCGGCACCCAGCTCGTCCTGGTAGGGGCTCACAGGTCCTGCCTGTTCACCACCCTGCAGCTCCTGCATCTTCCCTCCACGCAGTGTTGACTGCAAGCCCACAGGCCTGCAGAGAAAGGCCTAAGTCACGTGCACGTGGGTATGAACCTGGATGACTAGAAGCTGGGCCAGAACTCTCAGGGTTCCATGGAGGTGGCCAGGCAAAGTCAGTGCACGCATGTCAGGCCAGCACCTGAGAGAAGGGACAGCCCCCTCCCTTGTGGGTCTAGCAACTTTACAGCTTGGGGGCTACATTTCCTGAAGTGCCATTTCATCACATCAGATCAGGGCTATAAACTAGCAACATGAGTTACCACTGTAATATCAGTTTTGATCACCTACCGGAGGTAACATTTGCGAGTTTTCTCGACTATACTTACTTATTTCCCCCCATCCCGTACTGGACGCAGGAAGCCACTACAGGCCTAGCTCAGAGATACTGCCAGCCTGGGTCCAAACCAACGCAGCAGAGCAAGTCACATGGATTTTTTTGGCTTCCCAGTGCACATAAACATTGTTTACACTATACCATTGTCCGTTAAGTTTGCACTAGCATTATGTCTAAAAAACAGTATATACTTTAATTAAAAGGTATTTATGGCTAAAAAATGCTAAGCATCCTCCAAGCCTTGAGCAAGTCAGACTTTTTGCAGGTGGAGGCTCTGGCCCCAGTTTTGAGGGCTGCTGACTGATCGGGGTGGTGGCTGCTGAAGGCTGGGGTGGCTGGGGCGATTTCTTAAAATAGGACAACAACGAAGTTTGGTGCATCAATTGGCTCCTTCTTGCATGAACGATTTCTCTGTAGCTGTTTGATGGCATTTTACCTCCAGTAGAACTTCTTTCAAAATTGCCCGTCCTCGCCAAGCCTGCCACGGGTTTACCAACTAAATTTACATAATATTCGAAATCCTTTGTTGTCATTTCAACAGTCTTCACAACATCTTCACCAGGAGCTGATTCCATCTCAAGGAACCACTACCTTTGCATCTCCTCCTCCATTCAAGTCTCATAAGATTGCAGCAGTTCAGTTACATCTGTTTTTCAGTCTCCGCTTCTGATTCTAGTTCTCTTGCTGTTTCCACCACATCTGCAGTTACTTCCTCCGCTGAAGTCTTGAACCCCTCAAAGTCATCCATGAGGGTTGGACTCAACTTCTTCCAAACTCCTGTTAATCATGAATGTTCTTAATGGCATCTGGGATGGTGGATCCTTTCCAGAAGGTTTTCAGTTGATTTTGCCCAGATCCACCGCAGAATCACTCTCTATGGCAGCTGTAGCCTTACTAATATGTTTCTTAAATCAGAAGACTCAGACGTCAGAATGACTCCTTGATCCATGGCCTATGGGATAGAGGTTGTGTTAAAGGCATGAAAATAATATGAATCTCTGTACATCTCCGTCAGAGCTCTTGGGTGATCAGGTGTGCCGTTAATAAGCAGTAATATTTTCAAAGGAATCTTTCTTGCAGAAAGTCTCAACAGTGGGCTTAAAAGAGTCAGGAAACCATACTAAACAGATATACTATCATCTAGGCTTTGTTGTTCCACTTATAGAGCACAGACAGAGTAGATTTAGCCTGGTTCTCAAGGGTCTTAGCATTTTGGGGAGGGTAAATGAGCACTGGCTTCAACTTAAGGTCCCCAGCTGCATTAGCCCCCAGCAAGAGAGTCAGCCTGTCCTTTGAAGCTTTGAAGCCAGACCATGACTTCTCCTCTCTAGCTGTGAAAGTCCTCGATGGCATCTTTTTCCAATAGAACACTACTCCCTGGAGTACCACTAAACTTCCTTCAAGAACTTTTCCTTTGCATTTACAACTTGGCTAACTGTCCGATGCAAGAGGCCCAGCCTTTGGCCTGCCTGAGCTCTCCATATGCCTCCCTCGCTAAGCGTAGTCATTTCAAGCTTTTGATTTAAAGTGAGGGACGTGTGACTTTTCCTTTCAGCTGGACACTTAGAAGCCATTGTAGGGTTATTAATGGACCTAATTTCAATATTGCTGTGTCTCAGGTAGTGAGGCCCAAGGAGGAGGAGAGAGATGAGGGAATGGTGGGGCAGTGGAGCAGTCAGAACACACACAACAGTTATCAGTTAAATTTGCCATCTTACATGTGAGCAGTTCGAGATACCCCCAGAAGATTACAATAGTAACATCAAAGATCGTAGGCACAGATCACCCTAACAGATATAGTAATAATGAGAAAGATTGAAATAGTGTGAGAATTACCAGAATATGACACAGAGACACAAAGTGATCCAATGCTTTTGGGAAAATGTCACTGATAGACTTGCCACAAACTTTCAATGTGTCCAAAAAAAAAAAAAAAAGCAGTATCTGTGAAGCACAGTAAAGCAAGGTGTGTTCATATGTCCAGCCCACATTTAAGGGGTAAAGAGTTACGCTCCACCTCCTTGAGGGCAGCGTGTCTACACAAACTATTTGGAACTCTTTTGTATGGAAGGTTTATGCAGTCTCCCGATTTATTTATTTATTCAATCATTTATTTACGTCAGTATGGGGTCATGGATATTTATTTTATACTTTGAGTTATAATCCAGTACTACTTTATTTATTTTGTTACTCAGACTGTTCCAGCACTGGCCTTTGGGAACTCTCAGTTGGCGCCTGTGTTTATTTGACATATTCCTGATTGTCTTTTGAGCACTTCCTTACTTTCTGGCACAAGAAGATGCTTCAGACCCACCTTATATATTTCCAGCTCCAACCCTAGAATCAGACATTTTTCCAAGGAGCCCTGGTTCCTTTAACTGGAGAATGTATTTGAAACCATGATCTGGGCTCTGGGTAGACACTAGCACTTTTTAATTAAAATTTGGATTCGTTTTAAAAAGCCACAAAAATACAAAGAATAATATACGTTTCTACTACCTAAAATGAACAAATCATTCCCCTTTATTTTGCTTTTTTAATAAATTAAACATTTGTAAAATTGAAGGCCATTTTTCCCTTTCCCAATCCTAAAACCTTTTCCCAGAAGCAACCACAATCTTAAGTTGATTATGTAGTAATTTTTTTCAAGCATGCATGAAATATTTACAGAAACAGCTATGTATTAAAGAAAAGACTGGCAAAATCCCCAATAAACAAAAGAGCTACATGCAAAAGAATGAAATTAAAACATTTTCTCAAATTATGTACAGAATTAAACTGAATATAGATTAAATACCTAAATGTAAGACTGAAAACCATAAAACTCCTAGAAGAAAAGATGGGCAGAACACTCTTTGATATAAATCATAGCAATATATTTTGGATGTATCTCCTAAAGTGAAGGGGGGAAAAGTGCAAAAGTAAACAAATATGACCTAATTAAACTTAAAAGTTTTTTCATAGCAAAGGAAACCAACAAAACAAAATAACAACCTATTGAATGGGGAAAAATACTTACAAATGATATGACCAATAAGGGGTTAATCCAAAATATATAAATAGCCCATTTAATTCAACATCAAAAAAAAAAAACAAAACAAAACCCCAAAACAAAACAAATAGCCTGATTAAAAAATGGGCAACAGACCTGAATAGACATTTTCCAGAGAAGACATACAGATGGTCAACAGGAACTGAAAAAATGCTCAACATCATTAATCATCAGAAAAATGCAAATAAAAACCACAGTGAGGTATCAACTCATGTCAGAATGGCTGTCATCAAAAAGAACACAAATTACAGATGTTGGTGAGGATGTGGAGAAAAAGGAACCCTCGTACACTGCTGGTTGGAATGTAAATCTGTGCAGCCACTGGAAGACAGTATGGAGGTTCCTCACAAAAACTAAAAACAGAACCACCATATGACCCAGCAGTTCCTCTCCCAATTATGTATCTGAAAAATCACAAACACTAATTTGAAAAGATACATTCACCTACGAATGAAAAATACTGCTTGCCATATCAGTAAACAAAGGATGCTGTGGCCGTCAAGCTGCTATGGTTGCCCCTGACAGTGAGCTGGAGGGAACTTAGGATGGAGACAAGTGGGCAACCCAGCCTCTGCCACCCCCACCCCGTAGCACTGCACCCTGAGGAAACTCAGGATGTGAAAGAACAGGATACTGGCCCTAGATAGCTGGGTACATATCAAAGAAGTGATTTCAATGAGCCTAGACTTTGCACCTTTCTGTACATAGAAAAGCACTAAATTTCTTAACTTGAGATACCTGGTTTTCTTTAATTAACAGTAATCTTTTGATGTTCCAGCTACCTGGTCTTTGTTGCATAAACTCTTGTATACTGTGGCTCCTCCCCTGCCTCTTTGGAGCTTTCTGAGAGGCTGTATTCCGGGCTTAAGTCCTCAGAAATGTCCACCGAATAAAACTAACTCTCAACTTTTAGGTTGTGCATTTTTTAGTCAACATTCCTGATGTTTATAACAGCATTATTTACAATAGCCAAGATATGGAGGCAACTTATGTGTCCATCAACAGAAGAATGGATACAAAGGATGTGGTATACAGGTACAATGGAATCCTACTCAGCCTTAAAAAATAGAAATGTTGCCATTTGCATCAACAGGGATGGATTTGGAGGGTATTATGCCTAGTGAATTAAGTCAGACAGAAAAAGACAAATACCGTTTGATATCACTTATATGTGGAATCCAAAAAAAAAAAAATCAAACTAATGAATATGACAAAAAAAAAAAAGAAACAGACAGATACAGAGAACAAACTAGTGATTACTAGTAGGGGGAGGGAAGGGGGAGGAGCAAGATAAAGGTTGGGGATTAACTGACACAAACTACTATGTATATAATAAGCCACAAGGATGTATTGTACAGCACAGGGAATCTAACCAATGTTTTACAGTAAGTACACATGGAGTATAACCTTAGAAAACTGTGAATCACTATGTTGTACACCTGAACTTATGTAATACTGTAAATCAACTGTATACCTCAATTTTAAAAAAAGAGAAAAGACTGGCTTTTGTTTTGGCTGAGTTGCCCACGTTCCTGGGCTGTTCTAGTTGATAAGTGTGTCTCTGCCCTAAGCCATTTGTCTACACACTCAGTTCCCCATCTTGCTGCAGCTGGTGTCCATCTGTCTCTTTTTTCATGAGGTGATGTCATCCTGCTATTGCTTCCAGCCACTCTCTCTTTTCTAGTCTGTTTCTTGATATCTCATCCCAGTTTGCTGCTTTGTTGGCAGCTTCTGGTGTTCCTTCTTGTTGGAAGAAGACCAATAACTTGATACTCTAGATTTTTTTCTTCTTTTGTGGGGGGGGAATTTGGTTTGTTTGTTTAATGGAGGTACTAGGGATTGAACCCAGACCTCATCTCATGCATCACTACCACTGAGCTACACTCTTCCCACACCGCCCGGTTATTGTAGATTTCGTGAAAGCAAATTGTAAACTGAAATGTGCTAAACAAATATATCATTTTACTGTTTTAGTCACAGTGCCCCCCAAAATGGGACCAGGGGCATATCCTTCATTTGTTTGGAGTACTTGGCACTTCATCAGCATTTTTTTTCTTTTTTTTTTTTTAGCTTAATGACGTTACCAATTTCTTCTAGTTATTTTCTGAGTTGTACTTCTGGAAGATTGAGGCTGCCAGATTTAAGACCATCTGATACCTAGAAATCAGGATAGTTAACTTAATGGTTCTTCATTTTTATTTTTCTTACAAATACTGCTCTTCAGGATATAACAGCAGCGTGCAAAGCAGAGGGAGAGTTTATTATGGAAAAGGTTGCTCATAAAACTAACCATTTCTCCAGCAGGTGACTTAAAATGAAAGACTAATTGTGTTCATTAGGAAGGGAAAGGCTTTAGCCGGAATCTCCATTCAGTGAATGCGTTGCTGTGTGGGCAGTTCAGTTAATAAAATTCTGGGTCCATAACGTTAACCTTATCTGCTTCACTAAGGTAAGTAGAAATTTGGCTTTCCCACCCCATTAACAGTAAGCCTCTCTAATTTCTCCTCACAGCTTACAGTTACTTTGACAAAGGCAAATCTGGAAGCAGTTACTCGAGGACAGTTTGGATAACACCTGGATAATCAAAACAGGCACCATGAAGCACTTCCTAAGGTGAGTGTTTATGGTTTCCTGGAGGAGCCCTCTAAAACGGAGAAACTTCCTTAACAGTTAGTATAATATCTGTGTTCACCGTTGGTGATCCTATAACTGGGTCTCAGGATTGCATAAAATAGCACTGGATTTTGGCTAAGAATAATTTGGCCATCTAGCAGATTCCTCTGCTAACTCTATACGCATACTGATGCCAAGAGACAGCATCATGTAAGGAGGGGATTTTAAGAGATTTTACAGGAATATGGGCACAAAAGCACGGGGCAGGCGTACTTTGATGGCCTGTGTTTCTAAAGCCCTAAGGCTGAGGTTTGGGGAATTTGTTGCCAGGGAGTCAGTGTAATTTGTGTAGAATCATTTTCCTAAAGTTGATCTACATTTAAATATTGATTTTGGTTGGCTGACCAATCCACAGAGGCATTTTCTAATGTTCCTTTTTTGGTGAAAAATATATGCTCTAAGTTTTTGCTCTTCCTGCTTCAGTGGTGTCTCTGAAACCTGTATTAATTTTTGGTTCTCTGAAGATTGTACTGGATAAAGTGCTGTTTATGTTTGTGTGTTTACAGTGATATTGTCTTGTCTTGAAAGCCATTTAGCTGGATCTATAATTATAATTATTTTCAAGAGTATTGTCTGTCATACACAACTCTATAAATGAATTCTTAGAGAAATTTTATAGTATATTAATATATGACAAAATGAAGTTAAGTTGGTTCTGAAAGTTAGGAAATAAACACACTTTCCAGATATTTGGTTTTTTTTTTCCCTTGATATAATCCACATTTATTTTACTAAAGAAAACACAAATTGAACTATATGACAAATGTTGACTACCAGCATTCCTTTAAATGTTTGCAATTGTCCTTTAAAAATGTCCAAGTAGTCTTGTGAAAGATAAAAATACTAATGGCATTACTAACACAAAAATAGTACAGGTTTAAAATAAATTCACTTAGCACAGTTAAATTCATATAGAGTATTCAGAATAGTTATACAGTTTTGATAGGTAAAAAATCTAGAATCTGTATTCTACAGAAATAACTCTAAAATATTTAATGAGCATGTTTTAATAGAAATTCTTTATTGATCAGATGAACAGGTGAATTATCATGGTAGATTTTTTTTTTCCTTGATACTCAAAAACTTTAGTACTATTTATTTTTACTCTAAAGAGAAAAAATATTTGGTTTTTAAAAATATTTTATTTTTATTGGTTTTCTTTGTTTTGGGGAGGAGGTAACTAAGTTTATTTATTTACTTATTTATTTTAATGGAGGTACTGGGGATTGAACCCAGGATCTTGTGCATGCTAGGCATGCACTTTTATCACTGAGCTATACCTTCCCCCGACACTTTCCAGATACTGAGTTTCTTTCCTACAAGATGGTGGCCTACCTATATTATGTATTCTTGTACCATGTTCTGGCTATTTTCTCTAAGAAAATCATTAGTGGGCTTACTTCTTTTAGGAAATGATTTAATTCTTGCAGTGGCTGCAGTTTAAGATTTTCTTTTCCCCACTGGTTTTTCGTTGCATCGTCATTTCTGGCGCACCTAGGTCAGTTGGTGTAGGAGTCACTATGTTTTGGTGTGACTACTGGTGTTTACTCAAGCTTAGAATTGTGAAAACCCTCTCAGGAGGTCACTGTTTTTAGGCATCAGCATTTGTTTTATCATACAGAAGACTCCTCAGCCTGTTTATCTCAGCTGTGTAAAAAGACAGTATTTGAAAGATCACTAGGACATTTGCCAGCAAAGTATTTGACCTGATATATTTTCTTGGTTGCCATGGCAACTAACCTATCTGTTTACGCATTCATAAGAAATTCGTGTCTATGAATTCCCCCTTGAGTTTAAACATGATGTTTTTTAGCTGAAGAATCATGTTAACACAGAGCTTTAGCGTTAGGTGAAGCGTTTAAGTCAGGAACTCCTTTTGTGAGAGGGGAAATGGTAGTGGTGAGGTTTCTGTGAAGCTTTGTGCTACTGAATTTTCTTCTTCAATGTTTTGTTTTAGAAAAAACTTGAGTGGCTCAAAACCAGCCATTTTAGGAGAGATAGGAGCATTTGTTTACTTCTGTTAGTTTTTGTTAAATTGAATAGGTGTGCAACACTGTGTTTAGTAGAGATTATATTTTTAAATTTGTATTTGATGATTTAAAACTGATAACAGTGAAAAATCTACCACTCTAATTTCACACAGACCAGCACCAAGGGTAATGGAACTGGCATGTCCCTGTCAGTTATGTGTTCTGATACAAATTTTTCTCTTTCAACTTGGCATATTTATTTTATAAATAGTACTTGACATTGATTATTTGTGTGAAACTGAAGCTAGAATAATAAATTATGCATCAAGAAAAAACTTGAGGATTTTCATTGCCCATTGGTTTTGAAATGATAAAAGGAAACTCAATCATTGCCTCTCTTTAATTGATTATTGCTTTTGGCTTTAACTTTTGTAAATTTTTGTTTTTAATGCTTTTTAAAATTAATTTATCGTGTGTGTTCATTATATGTTAATGTTTATGGAATTTGGAGGGATAAGAGGGCAAGGAGTAATAATCCTAAATTCCAGGCTCTGTTGGATAATTCAGATTATCTTCTGTTCCCTGGAGTCCATTCCCACAGATGGTGGACAATGGGCAATCTTTTTCATTTGAACCAAAGAGATGGTTGCATAAAATAACATGAACAAATCAGGTGTTAATTCCTGAGCTCGGCAAATATATTATGTGGAAAAAGGAGTGGACGTTCACTGAGCAGAGTCAGCATTATTTAAAAGCCCACAGAATAATCTGTCCACTTCTGAGTTACTCTAGAATGAGCAGCTTCTGAGGCCAAGTACAGCCTCAGAAGACACGGGGTTAACCTTGAAGAAACCAGGTATGGGAAGGAATGGATTTTAATCCACATTTACAATACATGGGGGCTGTACTCTGCCCTAACTCACTGCTATCGTCACATATATTAATGGTATAAACACTCAGAGCTTAAGGGAGTGGATAAAACATTTGATGTTTGTTTAAAAACAATTCCATGAGATGTTAGAAATAAATGCTACAGGAAATTGAGGGTAGATATGAGATATTGGAAAAGTACCCCATAGTCACCCGATACGACTTTAGCCATGATCTGCATTCAAAGGATACAAGGGATAAAACTGAGAAGAAAGTGTGTCTGTGTGTGAGCGGAAAAAGAGGGGGCACTTTCTGAGCCCTAAATAGAACTGAGGCTTAAGGTTTAGTTTGTGTAATATATTTCATTTATTTTAATTTAATAATACTTGTACTGTAGATCTTTTCCTTTACTAGGATTTAGTGATTGAGATTATATATTGGTAAGGTCATCAGAACATTATTAATTTTGAATTTTTCTAATAAAGGGGCAGGTATAAGTCACTCCATATAAATAATTGCTTTCAACTGTTTCAGCCTCAGGATCTCAGTTTCTTGACCGTGAACTTCACTGCATACCTTCCTCAGGCAGAGCAGAGGAAAGGAAGGCATTTGCCAAACTCAGACCTCCACGGGAGAAACTGAGATACTGAGCAGACTTGTACCCACACCCTGGCTGTAAGACAGTTGAGGGGAAAACAGTGTTTTACTCCTATGATTAGGTGAAGATGTCCAGTTAGCAAAAAAATATCTGCAGGTGGGATTTTATAAGTCATTCGCACTTGACTCATCTCTTGGTCCACTGATTCATTTAGAAGGCATTTTAGTAAGAATTCCAGTACTATGCCACACTTTTTATTTTCTCTTCATAACAATTATACTAAGGTAGGAATTAATATCCCATTTTACAGCACAGGTAAGAAGTCTTAGCAAAGTTGAGAAACTCAACCAAGGTCCCACAGATATTTGAATGCAGGCCTGTCTGACATCAGAGCTGTTTCTCATAATTTTTGCATCATGTTACCCCCTCACTGTGTACCTGTTGTGAGGTGTTCTGGGTAATACAAAAGTGAATAGGAGATGGTCTCTGCTCCAAAGTAACATTCCACGTGGTCAGGAGATGAAGCCACGCCTACAACAGGAAGATAAAAGCAGGCCTGTGATCAGTGACTTGCTGCAGGCGTTTTGTGACAGGAGTATTCAGGGAAGGCTTCACTGAGGGGATGCTGAAGGAAAGGGAGACGGGACGTGGGAGGTGGGGAAAGTGCTGGGAACAAAGCCTGGGGAAGTGTGACCAGCTGCCACCGCAGCAGGTGGTCCAGGTTCATTGGCTGTAGACGCTGTTCAGGGTGTGTAGAAGATAACGTTGCAAAGAGAAAGTTGGGGGCAGTTCTTGGACACCTTTGCAAACACGTCATAAAACAGCCTAGAAGCACAGTAACACTTTCGCCCTGACCTGATGTGGACCTTGAAGAGAAGGTGAGTCAGACACAAAAAATCTGTTTCCCTTACAACAAACGTCTAGCCTTATCTTAGAGCCAGACAGCCCATTCCCTTCACCTTACAGAGGAGAGAGGAGAGACTCAGAGACACAAGTAGCTTGTCCCCAGTCACACAGCTCAGAGCGGCAAACTGAGACTAGACTTGGAGTCAGACTTCAGACACTTTCCTATGTAATCAGGTCACCTTTCCATTCAGCACCAATTAGCTTCCACTGCTTTTGAGGGGCCAGAAGTGCAGGGTTGTGTAATTATTCCAGAATTTGACTAGGCTTGCTTGAGACACTGACTATCCTTATTTATGAGATGTAGAAGCAAAGTCCTGAGAAGGGGTAGATTTTTGTCCTGTGCATCTGAACACCTCACTGTAGACTGGTACTTTTAGCCATAATTTTCTGTTTTAGGACGCACTTAACGCACACACCATGTATGTGTATATATACGTAATACACATACATATATGTGTATGTATATATACACACGTATATTTATTCATACATACATTTTAATTATTATTTTTAATAATTTATTAGTAATAATTAATAATAATAATTTTATTTTAATTATTTTGTTTCCTGCATTAAAACAAGCAAAAACTGTTTCCACACCCTTGTTGAAATATGTTAAGCTGAACAGTTTTCTAAGCAGTTTCCTGAAGGTGACCTCAGAGCCTGCCCAATGCATCAAGCTGCCATGAGAGATTCTGTTAGAACTTGAGCATCAGCTTCCCAGCTCCTCTGCCCCTGGACCTGGATGTTTGTTTCCTTTCCCGAGATGGGGAAGTTTTCAGCTCTTATGACTTCATATATGTTCTCTGCCCCTTTCACTATCTTTTCTCCTCCTGGGTCCCCTATAATGTAACTGTTAGTATGATTAATGTGGTCTCAGAGGTCTCTCAAACTGCCTTCATTTTTTTACATTTTTTTTTCTGTTCAGCATCAGTGATTTTCTCTCTTCTGTTTCCAGCTTGCTGATCTGTTCCTGTGTATTGTCTAATCTACTGTGGATTCCTTCTGCTATATTTTTTATTTCAGTGGTTGCATTCCTCATCTCTGTTTGGTTCTTCTTTATGTCTTCTAAATCTTTGTTAAAAACTTCCAACTTCTCACTCTGCTCATCCAATCTTCTCCTAAGTTCTTTGAACATCTTTACAATTATTACCTTGAGCTCTTTATCAGGTAGGTTACTTATGTCTGCTTCACTTAGTTCTTCTTCTGGGGTTTTATCCTGTCCTTTGGAATGTGTTCTTCTGTCTCTTCGTTTTGCCTAATTTGCTGTCTTTATTTCTGTGTATCTGGGAGGTGCGTTACGTTCCCTGACCGTGGAGAAGTGGCCTTTGGTAGGAGATGCCTTTTGTATCTAAGTGGTACACTCCCCTCTCGTCATCAGAGCTGTATGCTCTTGGGGTGCCCCCTGTGTGGACTGTGTGGTCCTTCTGCTGTGGCAGACTGACTCCTGTGTCTGGTAGGTGTGGCTGTCCCCCCAACCCCCACCTCAATCTGATTGGTCGACCCAGACCTGCCTTGTGCAGAGGCTGCTGGTAGCTGGTAGGCAGGGCTGGATCATGAGCTGGGTATAGCTTCGGGGGTCCAGGACCAAGTGCTGGCCCACTGGTGGGCAGACCTGGGATCCAGGGTGGATGTTCATGGGGCTGGAGGTCTTGGATCAAGTGTCTGCCTACTGGTGCACAGAGCCTTTTCATAACATGGTTGCCTGTGGGGTCTGGCGTGTCCCAAAATGTCAGACCGCTGGTAAGTGGGGCTGGATCCCAGGGTGACTGGCCGAGGGGTCCAAGGTGTTTCAGAGCTGGTGTCAACCTGGGATAGGCGGAGCCAGGTCCCAGTGTCTGCTGCTGCACAGCCCTGGGGGTCCTGGAACTGGAGGTACCACCAGTTTTGACCTGCTGGTTGGCAGATCTGGGGCCTGGGGTGGGCCTGGGGTGGTATCTGCATGCTCCTGGGTGGGGCTGGTTCCTAACACAGCTGGCTGCAAGGTGTAGGGTATCTCAGAGCTGGTGTCAGCCCACTGGTGAGTGGGGCTGGATCCCAGGATGGCTGGCTGAGGGGTACAGGGTGTCTCAGAGCTGGTGTCAGCCTGGGGTAAGAATAGGTCCCAGGTTCCCTGGCTGCAGAGCCCTGGGGGTTCCAAAGCTGGTTTCAGCCTGCTTGTATGTGGGCCTGGCTCCTGACCCTGCTGGTTATGGGGTCTGGGCTGTCCCAGAGGTGGTCTTGGCCCACTGGTTGGTGGGGCTGGATCCTGGGGTGGCTGGTCAAGGGACCCAGGGTGTCTCAGAACTGCTGTTGGCCTGCTGGTGGGTAGGCCGGGTCCTGGCATGGCAGGCTGTGGGCAGCTGTGTTGTTCCTGGGAGGGGTGCACACCCACCTGTAGGCAGGGCCAGAGCCCAGGGGAATCCCAAGGTTGGCGCCTGCCCACTAGTGGGTGAGACTGGCTAGAGTCCCTGCCCTGGTATGTGGGACCGGGCCCTGGGCCTTATGGTAGACAGGGCCACATCGTGGGGTGGCTGTGGGCTCAGAGGGTCTTAGGGCAACAGTGCTGTAGGTGGGTGGGCTGTGTTCCTGCCCAGCTGGTTTCATGGCCTGCAGCATCCCAGTGCTGGTGCTGACAGGCTGATGGGCGGGGCCAGGTCCCAGGACTCAGAAGCTCCAGGGAGGATTCCAGAATGACACTTGCCAGCACCAGTGTCCTTGTGGCAGAATGAGCTCCCCAAAATGGATGTGCCAGCGTCTGTGCACCCAGGGTGAGCCCAGTTGCCCCCTGTCTCTCCCGGAGGCTCCCCAGGATCAACAGCTGGGTCCCAGGGCCCGTGAGGTTTTGTGCGGCCCCTTTAAGAGTGGAGTGTATTTCCCACAGCCCTCTGGCTCCCCAGGAATTAAGTCCCACTGATGTTCATACCTAGATGTTCCGGGAGCTCATCTTCCCAGTGCAGGACCCTCGGACTGGGGAGCCTGATGTAGGGCCCGGACCCCTTGCTCCTTGGGGAAAATCTCTGCCATTGTGATTATTATCTTTAGCTGTAGATCTTTCCTGCTTGTCTTCTGGTCCTTCTCATCAGTTGCTGCTCTCTGAATAGTTGTGATTTTGGTGTGCCGTGGGGAGAGGTGAGCTCAGGGTGTTCCTGCTCTGTGACCTTGGTCATTCCCCCTGTCTAAATGCTTTTTAAATGTCAAAGCATAATCTGTTTGCTGCTTCCCTTACAAATAAGTTAATAAAAGTGTTATCCAAATAGACAAAGACCCTGAATTTTAAAAAATGTCTTATAAAATGTATGTATTTAATCATTAAAAGTTTAATTGAATAGTGATGTCATTCATAATTTAAGAGAGACCCGTGTCTCCTTTTCTTTGAAAAGAAAAGCTTAAACCATTAATTTATTATGTTGGTTTTACCACAGTCAGCTAATCCCTTATATAACATTTTCCTGGAATTAAAGATAGAATTTGAAAGAATGTCTATCCATGATAGGTTTATACCCACTGTTTTGAAAGGCAGCCTGCTCCCTTCAGATGAAGACTGCACTGCCTCACCGCTGCTCAATGCGGGAAATACTCTTGTTTTTCTAGAGGCTTGCAAATGATTTCTTTGAGTTCACATTTCCGGTTGATGTGACAAGTCCTCTGCAGCCTCTCTTCCTAGTGGAATGCTCATTATAGAGAGGGTCCCATTTACTAGGCCAAATACCTGTTGACAAGTTAATTTCCAACTGCCAGTGCCCCTAGTTGGGAACTTCAATAGAGCAACTAAAATATTTTAAAATATCATTTTAGAAAGTACAAGAAATGCTGGAAGCATTGAACACTCTGTTGTTCTTTATGGCTGTTTAGATGAAACAGTGTTTTGCTTAGGAAACTTGGTTTGATCCAAGAATTGTGGTTATTTTGTATGTCTCCTTCCTCACCAATAGTGTCCTTCTTGTTTATTACAGGACTTCTTCAAGCAAGAATTAACTTTCATTAGCAAATTCATCAAAACTGTTCAAAATAAGCCTCTTTTCTAATTATTCCAAAAGAAGACGTCAGAATCACAAATTTAAGATGATGGAGTAGTGTTGCAGTACAGGTACCCATGACCCCTCACCCCCAAGGCGGGAGCCTACGGGGTCCTAGTGCATCCCCGTCCCTGCTGAATGGATCCCTCTAACAAAGAACCAGGAGACAGGAGCTCACTTTGATTTGGTAGCAGAGATATGATTCGTTTTGAGTAACTGACATTGGGTGACTATTCTTGTGCAGGCTAGAGAATGAATGTTAAATAATGAAAGTGATCGTAATTGCCTCATGGAAGGACAATGCTGTGAACTCAGCCATAAACGTCACGCTGCAGCATATTAATAAGTGGTAGTAACAGAAAATGTTGGAATTAGAACGTGTGCAAGTAGTTATTATTAAATCGGATTCTCCCAGTGCTTAAGCAAGGCATTCATCTTAGGAAGCTACAGTAAGTCCTTCGGAACACTATCAAAAAGCTGTGAGTCAAAAAACCAGAAACAAACACAGAAAACTGCTGTCTGTGCAGATATTTATTAAAAATAGGAGCTGGTGATCAGATCTTCTCTTTGTAGTCTTGAGAATTTGATTGTTGTTCCAACAAAATGTAACAGATCTTTTCACTAGTGATTTGAGAATTCTCCGTCAGAACTAAGAAAACTAAGTCTAGTGTTACGAAGAAAAAAAGCAAAATATTCCCCTAAATAAAACTGAGTTTATTGGTTTGATGACTCAGGCCAAGAGTTAAAAACAAGGAGAGCTATAAACCCTCTGAATATAGGATTCCTGGGGGAGGGCATAGCTCAGTGGTAGAGCACATGCTTTAGCATGCATGAGGTCTTAGATTCAACCCCCAGTACCTCCGCTGAAAAAATACATAAATAAACCTAATTAAACCCCCCGCAAAAATTAAAATAAATAAATGAATGATTGTAGGGTTCAAATGGTGGAGAGAGCATGGTAGTAACTCTTCTAAGGGTAAGAACAGAAGGATGGGGGTTAAAGAAAGCAAATGGGATCTGCCTCACAGGTACATTTGAGATGCCTTCACTCCATGCATGCAGTCAGAAACATAAGGACATAAAGGAAATTAAAAGGAGGAAGGGTATATAAACCCCAAAGTTCCCAAACTCAGATCAGAAACAGACACACCTTTCTTCCCTCCTCCCCTTCTTTCCTTCCTTCCTTTCTTTTTTCCTAAACTAACTACTGATTAGCTTAAGAGCATTTAAAGACTTACTTCTTCATTTCTTCCTTTTCAGGGTAAACATTCCAAACCAGTTTAACACTCTCCCAAAATATTTCATCAGGTTGATCATTCACATCTGGACCGTCACAGTTTTTCCATAAACTTTACAATTGAGGCCCTTAAATAGGTCCAGACATTTAAGAGGTGGGCTCCTGGCAGCACCGGATGGTGGAGAACAGCCACCCTGAGATGCTCACACGGAGGTTTTGCTGATCTGGTCCTTTCATGAGGAAGCAACTTGGATATTTGTTCTGTCATCAAAATAAGCCTGCCAAAGTAAGGGGTAGGCATTTCCGCCTCTGGTATTTCCACCTCTGACCATGCCTTAGGCTTATGATCTAAATGCAAAATAAATTATATCTGTCAAAGCCTTGTTTGATCTGATGATCTGGCTTGAAAAAAATATAATTCCCAGCATAGCAAGAAATACAGCGCCTAGCATAACAAGGTGGCCTTTTAATGAAGTAATTGTGGGCATGTTGGCCCATTAGAAAAACAAGGGGAAAAAAATCAAAACACATTCTGGGTAATAAAGAGCATGATCAGGACTACTGGCCCAGAAATTATGAAAGGGTAAGGAAGCCGTATGTAAGTGTCAGGTCACAGGATACACAAATGGGCACTTCCCTTTCACAGTTTGTAATATTGTTTCTGCTACTGTGTGAGAGGGTTGTGATCCACCTCTCAGAGCAGTGAGACTTAACAAGTCATGTGTCATCTCTGACCCTTCACTGTGGATTTCCACTGGGTTCCCCTGTCTTTGACAGTGTGCGTATCCCCAGGGGGCCTGAAAAAAAGACAAAAGAAAAGCAATAGAACGTGGTGTCTTTTCTCTTCTTTTATGTAAGGCTGTCTTGATGCAAAACAATTCCCCGGGCATTTTCTTCGCATGTGGCATGTGCGAGAAGGCCAGTAGGAGGAATTACAGATGGGCCGTAAGTCACTTTACATCTAGGTGCTTCCTGCCACCTGGGATGACACCTGTAGGTCTCAGGCCACATCTCTGTATAGATCTGATGAAGAAGTTGCATGGGGGAAACTCAGTAGTTTGTAGTTTGACTTGGACCCTAAGTGGGGAGAACACAAAGATACTACTTAAAGAAAAATCAGAACCCTTTTCTCTAGGAGGATTTATACTGTAAGAACCTGATTATCATGGAGCCCAGATGCACAGACTTAAAAGAGGCTTCATCTGAGGAGCTAGCCCACATGCTAGGCAAACTTCACCGGAAGTTGCACATGGGTACCACAAGGGCAGATACTATGTAAAGCTTTATCCTTGACTTAGTGATAGAATTAATCCCAACCAGTTATTAGTATGCTGATAACCAGTGAACAAATGTATTGCTCAATCTTTTTTTCTGGCATAACTATCCAGTAGTTGGAAAAATGGAAAATTTTTCCCAAGAGAGCAACTTGAGGTTTTGTAAAATTTCTCACTCATCTAATTAAAATGTTCCACCAAATTTATTTGTAGGCTCACTTTTTGGAGGGAAGCTGATAACCTAAATCCTAACAGATCTTAGAATGTATTTGACTAAAACAGTTGAATTTCAGAATTTACAACAAAGTAAATCCATTTTTTGACTTTCAGCAGACTCTGACGTCACATGGAAATTTCATATGTACTTTTGTAATGGTTTTGGTGATCTTTTTATACATTTTAATTGTTGTTAGAACTTTCTTTTTTCTGAAATCAGGTAACATATATATATTTTGAAAAGAAAATAAAAATTACTCATAATTCCATTACCCAGAAATACTACTGTTAACCTTTTTGTTGTGTGTCCCACCAGTCTTTTTCTCCTTGTTTATGTCACCATCACATTTTTTGTATTATTAAAGAAAAAGTAGATTATTCCATACATGTTCTTTTCTAACTTTTCCCTATTTGATAAGCATATTATGGACATTTTCTTGTATTATTAGATATTCAAGAATATAACTTTATTGCCTACAAACAATTCTGTCATATCTTAGTGTAGCAGTTTGGTCACTTATGTTTCCTCCATTCCTTTTTCATTTATATGATACAGACTTCATCCCTTTGTACAAGTAAGCCTGTTGGAATTGCTGGTTTTAACACAGGCTGTTCAAGGTATTGGAGCCAAAGCAATTTGAGCAAAGGAACACAATCAAGGTGTTGGTTGGAATTCAGGGATTACTCACATCATTGAGCCTATTAGTTAACTACACTAACTCATGTGGGTCACCTTATGTTAGAGCTGGAGGGAATTACTGAGTATTTGAGGGAAAGAAATATCTTTTAGAAATGACACCAATAAGATGTAACACATAATCCTGCCTTTTAGGAACACACAGTATTAAGAGAAGCTGGGAAGGTGGGTTGAGTGTAAGTTCCTGCATGATAAGTTCTCTTCTGTAGCCTGAGTCGTTTTGAGACGCTGAACAATACCACGGAGTAGTAGACACTCAACGTATTAAAAACTAAAAGTTGGCATAAAACACAAATTCATGTGTGCCAGAGACATTGTGAGTAAGTGCACGAGTGGTGTGTGATTGTTAAGGAGCGAGTTAGGATGCGCAATAAAGAAAACTTTATCAGGAGCCAAGAACGAACTTGCTAAGAGGGCGAGTTTGGGGAAGGTTTAAATCGGAGAATGTTGGGGGCCTAAAGGCCAGCCTGCTTGTTGAGTGAACTAACGAGGAAGCTTCTGGCCCATCCAAGAAGTGTTGGGATTGGTCAACAGGAGACAAGTGGCCACAAAACCAAGTTCGCAAAGAGGACAGCAGTGCCTAAGGGAAAACAGGGGAAAGGGGGAAAGCATGGGAGCAGAGGAAGAGATAAAACGGAGGCGGAAAACGAGGCACTAAGGATAAGGAGCGGCCGGAAGCGAACTGGGGCGAGCCGAGGCCGTTCGTGGAGGCGGAGGGTGGGAGCAGCCGTAGCGCGTCCTTTCCCCGGCTCTGAGGCCGACGCGACTTCTAACGCACAAGGATTCTGTTTCCAAGGTACTGATTTGTCTTCAAAATATTTTTAGGCAAAAGTAGGGGCAAAAGGCCTCCGTGCTTCACCCCCAGGTTGTTGGAACACCGGACTTAGTAGAATAGGGCGTTCTGCAGCTCGCGGGCACGGTGTGCGTCCTTCCCGACCCTGGGCTCCTCCCCGCGATGGGCTTCGTAGCAGCTTCAAGTAAAACCATGTGGGATTAGAAAAATGAAATGTGCTTGTAAACCCAGAAGGCTAACGGTTGCTTTTCTTTCTGGGCTTCTTTCCTTGCTGGTGGTGGCTGCTTTCGGTTCTTTTCCAGAGTTCTGTTGGAAGGCTCCTGTCTTTTGTTTTTGGCAGAATGTTGATCCAGGTGTGCCTGTATTTTTACTGTAAATTTTTGTGGCGCTGCCTGAAATTTGTAATGAGAAAGCTGACTGGGAGATGTGAACTGCAGCGGATCTGTTACAGTACCAAGCCTGGAGCTTCCAGAACCATGAAAATCGGTAAGCACGAGACAAAGAAATAAGCACAATGTGGGCTCTCTGGGATTGCGGATGCGGTGTTATATTTCAGTGTAGTAATTACAAACCACTTGCAAAAGATAATTTTTGAATGGCTTGATTTATTATCTCTTTTACAGAGACATCACTGAGGGATTCAAAAAGTAAGGTAAGTAAAATTGTTTCTGTATTTTTCAGCAGCTTTTTTACATGGAGGTTTACCTTCATCTCAAAAGGTAAAAATTTTAAGAAACAAAAATATATCTTTGGCTATGAATATTAATGCAAACTGAGAAGAAAGAATTGGTTTCCTCTCACAAGCCACTGTCCTTTTTACATGAGAGCAGTTACTCATGAATTTCTAGGCAGATTTATGATGCAGGTATGATTTCATTGTGGAAATAATCCTTTTTTATACCTCTTTCCAAATCATAAACTAAATTCCTTGAAAATAAGAATAGTATTAACTCTGGTATTTTTCCTCAATATCCAAATCATTTAACTTTATACTCAAGGTTTTCCAAGAAAATCAAAGAAGCCACTATGCTAGCATTTATAGTACATAGGTAAGCATCCATTTAAGAGAAAAATAACCTGTTTTTTCAAGATTCTTGAGTATTTAATTTAATTTTGGCATCCTTAAGACTGTATTGCCTGTGTACTTCAGTCATAGACGTAATGCCCATTAACAAAGGAAACCATGTATGTTGAGTGAGAAAAAGAAAATACAATGTATTTCAGTATAAGTATCTTGAAATAGATGAAGATGGTTAAAAAGGAAACTGATTTATTTTTGTTTTATGTTAATAACCTTAATCAGGAAAATTGCACTACCCCCATTTTGAAGATACCAAATTTACTAGAATTCAAATACGAAATCAGTTTTTGCTTTTAGTTTGCTGTCTTCCTTTAGAAGCTTTAAACAAATACTTGAAGCCCCTATTTAAATAGACTCCACTTAAGACACCAGCGTTCACGGCCAGGGAACCGACTGAAACTTGTTTTCCAGCTGTTGCAGACTTCAGTGAGCGTTCACTCCGACGCTATCGAGAAAACCATAGAAGACATCATGGAACTGAAAAAAATTAACCCCGACGTAAATCCACAGTAAGTAAATATAAAATGAGTCACATGGCCACGTGTTTAGTATTTCTAAATACTCTCTCGCTAAATACGCTCTTAAATACTCTTTCTCTTCCGCACCCCAGTCATCTGCAATATTTGACTTTCAGATGGAAAGTAAAGAAAGAAGTGCCTTTTTCATCTTTGTAGATAGCAGTGTTGTAATTCTGTTGTGATTTATCCTCATGCTTCTGAGATGCAGTGAATGTAAGAAATGATGGAGGACCTGACAGCAGAAGATGAAATAAAGGGCGCCCATTTGTCAACAGTCGCTCCATAGGATGCCTGTGTTTTACATTAACAGTAAATGTTCAAATTGTAAATGTGCCTGAGCTGATTCTGTCTCATAAAGAATATTCCTTCAGTTCATGACAAGCTGATAATCTTGGAGACAGTTTCTACCTGCTTGTCAAGAAGACAGGCATGTGTGGGAGGGAGAGAGGGTTTTTATATGAAGACTTTAGAACTTTGTAATTTAGTCATCTTGGAAGTATTAAATTGCACTTGGCAATGGACATGACATTTAAAATTAGCTTTATATTTTCCACTGGGTACAGGAATTTTTCTGTAAAATTTTAGGCTAAGGATAAGGTAGAATAAATTCCACATGCAGAAATATTCAGAGACGGTTTAGGTAGGTAACAATGAAACTGTCTTTTAGATGTGCACATTCGAGAACGTCGGATGTTATAGCTGAGAAAAGCTTTTAATTGCCAAGGACAGGGAGCTACAGTCGAAGGGAATTTCAGAGTGCACTTTACGTAAGTCTATCTCTTGGAGGGATTCCAGGTACCAGCTAATTGAGGCTCATCACAGAACTCCATTTCCACATGGTCTCCGTATCATTCTTCTGCAGATGCTTCAGCTAATTAGCTGCCTTTTCCTTATTCAGCCACTAAATGTGATTTCATTATACAGTAAATGTCTTTTTGAAACCTTCTGACATATATTTTATTTCTCAGGGAAGGTGGTAAGAATGCGATTCATTTTAAATTAAGTTGAACCAAAGATTTAAGATTACAACTAAGCATGAGGGATATATTAGACCTATAATCATATTTACAGATTGAGTTAGATTAAATAGCAAATCTTTCCTGTCTCTTTTATGAAAGCTATGTATTTCAATCAGAAGTATTTCCTTGCCATCTGTTCTTTTGATTTCCTTTAGGGAGAAAAAAAAACCCTTATAGGTAGTGGATTGTGTTTTTACATCTCAGTGTAGATTTTAGTGCTTTTTTTTCCCCCCCAGATTAACACTTACAAAATGTGACTTTTTGAAAAATTAAATAATTTTCTGGAAAAAAAATCAAGAAATAGAGAGGACTGGGGGAAATGCTTTGTAATTTATCAAGCCATAATTACTACTCACACTTTGTTTTAATCACATTTTTCCAAGTGTAGCGTGGTGGTAGTAAGAATTACTGCAGTAAAATTGAATTGGCTCCCTTGTTCTCTTCTTTTTTATTTCTCCCACTCTTTTCTTTCCCTCAAAATTAACTCTTTTCTCAGTCCTGTGTTGGATTTCTGGGTGATGAGTGCCCCTGTGCCCTTTTCCTAAATTTAAATATCCGACTTAGTTTTTTGGTGCTATGGTAACAAGTAATTATAAGGGCCATTTCACTGAATGCTCAGTTTTGGTTGAGTTTAGAATCCTGGGTTATTGGACACTGCCCTCTATGTTTGGAGTAAGTATACCATCCTAAAACTTATAATTTTCTATTGCCCCTGAAATAAAAGCAAAAATAAGCAAATGGGACCTAATTAAACTTACAAGCTTTTGCACAACTAAGGAAACCATAAGCAAAACAAAAAGACAAACTACGGAATGGGAGAAAATATTTGCAAACGATGAGACTGACAAGAGCTTAATTTCCAGAATATATAGGCAGATCATACAACTTAATAACAACAACAACAACAAATAAACAACCCAATCCAAAAATGGGCAGAAGACCTAAACAAGCAATTCTCCAGTGAAGACATAAAAATGGCCAGTAGGTCCATGAAAAATACTCAGTGTTGCTAATTATCAGAGAAATGAAAATCAAAACCACAATGAAGTATCACCTCACACCAGTCAGAATGGCCATCATTAGAAAGTCCACAAACCATAAATGCTGGAGAGGGGGTGGAGAAAAGGGAACCCTCCTACACTGTTGGTGGGAATGTAGTTTGGTGCAGCCACTGTGGAAAACAGTATGGAGATTCCTCGAAAGACTAAAAATAGACTTATCATATGATCCAGCAATCTCACTCCTGGGCATATATCCAGAGGGAACCTTAATTCAAAAAGACACTTGCACTCCTATGTTCGTAGCAGCACTATGTACAATAGGCAAGACATGGAAATAACCTAAATGTCCATCGACAGTTGACTAGATAAAGAAGGGGTGGTATATTTACACAATGGAATACTACTCAGCCATAAAAAAGAATAATGCCATTTGCAACAAAACAACATGGATGGATCTGGAGAATGTCATTCTAAGTGAAATAAGCCAAAAAGATAAAGAGTACTGTACGATATTACTTATATGTGGAATCTGAAAAAAAAAAAAGACAAATGAACTTACTTACAAAACAGAAACAGACTCACAGACATAGAAAATAAACTTAAGGTTACTGGAGAGGAAGGGAGTATGAAAGGATATTTGGGAGGCTGAGATTTGCAGATACTAACAACTATATATAAAATAAATAAACAGCAATGTCCTACTGTATAGCACAGGGAACTATATTCAATATCTTATAGAAACCTATAGTGAAAAAAAATAGGAAAATGAATATATGTATGACTGAAGCATTATGCTGTATGTCAGAAATTGACACAGTTTTGTAAACTGAATATATTGCAACGAAAAAAAAAAGAAAAAAAAATTTCTTTTGCTCCCAACTTTAGACTTAACCTCTATGCATCTCATCCCCCCCACAAAAAAAGGAGGAAACTGTCATTGTGATCATGATGACCACCACTCCAACAAAAAATGTTTTAATTTAGTGAGTGAAATAGGAGTAGGAATATATTGGACAGTAACTCTTGGGTTGATTTATATGAAATTGCTATTGTTGAACCACAAAAGTGAATAACTGTAAAGAACTTAACAGGAATAAACAAAGGTGAAATACTACCTTTAGATTTAAAAATGCCATCGGATGAGTACAGAAGAATAATTTATGTGACAGTAGTTTGTAGGAAAAAAAGACCTTGGGGATGACTTAGTCACCTGTTTAATAAACTCGTCATGTTATGTGGCTGCTTAAAGAGACCCTATTTTATATTCTATGTTGTAGGAGAGAAAACCAGTGTTCAGATCACAGGGAGTAGTGATCCTCTGTATGTCACGCTTGCCAGACTGTTTTCTGTTCCAGTGATGTTTTAAGGGGACTGTTAATCAAACTGTACATTTAGAAAAGACTAAGCAAGTTAGTAAAACATCTGAAAATCATGTCCCATGAGAAGGAATCGAAGGAAGAGAGGTTTTTTGTTTTTTTGGTTTTTTTAACTCTGGAGATGGGACTAGAAGGAAGAATTCTTGTCTTAAAGTAAATAGACATGGCAGGGAAAAGGGGAAATAAATTTGCTCTGAGAACAGCATTTGAACCACTTGGTAATAAACAAAATCAGTTTTCCTTATTATTATCTTTTAGCATAAGAAAAAGCATTCAAGGAGAAGGCATGGCTCAGTGGTAGAGTGTGTGCTTAGCATGCATGAGGTTCTGGGTTCAATCCCCAGTTCCTGCATTAAAAAATACATAAAACAAAAATAAATAAACCTAATTACCTCCCCTGCAAACAAACAAACAAACAAAGAGAAGTAAAGAAAAAGCATTCAGACAACTAGAGCAGTCTGAATGGAAAGGGAAACTTTGTAAAGTGTTGAGTTCTCCTTGCCTTGGCTGTCAGGGGCGCTCCCAAGCCGAGGCGTGTTTGTTGTTGTTTTTACTTGTTTTGAAGTTTTTCTGACCCCTAAACCCCTAAGGGTTATTTCACTATTTCTCTTTTACTGTCTCTCTGTCTCTGTCTCTGTCCCTGTCTCTCCCGCACACACACATACACACACTTATGAGGTGTTTGTGATATAACTCCTAAGGGAGGTCAATGATCCCTAAGAACCCATGATCACCTGTGTTTTCCACATCTACTTTCAAGCCACCTGCATAAAGAGCTCCCTTGGTTTGTTTAAATTTTTAATTGAGGTACAGTCAGTTTACAATGTTGTGTCAATTTCTGGTGCAGAGCACAATGCTTCAGTCATACATGAATATACACATATTCATTTTCATATTCTTTTTCACCATAAGCTACTACAAGATATTGAATATATTTCCCTGTGCTATACAGTATAAACTTGTTTATTTATTTTATATGTATTGGTCAGTATCTGCAAATCTCGAACTCCCAGTTTATCCCTTCCCACGCCCTTTCCCCCGGCTACCACAAGTCTGTATTCTATGTCTGTGAGTCAGTTTCTGTTTTATATATCAGTTCACTTGTCTTTTTTTTTAAGATTCCACATATGAGTGATATCCTATGGCATTTTTCTTTCTCTTTCTGGCTTACTTCACTTAGAATGACATTCTCCAGGGTCATCCATGTTGCTGCAAATGGCATTATGTTATCATTTTTATGACAAGTAGTATTCCATTGTGTAAACATACCACAACATCTTTATCCAGTCATCTGTTGATGGACATTTAGGTTGTTTCCATGTCTTGGCTATTGTAAATAGTGCTGCTGTGAACATTGGGGTACAAGTGTCTTTTTGAATTAAGGTTCCCTCTGGATATATGCCCAGGAGTGAGATTGCTGGATCATATGGTAAGTCTATTTTTAGTCTTTTGAGAAATCTCCATACTGTTTTCTATAGTGGCTGCACCAAACTACATTCCCACCAACAGTGTAGGAGGGTTCCCTTTTCTCCACACTGTCTTAAGCATTTATCATTTGTGGACTAATGATGGCCATTCTGACTGGCATGAGGTGATACCTCATTGTAGTTTTGATCTGCATTTCTCTGATAATTAGTGATATTGAACATTTTTTCACGTACCTATTGGTCATTCACAGGTTTTCATTGTGTTTTTAATCCATATTGTTTCCATTTGGATTAAGGAAGGGCTGGAATGAGAAGTGAATTTTAGCCAAGTTCCACAACTGTCCATGTGGAGTTTTAGTAAGAAATTGTGCTCCTATTAGGTAGATCTATTTGAGCAATTTCCTGAATATTATATAAATATGAAAGGCCCCATTGTATTTGAATCAAGTGAACAAATGCCAAAGAATATGTTTTGTTCTTCCTCATGTGTGTTTCTTCTATTTTTTAACACCTTAGGTTGGGAATCTCTCTTCAGGCTTGCCTTCTGCAAATCGTTGGGTACAGAAATCTTATTGCAGACGTGGAAAAACTGCGCAGAGAACCATATGATTCTGATAATCCCCAACATGAAGAAATGCTTCTGAAGGTTAGTCCTTGAGCACATTTCAGTTCTTTGCCGAGGTCAGCTAGTGTTTGCCAAGGTACTGCTCTGGACATGGGGGGCGGGGACATAAAGATGAGTAAGATACAGGCACTGAACTCACTGGTAAAGCCTGCTTTTCTTACTGATTCCGACATTGGATGTACATTTTTCATTAGAAAATTCACGTGAGACGTTAACTATGAAGCCAGATTTCTTTTGTAATCTGAGAAAGCATCAGAGGTGATTTCCATGGGCTCTCATATTTGGCTCAAGTTTAGATTGTTTAATTGTGTTGAAAGCCAATAGGAGAAATAGCATTTGTCAAAGACTGACCTGGGATTTCCATTTACGACTTTTAATAGACATCAAAGAAGATGAAGTTGGTTTCTGCTTCAGCAATAGCCCCCATGGGAAATTACCCAAGATCTTAATGCTGATTATTTATTCATGTAACTTGGAGAGTTTTAGAAGAGGAGGTGAAGGTTTATGTGTGGTGTATTAAAGCTGTGAGAAGAATAATAGGCAGTTATAAATATTCCATTGTGGCTATCAAAGCAAATCCTTAAAATTCTTATATGATCTGAGAGTGTATTAGGACACGTGAATAAAACTATCTTAAAATACTGAATTTTAAGTTAAAAAATTCAGACAAAAAAAGATAAACCTTTAGGACTATTCATATGAAATGTTTTATAAATTTGTTTCTGAAAATGTATGCTTTTTAGGATGGAGTTCTCCATTGTCCTTTCCTAGAATTCAAAAAGGCAGTAACAAAATTGGGGAAAAAAAGATGTTTATCTACCTTAACCTTGTGTTGAAAAATGTCAATAGAAGCTGTGAGTTTTTAAACGTATTCTGTTGTGTTTTTTGTGAAGGAGCAGGTATTTTTGTGTGTGTAGGTACTTAAGCAGATGACTCATTTGTCTCTACTAAATAGTGCTAGATTCAGTATGAATCATTAAAATTAGAGAAGTCTCATTTTTTATTGAAGTACAGTCAGTTACAATGTGTCAATTTCTGGTATACAGTATAATGTCCCAGTCATGCATATGCATACATACATTCATGTTCATTAGAGGTTATTGAAAGATACTGAATATAGTTCCCTGTGCTATATATATTTATCTATTTTTATAATTGCTAAGAATTATGTCAGAGAATGTTTTGCCTATATTTTCTTTTAGGAGGTTTATAGTGTCCTGTCTGGTATTTAAGTCTTTAAGCCATTTTAAGTATATTTCTGTGTATGGTGTGAGGGAGTGTTCTAACTTCACTGATTTACACGCTACTTTCCAGTTTTCCCAACATCACTTGTTGAAAAGACTATCTTTTCTCCTTTGTATATTCTTGCCTCCTTTGTCAAAGATTAATTGACCATAGTTCTGTGGGTTTATTTCTGGGCTCTCTGTTCTGTTTCATTGATCCATATGTCTGTTTTTATGCCAGTACCATGCTGTTTTGATTACTGTAGTTCTGTAGTATTGTCTGAAGTTTGGGAGGGTTATTCTTCCAGCTTCTTTCTTGTTCTTCAGCGTTGCTTTGGCAATTCTGGATCTTTGTGATTCCATATAAATTTTAGGATTATTTGTTCTAGTTCTGTGAACTATGTCAGGCTAATTTGGTAGGGATCACATTAAATCTATAGATTGCCTTGGGTAGTGTGGCCTGCCTCTCTAAGAATTTGTTTATTTCTTCTAGGTTGTCCATTTTATTTGCATATACCTGCTCATAGTAGCCTCCTTTGGTTCTTTGTATTTCTGTGGTGTCAGTTGTAACTTCTCCCTTTTCATTTCTGATTTTATTAATTGGGGCCCTCTCTCCCTTTTTTGATGAGTCTAACTAAAGGTTTATCAATTTCATGTATTTTTTTAAAGACCCAGGTTTTAGTTTCATTGATCTTTTCTAATTTTTTTACTCTCTATTTTGTTTATTTCTGCTCTTATCTTTATGATTTCTTTCCTTCTACTAACTTTGGGTTTTGTTTGTTCTTCTTTCTCTAGTTGCTTTAGGTGTAAGGTTAGGTTTTTTGTTTGAGTTTTTTTTACTTCTTAAGGTAAGACTGTATTGCTGTAAGCTTCCCTCTTAGAACTACTTCTGCTGCATCCCGTAGGTTTTGGGTCATTGTGTTTTCATTTTCATTTGCCTCTAGGCATTGTGTTTATTTCCTCTTTGATGTCCTCAGTGATCCATTAGTTGTTTAGTAGCATATTGTTTAGCTTCCACATGTTTGTGTTTTTTTCAGTTTTTTTCTTGTGGTTTGTTTCTAATCTCATAGTGTTGTGGTTGGAAAAGTTGCTTGATATGATTTCAGTTTTCTTAAATTTACTGAGGCTTGCTTTGTGGACCAGCCTGTGGTCAATTCTGGAGAATGTTTCGTGTGCACTTGAGAAGAACGTGTATTCTGCCTTCAGATGGAATGCTCTATAAATATCCATTAAATCCATCTGGTCTGATGTGCTGTTTCAGGCCTGTGTTTCATTATTGGTTTTCTGTCTGCATGATCTGTCCACTGATGTAAGTGGAGTGATACGTCTCCCACAGTTCCTGTGTTATTGTTGATTTCTCCTTTTATGTCTGTTAACATTTGCCTTATATATTGAAGTGCTTCTATGTTGGGTGCATATGTGTTTACAGTTGCTATATCTTCTTCTTGGACTGATCCCTTGATCAATATGTAGTGTCATTATTTATTTCTTACGACAGTCTTTACTGTAAAGTCTACTTTTTCTAATATAGGTATTGCTACTCCAGCTTTCTTTTGATTTCCATTTGCATGGAATACCCTTGTCCATCCCCTCACCTACAGCCTGTATGTGTCTCTAGATCTGAAATGAGTCTCTTGTAGGCAGCAAATATATGGTTCTTGTTTGTATCCATTCAGCCAGTCTGTATGTTTTGGTTGGAGCATTTAGTCCATTTACATTTAAGGCACTTATTGCTGTGTATGTTCTTATTGACATTTTGCTAATTGTCTTGGATTCGTTTTTGCAGATCTCTTCCTTTTCTTCTTTTGTTCTCTTCTCTTGTGATTTGGTGACTCTCCTTAATGTTACGCTTGGATTCCGTTTTGTGTGTGTGTGTGTATATCTATCAGATTTTTGGTTTGCAGTTACCATGAGGTTTTGGTATAGCACATATATATGTGTGCTTGCTTTAAGTTGCTGACCTATTCATTTCAAATGCAATTTAAATACCCTGCATTTATACTCTCCTCCCCTCATGATTACTGTTTTTGATATCATATTTTACATTTGTTTTGTGTATCCCTTAACTGCCTGTTGTGGATACAGATGATTTTACTACTTTTCTGTCTCTTCACCTTCCTCCCAGCTTGTGCATAGATGGTTTCCTACCTTTACTGTAGGTTTGCCTTTACCAGTGAGTTTTTCTGTTCTGTAGTTTTCCTGTTTCTAAAGTTTTGGCTTTTTCTTCTCCACCTAGAAAAGTTCCTTTAGCATTTGTTGTAAAGCTGGTTTGGTAGTGCTGAATTCTTTTAGCTTTTGCTTGTCTGTAAAGCTTTTGATTTCTCCATCAAATCTGAATGAGAGCCTTGCTGGGCAGAGTATTTTTGGTTACAGGTTTTCCCCTTTCATCACTTTAAATATATCACGCCACTCCCTTCTGGCCTGTGGACTTTCTGCTGAAAAATCAGCTGATAGTCTTATGGGAGTTCCTTGTATGTTATTTGTTACCTTTCCCTTGTTACTGTTAATAGCCTCTCTTTATCTTTAATTTTTGTTATTTTAATTATATTATGACTAGGTGTGTACCTCTTAGGGTCAATCCTATATGGGACTCTTTGTGCTTCCTGGACTTTGGTGACTTCCCTATCCCAAGTTAGGCTATTTCAGCTATGACCTCTTCAAATATTTTCTCAGGCCCTTTCTCTCTTCTCCTTCTCAGACCCCTATAATGTAAATATTAGGGTGCTTGATTTGTCCCAGAGGTCCCTTAAACTGTCCTCATTTCTTTTCATTCTTTTTATTTTTTTCTGTTCTGTGGTAGTGATTTCCAATACTCTGTCTTTTAGCTCATTGATCTGTTCTTCTGCGTCATTTAGTCTGGTTCCTTCCAGCGTATTTTTCATTTCAGTCATTGTATTCTTCAACTCTGGTTGTTCTTTATATTTTCTAACTCTTTGCTAAAGACTTCTAAATTCTCACTCTGTGCGTCCATTCTCCTCCCAAGTTCTCTGATCGTCTTTACAATTATTACTCTGAACTCTTTCTCAGGTAGATTGCCTATCTCCACATCACTTAATGCTTCTTATGGGATTTTAATCTTTTCCTTTGTCTGGAACATATTCCTCTGCTGCCTCATTTGTCTAAATTTCTATTTGTATTTTTTGTATGTGGTAGGTTAGTTGCATTTTTCAGTGTTGGAGAAGTGGTCCTCTGTAGGAGACATTCTATGCATCCCAGCAGTGCACAGCTCTCTCATCACCCAAGGGCTAAGGGCCTGCTGGTCCCCAGGTAGAATGTGGCCTGCATTTGTGGACTGGTTCCACAGGCTGCAGGACCATAGTTTTCTTGCCTTTAGTGCCTGCCTCCTGGTAGGTGAGGGTGGTCTAGAGGCTTGTGCTGACTTCCTGGTAGGAGGAGCTTGTGCCTGTCCACTAGTGTGTGGAGCTGGATCCTACCCCACTAGTGGGTTGGGCTTTGTCTAGGGGCATGTCTAGAGGCGGCTGTGGGCTCAGGAAGTCTTTTGGCAGCCTGTCTGCTGATGGGTGGCGTTGTGTCCCCGCCCAGTGAGTTGTTTGGCCTGAGGAATACCAGTGTTGGAGCCTACAGGCTGCTGGGTGGAACCAGGTCTTGGTGCTAATGACCCAAGCAAGATGTCAGCCTTGAGGGTAGTTCATGCAGGTGAATTCTCCCTGTTATGTCTGTCACCAGCTTTTATGCCTCCAAGGTGAGCCGCAGCCACCATCACCTCTCCAGAAGACCCTCCAAGACCAGCAGGTAGGTCTGGACCAGGCTTCTGTGAAGTTACTGCTTTTGTTCTTGGCCCTGGTGCACATGAGATTTTGTATATCCCCTTTAAGAGTGAGGTCTCTGTTTCCCCTAGTCCCGTGGAGCTCCTGCAGGTAAAACCCACTAGCTATCAAAGCCAAATGCTCTAAGGACTCCTCCTCCCGATGATGGACGCCCAGGCTGTGGAGCCTGACATGGGGCTCAGAACCCTCACTCCCCTGGGAGAACTTCTGCAATATAATTATTCTCCAGTTTGTGGGTCACCGACCTGGCGGGTATGGGATTTGATTATATTGTGAGTGCACTCTCTCCTATCATCCTGTTCTGGTTCCTTCTTTATGTCTTTAGACTAGAAGATCTTTTTGGTAGGTTCCCATCTTTGTTACTGATGGTTGTTCAGCAGTTAGCTGTGATTTTGTTGTGTTTGTGAGAGGAGGTGAGCTCGGTGTCCTTCTACTCTGCCATCCTTAATTCAATAATCTCTGATGTGACTTTAAAAGGGATTGTTTTTTAAATTTCCTTTTCTGATATTTTATTGTTCATGTAAAGAAATGCAGCAGATTTCTGTTTGTCAGTCTTGTATCCTGCTACCTTGTTGAATTCATTTATCAGCTATAGTAGTTTTTGTGTGGAGTCTTTAAGGTTTTCTGTATATAGTATCATGTCATCTTCATATAGTGATACTTTTACCTCTTCTCTTCCAATTTGGATCCCTTTTATTTCTTTTTCTTGTCTGATTGCTATGGCTAGGACTTCCAGTACTAGAAAGGGCTCTTAACTATTGCGCTATGCAGTCTCTCAAGGGAGAAACGTTGTCTTATCCACATTTGTAGTTTCAGAGGCTGGCCCGTGGTTTATGTTTAACTTCTTGAACTTAGGCTTCTTCATCTTTCAAATGGGTATTCATACTCTTGTTATCTATTTCATAACATTGTTTAGAGCTGGGGTAAGCAAACTAAGGCCTGTGGGTCAAATCTGGCCTGCCACCCATTTTTTTGTAGGTAAGTTTTAGGAACATATGCACACTCATCCATTCGTGTGTTGTCTGTGGCTGTTTTTGTACTACAATGGCCAAATTAAACAGTTGTGGCTGTGACTATGTGGCAACCAAGCTTAAAATGTTTACTCTCTGACCATTTATAGACGGAGTTTGCTGACCCCTGGTTTAGAGACTTGAGTAATATATTGCTGTATTGTTTTATTGCTTTGATTTATAAATACAGGAGACCATTATCAGTGTTTCTACTTAGAGCCTTAAACTGTGAAAAAGAAATCTGGATTTTATGATCACTTAAATGCAGGCCGGGATAAAACTGATTAACATCACTTTCTATTCGTGTAGCACTGTCCATATGTTATTCAGATGGAGTTTCTGTTAAATGCTTTTTAACCAAATTAATAGTAAAGGCAAAATTTTAGGTGAATTCATGTACTTAATAGAAAAATATATATAACCCTGAGTTAAAAGATCTTCTCCTGATGGGCAGAGCTGCTTCTCCTTGAATGAATAGATGGACAAATGCCCCTGTTCTTTCTGTTTGCAGCAGACCTGAGACAGGGCAGAAGTGTTCAAATAAGGTTGCAGTAAAGACTGAGTGCAAGGATGAGAGATCAAACAGAGAGCACAGGCCATGAGTGATGATGGGCTGACACAGCGTGCAGGTTCCACATCTGTAGCTTGTCATCTCCCACGGGAACCACCCTTCCTAGCTCTGGTCTCCTGCACTTGGCAGGTGGCTTTGTAATAACTCTGCTCCCAGTAGCGCAGCCTTAGGTGGGGAGACTCCTCAGAGCCCCCTACCAAGGCGCACTATCTTAGCTCAGATGTTCAGTCAGCTTCCTAGGTGCAAGAAACAGCTTCACCTTTTAGGGCCACCCTGCCTCCTCCCATTACTTTTTCAGGGAAGACCCTGTCTGTCAGAAGGGAATCCAGTAACTCAGGCATTCTTACAGGAAATGTATACTTGGTAGCACTTCACAAGAGTGTTTTAGCACAATTGACTTTCATTTTCCAAGCAAATGACCCTCATTAAAGCAGACACAACTAAGAACTTAACTAAGAACACTTTTTAGCCATTAACCTAGTCTTTTGTGATACATGAAATTACTAAAATGGAACTTCTTTTTTTAAAATTTTTAATTAATTAATTAATTTATTTATTTATTTATTTATTTTTATTGAAGTATAGTCGGTTTACAATGTGTCAGTTTCTGGTGTACAGCACAATGCTTCAGTCATACATGAACATACGTATATTCATTTTCATATTCTTTTTCACCGTAAGCTACTACAAGATATCGAATATAGTTCCCTGTGTGGAATTTCTTTTTTTTTTTTCCTCCTTTTTCAGTTTTATTAGGTAGAATTATTACAGTTCGGCTGCACATGCACATTGTATTGCATGTAAATACATATATACGGTGTACTGTGAAATTTCTCTTTGAAGCATTTTATTATTCAAATCTTTTACTCCCCTAAACTAAATATTCCCCGGATAAAGGTTGATAACCGAGCTGTAGAAATGAAATGGTTCTTGTTGCCATTTTGCTCCACTCACTTGATGAAACCAAATATTTTTAGACCTGAGATTACTTCAAATTATTGTTCAAATGAATGTGATGAGCTTTACTATTTGTTTCCATTGTGGCAGTAACCAAATAAGTTCCTAAAGGATTTTTTAAAAGAGACCGTTTCTTTAAGTTTTTAGTACTCTTCTGGTGAATTCAAACATTCTCGGTTTTGATGAATACAGAGAACTGGCAAATTCTTATATGAATAATATAAAAAGATACTTACATGCATGTTTGGTATTTTGCTTTCAAGCATTTTAGATTTACTTTCCTTCCCCTGAAATTTTTCTCCTGCCCTTTAGATTGAATTTAACTATTATGCTGCTAACATAAAATATCATATCATTTGAATAATAAGTAATTTTGGATTAATGCCTAAAATAACTTTGATGAATTACAACTCTTTTTTGTCTTTTTATCACAACTCTTTTTTTGATAGTATTTCCTATCATTGGACATTGCTTTTTTTTTTTTAACATTTTTTATTGATTTATAATCATTTTACAATGTTGTGTCTGGACATTGCTTTATAATGTGTCAGATGTGACAATTTGCTATAAAGCAAAATGTTTGTGTATTACTGTTCTGTTTAAGGTTTTAAATCCATGTAACATAGAATTAGCAATTTTAGATTGCTGAATTATGTCTGAAATAGTGATAGGAAATTTTACATTTGTATTTGTCCCTGTCTATAATGAAGATATAACGTAAAATATTATAGTCTAAAAATTAAATTTGTTTACCTGCCCATCTTTATTTACTAGAAAGAACTAATAGTTTGAACATCACATATTTATACATTTGTGGGTCTCAGTCTTTTTCACTCTCTCAAGTAATTACATGTGCCGAAAATGTCTTTCTATAGAATATTTGAAAAGTAGAACCAGTTTCTTACGCGGTGAAGAGCATCATGCTTAAAATTTATATTTGTCCATTAAAATACAGTTGATCATAATGTAAATTATTTTAGGTAACTCTTAAAGGGGATTGTATCTTTTGAGGTTTATTCATGAACAGTTCTGATCTTTATTCAGCTGTACGTTGCTTGTTCTCGCCCCTGTAATAGGTGAGAAATGAAACTCACGTCAGTCCACTTTTCTTTCTATTAACAATTCTGCTAAAAGTTCTCTATAAAGTTAGATAATCATTTTCTGAGGTTTGAATAATGCATGGCCTCAAAACTGTCCCTGTTCTCCCTTCCCATATATATACACACACACTTACACATATATATTTCTGATTAGAAACTAAAACAGAAAGGTTAAAAGCACTGTAGTATATATGCAAGTATACATTGCATTGCCCTCAGAGCAATGACATGATCACACGTCGTTCAGCCTCTGGAAAGTTCCACTGTATTCTTATAAGAAGATGGGAGTGAAAAGACAAATAACCTCTTAGTTTTATTATGAAATAGTTTTCATTTCCCAGGCTCTCTGAAAAGGTTTTAGGGCCTCTCCGAGGAGTCTTCCAATCATACTTTGAAAAATGCTGTCATAGATAATTGAAAGATGATCAGATCTTCAATTGTAATGTATTGGCATATATTCAGCTTTGCAAAGGTCCTCCTAGTCACGTACTTTACTAAATTTGAGGCATGAAGAGTATTATATGCGTATATCAGCAGGCTGATTTTTTTCTTGTCTTCAGTTGTGGAAATTCCTGAAGCCCAATACTCCACTGGAGTCCCGGATTTCTAAGCAATGGTGTGAAATCGGTTTCCAAGGTGATGATCCTAAAACAGATTTTCGAGGAATGGGACTTTTGGGACTGTACAATTTGCAGTAAGTAAAATGAAGGATGGTTGAATTTTAAAGCGATGTTACGGTCTCCTCGTATTGAAATGGCAAAGTTGAGTCATTAGTCCCAAAAGCAACTTCCCAGAAGACTCTAAGAAAACACTCAAGTCCTCTGACTTGAACTCAGGTTCATAAAATTTAAAAAGCTACTCCCATCTTCCTTTTATTTGGCAAACTTGATGGATTCTTTTAAGCAAATCTCAAATTTGTTTTTAATTTTTTATTATGAAAAACTTCAATTCTATACAAAAACAGAAGGAAGATAATAAAGAACCCCCTTTGTCCTGATCTCTCAGATTCAGTAATTATTGAGGCTTTGAAGTACTTGCTACATTCTTGGTTTTTTTTTGGTAGAAGTGTGTTAGTGAAAATGCTATACTTTTTGTCATTTCATGCTCATATTTCAACATGCAGCTCTGAAAGACATGAATATTACTTTACATTAGCCCCAGTGCCATTATTACACTGAACAAAATGAACAATGATCTCTTGGTATCATCTGTATCCTGTTCGTATTCAAATTTCCCAGTTCTCTCAAAAGGTCTTTTTACAAGTGGTTTGTTTTAATCCAGTTTCATATAAGACCTACACATTGTATTTAGTGATTCTATCTCTCTGGTCTCTTTTAATTAGAGCAGGCTGTCCTCCTCTGTCCTCTCCTTTTGCCTCCTCTACCACATCATTAACTTGTGCAAGATTCTGGGTCAACTGTCCCATAAAATGTCCCACAATCTGGAATTTGTCTGTTTGCATTTGTACCCGTCCCCAGTGTGTCCTGAAAGTCAGAGATACTCAGAAAGGCTTGAGTAGATTCATGTTGACATCACAGTGGGAGGCCCGCAGCATCCACGCTCTCAGTCCTGTGCTGAGGTGGATCAGAGGAATCATGGTCTGATGGCCCCATTGTGAAGCCGCCCGTCAGCCCTTTAACCATTTCCTCCCGTGGTCATCACTGAACCAATTAATTGTAACAAAGACCGCTTTCCTAGTTCTGTTATTCTTCCCATGGTTGGTGGCTGGAATTCCATAAAGACTGTTTCCTTTATTATCTGTGGTTATTTGGTTTCTCTAAAATACAGGCAAGACAGCTGCTCAAGTAGATAAGGTGCCAATTTTCAGAGTGAGGAGTTGGCACCCTAGTTCCCTTGTTAGTGATCCAACTTTTTTTTTTTTTAGGCTTTAACTTTATATTTTTTATTATCATTTTATTTCTCCTGGCTTTTGCATATTTATTATGATCCAACTAATTGTGCTCATAATTTTTTCATGCTTAAATTAGGTCGTTTGTCGCCACTATTTTTCAAACCAAAGGGAATCCTTTTAAGGTGGGTTTTGTCTCCTTTGACACTACCCTGTTAGTGAGGATGGTGATATATATTTTTTTTTAAAAATTTAGCCTTAGTCATTCTAATGGCACCCATTTCCACCCTAGAGCTTCACTTTTATTTTAAATTTAGGAAGTTTAATAATCACTCATTCTTTTTTTTAAGATGGTAAACTTTTTATACAACTTTTAAAGGTTACATTCCATTTACAGTTATTATAAAAGGTTGGCTGTATTCCCCGTGTTGCACAATACATCCTTATAGACTATCTTACACCCAGCAGTTTGTACTCCCCACTCCCGCACACCTATATTGCCCTTTCCACCCTCCCCAACTGGTAACCACTAGTTTGGTCTTTATATCAGAATAATCACCCACTTTTAAATAAAATGTTTTAATTGCTACATTATCGTGCAATGTGAATGAATAAAAAAAGTAAACTGTGATGACAAAGGTGGTGTTACAACTGAGTGGGTAAAGGATGAGCTTTTGAATAAATGGAACTAGGACAACTGGCCTTCCATTTGAAAAGTGAAATGAAACCTCTACCTCAACTCAGTTTACAAACTGAATGTCAAAAACCAATCTTTACAACTTTTAGGAGAACATCTTTTAGATACATGAATAAGGAGGAATTTCTTAAAGAAAAAAACAAAAAGAAGCATAAAATGTAAAAGAAAAATAAATAAATCTCATGCATTGAAATTGAAATATGCTGTAAGATAAGCCACAATAAATGGAATGAAACGAAAGCCAATGTTGACATTTAAAATGATAAAGGATCCATATCCAGTATATTAGTCTCTTTTGGCTTATTTGTCTTATTTATTTGAGGACATTTTTAGATATCCTGGACCAAGAAATATGAACAGACAAGATACAAAAGAGGAAATCTAGATGGCCAACAAACGTATAAAGAGACTCAATTTTGTTAATAATCATGGACACACACACTAAATTTGCTGACTAGCTTTGAAATTTTCTGAGAGAAAATTTAAGAGCGTATTTTATCCTTAGATAGATGCAGGAAATATACACACATCAAATTAAATAGTGTATGATATAGTCTTATTTTATAATTGTCTTTATGGAGCACTTTTTATGATGTATTTTGAGGGTGTGTAAGGGTTTTATACTTGTTAGGAAACTTCATTGCCCACGTCTTTCCGGAACAGACTTTTATTTTTAACGTCTCTAAGCTCCATAAGATATTTTCATCCAGGATTCTACCACCCATGAATATTCTCCAAGAAAATATATTTGAAATGCAGCCTCTATCACCTCCCCTAGTGTCATCCTTTCTCTGCCCTTTGGCTGTCACAGCCTCTCACCATGTCCCCTTAGCCAGGCCTTTTCTGCCTTCTGATAGACCTCCTCCTGCCTTCCTAATGAGAATCTATAACCCTTCTTAATAAGAACACCTTTGGCTTTCTGGGGAATGGCAAAATTCATAGTTAAATTTTTCAAATCTACTGGAATTATTCCTTAATCTATGTAGGGTATACAGGTACCTTCTGATACTGTCATTATAGTGGGAAAATTCTATCATGAAAAGCTGTTCATTCTCTGGAGGAGCTGAGCCGAGTGCTATATACTTATCCAGATGTCCTTCTCTGAGTCCAGGATGGCCTCAAATTGGATTGAAATGATGTAATTCAGCAGGTGTGGAATTGCGATCTTCTTTCCCTCCCACTGCAGGTATTTTGCGGAACGGGATCCTGCAGCAGCGCAGCAGGTCCTCTCTGATTCTCTTCATCCGAAATGCAGGTAATTGTTGAAAGTAAAAGGTGGATTAGGCTCTGTGGATTAGGTCGAGTTAGCTCCATCTCCTGCATCGCTCTGTTGGTGAGATTCTCAGGAGAGTCAGCCCACCAGAAGCGAGGCTTAAAGCTCTTTCGAACAAGCCCCTTTTGGCAAATGCTGGATAGGAAGGTTAGAATGTCAGGTTCTTGTTAACAGAATTCACGATGTAAAATGGCACCATTCAAGTGAGATACGTATTTGAAGGGACTGATAAAATCCATGGTGTCTAGGAAGATGAGGAGGTGAGCACAGAAGGAGGATAAAGTAAAGTCTGGAAGAAAGAGCTCAGAGACAGGGGACCATGATGGGGGGATAGAGGAAAGGATGGAAGCCATACAGTCAGGCACCCACCGAGAAAGTCTGAAATTGCTGAGGCTCTTTTTTTTTTTTTCTTAATTAAATTGCAGATTCTCAATTGTTCGCATTTTCATTTACCTTTCTAAATTTTTGTCTTTAACTGATTACATGAAGGGATATCACTAAAGAGGAAATAAGGTATTTTTCTTTGCTTTTGTGTTTTCCTGCGTTTATTTTATTTTAGAATAAGCATGGGTAAGAATTTTTAAAGAAATATAAATTCATGAAACTTTTTCAAAAAGGTAAACATTTCCCAACTTTCTATGTAACATAGTTCATTACATTTGGGCTGTTTTTGGTGAAGGAAAAAGCATATTAGACAGACCTGATGGAAAATGTCTAAGAGCTTTTCTGCAGCCATGGCTTTATCTCATTGCAGAAACATTTTGAACACTTCACCTAAAGGCTGACCACATTTCCACACGTACTCTGATCCCATCTACTCCAAGAGAGGGACATTTTATTTGGGAATTTGGTTGCACAGAGCAAATTCGCTCTTCTATTAACATAGTTCTAACTGCGTTATTAGACAAAGTAATTATTGTATATACGTGCTTTAACCACTGTTATTATAAGGAGTTCTTCTATTTTGCACCCATAGTTTTGTATCACTTTTTTCTCCTCAGCATGGCAGATTCCTTGTTAGTGTTCCTGTTTGCTAAATAAGTCCAACATTTTATCATACCATTCTCAAAATCTACAAACAAGTTGACCTTACTATTGTATTCTTTCTAGCTTCAGTTGGCTGAGATTCATTAAATTATACTCTTCTTCCCAAACTTATAATTATAATTTTTATAATGTTAAGTTTTCATGTTCTTTACCTTTACTTTGAGAAAAACACTGAAATTACTTACCTCTTTCTTCATATATTACATGGTTAAAATTGAGCTATTTCAGTTTTTAATGACATTTTCAGAATTGCATGCTTCTGTGATATAAAGACTCTGACCTCTCTCTAATTAGAATTGGCTGAGGAGTCTGTATGCACTGTCAGGTGGCATTTCTTGAAGGAGCATAAGCCAGAAGACATGAATCCTCCATGGTCCTCAAGAAGTGACAATTGGCTTAAAATATTTTTTGATTAGCCATTGGAGGGAGATTAACTTTGTCTATGAGCCGTTCTGAAAGAAAGGCTTTTAGTTTTATATCCTCTGTTGACCATCAGAGAGGAGACTCTTGAGGGTTTATGTGATTACTCTTATTTAAGAAGAGTCTAGCATTTATGTGTGTGTGTGTGAGTGTGCAAGGGTGCACTCTGTCCCTCAAGTTACCATAAAATTGACTAGATGAAGTTTACGTATTAATCATTTCATATTGATGGTAAATGTGACTGAAGACAAATCAGAATGTGTTGAAAATGCTACTGTCCTTCACCAATGTCTGAAAGAAATATATATTTTTTAAATTAATTTTTTAATAGACTTAATTTTTTTAGAGCAGCTTCAGGTTCACAGCAGAATTGAGCAGAAAATACAGAGAGTTGGCCCATAGCCCAATGGATACTGACCCACTGTGATATCAGCATAAGTTCTGTCCGTCCCTGAATATTTCAAGTGTTCGACAGAGAAAAGCCAGGCACACTAAGGAAAGTTCTTTCCTGTCTGCCCTTCAGCAAACAGTATACATTATTGCTCTCGTGAAGACCCATCTATTGAATTTTGAAGTAACTTGGGGGATAAAAGTAGATTCAAGTTTAAGAGGAGAATTTTGACAGTTCGTTTTGTTTGTTGCGTGTATGTATTTCCTGAAGAGAGGAATTCCTTCTGTTTGGATCAGGATATCCTATAAGTAATCCAATGAGTAGAGGTCATTTGGCCTTTTCGTAGATTTCCTATGCAGACAGAGATTTAATTTAACAAATACAGAGACGCTATGTATTTATAAAACTTCGTCGAAGAGAAAATAAGTGCTTATAAATTTGGTTATATAAAATTTCTTAGATTTCACACCCAGCTCATTTTCATTTGGATATTATTCTTTTAAGGTGAAAAATCTGATGCCTCTGTGGCAGGCTGGCTGGTTGGTGTGTTAATTGGTAGTCACACTTTAAAAAGAAGTGGTTTATTTTAACATGAATTAAGGGCAGTTACTTTGAATTAAAGCCAGTAGAAAGTATATATAAATCCAGGTTTTGTGTCATGTTTTTGTGGGCTGTGCTGTGTGTGTTACATGTGTGTCTTTTAATGTAGTGTTTGCAGTGTTCTGTAGAGCATTCTCCTTTCTCCTGCTTAGGTGGAAAGCTAAGTGTTCATAATAACTTTAGCTTTAAAATTTTATTTAGTTCAAAGGCTAACCACATTTTTCAGTGTAGATCACCAAAGGAAGGGCACACTGGCCACAATGAAGAGGGATCATGGTTCCTGTCTATAAGACGCTGGCAGTGTGGAGGCGGGTGAGATTACGGGAGTGAGAAAGGACACAAAGTAATAGAATGCCAGTCAGCATTTTCACAATGCTTTTATTATAGAATTCTTTCTTCAAACAGTCTCATTCAGAAGCTCAAATTATAAAAAGAGATTAAAATGGAACTGCTGTGGTTTAGCTGTCTTGCTTAGCCACAGGAAATGCCATAGCTCTTGTTGGAACAGAATTTTTAGAACCTGTGTGTTCTTCCCTCCCTCCCTCCCTTCTTTCCCTCTTTCTTTTTGTCGCTGACTCAATTATTTATTTATCAGTAAACATTTGTTTGGCATCTGCTGTGTGCCAGACATTACAAGTAAGGCTGGATGGGATAAATGTCATAAAACCAAACAAAATGCAGTGGGGAGTCATGAAAGGGTGAGGGAGCATCTTGTTAGAGGAGAGGAGACACTAGGCAAGGTTTCTTGGATGAAGTATTGTTTGATAATGACTGGATAATATGAAAGAGTGTCTCAGTGTTGGGCCTTTAGGTCTGTCAGTCACTGCTGCACTAAAGTAAATGGGGATAAGTAGCGTGGTTTTAAATCATTCCATCTCTGAGCCCCACGTAAGTTATATTGCGGCTATTTAATTAGTGACATTTAAATTGATTAGTGTTTGATAAGTGAGTTACAGACATCCCCGCCTCTAGTCAACAGTTTTAACAAAAACATTAAAGGAGAACAAGCACCAATTAGAGACCAGATCTTATTTGTTCATTCATTCATTCATTCAGCAAATTCAGCAAAGCAGAATGGGAGAAGAAAAGGATGGAGAAAGCAATTGGGTGAGTGTGGATTTCATATATAAGGGTGGTCAGTCTGAGCCAGAACCAGAATAAAAATGCCCCAAGAGCACTGTAAAGATGACAGAGGTGAAAATCCACTTGTCCTGATGGAACTCTATAACCCCGCTGAATTTTGAAAAGGACCTGCTTATATGTTTTTGATTTATCTGGATGATGATTTGATACTACTTTCCTGTGACCAAGTGATGCGGTTTGGAAAGTTATAACTGCGTGGAAAAGATTTTCAAAATCATAATTTGGAATTGTATTTGCTAGTTTTCTTTCAAGGATTTCTATCAAGGATCAGGCTATTAGATAAAAATTTACCTTAGAAGTTTTTTTTTAATATTGCCCCATTTCATCCAAAAATATTCCTGAATAAAGAACTCCTTTTTTTTTTAACGTGCTGAATTTATGTTAGCAGAGAGGACTTAAGAACTCAATTTCACTTAATTTTGGATAGATATGCAGAAAATGGACTAGAAACTATACCGAGTATTACGATATTAATTAAACTTTTCCTCATTTTAAAAGTAATTTATGATTTATTATAGAAAATTTCAAAAATATAGGACAGTGAACCAAAAAAATCAGCCTGATCTTATTACTCTAACATGCTCATATCAATATTTTGTGGAATTTTGTTCTAGCCTGTTTTCTATGCACATTTGTGTGTGTTTAATAAAATTTGGCTTGTTCTGTACATAAGGTCGAATATCCTGCTTAAATAGCCTTTAGGAATATAGTTTTTATTAGTTGTAATCTGTTATATGAGATTACCATAATTTACTTCCCCACTCACCTTCTTTAGAATATAGAAATAGCTTACATGTCTTTGCCTTATAAATAATGCTGAAATGACTATCCTTGCATTAAAGCTTTGTCATTTTCTGATTTTTTTTTCTCTCGTATTTTTGGGGATGGAATTACCAAGCCAAAGCATATGAACTCTTCATTCTTTTGGTATAAATATTGCAATTTTTTGATAATTTGTAAGATTCAGGGTATTGACGAGGTGGGGAGGGTAGGGGAATCTGGGACTCTGATAATTTAATAGTAATTTAAAACTCAAATGATCACTTTTTTAAATGTTTATTTACTGTATGTGACACACAGTGGTGTGTTTTGCACTTCACAGGTATTCATTTGCAATTGTGGGCATCAATATAACTGACCTGGCGTATAACCTACTGGTGAGCGGAGCTCTGAAAACTCATTTCTACAACATCGCCCCAGAAGCTCCAACATTGTCTCACTTCCAGCAGACATTCTGTGAGTGTCCTGTTGCTTACCTGTTGACTCGGGTTTCTGTAGAACACTCTAGATCGGGTTGAAGCTGAGGGATCTTTGTGGCTTGGCTGTTTTGGGGCCTTTGAACTTCTTTCTTTGGTGTGGATTTTGTTTTTGTGTTCAAAACCTACACATTTTCAGGCATCATGAATCTTTTCGCATTCCCAGCTCTTGCCTAATATTCAGTGTATCAAATCTCAGTCTGACTTTTAAAGGCATCGCGAGTGTTTTCCTCCCTCTGGTCCAGCATGGCACAGCCCTTAAGAGTGCAGGCTCTGAGGACAGCCGGAGTGACTCTCAGATCTCTTTTACTAACCTCTCTAAGCCTCAGTTACCTCATCTATAAAATGAGTCCTTTCCTCATAGAGTTGCTATGGAGGTAACGTGAGAGGAAGATTAAAAAGAAGCTTTACTAGCCAGCCCCGTAGCTGGTGCTCAGTGAGCATTAGGAAGAGGAGGCGGTGGTGTAGTGGGCGGTGGGGATGGTGTCGGAGTGGCATCGCTCGCGATTACTTACTACAGAGGATAGTATCTGTCGCCCCTGTAAGTGTGGGTGCTGGTAGCGGGAAGTGTTGTTGACCCTGAACTGGAGCCTCATGTTGTTCTTCCCTGAAGGGCATCCTTTGTGGTTGCATTTGTACTGAGGTCTTGGAAGATAAAGTCCGAGACCGTTTAGTGGAGCCCTGGATCCTAAAATGTAGCTGTGTGCCCTTACTATCCCTGCAGGCCAGACACAGACTGGTTTGGAGGAACATAGGAAGACAGTCCACCAAGTCATCAATCAGCCTGAGCAATTTGAAGGAGAAATGTCTTTGAAACCATTGAAACCATGCTTACTACACTGAGGGCCTCATGCCTAAGCTTTCTTAGGAAAAAATTCAAAGTTCTTCTCCTTATGTTTCTTTCAGCTTTTTTTCTCCTGTTAAGTTGCAAAAGAGGTCTGCCACTGTCTCTAAGTATGGTTAATTCATGTTATTTCACCCCAAATCTACCCCCAGGAGAGTATGGTTCCCCAGTTCATTTTTAAAATGTGACAAAGTCACAAGTTAACAGCAATTTATTTTACCTAAATTCCTAAATTAGTAGTGATTATATCATCTAGGATTCTGTCTTCTTTGATACCTACTTACTAGGACTTCCAGTTAAAGACAGCGTAACTAATATATGCATTATGCTTCTTTCTGCAACTTCACTAAAGTTAATATAAAGGGATTTTTCTAAGAAAGCGTAGATGCACAAGAATAGGAGAAATCTGAAACAAGGCAAGAAAACCTCATTTTGAAAGCTGGAAGACAGAGTAAGCACTAAAGGATTTAGTAGTCTTGAGTGAGCAAATCCCAAACGGGGTGTGGAAAGGTGAGGAGCAACCTGATTGATTCCACAGGACTCCCCAAAAGCTTCAGGAACTGGCAGCATTAGGTATCTCAGAAAATGAAGATTAAGGTAAGACCAAAAATAGCAAGAGTGCACGAAAGCACATTAAGAAGCTCTGAGAGGCCTGAATCCTCTTCCCCAGGAGACAGCGTCTGTCCTTCCCGCTTCTCAGCAGAGGCTGGCGTATCTTTCCAGAGAGAGAAAAATAAAGAGTCTCTGGTCTGATGAGAATCAGGTACAGATGATGGCGAACCATCCTGGAGGTGGTGATGAAGACTGAGGCCCAGGCTCCTTCTCCTCCCCAGTTCCTGTCACTTTGGCAGCCAGTCAAGAGATTGGCAGAGCCTTCTCTGAAATCTGAACATCCCAAGAGAAAATAGCTAAAGATTCTACCCTCTGGGTTTCCCCAGTGAAATGGCCCAGGCATGTCGCTCCAATCCTGCTTACAGTCAACAGACCCTTCCTATGTGCTCAGAGCTTCCAATCAGCTTTTAATCCAGTTGGCTTTTTATTTAGTAAAAAATAGTTACAGACAGCCAGGGATTATCGGGTGTTTGTGATGGTTAAAAACATGCCCTCAGATTCCTTGACACTCTTCCCACTGAGTGGTACGGCTTCTTTGTTTCTTTCACGCCTTGAATCTGGGCTGACCAGTTGGCTGACCAATAGAGTAAGCAGATTTCGATACTCTGTGACTTCCAGGGCTGCGTTAGGGAAGGTATTTTTATCTGGTGATCAGGCATTGAGCTGCCTTTGGAGGCACGAGCCACTATGAAAGGGATCTAATTCCTCTGTGCTGTGAGGAAGTCCAGGACATACAGAACAGCCGCACGCAGGTAATCTGGCTGACGGCCCCGGATGAGGCCCCACCTGGTAGTCAGCATCCACCACCAGACGTGTGAGTGAACATGCCTCCACGTGATTCCTGCCGCCAGCTGTCAAGTCACCCCCCCCCCCCAGCCTTCAGGTCTTGCCAGTTGAGACTCCAGGCATTGTGGATCCATCCCTTCTATATCCTTTCTGAATTCCTAACCTACCAAATTCATGAGTGTATTAAAATGGTTGTTTTAAGCCACTGGATTTTGGAATAGTTTCTTAAGCACCACTAGATAACAAGAAAACAAAGGAAGATGAATAGATGGGGCACAAGGAATTTTTAGGGCAACGAAATTATTCTGTATGATGTTATAGTGGTGGCTGCATGGCATGATGCGTTTGTCAAAGCCCCTAAAAAATGCAGCATCAAGACTGAACCCGAATGTAAACTGTGGACTTTGGTTGATAATAATGTGCCCGTGTTGCTTCATCGATTGTACCAAATATACCACACTGATGAGGGATGTTGAGGGTAGGGGAGTATGTATGTGTGGGTGGGGAAGGCTATGTGTGAACTCTGTATTTTCTGCTCAGTTCTGCTATAAACCTGAAACTGCCCTAAAAAAATAAAGTCTATTAAAAGAAAAAAAAAAGAAAACAAAGGAAAGCCTCAGGCATGAAAGAGAATCCAAAACAAGCAGAAATAAAGCCACTGCAAAGAAATAGAAACCATGCCAAGAGAAAAAAACTTCAAAAATATGTATCATTAATATCCCCAAAGAGAGAAGAGAAGAAATTGCAACTATGAAACAAGAACAAGGTGTCACAGAAGGAGCATTTGGAGAACAACAGAGTGCTCTTAGAAATTAATAATCAGAAAACAGAAATGCAATCTCCAAGAAGGATTAGAAGATAAAGCTGAAAACTTCTACAGAAAGTAAAAGATGAAAAATAGAAACTAAGAGTTGAAAAATTAAAGGACCGTTCTTAGAAGTCTGACAGCTGAGTAATAGGAGTGCCAGAAAAGTAACAGTGCAGCTGAGGGGAGAGGGTCAAAGAACTGAATCAAGAAAAATATTCAGAACTAAAGGATGGCTTTTCGTATTTAAACCAGTGAGCAGCAGCATAGCAGATTAAAATGGATTCACACTGAGGTCCATGTCATTGTGAAATTTCATGACACGCGAAAGAGATGATTCTAAAAATTTCCAAATCTGTCACGTCAAGAATTGGGACCGAAGATGACATTGGACTTCTCAACAGCAACATTGTATTCTGGAAGACAGTGGAATAATGTTTTCAAAAATTTAAGAGAATATTTTAAAGCATCTAAGAGAATATGATTTCCAATTTAGAATTCTATACCCAGTCCAACTTACCAGGTAAGTGTGGGAGTAGAAAAAACACCTTTTTTTGAAGCCAAGGTCTTAAACATTTTACCTCCTTTTGCCTTTATAAGGACGCTCCTGAAGGGTATGTTTCCACAAGATAAGAGTAATCCTGAAAGGAATAAATAGGGTCCAGAAAGCAGAAAATCTATCACAGAAGAGAAGTGAAGAGACTCTGCAAGATGAAGGAAGTCAAAAAATGAAGCAATGGGAAATTATTTAGCGCTATGGTGGTCAATAATCAAAAGAATCAGCTGAAAGGCTTGAAATGTTGCCTTAAGGAAGCAGGAATTAGGGCAGGAGTTGCTGCTAGGTTTTTGTTTGCTTTTTGTAACAGGACATTAAATTATTTGACTCTGAACTATGTGCATGTTATAAGTTGAATAAAAATAAAGGGCAAATTTAAAAATACATCCATTTTATGACTTGTTCATGGAGAATGGAAGCCCCCTACATATGTGATTACAGCTCCTACTCTGACAACTAGGTCATTGTATTCACTCCTGTCACAATTCTGACCATTTTCGACAACTAGTACTGAGGCTTTACTACAGATCAGAGTCTGTGCTGAGGGAGATTGACACCTAAACAGCTAATTAAAGTGCAGTGGGAAGAATTTTGTTACTGAAGAAGTAAAGATACTGGTTTTTAAAAATTGAAAAGGCCCATGGCTGGTGTACGTCACTCAGCCTGGGAGTCAGGGAGAGCTTCCCGAAGCAAAGGCCAATTTCACGAGACCTGAAGGCTGAGGAGCTGGAAATGCAGCAGTGGTGGCCTCGTGGTCCGGCCCGAGGGAGCGGTTACAGGCGATGAGGAACAGCCTGATGGAGCCAGGGACTAGAGCACAGGGCTTGGGGTGGCAGGAGGGCTGTCGAGAGATGACAGGAGGGAAAAAGGCAGGGATGGGAAGGATATCTTGAAAGAGCTTCTGTGCACCATTTGAAAGAGTATTGACATAAGTAAATAGGACTCCCTGCTGTGTTTCTGTATCCCTTGTACCCACCTTATTCTGTATTTACTGTGCCCTTACTTTTGAGGAAAAATAGAATGAGTTTAGTTTTAGGTATACCAGGGGTGTGTGTGTTCCTTTTGGGAAATAGTGGACGTTCTAATGTAAGACTCTGGAGCTCTGAAGAATTACAAGGGGGCAGATTTGGGATTCATTGGCATTAAGGAGAAAGTCAGAGCCACAAGGATGGGAAGCTCTCACAGGAGGGAATCAAAGTTAGAATCATAGGAATTGACATATAAGGACAGGAATGTGTGTTTTGTTTACTGCTGTATCCTCAGCACAGAGCCTGATAGAGAGTAGGTGCTCAGTAAACGGATGGACCGATGAATGGATGGACGGACGGACGGATGGATGGATGGGAAGCTAAAATATTGGATGATGTCCTTTTTGGGAGAAGGGGAGTCTAGTTTCTCTGCAAAAATTTAACCTTGGCCTGAACTGGTAAGCTTCCAAGAGAACCCTAACCCTAGCCCTAACACTAACCCTAACCCTAACCCTAGCCCTAACACTAACCCAGGCGAATAAGCATGCATTAGGATGACTTATTTTTTAAGACCCTCACCAGGTTTTAGAAACAGCAGCCATCTGCTGTGGATTGGGGTAGGGCAGAGGAACTCAGTCCCCCTTAGAGGGAGCAAACTGCCCTGAATTCATCGCTCCTCTGTGAGACGTGATCAGTGCTGCACGTCTCCTCTGTAATATTCTTGCAGTTACATGTGTCCTCACATGTGTCTCTGTCGTCTACTAACCAAAATGCAGTGAAGCAAAACCAAGGCACCTTCAAGCAACAACAAATAAGCTGCAGGCTTGAGCTGGAAGGGCACATTAGTATTCAAAACAGGCATTTCATCTAGGTGAAAGAATATAAGAATATAATAGCTCTATCATTTTGACTTTATAGTTTTATTCAGTGAGCGCAGCACTGCCAAGGCAGCGTGCCATGAAAATTGCATTCAATCTACAGCTCCCCTGAACGGGTAACTCCACTGATATGAAGTCAGGTTAGGCGTTGTGAGCAGAAGGAAAAAGTACAGTGCCCAGAAGAGGAATGAGAATTATCTTTTCTTTGACTTTCACTGAGAATAAGAACCAGAGGAAGAGAATACACTGGAAAAGGCAGCTGATTTCAGGTCCCGGCTTCCAGCTTCCAGCTGTAATTGTGTAATTGTACACCATTCAGGTATCTTTTCTAAACCCAACATCCTCATCTGTCAAGTGAAGATTTGATCTGCGTTACCTATTCCATGAAGCTGTTGTGAGAATTAAATAAGAGGCTGTAAGCAGTAGCCTGGCCTCTCTTTCCTCCCCCTGCCCTTCCCACCATTTTATTGGCTTCCTTGGCCAGCAGATCACCTGAAATTGTCGGCCTGGCTCCCTCTCTCTAAGAAGCTAAGGTTTGTGCAGCATGAGGACTTCTGCCTTTTCCTCAGATCTGTTACATATTTGTTAATTGGCAGATGGGCCAACTGATCAGTTGGCTAAATGGATTTATGAACACTCTGTAATGTTATATAAATGAGTGAAGTTTTGTGATTATAACATGGACCCTGGAAGCCAAGCCACTATTTCTGCATTTTGATTACAATCATGTTATACAGTGTCTAATTATTTTCCTGATGAGATAGAGTCCCAGGGAGTCAGTTTGCAAGATTTATAGCTTGACTTTTGTAGCCTGAAGAGGAAGGAAAATGGTGTCAGATTATTAACCCCCCTTCTTCTGCTCTTCCCCTAGCCTATCTTTTAAAGCTTTCACAGTGTTTTCCTGTAGTTACATGTAAGGTAGAAAAATGGTGAAACCAAATGGATCTGTATTCTAAAACTCCGTGCTGCACCAGACACCTTTAGAGTGAGTATGTACATTGTGGAAAAGTGAATTCCTCATTAAGGCATTTTTCATAGTGCCTGTTTATTATTGTCAATAAGAGTGAATACCGTATTAATCATGGTACTAATGAGTTGCTTCTAATTCATCAGGATTGGGAATCTGACTCTGTGTACAGAACAGCTCAGGTATGTTTATCTGAGCTCAGAGGCCAAGTCAAGAAAATTATGTGTGTGTTTTATAGAGCAAGGGAAGAAGAAATTATAAATGATCATAGATTTTATTTAGAACCATAAACACTATAACATTTAGAAAGAAACCAAGGGAACTTAAAAAGAGAGCGTCTTCTAAACCAGTGGATCTCAAACTTTAGTGACATGAGCTTCATTTTATTGAACTATGGTGTTTGGTTGAATCTGGGAGGGTCTACATTGGTTTAAAGTCCCTCATGCCATTCTTGGGATGCTTTAGGATGGATAGATGATTGAATTCTTTTGGTTGAATGAGATACCGAGATTAGAGGAAAAAAGTTTCTGTTGGTGTGCACTGAAACACCCAGGATGAGAAACGGGCCCCAAGTCATGCATATGAGAAATGGTAAGAAGTAATGGCGGTGCTTAACCTCATGGCATAAAGGGCAGCCCTTCAAATACTTGAGTTGGAGAAGTGTTGAATTTTTTCCAAGAAATATGGGGCAGGAAATTTGGGCCCAGTGTGAGAAAGGACCTCTAAAGAACCAGGTTCTTCATCCATGCCATGGAACAGGCTAATGTCAGTGTTGTCACCAGAGGAGCCCAAGGCTGGGTGCTGCGTCAGGGAATCCAGGCGTCAGATGGAGCAGAGTCAAATGGGATGGCTCCTGGGATCGCTACCTCCGATCTGGGGCTTCTCTGCTGTGATCAGGTTCCCACGACAGTGGCTGCGGGCCTTGGCTGGTGTAGCCCGGAGGCATTTGGGTGAGGGTTGGGATGTGTCCCCATCAGAGATGTTAATAGCAGTCAGTATGTTAACCTGTGTTAACACAGATTAACATAGCGTGTTAATGTGTGTAGAGAGCCCAGACACAAATCCTAAAGGAAGTGAGCCAACCCGAAGAAAAAATAAAATAAATTCTCTCTCCTTGCTACCCTTCCTCCTATATTGAAGAGAGAGACCATATACTTAGAGGTGTAATGGCATACTTAATGTCATGAATGAGAAATCAGGTGAGTTTGTGGAAGCAGACCCACGTCTGGCAGTGTGTGTGGGGGTGGGACGGAAGGTCATTTCTAATTTTGTATTATAATGAGAGATAAATAAAGATTTTTTAAAAATCTGTTATTGGAACTATGCTAAAGGTTGTCCCATAAGTAGCTACTTACCAGAAAAACAAAAGCTATTGATTTTTTTTTTACTATTAGAATTATGTATGTATGTTCCAAAATTCCCTTCCTGTGCCCCCCTGTCGTCTGTTGCTCACTCCTTCTCCAAGGAGGGGAAGGGCTAGGATTTAAACCAGGTTTCTGGCTCCAGAATCCTTCCTCCCAACTGTCTTCTAATGTTAAGACAAAGAAAAGCTTGTGTAATGTTTGGTTTCCTTTTTTCTAACTAGTATTATTTCCTTTTAAAATATTTTTTTCTTAGAGACACTTGACCTTGCTTTGTTTTGCCACGTCTATTATTGTCTTTTCAAAAAAGCTGTTCACAGTTCAATTCTAAATATGGTAAAGGGAGAGGCGCAGTGGGGAAACAATACAATGTGAGTGGGTTTTCTAATCAAATACTTAACATTTGTTCCAAAAAGTTTCCCAGTTCAGATCATTGGTAGAGAACATTTTTGAGACAAAGTTTTTGAATATCAATTATGCTTCAGAGCAAAGATGTCTTATTAACAATTTCATGTGGTTTAATGACCAGTCTGTGTTGTTCAGAGTTGGTTTGCAGGGTTTTTTTTTCTCATAATAAATTATCAGAATACATTCGTTTGATTTGTCAGGGTGATTAAAAACTTGACTCAAATCAGTTATCAAGAGAAAAAAGACTGACCGGAGTCATTTTGAAAAACCAGACCATCACGTTAATTTAATTAGGGGAAAGATGAAGTAGTTACTGTCGACCTTTCAGAAAATGTTCCAGATGTTATTCATACTCTTGAGATGACAGAATTGATTTTTCTTCCTGCTTGAGAAGAGTGAGAATAATTCTGGGACCAATTGCAAAAATCTTGCAATCGGTAGCTTCCACTGTGCCTGTTTTAAAGAATAATTTTTAACCGCAGTATTGGCTGTATTCCGATCTCTTCTTGGAGCTCCATGGTTACTGTTATTTGGTCTGACATCTCTTTCAGCATTCAGGGGGATTTTGAATACAATTAAGGATTTTTTTTTTTCTTACATTCTTATCACTGTCTTTCTCTCTAACAGGCTATTTGATGCACGAGTTCCATAAGTTTTGGATTGAAGAGGACCCCATGGACATAATGGAATTTAATCGTGTGCGAGAGAAATTCCGCAAGAGAATCATAAAACAGCTGCAGAACCCAGACATGGCGCTGTGCCCACACTTTGCTGCCTCAGAAGGTCTGATCAACATGTAGTCACCCACACTGGTTTTACTGGACACCCTGGAACACTGCCTCATTATTGTGTTAGCGCTCTGCTTAGGTCCCAGCTCACACACCGAATGCACACAGTGATTGTATGCATGCCTGTTGGTACAGTATTTTCATATCTTGGTTGTAATTACCAGATCCCCAGGATACCACAATTTCTGGAGTATCTGTCATCCATTGACTGCTCATACTGTGCATTATGCAGTGTTACATCTTGCCTTGATGCCCGGGTATGGAGAGAGTTTTCTATTTTTTTAGATTGTTTTCCTCTCCCTCATAATTCAGCATTGAAGAATTGTATTTCTCTAGCTGTATTTTGTATGTAAAAAATTTAGCTGACCCTTGTTCTGTGAAAGCCTTTTAATTTATTGATACGTTTTGTGACTACGGCTGATAGCTCTCAAGCCAGGTCCATGCTTGGATCTCATTCCAGTAAAGTAGAAGACTTTCAGATAATACCGACAGACACATGATAAGCCAAACATTCCTGCAAACACAGCTGCGCTTCTTGAAAATGTAACGAGGCTTACAAGAAGCAAATTTAGGTAGGTGCTGTTTTTGTTTGAAGTACCACAGAATTCTGTTGTAACTTACCCGCGGTCGCCATTGTGCGTAATCACCTGGACATCCAATTATTTTATTCCCATAATTTTACTCGCTTGGGTGCCTAAATATGTTGATGATGCTGGATCCTCAAAAAAAGAAGTATGCATACTTGCCCCTTGCTGAATGCAGTTACACCCTGGCACCGTTCTCATCCAGGCATCTTTGCTTGGGGCACTGAGTGCTAGCTGGTTTGCCGTCTCTGTCAAGAGGTGATATCAAAAAACAATTTGCAAGAAAATGTGTTGCAAGAGAGGAACCTGAGCTATGTCATTCTGTAATATTTCTTGAAAATGATGACCTTGTCTTGTATCAGTGGAAGAAGTAAATTGCTTGGATGAGGGACAAAATCAAATCATTTCAAAACTGCTGAAAATCATTTTAAAAAACCATGACTTCGTTTGGAATTATGATTGTAGTCTGTTGAATAGTATTTACCATGGCATTTCATACCCATGGTATTTTATACCTTCTGTCAATTTTAGTATTATTAGACGTTTGTGTAATCATTTGCTTATTTAAATTAATTTTGAGTACTGCCTGTCAGTTATGAATAAATTACATGTCATTCTACTGTAACATATAGTGGATTTCATTTGAATGTTTTCGTACTTGTACGGCTTCTGAATATGCAAATATGTGAGTTGGTAGAATGTCAAAGGCTGACCACCCGGAGCTGAATATAAGTCACACCATCGGCCAGAGTAGCCAGGTGCGAATTAGAGGGTGTCATGTCTGAGAGGCTGCTTTTATTTGACGGATCGTGAGGCCTGGTGGTGCTTTAATGAAAGAATAAGATCCAGCTTTTTCTCTGTAACTTCCTCTGAAGCCTGGTTTGTCTCCTGCTGGACAGCAGATCCGGGAAACACCACGGTGCCTGTGGTTTCCTGGTCCATTCTAGTGCCTCTGGGATTCTGCGCTGCATCTTTCATAGCCCTCTGCCCTTTCGCAGAATGGGAAAGGGAGGGAGTTGGTTAACATGTGATACACTGATGAGAGGAGTGATGAGAACATGTATTCATCTTCAGAGTAAGTGAGAGTTGGTGAACCTGGTCATCGGGCTGTCTGGGGACCGCTGACTTCCCGCCACAGCAGCAGCCGCTGTGTGTGAAGGCATCATTCCACGTTCAGTAGAGCCTTGTCAGCCACATGGACGCCTGTTCTCTTCCTGTCCCCTGTGGTCTGGCGTCACTGACATGGCTTGATACCATGTGGCATCTACACCGGCTCGCGTCCCTTCTGTGCGGGTGGCGATGGTTGATGGTAACAAAGCTGGGGGTTTTCCCTCCCAGCTCCTTGAATGACTTCTCTGCTGCTTCTTAACATGGCTGCACAGTTTGAGGATGAACAAACTCTGCCAGCTGCTTCTGGTTCTGAATATTATTAGATTTCTTGTTCGCACCTCTTTGTGGCAGATGCATTCTACCCTGTAATATAAAGTGAGGTGAGAAAGAAAGAGGAGAAGCTTTCAAAGGCATTAAAAAAAAAGTGTGATGTGTGTGTATGTATGTGTGTGTGTTTCCCTTGAGCATTTTTAGCTTGCTTATACTCACTCCACTGAACAAGGGTCAGCCACTTAAAATGTAAATTATGTAGCATGCCTCTACCAGGTTTTTCAAAACAGTTCTTGCGATGATAAAAACACATTCCAGTTTGCACTGCAGAAAGCAAGCTCTTTGAAGCACCAGTTCTGAAAATTGTGACTTCAGTCTCACTTTCCTTCTCACGGTTCTTATTATTGTACTGAAAAAAAAATTTTTTTTTTGGCCTGGTAACCCACCATCTCTTCTATTTGAAATGAAGCTTAAATATATACCAAACCTAAAAGATAAGATAACCTTACAAGATATCTTCCAAACCGGGACACTTTTAAAGACAAAGGAGGATGTTGTTAATAATTTCTTTAGGAGAATAAAGTGGGACAGTCTGAGGAAACTAAGATGTTAGGTGACTGAGAGGGACAAAGAGACAGAGGGGTCGCCCACCCACCACTCAGTTAGACAGATGCAACCCAGTGTCTTCACCTTCTAACCTCCAGCAGGAGAAATACATCACAAGGACAGAGACATTTTGATACCCAGGATACTACCCCAAATCTTTGAAGACCCATCAGAGGTGTGGGCTTGACCTGAGCTGGAAGGTCAGCTGAACAGGCTGGGCTTATAGGAAGTCAGCAGTGGGGAAGTAAAACCTGGCAACAAAGCTCCATGGCCACAAATGACCTTGATCCGTAAACAGATGGGGCCAGATCCAAACTGAACAGAAATGAAGAGGGGACCAGGGTTGGTGGAGCATGGGGCTAGCGGATGGGAGATTGAGGGAAGAAAAAGGAAACTTTGAGCCACAGTGACATGTGCTCCATCAAAGCAATGCCTCTGGCTTTTTAGGGAACTTGACGGAAGTCACTGCTGCAATCTAGAAACAAAATGGCAGAAAAGCAGAACAAAGTCCAGAGGATGAAAGAGATTCTGGTATGGATTCCATTTCAAGAGCTGGCGTTCAGTGAGTTCTGATGCCGTGTACCAGGGCTGTGCTAGCTCTTTGCCCCCGTTATTTCACCTCCTCAACGGCATATAAAGTGAGATGGTTTGCATGCTTGTTTTTGTAGACAAACAGGCTTAGAGAATTTAAATACATGACTAAAGTTATCAAGAGAAAGAAAACCACAACCAGGTATGACCTCACCCCTGTTAGAATGGCTGTTACCAAAAAGACAAGAAATAACAAGTGCTGGCGAGGACGTGGAGGGAAGGGACGTGGAGTGTTGGTGGGAGTGTGCACTGGTGCAGACACCATGGAAAACAGTATGGAAGGTTCCTCAAAAAAATAAAAATAAAAATGGAACTACCATAGGACCCAGCAATTTCACTTCTGGGTATTTATCCAAAGAAACTGACAACACTAACTCAAAAAGATACATGCAGCCCCATGTTCCTCACAGCATTATTTATAACGGCCAAGACATGGGAGCAACTTAAGTGTCCACTGATGGATGAATGGGTAAAGAAAACGTGACATATTTATACACACAATGGACTATTATTATTCAGCCATGAGAAAGGAGGGAATCCTGCCATTTGTAACAACATGGATGGATCTTGAGGGCATTATGCTAAGTGAAGTAAGTCAGAGAAAGACAAATGATCTCATACGTGAAATCTTAAAAAAAGAAAGAAAAAAACCTTACAGATACAGAGAACAGACTGGTAGTTGTAAGAAGCATGAGGTGTGGAGTGGGTCAAATGGGGTGAAGGAGGTCAAAAGGAAATAAATAAACAGCATCTCTTAAGTCAGGGCCTTACGCCTGACTTAAAGGCAAATTATGCTGTCTACATAACTGGAATTATTTTCTACTGTCCTGGGTAGATTATAAACACACATGCACACCTACCCCCAGCTGATAATATACTGTATGTAACACTCCTCGCTCCGGTGTCTGCAGGGTGAATCCATACCTGCAGATCACAGATGCTGCCAAACCGTCCCTCGGGGCTTCCCACGTTCTGGGTCAGAATTTCTTCCTTGACACACACAGAACAATTCCAACAGGGATGTGAGCTCCGTCTCCTGATTCCTGCCTCCCCCAAGAGCACCGGAAGCCTGTGTAACTCCTGGCTCCCCTGTGGGAAATCTCAGCAAGCTGGGCCTCGCAGGGCCTGGCTGGAAGCTAAAGGGCTTTTCTGTGGAAAGAGAAACTCGGACGTGTGAACTCTTTGTCAAATAAAACGTTCCTTGCACTGCGGAGCGTCTTGTGCCCCGCTGACCTGACTTAGCTTCCGGAATGCTGCTACTCCTGGGCACACCGACACATGTGATGTCACCTGTTAACTTCCCTGGGACGCTTGACCGAAACCAGGGCGGGGGTACAAAGGGTAACGTGTTGACTCACTACCTCTCTACTATTTTATCTGTTCTGTACCTAGCACTGTGGTCTGCTTTGCAAAGTTGATGGCAACTAGGAAAAAGGGTGGCAAGGAGAAGAGAAAGCTGAGATTAAGGTTGTAAAACAACAGTTAAGCGCCCTCTGTCATGCAAGGTGAGTTAAGATGAATCCCTTCATGATTGCCACCTGCCATACGAGGGCTCAAGGGAATTCCACAGCATCACAAGGCACAGCTTGAAACAGACTTTATTAGGAAAGTTTCAAAAGCAAGGATCAGACAAAAGAAGGTGTGAGCGTTTCCTGTTGTCCCAAGGCCGCCAGGGCCTGTGTGCTGTGCTGGACACACTGTGGGGTTCAGGTGGACCCCCACCCCGCTCCTTACTGCCCTCCCTTCTTTTGCGGCAAACCTGAAAGCCACCTTGGCAGAGGGAAGGGTCTGATCGGTGCACTCTGTAGCCAGGAGGTCTGGCTCTGGCTGCCAGCTGCCCTGTCCCTGCAGACCCTGGACCTGCGGGATGTTACCTTGGGGAAGAGAATCTCTGGTCCTCGAGGAAGCCGAGCTTGGATGTAACCCCTTCTGCTGGGAGAGAGAAGAGCCTTCGGGCGCAGCTGGTTTGTCCCAGCGGCCCAGAGAGAGCTTGTGGGGTATTTTTTTTTTGCAAAATCTCCTCCTATCACACCCATACACTTACATCCTGGATGTATCAGCTCTTCTGCGCCAAGTGTGTAGCAATTACCAGGGAACAGAAATGGCAACAACCTCGAGCAGTGTGATACCGCCAGTTCCCTCATCCGCTTTTGGTCAGCGCTGTGCTATCTCTGCAGAGGACAGCAGGACAACTCCCGCAGGCAGGAGACCCGCGTCCCAGCGTGTGCGCTGCCAGCCTCCTGAGGCTTACCCTCTCCGACTTGGCTCTTACCATCTGTGACAGATAAATAATAAAGACGGCTCCCCTTCAGAGGATTATTGTAACAGCAAAAATCAAATAAGCTACCGTTAATTCAAGTGCATGGGAAACTCAAGTACTATTAAAACACATGTTTTATTATGGTTGGCTTTTATCTGTTTGGGTTTTGGCTGTGAGCTTATTCTAATGGAAAATGAAGCTGTAAGATTTGTCCTTGTAGCCGGTGTCCCGTATTATTTCAATTCAGCAAGCATTTATTATTTCTTTTTGTGCCAGGCACCATGCCAAGTCTGGGGATAAAATGGAAAAGAAGATACTGTCCTTGGTCTCGTGGACCTCATAGTCTAAACCCACTTCCTTGCTTCTTGAAGTCTGGTCTTTGGACCACCAGCATGAGCACTGTTAGAAGTGAATCATTGTTGGGGGGAGGGTATAGCGCAAGTAGTAGAGTGCATGCTTAGCATGCAGGAGGTCCTGGGTTCAATCCCCAGTACCTCCTCTAAAAGTAGACAATAAAACCTAGTTGCCTCCCCACTGCAAGAATAAATAAATTAAATAACAATAATAAATTTATTTTTAAAAAAAAGAAATGAGTCATTGAAACCCCCTCCCAGACCTTCTGAACAAGAATCTTCATCATAACATGCTCCCCGGATGACTCGTGTGCACGTTAAAGTTGAGAAGCACCGCTCTAAAGGATATTGATCTGGTTCCTCTCCACTGAAATCCAACAAGGTTTAGTCCCAATTGTTAATGGCATAAAAGTAAATCAAACACTCCCTTTGTTTCCCTCAATTTCATCAATACAACTTGACCCTGTGGCCACCTCTAACAAAGGACTACGTGTTCTGTTGTCAACCACCCAGAGACACAAGCAGGAGTTGGTATGGGGAAGGTGGAGGGCTGTTACGGACTGGATGTTTGTGTCCCCCACCAAATTCATGTGTTGAAGTCTTTAACTCCCAATGTGGTGGTCAGTAGGAGGTGGGGCCTTTGGGGCCACCCTTTGGGGGTAAAACCCTCATGGATGGGATTAGAGCCTTTATAATGAAAGATGGAAAAACTCCCCTCCCCCTCCCCCTTCCCTCACTCTGCCCTGTGAGGATACAGTGAGCAGATGGCCATCTACACACCTAGACGTGTGTCCTCACGTCTCCGCAGGTGCAATTTGATCTTGGACTTTTCAACTTCCAGAGCTGTGAAAAATAAATGTTTGTTCTTTAAGCCACTTGGTCTGTAGTATGTTTGTCCTAGCTGCCCAAAACACTGCTGTAGACACCAAGGTGGACACAGGTCCCAGGCGGAATGGCTGCCTTGCCACCCAGATGCTTCTTGAGAAGCTTCTTACAGGAGTAAGCTGGGGCTGCCCCGATGCACACTTCCACTGATGGCCATTCTCAAAAGAGTTCCCCTCTCTCAAGGTGTCAGTCAGGGTGGCCAGCCTCCTACACGTGGGAGAAAACAAACAAGGAAGAGTCTTTACTTATTAGCCAAACTCTTCACCTCACTGAATAGAAACCACCTAGTTGCAACTTAACAGCTGTCAGAGAAGTTATTCGAAGTCCGAGTCTAGAGTGGACCTGGGAGCTTGAAAGCACCAAGAGGGTGACAATCAAAATAATGCAACTCTGCTGCCCACGTGTTCTGACCCTATTTTCAGAGCGCACCGAAACATTTGCAGAACAGAATAGAGCCATTTGTAAATAAACCAAAGACTTTCATGCAGCCTAACAGCAATCTGGTTACTTTTTCATGCTCTAGAATAAAGCCGGTAAATTAGAATCAATTAAAAATATTAGCTAATTATAAGAAAGCTATTAAAATGTCCTTATGAAATTGCTAGGTTTGGGGTTACATTTATTCTTACTATGAGCCACATAGTTAATTTCCTGGATTCAGGTCCTTGCTTAACTTGTGCTCCTGACTCTATTTAAATATGAAACGAATTAACATGTAAATATGATACACCAATGAGAGGCTCCATCTAAAATGCTACTAACTTGATGTGGATTTTTTTTATGGATTAATATGTTTTACTTATGTTATTTTTTGTGTATTTCCCCAGCTTCTGAAAGAATTTTTAATTAAACTTCTTAAGATAAATGTATTTCATACCACATGCTGTTGTAAGGAATAATATGGAGTGATCCCATATATCCTTCATCGATTTCCCCTCAGTGGCACATCTTGTATAGCTGTGGTGTAAAGTCACAACAGGGAAATTGACATTGATTTAATCCACTGATCTTACTCAGATTTCACCAGTGTTACATGTACTTGTTTGTATGTGTGTATGTTCAGTTCCATGAAATTTTATCCTGTGTGTACATTTGTATAATCACCATCCCTGTCAATGTTTAGAACATTTCAATCACTATAAGGATGCCTTGTGCAGCCCTTTTATAAGCACACCCACCTCCCCCCGCCCCACCCCTGTCCCTCAGCCCTGGCAATCACCAATCTGCTCTCCATGTCTATCATTTGGTCATTTCAGGAATGTTTTATAATTGGAATCATACAGTATGTAATCTTTTTGGATTGGCTTTTTCACTCAGTGTAACTCCTTGAGATTCACCCAAGTTTTTCTGTGTATTAATAGTTGATTCCTTTTTTATTGCTGAGTAGTATTCCATGGAATGAATATACCACAGTTTGTTTACTCATCTTTCAAAGGATATTTGGGTTGTTTTTAGGTTTTGCTCTGAATATTAGTGTTTGTATTTTAATGTAAAAATAAATTTTCATTATCTCAGGGATAAATGCCTAACTGTATAATTGCTGAGTCACATGGGAATGCATATTTAGTTTTACAAGAAACAAGCCAAATTGTTTTTCAGAGGGACTGTACCATTTTACATAAAAGATAAGCGGGAATTTCTAGGTACAGCAAAGAGTGCTAGTCATTCCCCCGTATCTGACTGACCCATCTCTCACAGTAACTGAAATCCCTAACTTTGAGCTGAAGCACATGGCTATCCAAGACTAAAGACTTACATTTCCCGCCTTCCCTTCCAGCGAGGTGTGATCGTTTGACTAGTTCTGGTGACTAGAATGTAAGTGGGAGTGTTGTGGGAAGCTTCTAAGAATGGTCCATTAAAAAAACTGCAGAAAATGCCCTCTGCTCCTCTGCTCATTTCTAGTTCCTCCTGCTGCTACAAAACAGATGTGGTATTTGCCATCTTGGACCATAAGGGCAAGAGCTGCATAGTAAGGATGTCAGTGGTGAGCTGAGAGTAGCCTAAGTCCCGATGAACCCCAGCAGACCTACCAGCCCTAGGCTGTCTGTCTTCCCCAGACTTTTATGTGAATGTGAAACAAAGTATCTTTCAGTTTCAGTTGGTGTAAGCTATTCTTTATTTAAATCTCTGTTATTTGCATCTGGACTGAGTTCTGACTAATATACCAGGTGCCAAAGCACGGAGACCCATCCCGGAAGACCCATGCAGGGAACCGCATTCACTCAGAACAGCTTTGCACAGAGTGCTCACTGGCACCTAGCTACCAATGGGGCAAGAGCCAAGGACAAAGGCAGGGACCTGGTCATGAGGGGTGTGGTACTCCAGGTCTGCTCTTATTCAGGAACACAGAACTCTCATCAAGATTTCCCTAACGGGTCTAAGGATACCCACGTGTCCAGGTGTGCTCCTCCACAAACCATTGAAAGGGAGCACCTGCACATTGCTGGAGCTCTCCCCGAGACTGCTGCCTTCTACAGCTCAGCCCTCCTCGTGTTTTTGCTGACACCGCACCTGTGGGTCATGCAGACGTTATGTTAGATCATTCAGAGCCCAGCCCACCCAGTCACCTGGTCCCCCTAACAGAACTGCTTACAGCTACAGTCTCATTAAAGATGCTCAAGAAGATCACTAGCTTGTTGGGCTTTCTTTTCTTTTAAAAAAATAATTATCAGTAACAATTTCAGTCACTGAAGCAAAAATTCCAGACAGCACATCTCCTGCCAACACTTCATAATTCTTTAAATAATGGCACCATGAATATTTATGTCTTGTTATTATCACTAATATAAGGAATGACAGTTTCAGCACAAGTTACCATATTTATTTCCATCTCACTGCTCAACCCTGAATATTCTATTTTGCTTCCTCCCACTCAGCAGCTCCATATGCCTGCTGTAGACCTGCTTATGGCCCTGTTAGGTGGAATACCCCACAAAGAAATGTCCATTTTCCTTTCCTGTGCAAATGGAGGGCTAGGGAACCAGGCACGCATTCATCCATTCAGCAGCAAACAGTCACTGGGGGCCTGCTCTATGCCAGGCATTGTGCTAGTCACCAGGAGACAAAGGGGAGTAAGATATGCCCTTTGCCTGCAAGTCTAGATGAAAGATAGACACGTAAACAGTTCACTACACTGCAGGGAGGTGGGTAAGGCTGGTGGACTGTCTTCAGTGCCACGGGAGACGACACTCACGGGACAAATTCGCACAGAGGCACCAAGGTGAACAGAGCGCTGTCTGGGCAGAGCATTACAAGCAGTTCCGCCTTGCCAGAAAGCGCAGAGCATTCTTAGAATAAGAATGGCCTTAAAGGCCTTCTTTTTTTATTATTTTTAATTAATAGACTTAATTTTTTTAGAGCAGTTTCAGATTCACAGAAGAATTGAGCAGAAAATACAGAGAGTTCGCACACAGCCCTCCCCACCTACACATTTATACTCCCCTACCCTCAACATCCCTATCAGTGCATATCTGGTACAATCGATGAAGCAACATGGGCACATTATTATCAACCAAAGTCCACAGTTTACATCCGGGCTCACTCTTGATGTTGTACATTCTGTGGGTTTTGACAAATGCATGATGACATGCAGCCACCACTATGGTATAATACAGAGTAATTTCACTGCCTTAAAAATCCCCTGTGCTCCATCTATTCATTCCTCCCTCCCTCCCTCTCCCCACAACCCTGGAAACCACGATCTTTTTATTGTTTCTGTAGCTGTGCCTTTTCCAGAATGTCATTTAGTTGGAGTCACAGTTTGTAGCCTTAAAGGCTTTCTTAAAGAGCTGGAACTTGAGGATGAATCTGAGGGGCCAAAAGTAAGACAGTAAGATTGTCGAGAGATTGTTAGTGCAGTCCAGGTAACAAATTACGGGGAACCAAACTGGAGTTGGCAGGGTAGGTACGTAGAAGGGGAAACAGACTCAGAAACTATTTAAACAATTAAATCAGAATAATTAGTACCTGGTTCCAGGAGGAGGAGAGTATGTATTTGGAAGGGTTGAGATAGATCTATCAGGATGGGAGAGAGGAAGAGGAAGGAACCAATAAATAGAAAAATTCGTAGGTTACTTATGAAAATTTTATCTGTTTTATATATGGTCTCTTCTCATCCAGGTTTTTGTTGTCTCAAAAAAATTCCAAAAACACTAATTTGAAAGACACATGCACCCCAATGTTCACAGTAGCATTATTTACAATGGTCAAGATATGGGGAAAAAACTAAGTGTCCATCAACAGATAAATAGATAAAGATAATGGATAAAGAAGGTGTGGTATATATACTACTCAGCCATAAAAATGAATGAAAATTTGCCATTTGCAACAAAACAGATGGACTTGGAGGGTCCATGCTAAATGAAGTAAGTCAGACAGAGAAAGACAAATATTGCATGATATCATTTATATGTGGACTCTAAAAAGTACAGCAAACTAGTGTACTAGTTTTTCTGTTACAAAAAAGCAGCAGACTCACAGACACAGAGAGCAAACTAGTGGTTCCCAGTGGGGAGAGGGGAGGGGCAACGTAGCGGTGGGGACGTGAGAGGTACAAACTAGCGGGTGTGACCCGGGCTTAGGGATGTATCATAAAGCACGGGGAATACAGCCAGTATTTTGTAATAACTGTAAAAGGAAAATAACCTTTGAAAAATGTATTAAATTTTTAACTAAAAAAAAAAAGGTTCATTTGATTGTAAATGTCAGAAAATCCAGCCCAAGTCGGCATAAACAAGTTAATAGCAGCACATAGTGGGTGCTTACTATTGCTAGATATTGATCTAAGCACTTTAATGTATTAATCTTATAACTCATTTAAATAAAAAGAGATTTAGTGGCTCATGTCAGTGGAAAAATGAGTCATAAAGCTGGCTGCAGGTATAGATGGATCCAGCAGCTCAGAAAAACGTCACCGAGATCGTGTTTGTCTCCATCTCTTGGTTCCAGAGTGGCGGTGACTGAAGCAGCTTCCATAGTGCACACTTTTAAGGTCAGCCCCTGGCGAGGAGTTTGGTGGGAAAGTCTGCTTCAGATAAAGACCTGAAATTGCATCTCGTACTAGCTCGACTTGAGATGTGTGTCCATCACTGTTACTAGGGGGAGGTAGGGTTTTGACTGACTAAGCATGGTCATGTGCCACTATCCCAAAACTGCGTTCACTGAGAGCAGGAGAGGAATCATTCACTTGTAAAGAAATCAGGTATTTTGCAAGAAGTAAGGGAAACGGATATTGTGGGAGGATGACAAAAAACAAACAGTGTTCACTCCATTGATTATTACTCACACACACACACACACACACACACCCCTATATATTTGTCTACATGTATTATACATGTGTAACACCCAACCAGCTTAGATAAGGTTTATGCTTACTTTAATTTGGATGTTCTGTTAGACTGATTGCACTAGTAGCCCCAACTTTCACACTTCCCTAAATCTGATCTCTCTGCCCTCCCCACCGACTCTGAGCTTAGCATTGTGTTTTGCTTTGGGCAATGGGACAATATCAAACTTGACACAAGCAGAGACTTGAAAAAATCTTTGAGTTTCTTCTTCTTCTCTTTGAACTTGGCCACCACCATGGGAACAAGCTTGGGCTGGCCTCTGGGAGGACCAGAGACCATGTGGAGGCAAGTCAAGATATGTACTCGCTAAAACTCTCCTGGACCAGCCAGCCCCAGCTGACCTGCCAGTGGACAGCAGATGCATGAGCAAGCCCAGCCAAGATTAGCCAGATCAGCAGGACATCCAGGTGTGGATTCATGAGAAATAGCAAATGCTGTTGTTTGAAGCCACTAAGCCTTGTGGTGGTTTATCATCCGACAGTAGCTATTTGAAACATATTCTCCATTTATGCCTAATGACATGGTTAGCAAAGTTAACAAAGTAACAAAGTCCATGATAAGCTACTCTGGGTGATAAGGAAGATGGCAGGAAAGGGAGGGACACGTGGCTACAGCCTGAGTAGGCTGCTACAGCGAGCGCTCTGGCAGCCTGAGGTCTTGGGCGAGCAGGGCCAAGAGTACTAAAAGGTAGAAGTGAGTTGCAAAAAAAGGGTTGTTGGCAAATCAAACCAACCAACCTATAAGTTTTCATTCACACATTTATTGAAATACTATCAGGTAGTACGATGGCCTAAGCCCTGGGGCAAAAGGAGCTGAGGAGGGAAGACTCAGGCTCCTGAAATGAGCAGGGCATGATGACCCCCGTCCAGCATCCATCGTGATGTGCTCAGACGCACACCGGTGGTGCAGGCAGGGAGCCAGGCAGAAACCAGTGAAGGAAGCCAACACGGGGGTGCAGGAGAACTGCAAGGGAGAAACCCAGCCGGATTTTCCATGAAATGAGAACATTATAATCCCCAGAAATTTGGAAGCTCAGTTTACTAAAGGATCTGAGTCACATAGCAAATCATAAAAGAATAAAGATTAAAAACATTGTTTCATTGGCTCAGATGGAAAAGCTGAGAGTTTAGATCAGGAGATGTGCTTGACCAAAGGTAGGCCACAGAATGTCTTTAGATCTTAGTTTCCTCATTTATAAAATGAAGAAATTAGGTAATGTTTACCATTTCTACCTCTTCTAAAACTCCTCAGCTCTCTGTATGAAAGAAGAACCCAACTGTAAAACAGAAACTATAATTTCTGGGATATTTCATTTACCTTAATTTTGGTCCAAGAATCAGCTCTTCATCAGGAAGCTGGAAGAGGAAAAACCAGCAAACTGTCATCTCAAAGCTCAGGGTGACAGGGATATACACATTAGACTTTCACTAGGATGAAAAGGAATTATCTTTTGACTATTATCTTTTTTTACAGAAATGTTTCAGATCTCCAAGAATAATGAGGCTTCTGTCTCCTTTTTTTGACAGTATGAAAATGATCAAATGTCTTTCTCTGGTTGGAACACAAAGCCTCCGTTTTCAAATAAATACCTCGGAGTTTGATGATGTGGAAAATGGAACAACTGTCATTTCTCTCAACACATGCAATGCACAAGGCCCTCATTTATCTTCCAACACCCAACCGTGTCCTAAAAGTACCCTCATTTCCTTAGGAGAAAATAACTCTCCTCCATCGTGTAGTCTTGGAAAAAGGAAAAACCTTAGAAACTGTTTCTTATACTGGAAGGTGAAGGGCTCAGAGCCTCCTTCCCCCTGGCCTTGGGGCTGGAGCGGGTGATCCGTGTTACTGAGTTTGAGCAAAAAGACGCTTCCTGAGAACTTTGAATCTGAGCTAGCTGGGGGAGGGGTGAGTGTTACTATTTCCAGGCTTTGCTCACCAAACTGTTCCTTCCCCACTGTTTTCCATGGGTTTCCATGGATTCTACATGTTTCCAAGCCCGGTCTTTCAGCCTCTCTCTGAGTCCTCTGACATCCTAAAAACAGATTCCCTTTAGTTCAAGCTGTTCTGCGTCTGTTTCTAGTATAGGTAATTGAGAATCCTGACAGATCCAATAATACACCACCGGACCAGTCTTATATGTGTCAAAGTGTTATGTTGTTTCTTTCTTCCTGTTCCCTCTGCATCGTGTGACCTTCCTCCTTTAATAATAATTCATAATTTTTTGCACTTTTATGGAGACTTTATAGGGTAGCAGTTGAAAACGCAGGTTAAACTTCCAGGTGTTACTTTTATAAGCAATAATATTTAATGTTTATAAAATGTGATCTTGGAGATATAATGAATCAGATTTAAGATTGACACGAATCAATGAACTTTGCATTCAACTCTTCCTCTCCCTTGTCCCACCCTAGAACTACCCTGAGGATCTATTCCTCCTTATCCCAGGGCCTACCCCTGTCTAGAAATATGAGCTACTTCTATGGGATCCAAATGGTTCCTTCACTGTAACCTTCTCCCGTCAATCTGTCTCACTCTTCACTGTGAAATGGAACTTCCCAGTGGCATCTATAATCACATTTTTTTCCTTGCTCAAAACCTTTCCCTGAGTCCCACAACTCATATTTCTTTTTGTTAAAAAAAAAATTTTTTAAGACACTATTTTGTCCTCAAGGCATTTGGAACAAACATAGACAAGACTCTTCTTAGAATGTTGGAAACTTAACATAGGGAAGAAATTTAGAGGCCATCTGAGTTAATTTATATAGTCACATCTTTAAACTAAATCCTTAAATCTCTACACAAAATGGATTGGTGGGGGCAGGGAATAGAAGAGGTGGTTTTGATCTAACTTGGCAGATTAGATGGAGTGAACTAAAGTCATATGTTCTGTTTAAACCCACGTTATTTTGGACTGTCGCATTTTACACCTCAAAGGCCCTTTGCCTTTAATCTCTCCTCCCTCCAAACTGTCATGCTACTACCAGAGATAGCTTTGTAAAACCTAAAACTGTGTCATGACTTTGAGAGCTTCCTATTCTTACAAAATCCATACTTGGTGTTCAGACGGTGCTAACCCTTTGGTATCTGACCTCCACCGTAAGAGACTGAGAGCAAACATGTCTCCAATTCTTCACCCATCTTTATCCCCATCGTTTTGCGATTTGACTTTGCATTCCTCCCATCACCAGGTGGACTCAGTTTCCCGACCCTTGGAATTCACGTTAGGCCTTGTGACTTTCTTTGGCCAATAGACTGTGGCAGAAATGACAGAGTACCAGTACCAAGACCAGGTCTCAAGCCTTGCCCACTTGCACTTACTTTCTTGGAGCTCTGCCACTTGCAGATGAACAAGCCCAGGCTTTGCTTCTCCGCGATGGGAGATGCATGGCCCAGGCCCCGCTGTCCACCCAGCCAGCATCCAGCCAATGACCACACGTGTGGATGAGGCCAGCCTAGGCAAGCCAGCCCCAACCCTACCCATAAGAATACCGTAGACTTTTGACCAAGCCCCACTGAAATCAGCCAAGTCTGGCCCAGATATACAGAACCCTCCAACTGGCTTGTAAACTCGTAAATAATAATGAACACCAATTGTTTAAGCCACTCCATTTATGGCGATTTGTTACCCAGCATTAGCTAACTGAGATACCAATCTACTTTCCAGCCTCTCGCTCACTCTCTACCTTGTATCTAGATATTTCCTGACCGCAAAGTACTTGACATTCCCTAAGTATCTGACAATCATGTCTCACTGTCTTTGTTATGCTTCACCCTCTGCCTAGAAGGGCCTTTTCTCTTTCTTATTTTGTGAAAATCCACTCAACATTCAAGATCCAACTGAAATGTCGTTTGTTTGTTCACAAGATATTTATTGAGGGTAGGTTCTGAAGCTTTGAAACTGAGCAAGACGCAGTCTGTGCACTCAAGCAGCTCAGAGTGGAGGAAAAAACAAACAAGTAAATAGCTAATGTTGCTTTCTTAATTCTTTCCCTAACTCCTTTAGGTAGACTTAAGTCTTTCTTATTTCTTCCCAATCACTCTCATTCCTCAATTATAGTTCTTCTCATAGTGTGATGCCAGCCATAATAACAGTATCTAGCTTGAAGAAATCTTATGAATAGATGAGATTTTTGAAGGCAAAAACCTTAGCATGATGGGTGAAACAAAGTAAGTGAAAAATAATGTTAGTTCTTGTTTTTAGTGATACATACTCTCATCACGTGGCTGAATATAAGTTTCTTGAGAACAGGAACTGAGCCAAATTCATCTTTGTGTTTGAAGTGCTTAAAGGGTGCCTGGCACATGGTAAACACTCACCAGATGCCCATCAATCAGATATCACCAAATGTTTAAGAATTGAGCACAAACCCCAAAAGCACAGCACTGGTCAGTGGCCCTGGGGCTCTTGTGTTATACTGGGGCGCCCTCTGCTGTGCATGGGTCTGTTCACACATCCAGGGATGAATTGAATCTCCTGAGGGAGCCCAAATAAAGCTAGAAAGCTTCCAGAAAGGCACATCCAAGCCAAGTGTCCATCTGCTTACCTGTGGGGTACTTCTCTAACCCAACCCCACAGTGCTATACACAGGGTCATTCATTTTATAGCTGCAACCACCCATGTTAGTTCTTTTTTGAAGAAACAATATTTTGGCTCAGATTTGAGGTCAAGATGGTGGAGTAGTAGGACCATGAGCTCGCCTCTCCTTTTGACTACAACAAAACCACAACTGACTGCTAAACAACCATCAAAAAAAAAAAAAAAAAAAAAAAAACCCAAAAAACAAAAACAAAAAGACTTAAACTTAGCAAAAAAAGATCTTCTTCAACTGGAAATACAAAGAAATATATAGCACAGCAGGATGATAGGAGGGGCGTGCTCACAATATGATCAGGCCCCATATTTCCCGGGGTGGGCAACCCACAAGCTGAAGAATAATTAAGTCACAGAGGCCCTCCCACAGGAGTGAGAATTCTGAGCCCCACGTCAGGCTCCCTAGTCCAGGGTTCCAGCATAGGGAGGAGGAGACCCCAGGACATCTGGGTTTGAAGGCCAATGGGGCTTAACTTCCAGGAACCCCAGAGGACTGGGGGAAACAGAGACTTCATTCTCTTGGGAAGCACACACAGAATCTGATGTGTGCCAGGTCCAAGGACAGAGGCAGTGATTTCATAGGAACCTGGGCAAGACCAGCCTGCTGATTTTGGAAGTTCTCTTGGGGAGGTAAGGGATGGCTGCAGCTCACCCAGGGGACATAAAAGCTGGTCACAGACATTCCTGGAGTGTTCATCTACATAAGCTTTCCTGGAGGCTGACATCTTGATTGGCTCATTTGCACCAAGACCTAGCCCCACCCTAAAGCCTACAGGCTTAATGATTGGGAAGCCTCAGGCCAAACAACACACTAGATGTGAACACAGCCCCAGTCATCAGCAGACATCCTGAGCCTCTAGACATGGCCTTACCCATTAGAGGTCCAGGACCAAGCTTCACTGAGCAGTGGGCAGGCATGGGCTCCTCCTGCCAGGAAACCTGCATAAGCCTCTAGTCCAGCCTCATCCACCAGGGGGCAGATACCAGAAATAAGAAAACAACAGTCCCAAAGCCTGTGAAAGAAATTCACAAACACAGGCCAGACTCTACACTGGGACAGGCTGGACCCTGGCCCTTGGGTGATAAGAGAGAAGGGTACTCCTGGGACACAGAAGGGCCACTTCTCCAAGGTCAAGAAACATAATGAACCTACTTAAAAATACAAATAGAAAGATAGACAATATGAGGCAGCAGAAGAATATCTCCCAGTCCAAGGCACAAGATAAAATCTCAGAAGAAGAAATAAGTGATGAGGAGATAGGTAATTTATCTGAGAAAGAGTTTAAAGTAATGATGGCGAAGATGGTCAGAGAACTCAAGAGGAGTATAGATGCACAGAGTGAAGTTTTTAGCAAAGAGTTGGAAAATATCAAGAATACCCAAACAGAGTTGAAAAATTAAATCACTGTAATGAATAACACACTAGAAGGAACCAAGAATAGACTAAGCAACACAGAGGAACAAATCAGTGAGCTAGAAGACAGATTAGAGGAAATCACTACTGCAGAACAGAAAAGAAAAAAAAAAAAAAAAGAATGAAAAGATTTGAGGATAGTTTAAGAGAACTCTGGGACAATATGAAGCACACTAATATTCACATTATAGGGGTCCCCAAAAGAGAAGAGAGAGACAAAGGACCTGGGAAAATATTTGAAGTGATATTAACTGAAAAATTCCCTAACTTGGGAAAGGAAACAGTCACCCAAGTCCTGGAAGGGCAGAGAGAATCACAGAGAATCAACCCAAAGAGGAACATACTAAGGCACATAGCCATCAAATTGACAAAAATTAAGGATAAGGAAAAAATATTAAAATCAGCAAGAGAAAATACAAATAACATACAAGGGAATTACTGTAAGGTTATCAGTTGATTTTTCAACAGAGACTCTACAGGCCAGAAGGGAGAGGCATGATATACTTAAAGTGATGAAAGGCAAGAACTTACAACCAAGAATACTCTGTCCAGTGAGACTCTCATTCAGACTTGGAGAAATCAAAAGCTTCACAAAGAAACAAAAGCCAAAAGAATTCAGCAGCACCAAACCAGCTTTACAATAAATGTTAAAGGAACTTCTCTAGTCATCAAAGTACAAAAAAAGAGAACAAAAAGAAGAAAAAGAAAAAAAAAATCAAAAAACAAAACAAACAAACAAACAAAAACCCCAAAACAATGAACAAATAGAAATAAGAACATATATATTGATAATTACCTTAAATGTAAATGAATTAAATGCTCCAACCAGAAGACATACACTGGCTGAATAGATACAAAAACAAGACCCATATATATGCTGTCTACAAGAGACACTTCAGAGCTAGAGACACATACAGGCTGAAAGTAAGAGGATGGAAAAATATATTCCATGCAAATGAAAACCAAAAGAAACCTGGAGTAGTAATACTTACATCAGATAAAACAGATTTTAAAATAAAGACTATCACAGAGACAAAGAATACTACATGATGCTCAAGGGATCAATCTAAGAAGAAGATGTAACAATTGTAAATATATATGCAGCCAACACAGGAGCACTTCAATATACTAGGCAATTGTTAACAGACATAAAGGAGAAATCAACAATAACACAATAATAGTGGGGGACCTTAGCACCCCACTTACAGATTATCTGGACAGAAAATCAATAAGGAAATACAGGCCCTAAATGACACATTAGACCAGATGAACTTAACTGACATCTATAGAGCATTCCATCTGAAAGCAGCAGAATATAGATTCTTCTTGACTGCACATGGAACATTCTTCAGAATTGACCACATGCTAGCCCACAAAGCAAGCCTCAGTAAATTTAAGAAAACCGAAGTTGCGTCAAGCATCTTTTCTGAGCACAAGGCTATGAGGTTAGAAATCAATCACAAGAAAAAAAACTGCAAAAACTACAAACACTTGGAGGCTAAACAATCTGTTACTAAACAACCAATGGATCACTGAAGAAATAAATGAGGAAATAAAAAAATACTTTGAGACAAATGAAAATGAAAACATAAGTATCCAAAACCTCTGGGCTGCAGCAGAAGCAGTTCTAAGAGGGAAGTTTATAGAAACACAAGCCTACCTCAGGAAACAAGAAAAATCTCAAGTGAGCAACCTAACCTTACATCTAAAGCAGCTAGAGAAAGAAGAACAAACCCCAAAGTTAGTAAAAGAAAAGAAATCATAAAGATTAGAGCAGAAAAAATGAAATAAAAAACAATAGAAAAGATCAATGAAACTAAAAGCTGGTTCTTTGAAAAGATAAACAAACTGATAAATCTCTTGTCAGACTCATCAAGAAAAAAGGGAAAAGGCTCAAACTGATAAAATCAGAAATGAAAAAGGAGAAATTACAACCTACACCACGGAAATACAAGGGATCATAAGAGGCTACTACAAGCAACTATACACTAACAAAAAAGGACAACATAGAAGAAATGTACAATTTCCTACAAAGGTACAATTTGCCAAGACTGAACCATGAAGAAATAGAAAATATGAATAAACCAATTATCAGAACTGAAATTGAATCAGTTATTTTAAAACTCCCATCAAACGAAACTCTGGGACCAGATGACTTCACAAGTGAATTCTACCAAGTATTTAGAGAAGAGCTCATGCCTATCCTTCTGAAACTATTCCAAAAATTGCAGAGGAAGAAACACTCTGAACTCATTCTATGAGGCCACCATCACCCCAATACCAAAACCAAAGATATCACACACACACACACAAAAATTACAGGCCAATATCACTTATGAATATAGATGCAAAAATCCTCAACAAAATACTAACAAATCAACTTGAACAATGCATTAAAAGGATCATACACCATGATCAAGTGGGCTTTATCCCAGGATGCAAGGATTTTTCAATATCTGCAAATCAATCAATGTGATATACCACATTAATAAATTAAAGAATAAAAACCATATGATCATCCCAATATTTGCAGAAAAAGCTTTTGATAAAATTCAAGATCCATTTACGGTGAAAACTCTCCAGAAAGTGGGCATAGATAGAACATATCTCAGTGTAATAAAAGCCATCTATCACAAACCCACAGCTAACATCATACTTAACAGGGAAAAGATGAAAGAATTTCCTCTCAGATCAGGAGTAAGACAAGAATGCCCACTCTCACCACTTATATTCAACATAATTTTAGAAGTCCTAACTGTAGCAATCACAGAAGAAAAAGAAATAAAAGAAATCCAAATTGGATATGAAGAAGTAAAATTGTCACTGTTTGCAGATGACATGATACTACACATAGAAAACCCTAAAGAAGTGAACAGAAAACAACTAGAAATCATCAATAAATTTGGTAAAGTTACAGGATACAAAATTAATATACAGAAATCAGTTGCATTTCTATATCCTAACAATGAAATAGCAGAAAAAGAAATTAAGGAAACAATACAATTTACCATTACACCAAAAAGAATAAAATACCTAGGAATAAACTAACCCAAGGGGGGCAAAAACCTGTATTCCAAAAACTATAAGATATTGATTAAAGAAATTGAAGATGACATAAACAAATAGAAAGATATATTGTGTTCTTGGATTGAAAGAATCAATGTTGTCAAATGGCCTTACTACGCAAGGCAATAGACAGATTCAATTCAATCCCTAGGAAATTATCAATGACACTTTTCAGAAAGCTGTAACAAAATTGTTAAAATTTGTATGGAAATTATCAATGACACTTTTCAGAAAGCTGTAACAAAATTGTTAAAATTTGTTAAAATTCAATTCAATCCCTAGGAAATTATCAATGACACTTTTCAGAAAGCTGTAACAAAATTGTTAAAATATGTATGTATTTGAATAGCCAAAACAATCTTGAAAAAGAATCATGCCCCCTGACTTCAGACTATCTACAAAGCTACAGTAATCAAAACAGTATGTTACCGGCACAAAAACAGACACATAGATCAATGGAACAGGATAGAAAGTCCAGAAATAAACCCACACACTTACAGTCAATTATGACAAAGGCGGCAAGAATATACAATGGAGAAAAGACAGTGTCTTCAATAAGTGGTGCTGGGAAAACTGGACAGCTACCTGTAAAAGACTGAAATTCAAAGATTCTCTAACACCATACACAGAATTAAACTCAAAATGGATTAAAGATCTAAATGTAAAACAAGATACTATAAAACTCTTAGAGGAAGACATATGCAGAATACTCTTGGTTGTAAATCACAGCAATATATTTTTGGAACCAGCTCCTAAAGTAATGAAAATAAAATCAAAAATAAACAAATGGGATCTAATTAACTTAAAAGCTTTTGTACAGCTAAAGACACCATCAGCAAAATGAAAAGACAACTTTCAGAATAGGAGAAAATATTTGCAAATGATTCAACTGACAAGAGACTAACTTCCAAAATATATAAACAGCTCATACACCTTAATATCAAAAAAAACAAGCAACCCAATAAAAAAAAATGAGCAGAAGACCTAAATAGACATCTCTCCAAAGACATATGGATGGCCAACAAGCACATGGCAAGATGCTCAACATCACTAATTGTTAGAGAAACGCAAATCAAAACTACAATGAGATATCACCTCACCAGTCAAAATGGCCATCATTAAAAGTCTAAAAATGATAAATGTTGGAGACGACATGAAGAAAAAGGAAGCCTCCTACACTGTTGGTGGGAATGTAAATTGGTGCAGCCACTATGGAGATTCCTTAAAATTACTAAAAATAGACTTACCGTAAGATCCAGCAATCTCACTCCTGGGCATATATCTGGAAAAAAACATAATTCAAAAAGACAATGCACTCCAATGTTCACAGAAGCACTATTTACCAAGACATGGAAACAACCCAAATGTCCATCAAGAGATGACTGGGTAAAGAAGATGTGGTATAAACACACACACACACACACAATGAGATTCTACTCAGCTATAAAAAGTAATAAAATTAATGCCATTTGCAGCAACGTGGATGGACCTGGAGATCATCATTCTAAGTGAAGTAAGCCAGAAAGAGAAAGAAAAATGCCATATGTTATTGCTTATATGTGGAAACTTAAAAACAAAAGGACACAAATGAACTTATCTACAAAACAGAAACAGACTCACAGACATAGAGAACAAACTTATGGTTACCAGGGGTTAAAGGGGGTGGGAGGGGATAAATTGGAAATTCAAAAATTGCACCTCTTGGGGAGTGATGGAAATGCTAGGTATCTAGATTGTAGTGATGGTTTCATGGGTGTATACATCTATCAAAATTTATCAAATTTTACATCTGAAATATGTGTGGTTTACCCTACAGGAATCATACCATAATAAAGGTGTTTTTCAAAAAGAATTAAGCTGCAAAATTTCAAAGCAAATACAGCCATCCTTCAGTATCTATGGGTGATTTGTTCCAAGACCTGCCCCGGGTACCGAAATCCAGGGTTGCTCCATTCCTATAGTGGGCCCTGTAACCATGGTTCTACATCATGTCATACTGTAGTATGTATTGTTTGGGGGGGGGGGGGGAACTGTGTATAAGTGGATCCACACAGTTCAAACCTTTGTTGTTCAAGGTCAGCTCAATTTTAAAAAAGTTTAAAATTCTTTAAAAAAATTTTTTTTAGCAAAGCACATGGGTATTAAATATAAATGCAAACTACTGTGATGTTCCAAGCAAACCTGAATGATGAAAGATAATTTAAAATAGATAATAGTCTCTGAAAAGAAATAAATTTTAAAAATCCAACCATGTCAATAATTACATTAAATGTAAATGATCCAAAAATACAAATTAAAAGACAGAGTTTGTCAGGCTAAATAAAAATCTAGACTTAAGTTACTATGAAGTCCAATTTACTTCTGGCTTAACTGACTTCTAGGGTAACATACTGAGGTTCTACCCAAAGCCTACGAGCTTGCCATGACTCCTCTTCTTGAAGGACTCTGAACTCAAATGTTTAGTTCCTAAAGGCTGTTTAAAACACTACTCACTCTCTCAGTCACTTCTTCAGAATCTAGAAACTCATAGGGAAAGAAAACTCCCAGATACCGAGCTCATACCTCGGATTTCCCTTTCCTTCATAATCTTGATCCTGGAGTTCTTCACTCCTTTCTTAGCCACCTAAAACCTTCAAACATATTTTTAAAAATATTTTGTCCATCTTTTCTAGTTATTTTTTCACAAGTATTGGTCTGAGTTACCTACTTCCTATATATATAAAACATTAGAAGAATGAAACAATTTTAAGAGAAAATATAAATTATCCAAATTGACTCATGAAGTAGAATATATAGGTAAGTCAGTAACCATAAGAAATTGTATAGCCTAAAATCTATTCCTAATAATTGTATCCCACAAAGACAATTTTACTGATGAGTTCTATAAAATCCTCAATAAAAGATAATTCCAATATTGCATAAAATCTTACAAGTTATAAAAGGGAAAATCAAAAGCAATCCAACTTTTATAAGACCAGCATGATCCCATTACCATAACCTGGGCTGGACAAGGGCAACACAAGAAAAGAAAAGAAAAGAAAAGAAAAGAAAAGAAAAGAAAAGAAAAAAAAGAAAAAAAAGAAAAGAAAAAACAATCCCACTTATGAATACATACACACACACACACACACACACACACACACACACATATATATACACTGCATCTTCATTATCTATTTAACTATTGATGTGCACTAAGGATGCTTCAATATGTTGGCAATTATAAATAACGTTGTTGTTAATAGCAGGGTGTATGTATCTTTTTTAGTTAATTCTTATTTTGTAGTTGGCTTTATTTCTTTGATAACTATGTAAGTTTAAAAAGCTAAATCCCTAAACATTCTTCAAAACAATGAATAGTACATACATGTAAATTAAAAGATATATGTATAGTAAAAAAAAAAAACCATCAAGCCATGAAAGACATAGAGGAAACTTAAAAAACATATTACTAAATGAAAGAAGCCAGTCTGAAAAGACTACAAATTCAACCAAATGTATGATTTCAACCAAATGACAGTCTGGAAAAGGCACAGATACAGAAACACTAAAAAGGACCATGGTTTCCAGGGGCTTGGGGAGAGGGAGGGAGGGAGGAATGAATAGATGGAGCTTAAGGGATTTTTAGGGCAATGAAAGTATTCTGTATGATACTATAGCGGCTACATGTCATTACATGTTTGTCAAAATTCATAGAATGTACAACATCGAGTGAACCTTAATGTAAACTATGAGAAAAAAAAAAAAAACTAGTTCCTGAGTCAAACTAATGCTAAAGGGTTTGGAAGAAAAGCAGAAAACATCAGTGGAGTCACAGAAGGAAAGGCCAGTCAGTTTATAAAAAATAAAAAAAAAAAAAAAAAAAGAAACCAACAACAAAAACAATTACAAGGGGCTTTTACAAACCAGCCAGGGGACCAAGCATGAAGTCCTGATGGCCCCTTTCCCAGGAGTGGGCCCTCATGTTAAAGCTGTGCTGTTCCCTCCCCTCCACTCAGGCCTCCCAAACTGCCAGGCTGCATTCACTCACTGAGTCAGATCTCCACCTGAGCTGCACTGAGGCCGGTGGATGGAGGCCAATCCCCTCCTCTGGACCAGAGTTCCTCCAGCTTTACCAGCGAGCACAGCAGTGAACTCCTTCATGGTCAACATCTCTCATGTAAAATATATTGGAGACACAACATTGTAAAATGACTATAACTCAATAAAAAAAATTTAAAAAAAATAAAATAAAATATACTGGAATTCCCAGAACATACCATGAAGAATGGGACTTTTTTTTATATTCAGCAAATGTTTAGATTGTCTCTTATTATTGTCTCTTAGCTGTGAAAGAAATGTTGTAATTGAGACTAATCTTCTACTTAGTTTGAATCTACATTAAGCCTCATCTCTCAAGACAGTTTGGGTAACAATTATACATCAGCAATGCAAATGAAGTGTGTATATAGTTATTCTGTATATAAATATTGCATTATAATTTAAAAATGTATGCAGTTGGTCAATATAAACTTTTAGATGGCCATAGCATTTATTTCTAGAGTTTAATTCTGAAGTCATAAGTTTAGAGCCGTTTTTTACCTGAGTATGTATATTAAAAAAAAAAAAGATGAACTTTTAAAAGATGAAGTTAAATTGTACTCTTAGAAGAAACTTTTATCATTTAATTTTTATATTCTGCTATAACAATATCCATAATAAAAAATAAATTTGATAAATTAAAAAAAATAGAACTGCCATATGATCCAGCAATTCTGAGTATATATTCAAAGAAAATGAAAACACTAACTTGAAAAGATATATTTACTCCCATGTTCATTTCAGCATTATTTGCAATAGCTAAAATATGGGAGTAACCTAAGTGTGTACAGCAATGGATAAATTAAAAAAGAAACTGTGATATACATATGAATATTATTCAGGCATGAAAAAGAATGAAAATTCTGCCATTTGCAACAACACGAATGGCCCCCAAAAGCATTATGCTAAGTGAAATAAGTCAGACAGAGAAAGACAAGTACTATATAACCTAACTTATATGTGGAACCTAAAGAAGAAAAAAAAATACAGAGAACAGTTTAGTGATTGCTGGGGGCTGAGTGGGCTAAATGGGTGAAGGGGGTCAAAAGGTACAAACCGCCAGCTACAAAATAAATGTCATAAGGATGCAATGTACAGCATGGTGACTATAACTGATAATAATACTGCATAGTATATTTGAAAGTTGCTAAGAAAGTAAATCTTAAATGTTCTCATCACAAGAAAAACAAATTGTAATTATATATGGTTAAGGATGTTGACTTACTGTAGTGATCATTCACAATATATACAAATATTGAATCATTACGTTGTATGCCTAAAATTGATGTTTTATTTCAACCATACCTTCATTTAAAAAATAAAGTAATTATGAAACTTTAAAAAAGAGAAAAATATAAGAGCTTTTAGATAAATCTACAGGTAATTTTCCAATAACATAGTTTAAGCTGCACAGGCCCACTTACACATGGATTTTTTCAACAGTAAATACTACAGTACTACACGATCCAAGGATGGTTGAATCCTCAGATGCAGAGACATGGAAAGTGAGGAACCATGAACAAAAGGATTTTTGACTCCAAGGAGGATCTGTACTACTATCTTCCCCATGTTGTTCAAGGGTCAACTGTATACATTTTACAAGGACATTTAAAAATACATACTAAAAAATTTGGAGAAATACACCAAGTTCATGTCTGAAAGTATTTGATATTTTAATGGTATTACATTTCTTAAAATCAATCTATAAATCAATGTAATTAAAATCAAAATCCCGATGGACTTTTTGTAAAATTCTAAGTTTCACATGGAATAGTTAATGTGCAAGAATAGTTAAGACAATCTTTACTTCTAACAGGGAGAGCCAGCCATGGTTATTTACTTGCTAGCATTTCATTACTATAGTAGCAGGTATTCTGACCCTCCCATCATCAGAAAAAAAAAAGGAATTAGTGTGCTTTTGTTCATTTTTTAAAATAAGAATGTATAGATGTATTATTTTGTATTTTAAAGTAAATATCATTTTAAAAAATAAATGAGAAAAAATGAATAAGAAACAGTGGAAGAAAATACTAAAATTTTACTGAAAAGATGAACATTAGCATCTTATTTCATATTCTTGTCTTATCTCATGCGTACGCCTACTCCAACACCCACACATGTATTGATCAGTGTAGGGGACTTGGTGGGGCATTAAATTCTCAAAAGCTTAACTTATATATAGAAATGGTCCTTCATTCTAAGAACCAGACTCAACCTAAAAATGATAGTTACAAACTATAATTTGTCTAGAATCTACTATATTTACATGCTTTATATACACTATTTCTACTTTTTCCACTGCTTTCTGAAGTAGGTAATATTATCTCCATTTTTACATTAGAAAACCGTGACTTAGGGAATTTAATTTACTTGTCATAGGTCAAACAACTAAAAAGTGGCTGAGTCAGGATTAAAACTTCAGTCTAATTGTTGCCAAAGTCAGTGTTTTTTCCACTATGCCCTCTTCTGGGGAGGAGACTGTGGAAAGAATTCCTTTGGCATCTCTCAGGGAATAGGATACTGTGTCACTAGGAAGATTTTCTAGCCAAGATCTTGATGCCTATGATGATTCATATTTAGATCATGTTCCTTGAGAGTAGGGAAAGATATCTGTAAGCAGCTGGTTTTAGCATCTAAGAGTTGTAAAGAAAGTTCTCAGGGAAACCATCCAATGATATTGTAGGAAATCTCAGAGGTCAAGGAGCTATTTATTCCTCCACACAGCTAAAATTTCAATTTCAACCCTTGCTAAAATTTTCTTTCTACTTCCAGCCATGATGAAGGTTAAAGTGTCTATTATTAAACGACCATAAGAAAGAGTGAGAGATTCGGTAGGCTTCTGATTCAAACACCCCCAACCCCAGTCTTTTTAGGTAACTGCACAAACAGAAAGCTGAATATTAAATAGAGGGGCCTGGACATCTAGTCAGGATGATATGCCAGCATATTCTCCAGTCCACAGCAAGAGAAATCTGGCCATGAGTAGCCACACGATCACACACTTTCAGCTGTATACGTGTGGAATTAAGTATACTCTTTGGGTCACAGCCTAAAGGAACCAAGTTTTGCCTTTTTTCTTCCATCCAACAGCTGTGAAGAGAGCTTCCAGTAGAAGAATCCAATTATTCAGAGTTGCTAGTTGAAAAATGTCGGCCTAACCGTCAGGGGGTCTTTCTCACCCTAGCATTTCCATTAACAAACCATGAGTAGTTGCTTAATTTCTCTGATCTTGTCTCCCCTCTATAAAGCTTTACTGTTGAACCAAGTACCTTTGAAATCCCCTATAGCTGAAACATTCCAGAAACGCTACTGGATTATAGGGATGAAAAGAAAATTACTCCTTGTGTTTAAAACTAGCCCCCAAATATAGTGGAGGTCTTTCATACGTACTTCACGTGGTCTAGTTTAAGAACAATCATTGGGTGCTGCCCAATGAGAAGCCTTCATTTGAAAGAATTTTGCATTTTATGTAAGTCAAAGGGTTCCACCATATTAAAAAACCAACTATAGATCACATCCTTTTCTCTCTTTCCCCTCTATTACTTCATGAAACTTGTCATACAGTTACAGTTACAGATCTCAAAAAAATTGAAGTTATAAAATACTAAAACTAAAAGTTGTGAAATATGATATGCATTGGTCAGGGTTCTCCAGAGAAACAGAACCAGTATTTTATTCTTTACCTTCCCCAAAAGAGGAAGTAAACTCCTTGAGTGATGTTTACTTCATGTAGGATACATACCTCATCGTGTAACATAGGATATACTGACTTTACTACAAATAATAATTGCTGAAGAAGATGTGGAGAAAAGGCAACCCTCCTACACAGCTGGTGGCAATGTAATTTGGTGCAGCCACTATGGAGAGCAGTATGAAGATTTCTTAAAAAATTAAAAATAGATTTGCCATATGATCCAGCAGTCCCACTCCTAGACATTTATCCAGGAGAAAACTCTAATTTGAAAAGACACATGTACCCCAATGTTCATAGTAGCACTATTTACAATAGCCAAGACATGGAAACCATCCAAGTGCCCACTGACAGATGATTGGTTTAAGAAGATATGATATATACATATATATATATATTATATGTAATATAATGGAATGGAATGAATAATGTAATAATACTCCGTCATGAAAAAGAATGAAATAATGCCATTTGCAGCAACATGGATGGCCCTAGAGATTATCATACTAAGTGAAACAAGTCAAACAGAGGAAGATAAATATCATATGGTATCTCTTATATGGGGAATCTAAAAAATGACGCAAATGAACTTATTTACAAAACAAAACAGACTCACAGACATAGAAAACAAACTTATGGCTACCAAAGAGGCAATGAGGGAGGGATAAATTAGGAGCTGGGATTAGCAGATACAAACTACTATACATAAAATGTATAAAAAGCAAGGTCCTACTGTACAGCACAGGGAACTATATTCAGTATTTTGTAATAAACCATAATGGAAAAGAATCTGAAAAATATATAATCTGAAAAAGAATAATATATATATCATTGAATCACTTTGCAATACACCAAAAACTAACAAATGCAATATTATAAATCAACTATATTTCAATTAAAAAAAAAGCCATTTTGACTTTATATATAATATATATTATATATATAACTACAGAAGCCATGTTTGTGTGTGTGTGTTTATAACTATAAAGAGGAATACTCATATCAGTTTCAGTCCTTATTTCTGTAACTGGCCACATGGCCATGGCTGGCATTTGTAATGACCTTTTTCCACTCCCCTTTCTGCATTTTTGTTGTTGTTGCTGCTGTAAGGATGTTGAGGTAAGAAAGATAATGATTTCATTCACATGGATAAAACCTAATTTAACTTTACCAAAGAGTTCTAATAGCATCAGGGAAACTCTAGCCAAACAAAGTTTAGGGATTTTGTTTGTTTTTAACTTGTTGTTGAAGTATCTCTTAGGTAGGAAAACAAATATTATGTAATTAAAAAAAAAAAACAGAGTGATAGTTGAAGATAGAAGAGTTAGAAACATTTTTAATTTTTTGATTATTAAAGGGGAACTAGAGTTAACAGAAACTAATTTATGGGGGAAGGTACAGCTCAAGTGGCAGAGCGTGTGCTAAGCATGCATGAGGTCCTGGGTTCAATCCCCAGTACCACCTCTAAAAGTAAATAAATAAGTAAACCTAATTACCTCCCCTTCCAAAAATAAAATCAATAAATAGAAACTAATTTATAATTTTGATTTTAAAAATTCCAGAGAATAACAGTCTCTACTTTTTAGAGAAAACAATCTACCAGGAAGTCATCCAAGGATGTCTCAAGATCAAGCACCTTAAAAAAAAAAATCTAGCACCTTATTTAAGTCATCTGTATGCCTTATAAAATATTTTTCTTAAAGAAATGATTCCACAGCTTTCCCTAATTGCTAGTTAAGTTTTGAACAGTCTTTTCTGTCAAAAAAAAACCAAAAAACCAAAAAACAAAAAACCTCTCTATTAGGTCTTACCACGGAGCCCCAAACCAAGTTATACAGAGCTTGCTTTGTGGGGTGGACTGGCTTCTCCCTACGCATACTTCAGCCACGCCTGGTGTAAACCCAGTTGTACGTGTTACAGTGTAAACTGTAGTTCTTTTTTTTTCTCTTTAATAATAGCATAATGAATTCAAATTAATATCACTCAGCTTCAACAATTAACTCATGGCTATTAAATAAAACAAAATTTGAATAAATTTGTCTCTTCCCAGAAGATATAAGACACCATGATGAAGAGTTAGAATGAGTTGTAATTAAAAGAGTGCAACATACAACAATTCACATTTCAGCCCTGAGTTCTTTTTGATTAGCACCTGGATAGAAAAAATTTTCCTGTTATGTTTTTTCAAGTCATCATGCATAATATTCAGAAGAACATTTGCCAGTCAGCTTATTTGAATTGCAAATAAAAAACAGTGCTTATCAAAATATATACCCTGCTGTCAGATACCACTGCATCATTTTCTCCCAGAAGAGATATCCTTTCATGTCATTTCCACAGATGATCGGTCACGTGGTTTTTACAGCTAGGTCTCCAGCATTAGGCTTACTTTACATTTTCATTGTAGACAGAAAGAATATTCTTTTTTAGGAAATATTGGTTTGCAGATTAAAAACAGCTTGAGCTAAAAGTTTATATTAATCCTTGTGGTATGAGAATAAGCATATTTGGGACCCTGAAAATACCAGGAAAAATGGAAAAGAAAAAATGGAACCAAGTACAAAGATCTTGAAGGGAAATATATTCTGTTATACACATCTTTCTCCAGAAGAGAATGCTTTATGACTCAGAAACTAACCATCGGTAATATTAAATATCAAAGATATGATCTTTCATGAGTGACATTCAACATGAACTGGTCCAAAACCATCGTTAAAGTCAGTGACATATGGTATAAGGCATAATGTTATCTCAGGTTGGCCATCTCTCAAGTTGCATATGGTTGCCTCTTATTTCCAAAATTAACTTTTGATGGCATTATCACATGTGTCAAAATTAAATTTTACAAATTGAGCTTCCCACTTATTTTGTTAGATGGTATATGAATGTGACCCCCCAGTCATTCTGACAAGGTGGGGATGGGAGTGATGACTTACAAAAAGGGTCTTACATTGGAGGGAGATCAAGATGGCAGAGTAAGAGGATGTGGAGGTCACCCCCCCATGAACACATCAAAAATATACCTATATGTGGAATAATTCTCATGAAAAACTAACAGGAATCTGGCAGAAGGAACCCTATACAGCTAAGGCTGTAAGAAATCTACACACACAGTCAGGTAGAATGGGAAGAAAAGCCCTGGGTCAGGACCTGTGCCCCTGGGAGGGGACTCAGAGAAAAAGGGAGATCACAGGGGCGGACACTCACCCAGGGAGTGAGCGAGTCGAACCACAGACTGGACATCCCAATCCTGGGGTCCTATGCATAGGAGACAAGCCCCATGGCTACTTGGGGAACCACTGGGATGGGTAAAAAGGCTGCAGAAGCCTAGACTCCACTCATGAGGACTGTGCAGGTGCTGGATTACCCCCAGACAGAACAGAGAGAGGTTTGCCCTAGGAGCTGCTGCCCCCACTGTGGTCCCTAGTCTGAGCCAAGCAAGCGCCCCGGCCCCTCTCCCTCCACGCCACAGCATGGCACTGGATCTAGGATGACCAGGACCTGGGAAAGGACTGGATCTAGGGACACAGGGGCAACCACAGAGGCCCAGCTGTGATCCAGGTGGGGCGGCAGTGGCCGTCACTGGCACTTACTCAAACAGCACCACAGAAGTAGCCCACGCTTCTGATGACAGTGCAGCCATGTGAACTCCCATCATCACAACACGCTCCCCAGTCCTAGACAGTGAATGCTCCAGATGTGCCTATTCCACACCACAACTTAGCACTAGATCTGGAGTGGACAGAATAGAGAAAAAGACAAAACCAGGGGTTGCATCTGAGCAGAGCCAAAGACACCTAAACAGGCAGAATTGCTGTGAGTGCACAAGCTCAACTGGCATCTGCACTCCCCTCCTTAGGGGCAAAGTTCCAGTGCGGGAAGAGGGGAAAATGCATACTGAGAGGGAACAGGGCCGACGCAAGCCCAGGCTCAGGGCTTCTACTCCAGCAACTTGGGAGCAAATTCCACCCTTAACAGAGTGATGGCCACTAGCTCCTCCTACACCAGCCACACCCTGTACCAAGGTGGTAGCAGTCAGCAGACGCGAAGAAAGACGTAACTTGCATCCCCATCAAGTCCAGCCCTCTCCCCAAAAGCACTGGGCACCCCTAGTCTACATAAGGATGCTCCCACCCGTTCAAAAAACCAAAGCACCCCTTCAAAACCACAATGGGTGGCTGTTTCACCTAAATTCATAGACAGAAAGTTAAATAAAGTGGAAAGACAGAGAAACTGCTCTCAATTGAAAGAGGAAGAAAAAAAGAAACACATAATCAGTCTACTGGGCAGTGAATTCAAAACGTTGGTAATAAAAATGTTAATTGAATTAGGAAAGAGAATTGATCTAAGCACTGATAATTTTAACAAAGAAATAGAAAATATAAAGAAGACCCAATTTAAAACAGACAATTCAATATCTGAGATAAAAAGCAGTCCAGAAGCAATGAAGAGTAGACTAAATGACACAGAAGAATGCATAAGCGATTCGGAAGACAGAATAATGGAAACCACCCAATCATAACAGCAGACAGAGACAAATTTTCAAAAAGTGAAAGTAACATACAAGATCTATGGGATAACTTTAAACACGCCACATTCCCATTATAGGGGTTCCAGAAGGAGAAGAGAGAGAAAAGGGGACCAAAAATGTATTTAAAGAAATTATGACTGAAAACTTCCCAATCCTAAAGAAGAAAACAGATAGCCAGGTACAGGAAACACAGAGGGTCTCAAACAAGAGGAACCCTAAACAGACCCATACCAAGATATATCATAATTAAAGTGGCAAATGTTAGATGAAGAGAATCCTAAAGGCACCAAGAGAAAAACCAAGTCATATACAAAGGAATCTCAGTAAGGCTGATTCCAAGTGTTGCTCTTCCACAGACAGAGAAATCTCAAAATTGATTTTAAGACACTTATGAATGAATGCCTTGCTATTCTGGATGAAGATGGAAAGTTCAAGAGGGATGCAGCCAAGAACAGGGGCAGTTTTCAGGTTGAATTGTCAGATAATCACCATGAAATGTCTGAGCATCTGAAAGTTTTGCGTTGTGAAGACAAATTGCCTTCGGGCTTAGCAGAATGTATGTGAGTGTGTGGATGGTGGGTTTCGTTACACGTGTTACCACTGTAGACACAGCTTATGTTTAATAGAGGTTTTTCCTTCATGATTCTTTTGAGGTTGTGCCAGAGGAATATAAAGTAAGTGGTTGGAAGAGAAGCAATTCACAGTTGGATCTGGGTCAGACAGTACTGACTGGAGCCCGTGAACACTGCCTCCAGACCAGACCAATATCACATCGTGCAGACCCTGGATGAAATGGATGCTGCTGAGAAAACTTATTTTCACTTTACCTACCCAGGGAAAAAAATAGCAAAGTTAAGTTCTTAATTTTTAAAATCTGAGTGAAGACTGCTTTATGCTGATTTTCTACCCAGAGTTGCAGTCTGTCTGTTGCAAAAAAGGTGAGTGTCAAATGGGAACATAATTTAAAAACATCTATTGATGTGTAATGTTTCTAAAGATAGTAAAACTTGAATGACATCTCCAAAAATTTTTGAAAATACATCAAAATAGAAATATTGCATACAAGCTAACACACTAAATATAACCTCGTGTTTTAAAAAACCAATTTTTATTAAGTTGAGCTGTCGATCAGGTCTGAATCTGCAGATACAAGACACAAACTTGTTTGGGGGAGAACCTATAGATCCAACATGGGAACTGACTACGAATGGAGGATGAGGGTGCAAGGAGAGTTTTCCCTGGAGAGAGAGGGAAGAAGAATCTAAATTTGTAGTTCAAGGAGATGAGGGTGAGAATTCTGTGATCTCTCTGAGAAAGTGAAAATGTGTGAACTTCTCAGTCCAACCAGTGCCAGATCCTTGATAATATTAGAGATGTAAATCCTGCAGGTTGGCCTTCGAGTATGTTGTAAATTAGTGGTTCCCAAACTTTAGTGAATTTAAGAATCATCTAAGGAGGTGATTTAAAATATAGCAATCCAGACTCTACTCTTGGAGATCCCATTTCAGTAGGTCTGGAGTTGGTGCTGGAATCCTCAGTAGAGTAAATATTTCAGATGTTGTAATTCAAATGGTCCTTGCATTCTGAGAAATAATGCTGTACTCTTCAAGAGTAAAGGAATCTGAATTTATCCTATCCCTTTCCTCTGCTGTTAAAAATGAATCTCCAACTTTCACAAAATGTTTTATGTTCCTTCTTAAAAGATACAGCATCAAATTGGCAGCAGCATTATCCACCACCAATCCTTAACACATTTTTTAAGGCTGACTATGTTCCAAGCATTGTACTTTGCTTATAGTAATATTAAGTACCATTTACTGACTATTTACTGATTGCCAGGCAGTGTAAACTAATTAAACACAAGATATCTAAATAATATCTAAGGTAATCTTCTTCTTACAAAGAAAGTATTATTCTCTACTTTTACAGCTAAGGACATTGTAACTCACAAAAGTTCAGTGACATGTCTGAGGTCACATACTAGTAAGCAAAATACAATCAGGGAATCCAAAGTCTATGTTCTTTCCAATGCTTTATTTTAAAATGATCTAATGATTGGGAGATGAAAAAATCTCCATGTGACAAATTCCTGCAAGTGTGTGTAACTGGCTAATGTTTTTGATGAAACAGAGATAGAAGAAATTTTCACCTATTGATGGATGTTGAAGTCATTCTGGCTTATACATGATTTGGCTGAGCTTTATGCTAACTAACTAACAACTAACTAGTTTTTTGTGCCAGTACCATAATGTATTGACTACTGTAGCTTTGTAATATTGTCTGAAGTCAGGGAGCGTGATACCTCCAGCTCTGTTTTTCTTTCTCAAGACTCTTTTGGCTATTCAGGGTCTTTTGTGTTTCCCTACAAATTTTAGAATTGTTTGTTCTAGTTCTATATAAAAAATTCCATTAGCATTTTGATACAGATTGCATTGAATCTGTGGGTTGCCTCAGGCTGTGTGGTCATTTTAACAATATTAATTCTTCTAATCCATGAACATGGTCTATCTTTCCATCTGTTTGTGTTGTCTTCCAATTTAACCAGTTTATTATAGTTTTCTGAGTACAGGTTTTTACCTCCTTAGCTATGTTTAAATGTAGGTATTTGATTCTTTTTGATGTTATTGGAAATGGGTTTGTTTCCTTAATTTTTCTTTTTGATAGATCATTGCTAGTATATGGAAATGCAATGGGTTTCTGCGTATTAATTTGTATCTTGCACGTTTCCTGAATTCATTGTGAGTTCTAGTATTTTCTTGATAGCATCGTTAGGATTTTCTATGTATAGTATTATGTCATTTGCAAACAGTGACAGTCTTACTTCCTCCTTTCCAGTTTGGGTTCCTTTTATTTCTTTTTCTTTTCTGATTGCTGTAGCTAGGAATTCTAATACTATGTTAAATAAAAGTGGCAAGAGTGGGCATCCTTGACTTGTTCCTGATCTTAGGGGAAACGCCTTCAGCTTTTCACCATTAAATATGATGTTAGCTGTGGGCTTGTCATTTATGGCCTTTATTATGTTTGGGTATAGCATGTTTCCTCTATACCCACTTTGTGGAGAGTTTTTATCGTAAATGGATGTTGACTTTGTCATAGATTTTCTGCATCCATTGAGATGATCATATGATTTTTATTCTTCTGATTGTTAATGAAGTGTATCACATTGATTGATCTGAGGATGTTGAACCATCCTTGCATCCCTGGGATAAATCTTACTTGATCATGGTCTATGATCCTTTTAATGTATAGTTGAATTCAGTTTGCTAATATTTTGTTGAGGACTTTTGCATCTATGTTCATTAGTGATGTTGGCCTGTGATTTTTGTGTGTGTGATGTCATCTGGTTTTGGTATCAGGGTAATTCTGGCTTTACAGAATGAGTTTGGAAACATTCCTTCTCCTGTAATTTTTTTTGAATAGTTTGAGAAGGATAGGTGTTAACTCTTCTCTAAATGTTTGGTAGAATTCACCTGTGAATACATCTGGTCCTCGACTTTTATTTGTTGGCAGCTTTTTTTTTTTTCTTTTTTAATTACTGATTCAATATCATTACTGGTTTTTGTCCTGTTCATATATTCTACTTCTTCCTGGTTCTGTTTTGGGAGATTGTGCATTTCTAGGAATTTGTCCATTTCTTCTAGGTTGAACATTTTATTGGTGTATAATTATTCATAGTAATCTTTTATGATTCTTTGTATTTCTGTGGTGTTGGCTGTAACATCTCCTTTTTTGATTTTTTTCATTTTATTGATTTAAGCCCTCTCTCATTTTTTCTTCATGAGTCTGGTTAAAGGTTTATCCATTCTGTTTATCTTTTCAAAGAACCAACTCTTAGTTTCACTGATCTTTTCTATTGGTTTTTTAGTCTCCACTTGAGTTACTTCTGCTCTTATCTTTATGATTTATTTCCTTCTACTAACTGGGTTTTATTCTTCTTCTTCTAGTTACTTTAGGTGTAAGGTTAGGTTGTTTACTTGAGATTTTTCTTATTTCTTGAGATAGGCTTGTATTGTTATAACCTTGCTTTTAGAACTGCTTTTGTGGCATTCCAGAGATTTTGGATCATTGTGTTTTCATTTTTATTTGTCTCAAGGCATTTTAAATTTATTCTTTGATTTCTTCAGTATTCCATTGGTTGTTTAGTAGCATAGCTTATCCTTAACAGGTTTGTGGGTTTTGCACTGTTTTTCTAGTAATTGATTTCTAGTTTCAGCATTGTTGTCAGAAAAGACGCTTGATATAATTTTAATTTTCTCCCATTTACAGAGGCATTTTCTGGCCTAGTATGTAATCTCTCCTGGAGAATGTTCCATGTGCACTCAAAAAGAGTGTATATTCTGCTGCTTTTGGATGGAATATGATATATATGTAATATTAAATTTATTTGATCTAATGAGTCATATAAAGCCAATTTCTCCTCATTGATTTTATATCTGGGTGATCTGTCCATTGATGTATGTAGGGTGTTAAGTCCCCTATTATTATTGTGTTACTGTCACTTTCTCACTTTATGTCTGTTTTATTTGATTTATGTATTTATGTGCTCTTATGTTGGGTGCATATATATTTACAATATTTATATCTTCTTCTTGGATTGATCCCTTGATTATGTAATGTCCTTCTTTGTCTCTTTTCACAATCTTTGTTTTAAAGTCTATTTTGTCTGATGTAAGTATTACTACTGAAGCTTTCTTTTGATTTCCATTTTCATGGAATAGCTTTTTCCATCCCCTCACTTTCAGTCTTTAGATTTAAAGTGAATCTCTTGTAGGCAGCATATATATGGTTTTGTTTTTGTATCCATTCAGCCACTCTGTATGTTTTGTTTGGAGTATTTAGTCCATTTACATTTAAAGTAGTTACTGATATGTGTGTGTTTATTGTCATTTTGTTCATTGCTTTGTTCTTTTTTATTCCTTTCTTCTTTTGTTCCCTCCCCTTGTGATTTGATGTCCGTATTTAGTGTTATGCTTGTATTCCTTTCTCTTTTTTGTGTGTGTACCTATTACAGATTTTTGGTTTCTGGTTACCATGAGATTTATATATAGCAATTTATACATATACATGATTATTTTAAGTTGCTGAGCTCTTATTTTAAAATTTATTCTAACAATCCTGCATTTTACTCCTTTGCCTCACAATTAGTTTTGACATCAAATTTTATATCTTTTTGTTCTGTGTATTTCTTAACTATTTATTGCAGATGTAGATGATTTTATTGCTTTTGTCTTTTAACCTTTCTACCAGCTTTGTACATGTACACCTTTTCCTTTGCTGCTTTTAATATTCTCTCTTTATCTTTAACTTTTGCTGTTTTAATCACAATGTGTCTTGACACTGTCTTCTTTGGGTTGATTTTGTTTTGGACTCTTTGTGCTTCCTGGACCTGGACAGACCTCCTTATCTGAAGTTTGACAGTCCTATGAATTTCATTCAAGCTCTTAAGACTGGAATCTTTTTTTTTTTTTTTTTAACATTTTTTATTGATTTATAATCATTTTACAATGTTATGTCAAATTCCAGTGTAGAGCACAATTTTTCAGTTATACATGAACCTATATATATATTCATTGTCACATTTTTTTCTCTGTGAGCTACCAAAAGATATTGTATATATTTCCCTGTGCTATACAGTATAATCTTGTTTATCTATTCTACAATTTTGAAATCCCAGTCTATCTCTTCCAACCCCCTGCCCTCTTGGCAACCACAAGTTTGTATTCTATGTCTGTGAGTCTATTTCTGTTTTGTATTTATGCTTTGTTTGTTTTTTGGTTTTTGGTTTTTGTTTTTTTAGATTCCACATATGAGCGATCTCATATGATATTTTTCTTTCTCTTTCTGGCTTACTTCACTTAGAATGACATTCTCCAGGAGCATCCATGTTGCTGCAAATGGCATTATGTTGTCAGTTTTTATGGCTGAGTAGTATTCCATTGAAGACTGGAATCTTAAGAGGGTATCAGCACTGTTCCTAAGAAGGGACCTAGAGGGAATTTCCTTGGCAGGATAGGACTAGAAAAAACTTTGAGTGAACTGGGTTGGCTGACCTTTTTAATGTGGCTTAAAATTGCAGAGATTTGTGTATATGGTCTGAACAAACTGTTTGACAGCAAAATGAGAGACAATTCATTCACCTCTGAAAAGAAGGGACACTAGCTCTTTCTGGCCACAAAGTGTTCTCAGGCATCTGAGAAATCAGTGGAAGTGGCTGAGGACTGATCCTTGTGACAAGGAGAATTTCCATAGGGGACTCTATCATGACACTCTAAGTGGTTTACAGCTCACCTGATGATGCACACATATGGATTATGTGCTCCGAGCCCCCACGGTGATTTAGTGGGAAAACCTAAGACACAAAAGAGCTGAACCAACTCAAGGGTGACACCTTGAGGAGCTGTATATCACACTTCGGACCCAGTATGCTGTCTCAGAAACTGTTTAAATTTTGTAGTAAAATAAAACTAAAAGAAAATAGAGATCATGTTTCTAAAGTTTACAAGCTCCTCAACATGTAGTCACTCCTGGAACCAGCTGGTTTCATGTGCAATTGGCTTGGAGCCAATACTCACAAGTACATATCTTGCCTAGAAATGGCCATGATGGGTCTCTTTTGACATTCCAAAATTGGTTTTTGTACACACAGTTAAAGAATTCTGGCCTGATAAACATCTTTTCAGATGCAGGAACAAAAGTACTTCTGGTAGAAAACTTGAAGTTATAACTCTGTGTCCTTAGAATGTAAACACAGCCCACATCACCTGAGACTAGAGCCTTGGCTCAATCAGTAGAAACTAAAATGGAAAAAAAAGGGGGGCGGGGGGAGAAGACTTTTTTAAACTCAAGCTAATGAACTTAATTTATTCCAACTGTTATTTATAAACTGATGAGTTTCATATTGGAATGTCTGATTTGTGACTAAGTTTTAAAATAAAACTGAGATATCTGTGTCTATTTGAATGTGTATGTGTGTGTGTGTGTGTGTGTGTGTGTATAATCTCTGGGTGGTATTTTCCGAAATTAATTTATAAATGAGCTCTATGTAATTGGCTTAAACAAATAAGCATTTAAATAAATTCTTAAAAAGTACAATAGAAACTAACCCCCCAAAATTTCAGGCTCATGGGATCTGGGAAGTATTCAACATTAAATTAATATTTGGCATTAAAGTTAGTTCAAGTTTTTGCTTTAATTAATACAGATATGTCCTTAGAGTCATCAACATTAAATATAATATTTTTATCATACCTAGGCTTACTGAAAGTCAATAAGCTCATGTTATCTCCGTTACAAAATTGTTAAAAAGAAAAATAACTTGGTATGATGATATTTTCATAAGAAATAAAATATAGATAAATAGGATAAACATTTTCAACTGAACTCTTTGAGAATAATTATGTTTTATAGTAACTGTACTTAAAATAGTTTCTCCAGGGAGGTGCCAAGATGGCAGATTAGAGAGACTCACAGCTCACCCTTTCCCACAAATACACCAAGAATTACATCTACAAACCCACTGAATCACAGAACACCTACTGAGCTCTGGAGAGTGTCTCTTGCTTCGAAATACAGCAGGAGTCTCACAAAATGCAATAAACAGCAAGTTTATACTATATAGCACAGAGAACTTATTCAATATATTGTAGTAACTTACGGTGAAAAAGAATATGAAAATGAATATATGTATGTTCATATATAACTGAAGCATTATGCTGTACATCAGAAATTGACACAGCATTGTTAACTGACTATACATCAATAAAAATATATATACAAAAACCAGTTTCTCCATATTTTTGGTAACTTGAAGCTTTAAAGTTTTGTTAAATTAGGTTAAATAATGGAAATTCATTGACTATCTAGATTATTTTTAAATAAAATAACATACTGTAACATTAATTGCTAAAGAAGTCTGTTTACATACTTTTGACCTCAAATTGCACAAAGTATGTTTTAGACTATTAATGTATCTTGTGCTTTATTGAAAACTTATCATAAAGTCACATATGTTTTTAGAAATTAAGATTTTAGAAAGACTGTATATGTAAATTAGGATATATGTTGCTGGTAAGAGAAAGTATAAAGAATGGAATTTTTTTTTTTGTTAAGGAAAAATAAAGTGATTTTGTCCTGAAGCTGGCTATTTAAGGGACAAACCAAAATGGACACAGAAAATTGTTTGGGAAAGGGGAATATTTTAAAAATAATTGTATGTATGATCAGGACTGGGTACAATTGGAATGAATTTAAGTAAATGAATTTTAATGCTAAAGGTAATGTAATGCAAAAATAGATATTGGATCATTTTCTCTGTTAAGAAGACAAAGTTTTCTTGGACTACTGATCTGCTTTTGATAGCAGATTGTGAAAGTGCCCCAGGAACAACACCCAGGAGATTGTGCATCCTGGAAAAGACAACACCCAAGCAGAGGGAAAAAGACACCTACAACGGGTTGAGAAGAAGTTCACAGTAGTGGTAGACACCTGACTCAAGAATCTGGATCAGGCCACTAAGACCCATCCTGCTAATTCAGTTGTACTGTTGCCCAAATGTTAGTCTTCCTATCAAAGAAAGCTACTATTTTACTTCTAGCTTTCCTCAGTGTTCTGGATGGAAAGAAAATTTTCTAGTGCAGTTGTCACAGAGTATAACTACCCATGACATGTGTCACTGCTTTGTCTACAGCTAAAACCACACATAAAATCTTTGTGTGACAATTTGATATAATTGATAAAATGTATACCCTATAAAATGTCTCCCCATCAGCATATATCTCTGTGCTTGTTCAGTATGTCTGACTAGTGTCCCACCAAAATGAATAACTAGGTGAGTATATATATATAAAGGAAGCCTAGCCACTGAGGGACATGATGGACCCAGAGCAGGCAACAACTACCCTGGCATCAAGGGACAGACATTTTGATCAACAATGATTTCTATCAGCTTAATTAGCCATCAGCATTCTTGTTCCTTCTTACCTGCTGCTCTGTTGATTGACAAAGAAAAGATGATTCCAAGGCTTTGTTTTAGACTTTTGGAAAGTCGCATTGTGTAAGTTGTACACCCCATATGACTGAGTGGTAGGGCAATTAAACTATTCGCCTAGAGGCCTCGCCTAAATGCCGTATCTTTGGCACTTGCAGCCAAGAGTAAAAGAACTCGCCTTCTGCCCTAGCATCTCCTGTCTGACAGCACAGAGGGGCAGCCATCGGGATTGGAAAGAGCTCTGCCTGACCTGAGTTGGGAAGAACTGGGTCTGCCTCCCAGCTGTGCCTTTCATTAGCTCTGCATCTGGGGGCTGCTCATTTGTCCCTTCTGAGCCTCAGCCTTCTCCCTTTTCAGGTATATGGTATGAATAAAAAAATACATCACAAGATAAAAGAGAATTAAGTAAAATACGTTTCTAACACACAGTAGGTGTACAATAAGATTTATATAAATACGCTGTTTGTAAGTGAAGTTTAACCCTACATTTACGCAGCTTCAAAAATGGAAATTTCTCTCGTGTCACCTTGTTTGTTGATAAACTTAAAAATATGCTCAACACATTGGGCTTAATGTCACTCATAAACACTGTCAGACTATTAAGGGTGGTGAGAGATACAGATCAAAAGCAGTAAGAGCTATGAAAATTTCACAAAGAAATAAACTGCCTTTGAAAAAGCTATTCCAACTGCCTATAGTTTAAAAGAAGTTTGGTTTATTCATTACAGTAATAGAACTTTTAGAACTACAGATTTTGTGCCCCCTCTTCGTTACACTGTGGTCGCACAGCTTAAGTACCTAGTAATAGAAATGGGCACATGTCTATTCCAAAGACTTTTCTATCTAGCCAAGAATTTATTGATATGTTCAATAGATACTTCTCTAATGATGATAATGGACCAGGTAGGAACGAAAATGTAGCATTGAAGAGAGTCCTCATAGATGAGAAACAAACCTGAGAGGGACACGCAAACCATACGCTGTGATAAGTGCTGTGAACACGTTAGGAATGAGGCTCAGAGAAGGGAATTATCTGGGGGTAAGTCTCAAACGGTAAGAGGTAATAACCCCTAATGGCAATCACAAATTAATTTGTCAGAGAAAGAAAGAGGAAAGTTCGGGCAAAAGGAATAGATGTGCAAGGTCACTGCAATATAAGAGAGCACGGTATACTTGATAACTACAAATAGTAGGAAATGGTTGGAAATGAGGTGTAGGGTGAGACATGTAGGATAAATAAACAAAAAAGAAGCTACATGGATGAGCTAGGAAGGGTCTTGTGTGCCAAACATTTTTCAAAGACATTCTGAAAGCAGGAGAATGATACAATATACCCAGAAGAAGGGTAAGCAACATATTCAGAGGAAAGGGGAGCAGAAAGAGTTCGGTTTCTTTTGTCTCTAACCCCTGGGGGTCCTCTAGGCATTCCAGGTGGGATTCTGGGTAGTGGGGTTTCCAGGTGGTAACAGACAAACCCTGCCTGCTCGAGGCAGGCTCTGGGATCCCACATAGAAATGGCATGGATCATGTACCAAAATGCCTGTGGAGCAGGTGGGAACGGCAGCAGGTGTTATGTCCCGTGGAGCACAAGGGACAGTTAAGCAGTAAGAAAGCAGTAGAAGTGAAAAGGGGGCTGTCCCCTTCAGATGGCTTCTGGATTGTTTGAGAGCTTCAAGCTCGAAGAAAACGATGGTAGTACTACGGTTTCATAACAATTTTCATGCACTTCTGTCTGGGTCAAAGGAGCAAAGATGGAATGTGGTTCTGGAAACTCATCAGGTTGGAGTACCTTTGGGCTTTTTCTTAGAGTTAGGGTTTAGAGCAACAAATCTGGGTAATGTCTTATGCCTAAAAGGTTAACTATATGGCAGTCCTAGGGAGAGGAGCTGGTGACCAGATATGGTGTTGGAGTTGCCAGAAACTCATAAAAGCTTGTGTGTTTTTCTCAATGGAAGAAACTTGTTAGATAAAAATGAGATGTTCCAAAAGATGTCCAATTTAGTAGTAAGTTTAGGGAGGACTGGAAGAAAGTGTTAGCCAGCAGTATAAGATGTCTTCTTTCTAAAATTTGTATGGTTTGTTGGCATGGTCATATGAGCAGCTCAGCTACAAGATGTACTTGGATCTTAGCGTCCCAGGACTTAGTGCAAGAAGAGACCATCACTCAACAGAGAGCTGCTCAAAGGGAACGATAATTAATGGAGAGGACCAATCTAACTGCTATAGATAAAGGTGGCTAGGTGTTCCAAGACCCAGTGTGTAATCTCTGTGCAAGCACAGGCATGGTTTAGAAAATTATTGGTGGCAGGAGGCTTGACAGCGAGGGATTCCAGAGGTGATCCAATTTAGAGTCTTGAGATCTGCCCTGAGATCGTGTTACTTCTGCCAGTGGTTGGAGAAGCATTCCGTGCCTCAACTAGCAGATACACTCAATTTCCTGAATTTATCTTGCTCTCAGACCTTTGGATCTTTATTCATGCAGTTTCTTCTGCCTGGAATCTCCTCCAGCACCACCCTACCCTTCTCTTGTCAAAGAACTTATGCCATAATAACCACCTGTTTGTACATCTATCTTCTCCGCTAAATCATATGCTACATGAGAATGGGGTTTGTCTATCTCATTCTCCGTTTTATCCCTAATGTCTAGTACAATACGTGACACATGGTAGTTTCACATAAGCTGAATGAATGAATAAATGAACTAAAGAAAAAGAAGCTAGGTAGACTCAAGCCCACTAGCTGGAACGTTATTTAACAATCAGGATTCAAATTTCTGGTCCCAGAGGAGAGCTAGCATCCTGTTTGGGGGTGACCTACACAGCACTTGAGTGACTAGGGACAACACTGAGGTCACACTGTGGTGATTCAGGGAACCCCAGGTCCCAGGGAAGATTATACATAAAAGGAGATTTGTAAGTGAGACTGGAATTTAACTCCAATGCCCAGGACTCCTGAACCCAGGAGAAATGGGTGTAATTACTAGCCCCAGCTAACGGTTGTCCTGTGTCTGCAAAAATGACCCAAAATGTGGTCTGCAGCTGGGTCCTATCAGTAGATCCAATCTTAGGAGAAGTCAGGGAGAGAAAAGCAGGTGAGGAATGACGAGCAAAGAGAAACTGCGCAGAGAGTCACAGCTGCTCGCTTTATCTAATCAGGCTGGTGTTTCAGGATGCTAAAGAATGTGAGGATAAAGACGTGCAGTCAGATGGTTTGGAGAGCTACAGTGAAGCATGGTCTGTGTGCAGTCCCTGACGGAAGCTAAGGCGATAGTTTGTCATCCAAGCATACATCTACCTACTCACATCTGGTTAGTGAAGTCTACGATCCTCAGTTCCCACGTAGGCTAAATGGCATAATGTATGGAAAGTGCCTAGTACAAGGCTTCACATGCAGTAGATTCAGTAAATGCTACCTGGCGTAAACGTTGGCACCAAGACTCAGACTTAGGTGAAGGGAACGTTGTCACTTATTTTGTCCATCCCCCTCTCCACCACCACACACACACCCTCTCAAACCAGTAAAAAGACTAGTAACCCTCTACCAAAGGGCCCTGGAGCCATGTGACCATGGCAGGCATGCCGCACACTAAATCGTTAGCAATTGCACACCCATATATGTAGCCCAACTCTGACATTAGGAACAGGACATCAAGGACCATACGCTGCTAGTCCCCAAATTTGGTGGAAGTCCATCAAAATAATGACCTTTGTTCCTTTAACTATACCAGGGTTCTTAATCTTGGCTACACATTAGAATCACCTGGAGTCCTTCCAAAAATGAATAATGCTCAGATTCAATCCCAGAACAATTAAATTGGCAACTTCTGGAAATAGGGCTCATTCATGGGTCATTTTCTAAAGATTCCAGGTGATTCTAATGTACTAAGTATACAGAGACCATGGACCAATAGTGTTGGCACCACTTAGGAGCTTGTTTAAAATGCAAGATCTCAGGCTCCAACTCAGACTGAATCAGAATTTGAACTGAATTAGAACCTGCATTTAAAAGGGAGCTCCTGGTGATTCACAGTCAGGTCAAAGTTTGATTCTCACAATATAATTATCAAAAAGACTTTTGGAAAAAATGCAGATTCTTGGGCTCTCCCCCCTATTTTTTTTTTTTTTTATTTAATCAGTCCGAGGAGGACCCAGGATAAGTATTTTGAAAAATCACCCCTGAGTATATAAACTGCGCAGCCAGGTGTCACAATGCCAAGCAGGCAATGCCTCAGCGATAGGCTAATTTCAGCAGGGAATGTCTCTGTGAGGGGTGCTATGAAAAACGAGGCTTAACAGTTCCTTTCTCTATGATTATGTCAGGATCAGCAAAAGACAAATGGATCCGTCTAGTACGGGATATGCAAGCGACATGTTTAAGAAATGTCTATTTCATGGCTCTTTTTTAAACATACATGTTATATTTTTTATTCCCTCCTTGTTAAAAACGTAATTGAGTAATGATTGGCCCAATTTGCATGATGACAATAGCCAAACTGGAACATGTTACTCTTGGGGTCATGACTCATGTTCTAGTTTTACTTGGTGACAAATGATTTTAAATATTTATATGAACGCAACAATGGAAATATTACAGAGTAAAATATACATTCTTTTATGACTCTTAATGGTCAAACACAAAACTTCAAAGAAACGTTGTGCTTTTAGTGGGCAGTTCGGTTGTGCTTCAGACGTCCTCATGAAATGGATTTATTTTCCTTCTCCCTTTGGGACTACTTCAGAGGGAAAGTTTGAGGAGCACTGAACCGATGGAATTATCTGAAATGTGACACCCGTAATTGACTTGGTTTCAAATCCTTAGCAGTTGGAGGATCTTGGCTTATCTCAAATGCCACAAATACTGTAGCATTTGTCACTTTCAATACCAGCCAAGGGTCAAATGCAGGATCACAAATAGGAGCTAAAATAAATTCTAAAAGTCATTTTTTGTGGTTGACTTAACTTTATTCACATGATAGCTAGAGGGGCTGACAAAGACTTCCTTTAACATTTCTCTCTTCTGGTAGGTTGATTTACAGTTTGGTTGCTGAGTGTGGGTTGAAGGTATGTGTGGTGAGACAGATCAGGGGCTTGTTAAAATTCTATGGCATAGTGAATCCAGTTTACTTTTACCCTTGTGGCTTGTCTAACACATTTGCAGTAAGAGTTGGGGGATAAATCTAACACTTCCTGGCAAACACTTGGCAGCCCTTGAGAGCAGCATCTTTAGAGGTCACAGGATCGATCCTGACACTGGCGGCACCTCAGATGCTGTGCGTGCAGGTCAGAAGTGCCGTGAGGTGCCGAAAAAAGGCATCCCATGACAGGAGTGGGAGCTCAGGGCACACAGAAGACAGCTCTGGAGCGTTGCAGTCAATTCCAGGAGCTGTGGCATCTCAGTACTGATAGGACCTCACAAGGAGCCAAATGAGGATAACCGTGATCAGGACAACGGTGAAGTTGAGACACAGCTCCCGGGTGGATCGCTCCATTCTCAGAGGGGCTCAGTGAGAACTGAAGGCAGACTTCTGACGGCACTCCTGTTTGTCCTTACCTCCTGACAGAAAGCAGCAAAGAAAACATAGGACATTCGTGAGCATTCTTTCCTAAAAGGAAATAGGAGCATTATGGTAGAGGAACTGTTACAGGCTGAATTGTGACCCCCTCCCCAAATTCATATGTTGAAATCTCAACCCCCAGCATCTTGGAGTGTGACTGTATTTGGAGATAGGACCTTTCAAGAGATGATTAAGTTAAAATGAGGTCATTAAAGAGGGGAGGGTACAGCTCAAGTGGTAGAGCGCACGCTTAGCATGCACAAGGCCCTGGGTTCAATCCCCAGGACCTCCATTAAAATATGATAGTCATGTGAAGACCTGGGGAGAAAACAGGCCACGTGCAGGCCCCCGAGAGAGGCATCAGGAGAAATCACTGTGCCAGCGCCTCGACCGCAGCTTTCTGGCCTCCAGACTGTCTTTGGACTAGAGCAGCTGCTCCTCCCTGGGTTTCCAGCCCCCTTGCAGATTCTCAGCTTGCCGGCCTCCACGACCCCATGAGCCAATTACATACATCACTTCCCCCCCCCCCGCCCCCATAGGCTCTTTTTCTCTGAAGAACCCGGACTTACACAGAGAGCCTGGATTTTTTGGCCTGATGTCAAAAGACAAACATAGCCCTGATTATTTTCTTGTGATAATTATATTGATGCTTTGTTGGGTTTTTTTGGAGGGGGAGGTAATTAGGTTTATTTGTTTACTCTTTTTTTGTTTTTCGGAGGCAGTACTGGGGATTGAACCCAGGACCACATGCATGCTAAGCATGCGCTCCACCACTTTGAGCTCCACCCTCCCCCTGATGCTTTGATAAAATATAAACTATTAAATTTTTCTCTCTCCAATTTCTCTGTGTGTGTGTGTGTCTGTGCTTGCTTTGCTAAGTTGGAGTAATAGCAAGCAAGTTCACCAAAACAACAACAACAACGAAATGTCATGGCTTAATGTTGCCCTTGCTTTGAATTACATGTAGAAGCAGGGCGCCGTAGTTTTTCAGATTTCAGGCTGACCTGTCTTCGTCTAACCCTGTGCAAGCATTAAGCAGTTTCAGCAGCTGCTTGCCCTCTTAAGAGCCCTGCGTTGGGCACAGAGCCTCTGGGGTCAACCAAAAGTCCCTCACATAACAGACACTCAGTCCAAAGAACAAGTGTTAACCTCATGGGTACTTCTGTTTCAACAAGGGCCTGTGCCAGCTATTTTTAGTCAAGTCCAGGATGTGCTTATATTGTAAACACTTCAAAAAGCAAGGGTGGTATCTTTATAGTTTGCACAGAGAGTACATGCAAGAAATCACACTTTGTGAACGTGTGCGACGCAGTCGATAAGATTCTTACTTCCAGTGATGCGGCATAACTGGTGCTGTGTATAAGGTTTAAAGATAAAATTCTAGATATTGAGGACAAAAGTCTACTATGGAGTGAAAAAGTCGGGGGGAAAGAGTGTTTCGTTTATTTGCTAAGGGTGGAGGTTCAGGGGGCAAGAAGGGTTGTTCGCAAGATGGTTATTTTTAACCATTTAACCTGACTGAATTATTAACTATAATTACTGTATTTGTTTTACTATTAGTGGACCAAATTACTAATTGTATAAACCAGCTGAATGATCATTTTTTCAGATTATGTAATTGCCAGCATAATAGACAAGTTCAAATAAGATTGTATCCACCAGTATAGGTTGTTGAATCTTGGTTTAAAGTATGGCCAATGATAATTGATTTATGTTTCATTTTCCTTTTAATTCTCACTTCTATTCTTGCCTTCTGCATGAGGGATATGGTAAATTTCCAATGAAAATCTTTATAAAGATTTGCTTGAAGGTGAAAATAAACAGGAAAATGAAGGACAAAAGAAGTAGCGAGAATGCAAGCAGGAGCAGAGGGGAACAGGAAGATGACAGATCCAGGCGAGGAGACTGGAAGCAAAGAAATGAGAATCTAAAGCAGATTCTTCCCTATAAATTTATTAATAAAGTTAAATCCTGGTCCAAATGACAATTTGTTTGGGTAAGTTCTGAAGAAATACAGAGATATGCAAAAAATATGAGACCCTATTTATACTGATTAAAGCACTTAATTTGGGGAGGGCACAGTAACTGTCCCACCAAATCTGCTTATTTGCTTAAACTCTTGAATAAAAGAAATTATGGATAGTGGCCCAATGGGAACATACTCAGAAAATGTTGCCACAGCTTTGTTCACGTGACCTTCACAACTCCGTGACCTTCACAACTCCGGCAAGTTTTATCGTGATTTTTCTCTCTCCCAAGCTGAGAAACTGACCTACAGAGAGAGGGGGAGCTGTTTGTGTAATGACACATAGCAAGTGAGAGGCAGAGCTGAAACTGGCAGCTGAAACTGGAAATAGCTGCTGGAGTTGTGGCTACTCCATAGGAGTGATTTCAGGAATGTGTTATTACTGCAAATACCTGCCCTGGCTAAACGAAGTTTGTGTAAATTTTCAACCTTTGGGAAAACAATTTGACATTTTTTATTAAGGTTTATAATGCTCATTCCCTTTAATCCAGCTATTTCCCTTCTACTGTAGAAACTCAAACACATATATACCAGGACACATACACGAAAATGTTCATAGCAACACTTTCACAGTATTCCCCAGCTGGAACCAACTCATACGTCCACCAAGGATAGAATGGACGTGAGTTGTGGTATATTCATATATTTGAATGCTATAGAGCAAAGAAAATACATGAATGTATATGTATATAATAAGATGGATGAATCTAACAAACACAATTATTGGGCCAAAGAGCAACTTACAAAAAAAACCCCACAGAATTTGACTCCATTTCTACAAAGCCCAAAACAGGAAACACAATCATATTGTTTAGCAATGCAGACATACATGGTAAAATTATAAAGAAAAGCATGGATAAAATTATCTCAACAATCAAGATGGTAATTACTTCTGGTGTGGCAAAAAGGGGAAGTAATCACGAATGAACTCCTGGGGTGCTGGCAATGCTCTGTTTCTTGACCTGGGTGATATTTATACAGGTGTTGACTTATAACGATTGTTCAAATGGTAAGTTTTATGCAAGTCTCCAGAATTTTTCCGATAGTCTCTGAATTGACAGGTTACCCATCACACTTATTTCCTATGATTTACCTCTTACTATTTCTTGCACTTAAATATTTGTTGTTTTAAATACTTTTTAAAATTAATAAAGCACAGAATTCAAGTGAGAATGTCTGATGAATCCAATTCATTCAATACATATGCTAACTCTAAGGGGTAGGTTTTACTTTCACATACATTTATGCCAAAATTAGGCAAAAACTCAGATTAGCTTCTATCTTCTAAAATCTTCCATTTTTCTGCTGTTAATCCACAAAGACAATTTTGGCTTCATTTTAAATCTTTTGTGAAGTCAAGATCACACCATGTGATCCAAAGTGATTGCCGTATGGTGAAATAAAAACAAAAATCCCTGAATAAATTGTTTGACTTTCTTTGAATGGAGACTTTGAAAAGATGGAAAACATACTTTCCTCTACAATGTGTGGGGGGAAAAATTTTAACAGGAAAGGAGAAAATGCATACCATGAGGTGCAGATAAAGAAAACAAGAACGAATAACATTTACTTTCTACTTTAAGAAATACTGTGTACAATAGCCAACATGTTATAATAACTGCCAATGGAATATAACCTTTAAAATCATGAATCAGTATGTTGTACACCTGTAAAATGTAATGTACATCAATTAAACTTCAATTAAAAATGAAAACAATTGTTAAATGGTGAAAAAAAGAAATACTCTGTACAATAGGCATTGTTTGTCTCATTAAGAAATGCACATACTCCTCTGCCCTTCTCATTTGCACCTTGCACACATATGCACACTGAATGCCAGGCATAAAGATCCTGCTGTTACCTGAACAGGGTCAAGGACACACTGGGCTGCGGAAGGCTTCTCCTCTCTCTCTCCAACTTGGGCTCCAACTCCTGCTCGTCTCCCAGGCTGTCTGGACTCCTGGGCTCTGGGCAGGGCCTAAAGTAGTCCAAGGGAGGTGGCAATCACTGTGATGTCACTGATGAAACATCTCGAAGGAACAACCTCCAAGGGTTGGAGGCTATTTGTGTTTAGGGGGACAGGGAAATGTGTTGACTAAGACGGTTCCGTTGGCTGCCAATTTGTATGAACAGCCCAGGGACTTAAAGTCTTTTCTTTCCAGTTGACATTTGGTGCAATTGATGTAGGTTTTAAATTCATCTTTTACATCTTCACGAATATCTCTAACATGTGTTTAAAGCATCATAAACCAAGAGTGATAGACTAATATTAGCAAACCAGACTAATATTAGCAAACCATTGCTGCATTTGACTGCTCCCCTACTCGGCATGTGAGGGTGTAAAATGTGACTTCATTTAACCACCTGTGTTTTCAGCTTTGTGAAGCATGAAGAGTTCCCTGCCTTGCACACATATACCCCAAAATACACACACAAGAACCAGAATGCAGCAGGCATCTTTAGCCCCTTCAAAACTGACTTTAGTCCAAGTGGTGAAAGTTATCTCCCCAGTCATCTGTTCCACATAATTTTCCAGCTAAGCTGTATGTTGCAAGTTTACAAATTAATATACAGTTTCATCTGAAACAGCTGTGGGAGCCATGGGTATGTATCTCTGTCCATGTACTAATACAGCAGTAAACTCATACAGCTGAGCTCGGTCATTTGAACAGATTGAGGGTAGCTGGAAAACTGGTCAAAACTAGTGAAAAACACGAGTTACAGAGTATATCAGAAAGAAATCAAATTGTATAACTAGCAAATATAAACAATGACTAAAACTAGACTGTTAAAATGAATTTGTAATTAACATTCCAGATGTCTGGAGGTAAACGGAGCCTCTCAAGTGTTTAACTTGAACACACACCAACTGAACATGACCCCCCCAGCAATTATGTTTGTTCATCAAATCCTTTATTAGATGATAGAACACATCTCCCCTCTGAATACCCCAGTTAGGGTCAATCAAAATAATACATTCCCAGGAGACATGAACAAAATTCCCTACAGCATTGTGTTCATAGCCAAAGCTTTCCCCATCATTCCTCATGCCCCAGAAATATTACTAAAGGAAGGACGTTCCATTCCGTTTCTTCATTTTGATATAAACCCAGTGATGGGGAATCTTAATACAACAACCTATTGTCACATGTAAAAAGACATGTTGTTGAAGTGACAGGTAGTACATAGTAATTACAGTGCTGTCAAACCTTGGCAGACTCCTCGAATGTAGTCAGATTTCTGTCTTTTGTTTCCAAGCCCTTGCCATAGAGTTTCAAATGCTAGAAATGTTTTCTACTCGCTAAGCCACACCCATTCTTTTTTTTAACCACTCAAAATTATTTTTTTGTCCAGTTAAAAAGTTACATATTTATTGTAAAAAATGTAAAAATATGAAAATATAAAGAAAAATTAAATTACCTTTAATATCATCACCCAAAAAGAAACATAATTTATATTATTTTTCATTCATGTTTGAGGTTGTATAGGCACCGTTTCAAGTTTTTAAGATATTTTTGGTAAAGGAATCTGATGCTTGAAAAAAACTAGAATTTGATTCTTATAGAATTTAAATTATTCATAACCTACCATCTGTTGTGGGACAAGCATTCATTTTGCTTATGTTGGAATAGGAATTAGCTGTACGCTATTTAAAATGTTAAATACAATGGGGAAATGTTAACGTATCACAAAACAGCTCAGCAATACTGTCAGTGTAACTGAACTGGTCAATTTCAACGCAACTTAAAGGAAGAATCTTACTGCTTATTCATGAGTCAGTTGAGTTTGTCTGTTTGGTTTTCCCACTTAAGTTTTTCCAACATTATACCAGGGGCTGCTGTGCCCAGGGCTCTAGCAAATTCCCAGACGGAGACTTCAGGAGCTTCTTAACATGAGCGGTTTATCCTGGGATGTCATGAGAGCGTGGGATAACGCAGAGAACTCAGCTGTCACTAGTTTGACCTAACCCTGTCCTGAAAGACAGGCAAGTTACCCAAAGTCACTTGACTGTTCTTCAAGGGCCTAAGGCAGAGTTTAACCCTGAGGGTCTGTGAGCCTATTTAAAAACAACAGCAACGACACTGTTGTCTCTCATTTAAGCAGGTAGAGTAACATTTCAAACCTCTGTACTAAAGAAAAGTTCTCTCTTTAAATCAACCTGACTTTGTTCTGCTGCTATTTTCTTTTCTGTGAGCAATTCCTGTGACTTAACATCCTGTATCAACTCCCTCTCCAAGTGTTATTCCTCGCATCTGCAGGAGGACACACTAAATAATCTTTGACATTATTCCTATGCCTATAGCCTAGAAATCAGCCAAAGGCCAAAAGCGTTAAGAAAACAACACTCACATTGACCATGGTATTGAGGATCTAACTGGCATTTGTTCCCCCCACCCCACCACCATATACGTTCCTAAGTGTAAAATCAATGTTGAGCTCTTAGGCCTGATTAAGAGCCAAACTAACCTGTGTAATTTATTTCTGATTTCCATCCACCTTTTTTACGTGAGGAAGCCAGAAGTGAACACTTCGTGTCAGTCCATGAATTCGACAAGTCTCTGACACAATGGGAGACTTCAGCAAGGCCTTAATGACAGACGATAAGCTCTCAGCCCATCACGGTGATGAGTAAGATGATCATGGTACCCCTCTCACCTTCACATCTTCGCGTCCAGATGGTCATGGAGCAGCTTTCTGCTTTTCTCTTTCATTATCCCAAACACGCGAGAAAGAGGAAACCATATTTCTTGAGGCTGTCTCCATGTCCTTGAAACATTAATAGTTATTATCTGTATTTTTAACTACTTGTGGCACATGTGCGATTTTTGTCTCACTAACTGAATTTTAATTTCAAAGGCAGAGATAGTTTCTTGTATTTCTTTTGTTTCTCTAACTGTGCATGAAACTGGTGAAGAATCATAATAGATGCTCTAAACTATATAACAAAGGGGCTCCATGTGAACCTCCGTCACATCACATCTCTGAGCATTCCAGGCAAACTGAGTGGGAGAGATGGAGGTCAATATCAAATCTACTCATAAAAGGACCCAGAAGCCACCTGGGAGAGAAAACTCCTCTAAAGGGAAGGACTGGAGAAGGTACACGTGGTTCAGCAACAGGGAGAATGGATGATGACGCCAATGCACAGAACAGATGCACTGTGTCAGTCTAGGTCCTTTGAGAAGCAAGATGCCAGAACGGGACTGAATGTGCAAAAGAAAAAGACGTACTGGGGGAAATGCCTGTGAGAGAAAATGTGGAGGGGGTGGGGAAACAGACAGTCATCAAACAGCAAGAGAAAGAGATAGGAAAATGGGAAGGGAGGTTGTGCGAAGCATCTTAGACTACAATTAAGTTCTAAGGAAAGTTTGCCAAGGCTGTTAGGAAACCTCAAATCAAAGCCATCTGTCAGCGATGTCCCGTGTCCCCCAGGATGAGATGACCTTTGTATTCCTCTCATGCTCAATTATTGACTGAGAGCAGCCAGGGAAGCATCGCCTCTGGGCAGACGTGACTATGATTTCAGAGGACAGCAGCTGGGGGACATCTCAGTGATGGTGCAGTCATGTCTGAGAGGCACGGTCCGTCACCACCACACCCACATGCTACCCATCCTGCCTCCCTACAGCTTGGTGTCCGCGTCCTAGGGGAGGCGAGAGCCATGGGCACAAACTCCATAACCCTTTGAACAGTTAACCTCAACAGTGTGGAACACTGAAAGGGACCGAGACATTCTCCATCTACCTGTGCCATCTCGTGGACCTCAGTGCATCCATGGAACCAGCAATGGAATATCCTTCCAATGAAGTGTCACGGAGCCTGGCAGAAGCAGAAATACGACTCAAGACTTCCTTGCAGTTTATATTAAGCTGTGTGGCAGATGACAGCAGAGAGGAGCTTGGGCTAAAGGGCAAGAAAATGGCAGGCGCCATGTGGTCGCCGACAGTACGTGTGCACGAGCACGTCACCCACTCCCTAAGGCTGCCAGAAATAATCGAGACGAGCGCCGCAGGGGCATGCAGCCTTGCATAATAGGTGGAAGCAAGAGCCAGAAAAATACGTATTAGTCCTGTTTACAATAACCCATTTTAAGTCCTGGATTGGTGAGGTGACACCTGTTAACATCATTTGACTTGGAACCAATTAAATTCCTCTTCTCTGGAACAAGTATATTTCTGCTCTATAATAAGATTCTGCAAGCAAACAGCTTTCTCTCAGCCCATTAAAGATAGCTGCCGAAGGGGGGAAAAAAGAAATAAGAAGCAGCCAAAAATGTGTTTACTACTAGGCTAAAACCATCTGCCCTCAAAACACTCCCAGATTTCAGATGGGCTTTGTTATTTTTCTGATGGGAAATAAAAATTCAGCTGTCGTTTGCCGTGCTGTTACTGAACAGTTCAGGGAGATTCTAGCCAGACACACCCACTCGAAACATTCTGTCCCTTAGTGAATTTGATCAAGGGTATTTTAGCTGAATCTTTCTTGAGAATCTGTCGGTCAGAATAACACAATTGCTGTTTTAGTAAGAATAATATGGATCAGACCAAATTGCTTCTTGTTCTCTCCGAACCAGCCCATTCGGCTTTAGCCTTTGGCTATTGGAGCAGGGAGAAGAGAGTCATGAAGATCTCTCTGATCTCTGTGAAGCTAATGAGAAAACAGAAGTGCTTAGCTGCAATATTGTGGAAGAAGATTAGCTGGATGCAAGACACAGGCTAGGTTTCCTTTTGGAGGAGGGCAATTGGGCACTCGTTCTGCAGCCTGAGGAGTAACCTAACCTTTTACACTTTTACAGTAAGTGAATGTGGAGTTGCCAGGGGCTGGTATTCCGGGAATTTGGGCAGCTTATCTGGCAGAGGTGTTTCAGACCTATTTGCTAAAGCTTGGATTTTGTTGGTTCTTGCTCCCCACTTGCCAGTGTAGAACAGAAAGAGGCCCCCACCTTTATATCTGTGTCTTCATCGGGGTACACATTTTGTGCTAACAGGCTAATTTTCCTGCTTCTACTCTATCCCTCTTTTGCTCGATGTTACGTCACTCACCAGGCACTTACAAGTCACCCACTCCCACTGAGTACCAGCACAAACACAAGACATCCCTACTGCTTTCTTTGTGAACAATCGTATCTGCCAAGAACTATCACTGCTCGCCTTGGGCATCGACCAAGCCTACAAGACACGGTACCTCTGCTGGTACCACAGCTATTGACACTGGAGGCACCAACGTGACTCCTACTTCTAGAGCGAGATGAGGACTTGGGTTGGGGAAGTGTGCCTCTTCCTATGTGTGACACCCTGTTGAGGGATGCTAAAGGAGCACTTCCTCACTGTCACCCCAGTGTCTTCCCAGACAGAGAAGCTCATGGGCAGGTTCGGCCTGGGGATTCACAGAACAGGCGTCTTGTTATCTCACAGTCACTTCCCTCCGCTACTAAGATGCGGTGCTACAGCAAACCTTCCTTCTCCTAGGAGAAAACACCCTTGATCAAATTCACTAAGGGACAGAACGTTTCACGCTGGTGTGTCCGGCTAGAATCTCCCTGAACTGTTCAGTAATTAACAGCACATCAAAAGACTGCTGAGTTTTTATTTCCCATCAGAAAACTTCTCTCTCAGGAGGGGCCTAAGATCCCAGGACACACCAGCTGCTGTCAGGCTCGCTCCAGCAGTGAATAAACCTGCACTCATCATCCTGAAGGAAAGCCCTGGGCGCAGGTTAGGCACGAGCTGAGGTCCTCCTACCACACCCGTGCCCTCACCCAGCATGTGGTGCTATCTACCAATTGTCTTTCCATTGGAGTCCGAGTAAAAATTGGCTTCTCTGCACTACAGATAGAAAACATATCACAGGGAAATATACTCAATATCCTATGGTAACCTAGAATGAAAAAGAACATGAAAATGAATATATGTATGCATATGTACAACTGCACTATTGTGCTGTACACCAGAAATGGACACAACATTGTAAACTGACTATACCTCAATAAAAACAATAAATAAATAAATATTTAAAATAGAAAGCATATTATTTCTTATTTCTGTGTTTTCCTGTAGCTCCCAGATTAGGTTCAAAATATTTAGCTCCAAAATGTTCATTGACAGATGACTGGATAAAGAAATTGTGGTACATTTATACAATGGAATACTATTCAGTCATAAAAAAGAATAAAATGATGTCATTTGCAGCAACATGGATGGACCTGGAGATCATCCTTCTAAGTGAAGTAAGCCAGAAAGAAAGAGAAAAATACCATATGAGATCACTTATATGTGGAATCTAAAAAACAGAAATTGACACAGCATTGTAAACTGACTATATTTCAATTAAAAAAAACTAGCTGCAAAATATCCTTTGCCAGAAGACTGGATAAAGAAGTTGTGGTATGTTTATACAATGGGATACTACCCAGCCATAAAAAAGAATAAAATGATGTCATTTGCAGCAACACGGATGGACCTGGAGATTGTCATTCTAAATGAAGTGAGCCAGAAAGGGAAAGAAAAATACCATATAATATTTCTAATATGTGAAATCTAAAAAACAAAAAAGAAAAAAGAGACCACTAATGAACCCATCTACAAAACAGAAACAGTAAACAACCTTATAGTTACTGGGTGAAAGAGGGATAAATTTGGGAGTTTGAGATTTGCAAATGTTAACCACTATATACAAAAATAGATTTTAAAAAATTTTCTCTGTATGGCACAGGGAACTATATTCAATATCTTGTAATAACCTTTAATGAAAAAGACTATGAAAATGAATATATGTATGTATGTATACACATGACTGGGACACCGTGCAGTACACCAGAAATTGACACACTGTAACTGACTGTACTTCAATTTAAAAAAAAAAAAATCTTTAGCTGCAGAGGCAAGGCCCTATGGTGATCTAGCTCCTGAGCTCTCTGACCTCCTCTGCAGCAATCCCAAACCTGCAGGTCTTGGATGTTCTCTCCCTGTGTGCCTGTGCCAGTCCCTTTGATTATACCATCCTTTCCCACATTCCTCAACACCTCCCACCTTTGCTTGATGTTTAATAACAGTACTTGATTCAAGTGTCACATTCCCTGATCCTCAAGGCTGGGATGGATGAACCTTTGTGATCTACGTAGTCCTAGACACCACTGCTTTCACTGTATTGTCAGCACTGACCGTTCTGTCCATCCCTGCCCCTTAAGAACAAGGACTGTATCTCTCACCCATGCAGACCCAGTGGCTAGGCGTGTCGCGCTTGCAGTGCAGTGGGCATTCCATAAAAGCTTGCTAAATAAACATACGCATAGTGTAAAGTAGTTCATTCCTAGCTGTTCAGCTCTGCAGAGTCACAGGCAAATCAATGTTTCAAAAATAAAATGCTCTGATTTTTCACCAATTTACATGAGAAAAGACAGCGATGTTTACAAGACCTGTAGTAACTTGAACTACTCAGGATTTCTTGATCTAAGAATAGTACGTTCTAGGCTTCCTACCCCTGACTGGGTCTGACAGCTGCTTTTTAGGTTGGCACATAATATGCTTTAAAGGGCTAATTTTCTCTGCTGTGGAAGTTGAGCAAGAAACCATTGTAATGTGCTGTTGTAGATTTTTTTGACACAAGTTTAAAATTTAGAAATGTGAAATAATTTGAATGTGCCTACCACACAAAACTAACAAATCTTAATATCTTTTGTTACCAAGTTAGGTCTTACGGACCCCACCTTGGGCCCCAGCCTTGCCAAGGCTCCCTTTGCCTCAGCAGAGAAAGCTCTTTTTCCCTTAGGGTTCACACAGTCAAAACAAACCCAAAGCTTGAAGACTGAAGCAGTACAAGCTTTATTCAATGGTCAGAGAATGGAGAAGTGGGACCTTAGCTCACAAATCAACTTCTCGCTCAGGGGATGATTAAGGCAAGATTATAAGGACAAGGTTAGCGCATTGGTTTAATGGGAATGTGGGGGCCCTTCTTGGAACTGGGGTCCCGCCTCTTTTCTGCTCTTGTATGGTCTTTCGGCATCTGGGTCAGAAGCCGGTCAAACCATCATGGTGCAGACAGGAAGAGCTCTTACCCAACCTGATTGGCTGGTGGAGAGGTGATCGGGAGTCAACACCACCAACTTGCTAGTTTCAGCCGGCCTGGGGTCCACGTGCTTGTGGTCAGCACACAGTCAACTTCCTCCACACGGAGGTGGAAACAGCTCAAAGGACGTGGCTTAGGATGTTATCCATAGTCCTGGGAGGAACTAAAGGTCTTTGACTTTGTTTAATGGCTAAACTATCATTATTTTGTCTTGCTTGCTTGTTTTCCTTTATTTCTGCATTTTCTCGATTTTCTGATGAAATGTATTCTCTGTAACTCAGGGAAAGCCTCGGAGGCTTAAGTTTTCCTACAGACAAGAAGCAGGCGGAGGACATGAGGGGGGGTTCTGTCCCGGGAAAGCCCCAGAGGATCCGGCTTGGTTACATTTTCATATTGTTTCATGTCTTTAACAGAATTAAAATACAGATGAAGCTGAAGTCGCATTGAACCACCCTTCTCAGTCCTACGCTCTGTCCCACATACCCCAATAAAACAGCTGCTGTGTCTAACCCTAATTTTATAATTAATCTTTTTAGCTTTAGCATCCCGATTATGCTAGCCAGATAAGCAGGTTCCTCTCTTTCTTCTCCAAAACAGCATGTATAAAATAGATAAATTTTCAACAACTGGCCCATTGACCTCTATGGGACTGGGGATATTTTTGGTGTCAGAGGAGCTATCTGACTACTGATTCCATGATTTTTCATGGTTGTAGATCCTAGTTCGTAGGTTTTTCTATTTTGGCAATTTATTATATTAGTAGAAAAGTGTCCATTTAATCTTTTGTAGTTTTATTATTATCACTCATCATTGTGTTCTCGATTTTTTTCAGTTTCTGTCTTATCTATAGTTATGCTCCCCTCTTTTAGACTTCTGGAAATTTTTTAACAAAAGTAGAAGAAAAAATATGACAAATCTTAAATTTTAGCAATTATGAATATTTTGCCAGTCTTGCTGCATTTATCCTTATCCCCCTCCCTTGTCTTTAAACACAGGTGACGTTTGAGAAAAAAGAAAATAAATCTTGGGAGGAGGGTATAGCTCAGTGGCAGAGCGCCTGCCTAGCATACATGAGGTCCTGGGTTCAATCCCCAGTACCTCCAATAAAACAAATAAATAAACCTAATTAGCCCCCCAAAAACATATATAAATATACTTTTCATTACTCTTTATACCATTATGTGTACCATTGTGATAACTGTCATCATAATGACATCTAATATTTTCAAAGTATGTGACTTCTTTAAAACACTTGAGATTCACCCTTCCTGAAGGAATAAATATCGTTTGTATTATTATCTCCATTTTTCAAATGAGGAAAATTAAATGAGCCACACAAGCAGTTAAAGGGTCAGCATCCTGGGTTGAATTCACAAACCTCGGATGGTAAATCCATAGCACCCAGGCTTTGATCCAACCCATGTCATTCATGGAACATCCTCATTACCCTTAAATTTTCATAAACAATATGACGTAATGAACTTCTCAAAGAATTAGAAGGGTCCAGATACAATTTGATTACAGTGGAATCCAAAATGGATCATTCAGTGGGAATGTAGAGATACAGAGATTTCCTACCGACCTTCTTACAATTCCTAGAAAATATTAAAGGCAAAATAAAACTAAGATAAAAAGAAGAAAAATGCCAGACAAGAAGAGAGATAAGACACAATATTCTATCTGCCATCCCTTTTCTAAGGCTGATAACTCTTCAGCTCTACTAATTATTAAGAGGTGTTGGAGTAATGACCTATAATGGAAAAGAATATGAAAAGGAATATATATATTATACATATATATGAATCCTACTATGCAGTACACCAAAAATTAGCACAACATTGTAAATCGACTATGCCTCAATTTTAAAAAATGTTAGAGAAATTTTCTGTTTTTGAAGCCTGTTCCTGAACTCATCACAGAGGAAGATCTTGCTGGTAAACGCCACCACTGCCTTTTGTGAGTGTTTTACAAGATCACCAAAGATTGGAATATGCTCCGGCTGTCATATTTTTTAAAGCTATTGATGGAATAAATCTCACAGGCAATTTGGTTGCAGCAAAATATTACTAGCTAGAACTATTCCCACACAAACTTTTAAATCAAATGAATAGCTCTCCTCTCTCTTTAAGAATAAAACAGAGCTAAAATATTTTTGTTATCATTCATTGCAACTAGCAATATTTTATTTAAATAAAATTAATTTTTCTGATTATAAAAGTATTACATGCATATTGCAGCACAAGGTTAGGAGGAAAAAATTAGCTACACTATGAAAATTTTGTTTTTCATGTCTGAGAACATAATATCACATACTCAGAACAAAGGAGCAGGGGCAGACTACAGGAAAAAACTTGAATTAACAGTAGTTATTCCTGTGGAGTCTCCATGGATGGGCTGTTGAAGGAGGTGGAATTTTTTATTTCTTGATGTAGTCACATATAAACAATTTTTATATTTTACTAAGAAAAAAAATTCAGTAATAAAATGATAATAGGGACTAAACAAAAAAAATCTCTTCTCTTTATATTTAACCTTGTTTATGCTATTCTTATATTTTCTGTCCTAAATTTGCATAGACTTGCAGAAGCTGTCAGTTGAGAGATCGTTTTGGCCCATCTCTTTTTTGTAGATGAGGAAATTAAGGCCAAGAGAAGTTAAATGACTTAATAGCAAGGTCATGCCTCTGACCCCTCTTGACCTATATGTTACAGATTAATATTAATTTACTTTTAATAGGTAAAAAGCATGTGCGTTTTACTGAGGCACTTTGACGTTAACCTGGATATGGCATGAGCTATACTCTCCATCACTAAGAGCTTTTCCCAACAGACTAAGCCAAAGTAAATCTCCCCTGTCATTCTCTCTCGTTCTGTTCTTTCCCTTTATAGCACTTACTACCCATTTTAATTATATATTTACTTGTGCTTATTTATTGTTTTTCTTCTCCACCAGACTCTAAACTCCTCAAAGGCTAGCCTTCCATGTGTTCTGTTCTCCATAATATACCTAGTGCCGAACACAGATACACAATGACATACAGTCAGAAGGTCATGAAGCCACTGACTAGTTTCTGTCTGCTGACTGTCCCTTCATGGGCACCCAAGTTACATCAACTTATTGAGTGTTTGTTATGTTCCAAAATTTAGACAATGTCAGAAGCTTATCTTATATGTATATGTATTTTAATCACATAAGTTAGTCATATTATTATCTCTATCATGCAGATGAAAAAGACTGAGGCTGAGAGAGGTCAGGTAAATATCAAAAGGTCAGAAACCCAGGAAGTGACAGACACGGGATTCAGTCTTGGGTTTGACTCCAGGCTGTAAGCTCTGAACCCTTACACTACCTGCTTGCTAATTTCCTGGCTTCAGTTGATGTTCAAGACACAGTCATCAAAATAGCATCTCTTTACCTCAATTTAAAAGTTTTCTGGGCTTCTGGGTGAAGACAGCAGATTGAACATATGCATCTAGTTTTGCTCCCTCTTAAAACCCTACTAAAATGACAGTAGAGAGCGGTTTTTTGTTTTTCTTTTTTTAAAGGCATAAAGCCATAAGGACGATGAGACTCAAAAAGGGGAAAGTAGCAAGCAAATTTTGGAAGCTATAATGCAAAAGGATGATGGTAACCGATTTAGCAAAACTAAGAAAGTTGAATCCTAAACAGCTAACAGAGAGAGCCAAGAGCCAATCTGATTTATACTGTACAGATTGGTGGCAGTGGGGGTGAAGAGAGAAGTGGCTAAAATAAGGAAAACTAGTTGAAAGTTTTTCAAGAAATTGTTAGGTCCCAAGATCCCACCCTCCCCCCAACGTTGACACAGTTAACAACTACTCTTCCCCAACCTGAGCAGAAGACTGGGGGTTTATTCCTTTATTCCTGGAGAGAGTCTCTAAACTGGGACACCACAGGCACAGTTAGAGACAGAAGTATCCTTCTGAAAGGGCGGATTAAAATGAATGTACATCTGGACGGTGAACCCATCTCCCACCCCAGCCCTCTTCCCCTCCTCAGGTTTCCAGAAGAATGGAAACTTAAGCCTTCACGTGAAGCTCTGGGCAAAGGATTGGAAGAGCCTTCTCTGAGGAATCTGAGCAGCTCAAGGGGAAAGGATACTGATGTTGGAATTTCCCCAATGAAGAGTCCCCAACAGCTCATCTTACATAGAACTGCACGATCAACAAGCCCCACTCATGTAGTCAGAGAGTCTTAGCCATTTTTAGTCCTACATACTTAAAGATTATCAGAGAATATGGAAGTTAAAGTCCAAAATACACAGAAGAAAAGCAATCTGAAGGAAGCAGAAATTATACAAAGAGAAGAAAGCATTCAAAGAAGAAATTAGATTGGTTTCCAGCTTGTCATCAGCAATCTTGGAAGTTAGAAGGCTTCCAATGACTTCAAAATTCTGAAGAAAAACTATACCCAAATGAGAATTCCATCCCCAGTCAGCTATCAGTCAAGGGAGAGAGTAAAATAAAGATGTTTTCAGACATGCTCAGTTTCAAACAATTTACGTCCCATAGATTCAGCCCCAGACAACGTACGACACCAAAATGAGAGGGTCACCCATAAAAAAAGACATAGGGTCTGAAAAAAAAGAGAGGTCAAGGGACTACCAAGATAATCATGAATGGACAGCCCAAAGTGGGATCCGTGTACCTGGAATAAAGGACAATTGGTCCACCTTGGAATGTGTCAGATGGCCATGGGTTATGGCTTCAGGAAAATGCAAACCACTAGGAAACCTGATGCTCCTGAACGTCTTGAAAGGAGTCTTAGAGAATCAGCAAAGTGTGAGACTTCATACGTGGTAGTAGAAAAGCAAGCAAACAAAAAGATGACCAGCTTTACTCCCAGGAAAAATTTAAATTTTGTGCAGACAATGAAAAGTAGTCATAATTTATTATATGACTCAACTATGAACAGCATTCCCATCACCCTAGTGTAAACAATGAATGTTGAAATATAAATATGAATAAAAAACATTAAATATTTAAATAAAATTAATTTTAAATATAACTCTATTAGGATCTGGGGGGAGGAGTAGTAAAGAGAAGTAAGTTCTTTCTACCACAGTAAGAAGTCAATATAATGCTGAAAATTTGAAAACTCGAGGAGTAATACAGACACATTATTTTCAAATATGTAAGTAAATGAAATGAATCTGCAAAAAGGTGAAGATCATTGCCTCTGGGGGAAGTGTAGGATTGCTGCTGTGTGTTGTAGATCTGTAAGTCACTCTACGACACTGCATATATAACTTAAAAAATTAAAACCAACAAAATGTTTGAAAACATAGATAAATGCTTTCAAATGATCAAATATAGTCATAACTTCCCTCTTTCTCTTTCCCTCTCAAATTATGAGTCTTATGGCAGCCCCTACGCTCAGTCACCTGGAGTGGAGTGCTTGTCTGTACCAAGGTGAATTACTCTGGTAAATCAGCACAACTCAACCGGACAATAAAGAAGATCTCTTCCTTTCCAGCTCTCTGTAAATGGGTCCAAACTTGCTGGACATGGAAATTGCAGTTTTGTCATCAAACATCCCCTTTAATGGTTTATCTTTCACCCGGTGTAATTCAATATTTCTTTCTACCGATTGTCTCCTTAAACGCTCTGCATAATGGTGTGTGTTGATTTATGAGATTTCTTCCAGGCTTAATTTCATTTATATTTTTTCTTACTTTGTTATTCCCCTTGGCAGATGCTTGTGTTAATATCTGACCCAAGCAAGGGGTGTTCAGCCAAAGATAGTCCTCAGTCAAGCTGTGGCCTGAGCAGATGGTGAGGCCTTGGTGCCTTGGAGAACTCAGATTACACTTCCAAGGTGTTCTCATGTAACAGTTGTGTGCCTTTGATCAAAACACTGAGAAACACAAACCCTCACGTCCTCCTCAGCACAAAAACAGCCAAGAGCTTGCTCTCTTGGATCCAGGAAAGGCTTGCCAATTTCCCTGTAAGATTTTACTTGCAGTAAACACCCATATTTGCAGAAGAGCTTCAAAGACACAGGATAACGTGGATCCGGCAGAAAGGAGACCTCTGCGGAAGGTGGGAAGGGACTCCTGGAGGACTGTTTCCCTTTGTGCCTGCTCTGCCCTCTATACCGACAACAGTGCTTGGTACACAGGAGGGCGCACAAAATACTTGTTGAATAATTTGTATTCAAGTATTCAATAAATATGCTGCTGCTCTGTCTGGCATATCCTTTGCTTTTCTCAGATTGACACACTTCCGCTCGCCTTTAAGATCCAGTGCACCTATCTCTTGTACAGCTTCCTCTGATCCACTCAAATTCTTTTCTCTGTATATATTTGCATTTTGAACAGATTTCTGTTGCTTGTTCTTCTAACACAGCATTGTGGTTATTTGCATGTCTGTCCTCCCTACAAGACTTTAAATTCCTTGAGAGCTAAAGCTTTGACTTATCTCTGTATCCATGCTGCCTGGCTTCCTGCCTGAATATTTGTTTATTCATTCATTCAACAGATCTGGAGTACCCACAATGTTCCAGGCACTGGAATGGGCTCTGTGGATAAAGCAGTGAAGGATTCAAGAACCATCCATGCCCCCCAGCTTGCATTCTATTAGGGTTGAAGACCATTCGCATCAGTGTGATAATCGCAGTGATGAAGGTCGTGAGTACATTATGGGAGAACGTGGGAAGGTTATTATGCTCAAAATCTGAGAGATCAGGAAAAGCCTACAAGAGGAAGCTTTCCAGAAACAAACAAAGAATATCCAAAGAACAAATAAAAGTTAGCGAGGAAGGCTGGAAATACGTGCTTCACGAAGTATAGCAAGTTTGGGGAAATGCAAAAAGGACAAAGGAAGAGAGAAAAAGAAGAGGAGAAAAAAGAGAGGAAGGAAGAAGCAGATGAAAAGGAGGAAGGGAGGAATGGAAGAAGCGATAGTGAGAGAAAGAAAGGGATACTGTATTATCTTATTTGCCTTGTAAAATATTTTGCTCCAATGGTGGCCACCTGCTACTCCTTTTGATTTGGAGATCCATCTTTACCCTCCAGTCGCAGAATCACAGGCTATTTTGGAGCTGGAAAGGGTTTCCAGTACCTTGCTCTATCCTTATTTTACAAATACAGAAACTAAGCTTTATGGAAGTTAGTAATAGCAATATTTTGCTTTTATCGCGTGTCTTGCAAAGAATTTTCACCCCTGTCCAGTTTGAGCCCAACAGCCCTGCAAAGCAGCGTCATTCTTTTTTATATATCAGGAAACTGAGGCTCAAGTGGAATTAGTGGCACAGCTGGAAGCCAGGTCTTCTGGTGTCATATCCAGTGCTCATCCTGTCACTTCTCAGTCCCTCTACCAAAGTCATACTGTCAGGAACAGAGCCAGCAGTAGACTTGACTGCTTATCCAAAACTCCTTCCAGAAGGCAAGAGTGTCCTGACACCTGATACGGACTGACCACTGCTAATTATCACAGTGTATTCCAATTACAAGAACACTTGTGCTGGGTTATTCATTTGCCAATAGCCCCAGGGACACTGGAATGATGGGGTTTATGTGCTGTACACACAGACGTATAGATAAGGAGATTCACTAAATAATTCTCTGTGCTCAAATTTTTAAAAAAATCAAATTTCAGAATATTATGTATCATGTTAACATTTCTATAAATTTTAAAATTATGTAATATTTAATACATATATATAATCAAGAGTGTAAAAGCATGGGCTGAATAGATACCAAATTCATGATAATGGTTTCCTCTAGAAAAGAACAGGAATAAGAGAGGATTTCAATTTTCTTGTGCTTTTTTTCCTTCTTAAATTTTTTTTTTAATCTGAATCAAAAACGTAAGAGTGTTTTATAATTCTTTGTTCATTTTTCTGCACCAAGTTTATTTTTCAAAACATTTTAATAAGCGTGAAATTTCACATGTAAGTTTCAAATACTTCCCCTTCCAGACAGCACTCCCAGTTTCCTTGCCTGTTAAAGAAAGAAAACGTAGATTAGATCACTTCTAAGATCCCTTTCAGCCTTGACACTTGAGCCTCCTTCAAAATCTCACAGGCTGTGAAGAGATTATAGATAGCTTTTATTTGAGTAAATTCTGGAAAGGGGCTTGGAATATACTGTCAGCTATTTCAAGGGAAGGAAGCCCAGGAGTTTTTTGTTTTTTGTTTTTTGTTTTTAATTGTGAAAGCTCTTTTTTTCCCTCCCCACCGGAGCCTCACCCGAGAGGCATTCCCCAGCTAATGTCTTATCTATTTATATTCTGGAAACTCTGTCTAAATTAAGCTTCCACACAAGGTTTATATGATGATGAAGTCTGGACATTCTGGGGTCAGTCTCCTCCCACCCCAACACAAAAGCCTTGACATGAAACTTTATTATCACTAATTCTCATATAAAACACTAGGATTAAAGGTTTGGTGACCATATATTGAACACAAAAGTAGAACATGTGATCTAACACCGGTTTGATGATGGGACAGAATATTTGCAGTCAGGGTGGCCCCAGCAAATCTTCAGTCTTGTGGTAGACTGAAGGAAGCAGTTAATAGGGTAGATGGGAAGGCTGGCAGAACCAAAGATATTATATATGGTCAAACTGTCCTTCAAATGCACATAAGACCTTTTGAAAAAATACTGGAGGGAAGTTTCAACCGAGAGAGAACTAAGAAAAACTTCAGCAGAAGGACTGATGGATGAGTATTTAATATGGCTCATTGTAGAATTAAGAATAAAACAAGGGTTAAGAAATGGGTGGAAGAATAGTATGTGAACAAAATAGAAGCAATGCAACTAAAATAGTGGGAGGAGAAGAGATGAGGAGAAAACAGAAAACAGGGTGATCACCTCTGACAAAAAAGATGTCATTTTAAATTGAAAGTATATTATTAGTTTTAAAAAGAGAAGCAAAGAGTACCACAAAAGATTTTTGAAACAAAGATAAGTATTACTTGCCTACCCATGTTCATTGCACCATTATTTACAAAAGCCAAGACATGGAAACAACCTTAGTGTCCATCAGGGGATGAATGGATAAAGAACATATGGCACATGTATATACATATATACATATACATGATGGAACACTACTCAGCCACAAAAAAGAAAGAAATCTTGCTATTTGTGAAAACATGGCTGGACTTTAATGGCAATACACTAAGTGTAACAAATCAGAAAAAGATAAATATGATCTCACTTATGGGTGGAACCTGAAAGCAAACAAACTTATAGAAACAGAGAACAGATTGCTGGTTGCCAGAGGTAGAGGATGAGGGGTAGACAAAATGGGTGAAAGAGGTCAAAATGCACAACATTCCAGTTATAAAATAAATAATTCATGGGGATGTAATGTACAGCATGGTGGTTCTAATAATACTTTATTACATATTTGAAAGTTGATAAAAGAGTAAATCTTCAAAGTTCTCCTCACAAGAAAAGATTTCTTTTTTTTCATTATTTTTCATTATTATGATGATCATTTCGCAATATTTACAAATATCAGATCACTATGTTGTACATCTGAAACTAATATAATTTTATATAATATCTCAATTTTTAAAAAGAAACAGAGATAACTATTACAACTAATAATACAAACTTTAATACCTAATACCTAAATACCAAATGTTTTCAAATAGTGAAGAAACATAGTAAATATAATAATAGCATTGAATAAGTGGCAGCATTAAAAGGAGTGATTTCCAAGATATATTATTATATATGGAAAAAGCAAAACACTGAATAATATGCATAATATGGTAACTTTTGTGTTGAAAGATGGAAATAAAAAAAAACACACACATGTATCTATTTTTTCAAAAAGAAACACAGGAAAGATAACAAAAAATGAAATTGGTTGCAGATCTTCCACATCTTACAATGGGGTCATATCCCAGTGAGCCCGTTGTACATTGCATTTAATGTACCTAACCTACCAAACAACATAGCTTAGCCTAGCCTACTTTAAACATGCTCAGAACGCTTAACATTTGCCTACAGTTGTGCAAAATCATGTAACACAAATCTTATTTTATACTGAAGTGTTGAATATCTCATGTAATGTATTGAATACTGAGAACAGATTGCTTAACATTAGCCTACAGTTGGGCAAAACCATCTAACACAAAGCTTATTTTATACTAAAGTGTTGACTGTCTCAGGTAATTTATTGAATACTGTACTGAAAGTAAAAAAAAAAAAAAAAAAAACAACAGAATAGCTGTAAGTGTAACGGTTGTCCCCCCTGGAGATCACAGGGTTGACCAGGCAGCTCGCTGCACTGCGCTGCCCAGCATCACGGGAGTTCATAGCATGCATTGCTAGCCTGGGAAGAGATCAAAATTCAAAATTTGAAGTGTGGTTTCTACTGAATGCATACCGATTTCACACCATGGAAAAGTTTTAAATGGAAACATAAGTTGGGGACCATCTCTATATTCAAAAAGAGAAAGGAGGAATGGGTAGGAAGAGGGAGTGATGCTTCTCTGAGTATATAGTTTTGACTTTCGGAACAATGTTAATCTTCTACATGTTCAAATAATAAAATTAAATCAACAAGAATGGGGTGAAACGTAAAACTGGGTGTAGAAAGAAACAAATGAGCTCAATTATATTTCAAATGAATGAGACAGAAAGAACACGGCAAACAGATCCTGAACTCTTTTTTTAATAGATTTATTTTTCACAAGGGTATGGATGTAACAATTCTGGATCTAACTTAGCTTTATTGTAGAATTGAGTAAGTGAGTAAATGTTATTATGTTTGAAAAAGCCGGAGTTGTCACTGTGTAAGAAAGGAGGTACAATTATAGCACAAGGAAGGGGGATGGGGGAAGGAAGATTCCTGTGGTGCTGAACTGTTAGAAGCATGAATTCATGACTTCTGAAACATGCCAGTAGCACTGAGCAACCCTCATGCCCAGATCTCGGTTTAGAGTAGCGGTGGTATCATCAAATTAGAGGGAAGGATGGGGCTTGTTGTGGTCCAGAGGAGACCGCCCCACGTGGTGCCTCAACGGCATATTGATTACTTGAAATTAAAGTTACTTAAATGGCCAACAAAACAGGGACACTCTGACCCTCCCTTCTGCTGCCCTAAAGGCAGGAAATAAATCTCTCGTGTGAAAGGTGCGCTCCCAGCACCTGGAGGTAAAAACACACCCTTATCACCAAAGATGAGGAGCTGGGGCCAAGAAGCCCACACAGACCAGCCTTGCTCTTTAATTTACTACCCCAAGCCCCAGTTCTGTTTGGAGTCTTCACTAACTGGGTACCCAAAGCCTAAATTTCTCCACTCGGAAAACTGTTGGGAGGATCAACTGGGGTAGCGTATATATAAAGCATGTATCTTTCTGGACTCCACGTGAAAAAGAACAAAACAAAAACCTGAGTTTCTTTGTCCTGGCAATTCCTCACAATTTTATTGTTTCTCTGTCTAAAAAGTATGAACGCTGTCTGCTTTGGCCACTTCTTAGGTCCCATTTCTATGGTACCTCCACGTGCATAAAGTAAAATTGTTTCTTTTTCTCCGCTTAATCTGCTTTGTGTCAATTTTATTATCAGTGCAGCCACAAGAACTCAAGACAGGTAGAGGGGGAAATTACCCCTCCCCAACAAGACTTATGATATGGGAAAACATTTAATGGGAGTCCACACTTCATACCATTAAAGTAAATTCCAGATGTGTTAAATATGTGAAACGTAACTCTATAAAGCAAATAAGAAAAAAAGTTTTTTTAATATTTTATAAACATAATGAAAGATTTCTTAAACAAGAACTAGGAAGTAAAACCCATGGGAGAAAATTTGATGAGATGTGACTATATCAAAAGTAAGGATTTCTGTTCAGCAAAACACACCACCCCACCAAGTAGCAGGGTGACAGATCACAAAATGTTTACAACATGTAAAATCAACAAGGAATTAATTTCTAGGTGGTACACCTGAAAACATACAGGAAAACAAAAAGGCGTCCACTTTTTTAAGGTAGACAATATAAATAAATAAATAATATGAATAAACAACATGGATCGCAAAATGGAAAAAAAAAAAAAACAAACCCAAATGACTAGCACATACATGCCCCTCAAGCAAGATCTTTTCCTTCCTTTGAACACATGTGTTCTGTTCAGTGAGCGTCTGCACCAGCCATCACCCCCATCTTGAATGCTTTTTCCCCTACAACTTCCTATGACTGTCTCCTTGCTTTTCAGAGCTTAGTTTAAACGTGATCTCTTCCGTCTCGCTCTACTTCCTACAGCCGTCCCACTCCCCGCCCCAACGCTCTTGTTTTATTTTCATCACATGCTTGCCATTCAGTGCCATACGCTTCTTTATCTGTATGTTAGATCCTCTCTCTAACCAGATAGCAAGACATGGAGTAGGAAAGTTGTCTGTCTTGTCCAACTTTGTGCTAATGTTTGGCACATAGCTGGTGTTCAGTAAAAACTTGTTGAGTTAATAAATACATATTAATACATGAAAAAGGTAATGCAATTCCTGGTGCTGGCTTAATGAGTTTTCCAGAAAAGGATGTTCAATCATAATTAAATGTCTAATTAATGGAATCCTGCTAAGTAGTGTCAAGCTTCCATGGAGAGCTAGACAGGCTGACCATTTAATAGGCTCCTTCTAAAAATAATATATTTTGAGTCAAAGGAATGCTGTTGCCTTGGATACGTTTGTTTTGACCACAGCGCCTAGAGCTCATTATGTTAGTCAAATGGCTTAAGCCAATTGAAACTCAATCTTCTTTAGGACTATGCACATTCTAAACACCATCACCCAGAGGGGCCCTGATGGGAATTCCATCCGCAGGAGGTGGTGTTTCTCTGGAATATTCCACTAGACAGAAATATTCTAATCATGAATCTTTCCGACTCAACATCACAGACAGCACCTTAAATCCTGGGGAGTAACAGTCACCACATGATAGTGGAAGAAACTCCTACATTTTGCTAACCTGACCCCATATGAGAAAACCCAGTGAGTTTCTTATGATCACGTCTCAGAAGAAGCAAGATCCCCTGGTACCACCTCTGCCACTTCAGTTAAGGCACAGAGACTTTGATTTAACAAATCGGTTAATTTATTTCGACAAACTAATGACATGCTTAGAAAATCTGTCATACAACTTCTCAGCATGCCATGCAATTTCTAACAATCCATTTATGTAATCTTCGCTTGCCAGGTATAATGTGGGCTTCATTCCTGTGGATTTGCAAGGATGTCTATTTATGAGTTTTGGTTTGGTTTGGTTTGACCTTAGATGAAGAGTTAAATTAACTGTAATCCTAATTCTTAACACATTAGCATCAATGCACGCAAAACATCTCTCAGGCTCTATTTTATCTCTTTACTCTTTACTTTCATTTCTGACCCCACAAAGTCACAAACAATAATGTATTTTATAATGTTCTGAACTAGGCATATAACCTTGTGAAGTCTGTGGCGTCATGTGTTTATGTACTTTTAATATAATTTCAATCTCTTCTATCACTTTAACACCATTTTTAAGATACATCTATTCCTGCATCAAAGCTTCTGTTTCAGTCTGTATGCACTTATTTTAATTATCCATCATCTTGTGCAAATGTCATTGCCATTGTCAACACAATCTTATTTTCTGTATTATTTTCAACTGTGTTATTAATAGCCTGGAGGAACAGTGTTGATTTGTTTATAACTTAACCTTGTATCCAACAATTTTGTCAAGTATTTATATTAGTTCTAATATATTTCCATGTTGAATATGTCAACAAAATAGTTAATCAGTAGTCAATCTAAAAAAGAAATGGAAAAATTTATTTGAGCCAACCTGAAGGTATAAACTGGGAGACAGACTTTCAGAAAGCTCCAGGGACAGCTTTTCCCATTAGAGGTCAAAGCACAGTTATATATGTTTTTGAGACAAAGGACTATACATCAAATTGTTGCCAGTGGATGCGACTGGTGTTCCAGGTTCTTGTCCCGTCCCAGAAGGAATTCAAAGACTTAGTGGTTAAAAAAGTAAAGTGAGGATGTATTAAAGGATGGATAGTACACTCTTAAGGTGAGAGCGGGCAGGCTCAGGTGAGTGGCTGCCCTGTGTTTCTTTGGCAAGTGAGTCACATAGGGTGTAAAAATGAATGGGCGGAATATTCATCAAGGAGGGAAGGGTTTGGGGTCATTTTCCCTGATTATCATCCCAACTCCACCTTCCCAAAGGGAGGAGGGATTTTTGTCCTTATTTAGTTTGGATCAGAAGTGTCATGTCATCGGTGCATGATGGGTACTTCTGATCTGCAAGGCTAATTTTATTGAAATGAGGACATAATGAGCAAAAGCTAACATTCAGACATTGAAGATTCCTTCCTTGTCCCACCTTTTTTTGTTGGTCTCCAGACCACTCATCACCCCAAAAAGTGTGACCCCTTATCAGCCCAAACGTTCCTGCTTTTCCTTCTCTGCCCAGGGACCCCTGGTGCTTACATGATGTGTGTTTCCTGCATTTGGCCTGTGCCCCTCCTTTCTGCCCAATTCCTGCCATTTGGTCTACGTCCCCCTTTCTCTGCTCATATCTACCTATCTGCCTGCTCTGACAAAATGATGTATTGACCATTTACACAGTGCAGATCTGAAAGTACAAAGTGAGTGGTGGGTCATCATGACCCCTTACAAGATTAAGAACGTCATCTTCCAAGGCCGTCTGGTTAAGCAGATGAACAATATACACACTATAGGTGAGGAAGGAGGATTCAAAACGCCAAGAAAATTTGTATGTTTACACTTTTATTGTCCTGCCATAAAATATGAATTTTACTTTATCGAGTAGATTGGTTTTATCTTTTTCTTTTTCCAATCCTTATGTCTCTTGTGTCTTTTTCTTGTTTTAGCACTTTTACTGATGAAAAGTGGTAGTGAACAAGGCTATTCATTGTAGTAAAAGACTGGAAAGAATCCAAATATCCATCAGTAAGGAACTACTTGGATAAACTAAAGCAAGCCCACGTGATTTTTTTTTACAGTACAACTATAAAAGAAAATGAGGAAGACCTCTTATTTTGTGATGGAATCATCTCTGGGAGATATTGTTGAATGAAAAAACAAGGTTCAGAACAGAGTGTATAGAAATACTTTGTTTCTGTTATCTAAGGAATAGAGAGGAGATACAAACGAGAGAGAGAAAGAGAATTTGCTCCCTTAAACTGTTAAAAATGATTAAAGAAGGCAATTTAGGTGATGCAAACTTTGACACTTCATGAAGCGGGCAGTCTCCATTCCCAAAGGTCCAGAGAAGTACAGAATGGAGCAGAAAGCAGGAAGCTTTCACAGTATAAAGAATAAGGAACAAGAAAGAAAAAAATAGAAGATGAAGGGGGAGGGGTATATTTCAGTGGCAGAGCATGTACTTCACATGCACAAGGTCCTGGGTTCAATCCCCAGTCCCTCCATGAAAAATAACTAAATTTTAAAAACCTAATTATCCCTCCCCCCCCCCCCAAAAAACAAAAATAAAATAAATTCTTTTTTAAAAAAGAAAGAAAAAAACAGAAAATGAATAAGGAGCAAGGGAATAGCATACAGCCCAGAGTTGACTCGGCATTTGGGAACTGGCCGATTGGATGTGCTGGGCTGCTGGTCATGTGGGACATTTACAGGGCTGTGAAAGTTATCTTTCAGTTTGCTGATATGTACCACCAGCACCATCCCCCTCTTCCCCTGGGCAGAAGGGGCTCTGTTTTAGACCTAGAAATTTATTTCAACCAAACACTCCAGGATTTGGTACAATCTAGAGTAGAATCAAAGCCTTAACTCCATGCTTTTAGGAGAATTTCTTGACCTGACATTCCAGCTCAGTAATTATTGTCTGTATTCATTCTGCCTAGTGTCATGTCTATTGAATCCAGTTTTCAATTACTGTATTTTCATATGTATTAAAAAGCAAAATTCAACTGAATACATTTGAAGATCTAATTGACTTTATTAAGTGATTCATGAGTTCAGGCAGCATCCCATCTAGCAACTAAAAGTAGTTGCACAAAGGGAAGGTTTTTGCGGGAAGAAGGCGGGGGTGGGGGGGTGGGGGGGTGTCGAGGGAGCTGTTAGCAAAAGAAAAGAATAGGTTATTTTTAGGCCAGGACATCTTTTTTTGTGGGGAAGGAATTTGGCGAGGGTTTTATCATGCAGATGCCTCTTCTTTCTCTGGGGATGCAGAGGGCCCCTGAAGCAGATGACCTCACTGGTGCTGACCAGAAAATTCCAGACTGGTTGATTAAGATTACATTTCTGGTGACTGTTGAAGCTGCAATTAGGTCGGTATTAAATCTGGGTTTAGTATCATGTATCAAATAATAAAAGTTTTTATATCTAGGGGAAAAAAACATTCAGGAAAATCACTGACACTTAATAATCTTATTTTACATCATAAAACTATTGACTGTTGCCACAGCAAAACAAACAAACAAACAAAGTGTTTGATAACAGCAGGGAGGGAATTCTTCAGGCATGCAACTCCAGTCCTCACAAAAAAGACAGACTCACAGACACAGAAAACACACTTATGGTTACCAAGGGGGAAGGCAGGGGCGGGGATGAATTGGGAGTTCAAGTTTTGCAGGTATTAACTACTATGTATAAAAGAGATAAACAACAAAGTCTACTGTACAGCACAGGGAACTATATCTAATATCTTGCAGTAACCTCTAATGAAAGGAATGTGAAAACAAATAAATGTATGCATGTGTATGACAGGGACATAACGCTGTACACCAGAAATAGACACATTGTAACTGACTATACTTCAATTAAAAAAAGAAAAGAAAAAAAAATCTAGGTTTGGTATCATGGGCTTAACACAGTGACGCCATTTGGGGCCTGTGGGTTTTCTCCTTAACACCAGGATAGCTACTTGGTTCTTCTTAATTGCTTTTTGTCCCTCCTTCAGATTACCAATATCATCTCCAATTTCTCTGAAGATATTTTTTAAGCTTATTTTAAAGTCTCAGTCCATATTTTACATTAATTCTGTTTTCTCTAGCAAAGGTCATTTGGGTGGCCTTTCTCTCAGACTGGATTCCCATTATCTCGATATTTTTGCCTCTGAGTTCATTTTCCCCGGGTGTTGGGCCCAAAATGAGGAGCTGTGCCCTAGACTCTGGCTTGTATTATTCCTGGGGAGTTGGGGGGAGGGGCCATTCTACTTTCTGTACCTTCACCAGGTGACCCTGACCTAATCTCCAAGTTATTGGAGAAGCTACATGAGCCCCTCAGAAATCTCCCCTGAAAGGTCTTTTTTTTTTCTCTCTGCATTGTAACTGTCCAACCTTGGAGGGTGATATTATGATGTATAATTAAAAAAATACGTATTTGATCTTCATTCTTCTTGGCACAAAGCTCTTAAAATCCTTGGACTTTCCTGAAAGTGAGAAGAATGACAAAAATGTAAGAAACACTTTTTGTTATTCACAGCAAGCCTCGTTCAATCACACTTCAGTTTATCTTAATGAGATGACTTGGAGGAAAAAGGCTGGTAGTCAGAAGAACCAACCATGTGATTAGAGGGTCAGAACCTTCAGCCCCACCCCTTGACCTCGAGGGAAGGGAGAGGGTCTAGAGAATGAGTTCATTCAAAAGCGGCGCATGATTGGATCATTCATGGCTACAAGATGAAGCCTCCCTAAAAACTGTCACCCAAGTTCAGAGAGCTTTGGGCTGGAGAACATGTGGAAGTGCTGGGAAGGTGCTCCCCTAGCCGGCCCCCCCAGAAGACAAGGAAAGCTTCGTGCCCTTCCCGCAGAAAGCCCGCCTTATGCACCGCTTCCTCTGACCACTCCTGAGTGCATCCTTGTCTAACAAGCCCCTGATCTAGTGGGCGAGCTGTCTCCCTGAGCCCCACAAGCCATTCTGAGAACTCACTGAACCTGAGTAGGCTGTTGTGGAAACCCCTAATTTCCAGCTGGTCAGTCAAAAGTACAGGTGGCCACCTAGGACCTGTGACTGGCATCTGAAGGGGACGAGGGAAGTCCTGTGGGACTGAGCCCTTTAACTTGTAGGCTCTGAGGCTAACTCTAGGTAGACTGGGTCAGAAGTAAAGTGTGAGTGTAGTAATAAAGAAAAACAGTGCTTTTTGTTGGTTTTGTTTTTCTTTTTAGGAGGAGATGGGAGAGAGCAGGGAACACACAGGCTTAGTCATCTGACTGCATCATTATTATCTACTTCTCACACGGCCACATCACCCTGCTGTTAAACCACTGACTTATTATTATTTTTATTTTTTGGTGGGGGAGAGGTAAATTAGGTTTGTTTATCTATTTATCTTAATGGCGGTACTGGGGATTGAACCCAGGACCTGGTGCATGCTAAGCACGCACTCTACCACCGAGCTATACCCTCCCCCCAAATCACTGACTCTTGAAGTCCTGGACTGGAGCTGCTACGTTTCCATTTTACATTACAGCAGAGCCTTCAGTGACCCACTGTGGGCAGTGGACAAAAGAGCGTAACTCAGAGTTCCCCTCCCCCATTCTACTGTAGCCCGGTCTTCTTTCTTCTACCCCAGGCTAAGCTTTCCTTCCCACACTAGGTCATCATCATGTTACCTTCCCCCTAGGATTTCTTGTGGATTTTGCCCCCATACTTCAAATCCCAGCGCTTTTCTCTCATTTCTGTGGTATGACTACGGTTTATTTAGAAGAAAGCCGAGAGCCCTGCTAATTCACTATCTCACCTAGAACCAGAAGTTGCTTCTGTTCCTTATCGGCACTGGTAGAAATCTCCTTTGACCTTGGATTTTTGAAACTTGATACATTAGAATCCTGTTTTCTTCCATCAATTAGCAATTTGATCATGAGCAAACTAATTAAGTTCCTACAATCTCTGCTTTTTTGTTCCATCTCCTGTATTGACTGCAAGATCACGTGCAGAATCGTCTGTAAAATGTGTTGTCTGAAGTCAGTAGAGAGTAATTTAGAAGAGCAAAGTGTAGTCAAGTATCAATTAGCTCTTGCTGCTTAAACTATCCTAAATCTTAGGGATTTAAAACAGCCTGTTAAAAAAAAAAATTCAACCGAGTAAAATGTAAAGATCTTATTGACTTGATTCAGTGATTCATGAATCAGGCAGCAGCCACTCTAATAGACAGAAAGGAGCTCTGAGGAGCTGTACAAAATGAAAGACTTCTATAAAAAATAAAAAATAAATGGAAAGACTTCTATATTCAGAAGGAAGTGGGAACAAAGTAGACATACTAGGCAAAAAAAAAAAAACCAACAGATTTGCTATGGTGATGTCAGTTTCCTTTAGAGGGTGGCAGGGCTTGACAGGCAGATTATACCCAGTTAGTGCTGATCAGGGGATTCCTGGTTAACTGGTTTAAGGTTCCATTTCCGAGGGAGCTGAAAGTGTAATTAAGTCTCAGTTTGGTGACTTAGGGCTTGACGTAAGTGACTCCATTTGTGGCCTGTTGTCTTGTTTTTAACAAACCACAATTTATTTAGCTCATGATTTTGTGGGTTGGCAATTTGGGTTGGGCTCAGCTGGGTGGCTCTGGGAATTGGCTGGAATGCCCAGCTAGAATCAGCTGGAATAAAGCTGGTAACTGGACCACGTGTTTCTCAGCAACCAGCAGGCTAGCTCCGGCTCGTTCACCTGTTCGCTTGGCGGCGAGCAAATTCCGACAGTGAGCGCAGAAGCAGGTGCGTTAAGCTTGGAACTGACACACTGTTTCTTCTGCTGCATCTGACTGACCAAAGCAAGTCATAAAATCCGTCCAAACTCAAAGGGTAAAGAAATAGACTTCACCTCTTGATGGGAAGAACCACAAAAGTCACAGTCCAAGGCCTTGGACACAGAGAGGGAAAAACCATCTGCACCCACTTTTGCAATCCACCACAATCAGTAAACACAATCTCTGGAGACTAATTGCCTGGATTTGAGTGCTGGCTCCGTCATTTAGTGGTTGTGTGACCTCGGACATTACTCGACCTTTCTGTGCCTCAGTTTCCTCATCTGTTAGGTGAGGATAATTACAGCACATATCTCACAGGGTTACCGTGAATTAAATGAGCTGATGCTTTTAAAGCGCTTAAAGCTGTGCCTGCCACAGAAAGGCTGTATGTGCTGTCTTTGATCTTGCGGTTTGGCTTCCCCTTGTCCCTAATTTCTTGCCTGTGCTCATCATGTTCCCTGTTGGACAAGAGGTCAATCTCTGTCACACTTCTTCCCCCATCAAAATTCCACCCATCCCTCAAAGCTCTGCTCAAAGACTTCTTTCCCTCAGCTCTCACCATTTCTCCTTTTAATTGGCATTACTTCTTGCCCCTCTGCTTTCCAGCATCACTCTTTGATAGCAGTTGTCACATTCTGCCTTGCATGGATTGTACATTTATCCATCCCAAAACAATAATGAGCTCTTCTGTGTTCCAGGCACAGGATAAAGGGTGATGAACAAAATGTACAAAGTCCCTGGGCCTATTGGACCTCAGTAGAGGAGAGAGTCATGTTTCTGTTTGTCTATTCTAGATTATACCTCCTGAAGGTGGAGATGAAGTTACATTCAGTTCTTTTTTTTAAACCATTTTTTAAAAATTGAAGTACAGTCAGTTTACAATGTTGTGTCAATTTCCATTGTACAGCATAATAGTTCAGTCCTGCATATACATACATATATTCATTTTCATATTCTTTTTCATTGGCAGTTACTGTAATATATTGAATATAGTTCCCTGTGCTATACAGAAAAAACTTGTTTATTTATTTTATATATAGTAGTTAATATCTACAAATTTCAAACTCCCAATTTATTTCTTCCTACCTTCTTTCCCCTCTGGTAACCATAAGTTTGTTCTCTGTGTCTGTGAGTCTATTTCTGTTTTGTAAATAAGTTCATTTGTGTCTTTTTTTTTTCAGATTCCACATATGAGTGATATCATATGGTATTTTTCTTTCTCTTTCTGGCTTACTTCACTTAGAATGACGATCTCCAGGTCCATCCATGTGGCTGCAAATGGCATTATTTTATTATTTTTTGTGGCTGAGTAGTATTCCATTGTATTTATTTATTTGTTTGTTTGTTTGTTTATATACCCACAGCTTCTTTATTGAGTCATCTGTTGATAGACATTGAGGTTGTTTCCATGTCTTGGCTATTGTAAATAGTGCTGCTGTGAACATTGGGGTGCAGGTGTCTTTTTGTATTATAGCTTTATCTGGATATATGCCCAGGACTGGGATTGCTAGATCATATAGTAAGTTTTTTTAAGGACCCTCCATACTGTTTTCCACAATGGCTGCACCAGCCTACATTCCCACCAACAGTGTAGGACGGTTCTCTTTTCTCCACACCCTCTCCAGCATTTATTACTTGTAGACTTTTTAATGACGGCCACTCTGACTGGTGTGAGGTGATACCTCATTGTAGCTTTGATTTGCATTTCTCTAATAATGAGCAATGTTGAGCATCTTTTCATGTGCTTGTTGGCCATCTGTATGTCTTTTTTGGAGAAATGTATATTTAGGTCTTCTGCGCATTTTTTGATTTGGGTTACTTGGTTTTTTTTTTTTTATATTAAGCTGTATGAGCTGTTCATATATTTTGGAAATCAATCCCTTGTCAGTTGCATCATTCACATTCATTTCTTTATCTTTCACATACCCTAGCCACAGTAGGTATGCAAAAGCTGTTAATTGAATCAAAATACACTGAATTGAATTCAACAGAATCAAATGTTATCAAAGTGACAACGTTTGATTCAGGTCACTAGGTAACTCTCCTTTTGGGTGCTTGTTCCCTGGGAAGAGAGCCAGATTGCCTTTAATGCTTCAATAACGTCCTTTCCCAAAACATCTCCATAAGCTTCCCGTATTCAGGCACTGAAATTAAGACAGTTTCTCCAGCTAAAATCAGAAGGGTCAGCTTCTAGAGCAAGTGCCACTTGAGGCTTTTCATAGCGTCTGTGTGAACAAAGCCACTTATCTTTCCCTTGTGTTACTTCCCGTAAGATGAAATTTGTGTCCATGACTCAGGGCTATAACAGACCGTGGAGTTAGTCAGTGAATGTGACGTGGCTGAGCTCTGACTCTGAAAAAAACCCCGTGCCCTGAATCACAGAGTGTTTTGATGGTGCTCAGCTGGTAGGAGCCTCTCCCATGGGGTGGTTTGAGAAGTCAGTGCAGCGCAAGATATAAACAAACTAAGTCACAAAATAAACGTGAAGAAATTCATAATGTTCTGCTTTCTCCTATGACGGCTAATTTTAAAACAGAAATTACCAAATTCTTTCATGAACAATTTTTCATTTTGCGGGGGTAGGGCCGGGAGGGCCCTATGCACACATATGGTCTAATATTTAAAACCCCAGAAGGGAGTCTAGTGTTGTTATTACTCATATTTAACAAAACCAAGATGGAGAAATAGACAGAGTAAGGGATTTAACAAAGACCACGAGGCCGGTTACTAGCTGAGTTGCAACCCCAGACCTGTACCTTGCACTCTTCCCAGTACTGCGCAAGTAACAAGGGTGGTGTGTGTGGGTGTGTGTGGGTGTGTGTGGGTGTGTGTGGGTGTGTGGCATGTGTTGGGATGGGAGGTAGAAAGTATCTACAAAAAAACAAAGGGAAAAAAAAGAAAGGAAGGCCGTGATTCTGAAGGTCTGGGCTGTTCTTTCCCAGTGGACCCAGTTGCTGTGGGGAATAAAAGTTTCCAGGGGAGCTGGAGCAAGGTCTCTGGGAGCTGGAATCTCAAAGTGAAGCGCCACCTGGGCTAACTGCCATGGAGCAGGGCTCCCTCTTCGTGATGGATACCGTGCAAGAATCAGGCTTGCTTTTTGGGGTGGGGAGGAGGGGAGTCAACCCATCTGTTGTATCTGGTATGGGGGTTGGGGAGAGACTGTGAAAGAAATGGCAAGTAAATTACTCCTTCCCCAGAAGGCAGATTTTCAGTTGCACAGATGGGCGGTGAAACAAATCTGAATGCAGCCTCACGAATCTTTAGGGGCTTGATGTCGGCAGCCCAAGCCAGGGCAACGGGGAGCCTCCAAAGTAATGTGACCTGAATCAGATCAGTGTCTTCTCACCAGCTGTTCACTGTCAGGATGTCTGTAACAGGATTCAGCCCAAGCCCCATAGGCCTCCCCTTCCTGTGTTAAGGCCAGGATTCATCTTCCTAACTTTTCATTTCAACACCGCCACCTAGTGTCCAACGCTCGGATTTACCAGGTCTCAGTTATCTCTTCAAGGAAATGCTATTTAACTCTGTGAATTTGTCAATATTTGCTGCCTTCGAAAGCTATCTCTGACACCTCATTAAATGAAAAAAAGAAAATTAAAAAATGCTATGTACTATATAGTTCCATACATGCAGATTTGTGTTTATGTGTGTGTGCAAACTTTAATCATGTCTAGATGCATAAAGATCTGTGAAATATTCTCTAAATTGATGGTGTCGCTAGTTAGTAGGATTTGGGGGAATTTGTTGTGACTTCCTTATTTTTTTTTTCCGGATGGTTGTTTAGCAGTTGGTTATGGTTTGTTGTAGTTGTGAGAGGTGAGCCTGTGGTCCTGCCATTCCCAAGTTAAAGAGTCAAAGGTCCTACATCCCTGAAATCTGCCTGGGGACTCAGCATTCAGACACTGTTTTGAATGCAGGGAGTTGATTAATTCAGTTCTGGCCTCCAGTCAGCAGTCTCGTCTTGCCAGACAATCCTGGAATCTCTGGGACCAATTTTCATCAGGAGAGAAGGGCCCTCATTCTTCCCAAAGACTACGGAGCTCAAAGACGTGGCCTCATTTCCGTGGAACCACGTGCTCCTTCTGACTTCCTTATTCTTATACTGACCTCTTCAGTTTTTCATAATGATAATCAATCATTCTTGTAAATAAGAGGAAAGCTTATTTTAAAACACCAAATAAGCCCCCAGGATGAAAATCCACCCCCAAAAGATTATTTTCTGAAGTTAAATAAATTCAAGAGAAACTTACTGAGCATCAGCTATGTACAATGTATCCTTTTGACCATAAAGTACACCACCAAAGTCAGATAATGGCCTTAGCTTTTATGAGTGTTTACTAAATGTTAGGCACCATGCTGAGCTCTTTACATTCTAAATCTTAAAGTAATCCTGGAGGTGGAACTACTGAGGTGAGCATACTGTGGCTCAGAGAGGGTAAGTAACTTACACAAAGTCACAAAGAATATATGAGATTCAAATCCAGGTGTTTCTCCCAAACCTGAATACTCACTGCTCAATTCCCTTCCAAGTTTCTAAGGAATTTCCTCACATTATCCACGAGCATGAATAGAAAAGGGCGCTTTTTTTTTTTTTAATGCTTATTAAGTGTCAGACACCATTCTTTAGTCCTCAGAGAAATCTGCAAAGGACATACTTATTAGAGAGCAGCCACCAGGGAGCAAAAGGCCATCTCTACATGATAACTTAAAGGCACAGAGATAATAAACACAACAAACAGTGCGCTGAGCACTTCTGTCTGCCAGGACGTGTTCTGAGAGCTCAGCGTGTGTTGACCAGTTTAATGCTTCAAACAAAGCCAGGAGGTAATAAGCGTGATTACCCTTCTCATTTTGCAGGTGCAGAAAAGGCTCAAAGGGGTTGAGTGCCTTGCCTAAGACTTAAACCAGTGAATGAAAGAGCTGGCATTGGAACACAGGTCTGACTAACTCCAAAGCCCAGACCCTTCCCTCAGTCTGATGCTTCCCTGAGCTCAGGGTACCTACCAATCAGCTCATATTTCAGATGAATAGTTTAAAGATGAAGCTGCCATCATCCCCACTTTACAGAAGAGGATCAGGGCCCAGAGACCTGAACACGATAATCTCCCATGGGCACTTAGCTATTTGATGAGAACAGAACCCAGAATGCCAGACTCTCAGCCCCCTTTACTCCTATTCCATGTCGTGACCACTGGATGCAAGTGTATGTTCGCCACAAATGGTTAGTGTATTCGTTTTCTATTGCTGTGCAACAAACTGCCACAAACTTAGTGACTTAAAACAACACAAATTTACCATCATACGGTTCTGGAGACGAGAAATCTGAAATGGTTCTCACTGAACTAAAATTAAGGTGTGGGCAGGGCTGTGTCCCCTTGCGGAATCACCAGCAGAGAATCCATTTACTTGCCTTTTCCGGTTTCTAGGGGCTACCCACCTTCTACTTTTCATGGCCCCCCTTCCATCTTCAAAGTCAGCGATGGCTAGTCAGGTGTTTTTCATGTTGCATCACTCTGATTCTGTTTCCATTGTCACATCTTCCCTGACTCTCCTGCATCCGTCTTTTACTTATAAGGAAGGACCCCTGTGATCACACTTGACCCACTTAATAACCCAGGGTAATCTCTCCATCTCTAGATCTTTGACTTGATCATCTCTATAAAGTGCCTTTTACTTTGTAAGGTCACATATTCACAGGTTCCAAGGATGAAGATTTGGACATCTTTGGGAGGCCATTAGTCTGCCTAACATGGCATACTGATCTTTAGGATTTTTAGTTATTTAAAATTGTAATTTAAAAACTGTGTACCTATGTAGTTCGCTTTCATTAAATCAGGAATGAGTCCTTGGAGGAAGCTGCTCTCTGGAGTGCCAAGTTCTCCCCTTACAGAGAGCAGGCCCAGATTTCCTTCTCTGTTTGGCAGCAGGCTCCTAACCCTTAGAGTTCTGACCTTGGAAGGTGCAATCCCACAGCCACGCTTCTGGACAGTGTACTGTTTACCGCCATACCGGGGTCCACAGGGAGATGTCCATGCCATCTTGCTGTGCAGCTCTTCCTTCATAACCACCATGGTTTCCCATCCTGAAAAGTACCAAGACAGGTCACGGCTGGGAAGTAGAAGGTAGAACCCAGGTGGGTCATATAGGACAAGGAGCAATGCAAGATGAGATAGAGTTGACTAAAAAGGGTCAATGGGAATAAAAAGACTATCGGATACCCATGTAACCAGTACTCCCTGGCAAGATAAAGGATATTTCCATTATCCTGGAAACTTCCTTCATGTCCCTTCCAATCACCCTTGTGCTGCCTTGAGGCAAACACCATTCTGATTTCTCTTCCCATCAATTATTTCTTGAATTCTGTATAAATGGAATCATGAAATAGGTACTCTTTTGTTCCTGGCTTCTTTCACTCATATAATGTTTTTGTATTCATGTTATTACATTTATCAATAGTGCACTCCTTTTAATTGCTCAGTAGTGTTATGTTTGCAAAGATACCAAAATTTTATAAATCCATTCTCCTGGTTATGGACCAATTGTTTCCAACACTTTGCTATCATGATTAAAGCTGCAATAAACATTCTTGTAAATGGAAAGCCACTGGGCTGACATATCTCAAAGGACCCCAGGTAGCAGTACCCCACCTTTTAGCACAGAAGTGGGGAGACCTGGTACCTATGCCACTTGAATAGTTGTACATAAGATCTAACACAAGAACACTTCTTGAACTGGTCCTTAGCTTGCTAGAAGGTAGGAAAGTAACAGAAGCGCAGTAGGACTTTCTGGATGGAGGAACGCAGTTGCTTGTTACACATTCACTATGTGCCACCCATTTGATAGGTGAATCGTTTATCTTCTCGGTAGGAGGTAAAATAATATAAGAATACTTCCTGTCTCCATGGTATTTTCCATGTGCTTGTCAGTCTTGAGATCATTGAACATGGACTCGGAGGGCTTCGGACTCCTCCAAAGCCAAAGAACAAACTGAAACTCACTGGCTAAATAATTTCATTTGGACTAATTATCTATGACAAACAATTTGACAAAAGAAAAGGTTTGCAGCAACAGTGGATGGACCTAGAGGTCGTCATTCTAGGTGAAGTAAGCCAGAAAGAGAAAGAAAAATACCATATGATATCACTCACATGTGGAATCTAAAAAAAAGGACACTATGAACTCATCTACAAAACAAAAACAGACTCGCAGACATAGTAAACAATCTTATGGTTCCTGGGGAAAGAGGGTGGGAAGGGATAAATCTGGGAGTTTGAGATTTACAAATGTTAGCCATTATATATAAAAATAGATTTTAAAAAAGTTTCTTCTGTATAGCACAGGGAACTATGTTCGATATCTTGTAATAACCCTTAATGAAAAAAATAGGAAAACAAATATGTGTATGTATATGCATGACTGGGACACTGTGCTGTACCCAGAAATCGACACATTGTAACTGACTAGACTTCAATTAAAAAAAAAAAACAAAACAGAAGTTGGAAAGCATGAAGCGCCACATTGCAAAGGGTCTACCATTCCATCAGGACAGTTTGGAATAGAGATGCAGGATCAACAGTGTGTGATGTCCCTTAACCAAACAGTAGGTGTAATATATGATGTCCCCAGCATGGACTCCAGAGGCCCCTGGGGACACTGCTCAGTGTGTTGACCAAGATCCAGGACCTACAGAGGGAAATTCTGAATGGAATGCTGCTGATGCAAGGAACTTCAAAATCAATATTTTTTTCTCCCTAAAACATGTTGGTATTGGAAGTGCTGGGGGAAAAAATGAGGAAGGAACCAGAAGAAAGGTCTAGGGAAACCAAAGAACCACAGGATATGATGGATGTGCTGGGCGGCTTCTGCTATGGAACTGCGGCTACCTTTATCTGGTATCACGTATCTCCTTGACTTGGACAGAAGATAACCCAGACTCACAACGTGGACATTCTCCAACACACTTTTCCTAAATTAGACCGGAGATAATGGTAAGCAGGTACTTGAGGATTGCCCAGATTATGGCTCAGGAATGTCAAGTTGGGATGAATGCATATCTCTCAGTCTGGGAAGTCATGAAAGATGCTACGTCATACCACTGATCTAGCATTGGGGTTTTGCTGGGCAGGATGTGGGTGCAAGGAAATGAGAAATCTAAGCAGTCAAACACAGACTCTAAGTGGGATAGGGAAGAGAAAGAATTCAGAGGGGAAATTTTAAGTAATTAAAGAATAAGAGTTCAGGAGAGCTTGAAAAACAAGTGTGCAGAATTTGAAGATGTAAATTGTGCTCCAAATATAGAATGTGGGAATTTGAGACACAAAGGTAGAGAACTTCCAAGTGATTACAAAACACAGAGGTAATATGGGAGTAACTGTTAGAGAGACATTCCTTAATTTACCTTTAACAGGCATTGGCATGAGGAGATGAAGAAACTGTGAAGTTCAAATGTAGGTCATTGATCTTCATGGTCACGGCTCACCCAAGTGATGGAGGAAATTGGGTGGGAAGAGGGCGGCCAGGTGTCAAAGTCTTTAATGAGGGCTGGGGAGTGACTGGGGGGGCAGGAACTGCCTACACCAAGGGATTGAGGGCATAAAACTAAGATGAAATAGGAAGATAATAAAATAAAATATACAGTTGCACTGTTGGAAATAAATTTTATTGCTGTGAGAAAAATCACAAAGGAATTATTCCATTGGGCCAAAACTGAAATAATACTGTTGGCAACAAATTTTATTGCTATGACAAAAAAAAAACAAAACTCACAAATAGTTATTAATCACATCAGGGAAAAGATTCCTGGAAGGTGTTATACTTCTGAAGGAAATAGTCAGATTTTTCAAACTTAATAGTTTATTCTTAAATGTAAATCATCCTCAATTTAATGTAGTAGAGTGACCTTTTAGATAACAAATTTGTGCAGTGTTTTTTCTCTTTTTCAGCCCATAAAGTACCAGAAAACTGCCCTCGCTTCACTGAGAAAGCTTCCCTTCAGAAGGGAATAGGCGAGCCTAGATTCACCGAATATAGTCACTGCTTCAGAATTTGGTGTGGACACGTTGGAATCTCCTGGCAAATCATCCCTAAAAAGGTGAGTTACCTTCATGGCACTCCACGTACCAAGTGTCCCATCCCTTAGAAAGACTTGGTTGGAAGGGGAAATGTTCCATTTTGAGGATTGAAAATTTTAAAACTGCTTGACCCCTAAAAGTTGGGACCTCTGGGCAGGCGAGGAAGTCAGTAGCTCTGGACTGGACTTTTAAGTGCTGACATCTTAAGAGATGACCGTGTGTAAACCCAGATGCTGAGTATTTGGACTGCAACATGCCTGGTCAGCTCCAGCAGGCTGGCCTCGTTCATTCTCCATCAAAGCACCACATCGTCTGTGGACACGTGGGTCAGCTAAGGCCTCACTCGGAAAGGAGGGGCATCCTCCGGCGGACTTTGGAGGGCCAGCTTCTCTGCAGTTATACCGTATGTTGGGGAGAAGAAACAACAGAGGCTAATGAATCAGAGACAACGCATCCTGCCTGGGTGCAGAAGCTGGATGAAGGCCCCCTGCCCAAACGTTAGCAATTGCTGAAGCCGCCTTGGGTCTTCAGGGAATTTGGGGGAACAGGGAGAGCCCCTCAAAAGAGAAATTCTTACTAATGGGACTGTGAGTGCTCGTGTAATTCATTAGTAAAATAAATATGACATAGCTGTGCCCCCATTTATGGAGCAGTTTGTATCTGTGACATTAACAATGACAAGTCACTTGAGGCTTCCTTTATTTTGGGATCGCCCTCTTTCACTGTCAACAGCAGAAGCCGCTGGGTGTCTCAGGATAACAAGGGAAGTAGTGAGATTATGACACTTGAAATAGCCAAAGTGTACCCCAGGAGCAGAGCCTGCACCCCAGAGGACAGTGGGCCCCAAACATTACCAGGGGGGCGGTCAGGGCCTTATGTGCACCCAGCCCTGCCCACAGACACTCTGCCAGTGGCTCTGTGACCCCAAGGCTGGTGGCTTCCTCCAGAAGAGATCTCCGGTCAGGTCTGCTAATCTATTTGTGGACTTCAGTTCACTCAGGGCTTTTTGGATTGTTTGTTTCAGGTTTATGGGGTTTTTTTTTGTTTGTTTGTTTTTTAAGCTGTAGATAAAGAACTCCATCTCTCTCAGGGTTTAATGTAGCAGCACATTAACTCTTCTGGCTGGCATTTCTAATAGTCCCCTGGGTAGCAGGCCTGTGCCTGGGAAGCGGCCAAAAACTGAAGCTCAGAACTAATTTTCAAATTCCCAGAGACTGAAGACACTATCTGGCAGGCCTGAGAGCTACCAAATCAAGCACTGTCAACTGGTTGCTCTCGAGCGTCAGCCCTTTTTCTCTTTTTTTAATTGAAGTATGATCAGTTTACAATGCTGTGTCAGTTTCTGGTGTAGAGCATAATGCTTCCGTATACATACATGTATTTGTTTTTATATTCTTTTTCATTATAGGTTATTAAAAGATATTGAATATTGTTCCCTGTGCCATACAGTAGAAACTTGTTGTTTATCTCCTTTATATATAGTAGTTGTTAGTATCCGCAAATCTCTAACTCTCAATTTATCCCTTCCCACCCTCTTCCCCACCTGCTAACCATAAGTTTGTTTTCTATGTCTGTGAGTCTGTTTCTGTTTTGTAAATAAGTTCATTTGCCTTTTTTTTTTTTTTAGAGTCTACATATAAGTGATATCATATGGTATTTTTCTCTCTCTTTCTGGCTTACTTCACTTACAATCTCCAGGTCCATCCATGTTGCTGCAAATGGCATTATTTTATTATTTTTTATGGCTGAGTAGTATTCCTTTGTATAAATATACCACTTCTTCTTTATCCAGTCATCTGTCAATGGACAGTTAGGCTGTTTCTATGTCTTGACTATTGTAAATAGTGCTGCTATGAACACTGGGGTGCAGGTGTCTTTTTGAAGTAGGGTTCCCTCTGGGTATATGCTCAGGAGTGGGATTGCTGGGTCATATAGTAAGTCTATTTTTAGTCTTTTGAGGAATCTCCATACTGTTTTCCATAACGGCTGCACCAAACTGCACTCCCACCAGCAGTGTAGGAGGGTTCCCTTTTCTCCACAGCCTCCAGCATTATTGTTCATTCATTAAGGTTTTATCATGAGACTGCAGCCATTCAGCTACAGCTTCAGGCCCCACTTCAAATTCTAGTTCTCTTGCTGTTTCCACCACATTTGCAGTTATTTCCTCCATTGACATCTTGAACTCATCAAAGTCATCCAAGAGGGTTGGGATCAGCTTCTCCCAAATTCCTGTTAATGTTGCTATTTTGATCTGATGGCAGGAATCATGAATGTTCTTGATGACATCTACAGTGGTGAATCCTTTCCAGAGGGTTTTCAGTTGACTTTGCCCAGATTCATCAGAGGAATCACTGTCTACGGCAGCTATAGCTCACAAAATGTATTTCTTAAATTATAAGGCTTGAAAGTTGGAATGACTCATTGATCCACGGGCTGCAGGGTGGACGCTGTGTTAGCAGACATTAAAACAATGTGAATCTCACTGCATGTTTCCATTAGAGCTCTTGGGTGACCCTGGTGCATTGTCAATAAGCAGAAGTATTTTCAAAGGAATTTTTTTTTCTGGGAACGTCTCAGCAGTGGGCTTAAGAGTCAGTAAAATATGTTGTAAACAGACCTGGAGATACCAGGCTTTGTTGTTCCATTTACAGAGCAAGGGCAGAGTAGATTTAGCCTAATTCTTAAGCGTACTAGCATTTTGGGAATGCTAGATGATCACTGGCTTCAACTTAAAGTCAACTTAAAGACCCCTAACAAAAGTCAGCCCGTCCTTTGAAGCCTGGAACCCAGGCAGTGACTTCTCTCTAGCTCTGAAAGTCCTAGATGGCGTCTTCTTCCAGTAGAAGGCTGACTCACCTACATAGAAACTCTTTTGCTTAAAGGAGCACATTCATGAATGATCTTGGCTGGATCTTTTGGATAACTTGCTGCAGCTTCTGCTTCAGCATTCACCTTGCACGTGGTGATGGAGACGGCTTCTTAAACCACATGAACCAACCTCTGCCAATTTCAAACTTTTCTTCTGCTGCTTCCTGATCTGTCTCAGCCTTCATAGAACTGAAGAGTTAGGCCCCTACTCTGGGTTGGGCTTTGGTTTAAGGGAACGTTGCGGCTGGTTTGATCTCCTACCCAGACCACCAAGACTTCCTGCATATCAGCAATAAGGCTGTTTCGCTTTTTTATCATTCATGGGTTCACTGGAGTAGCACTTATAATTTCCTTCAGGAACTTTTCCTTTGCATTCTTGGCTAACTGGTGCGAGAAGCCCGGCTTTCAACATGCCTTCCTCACTAAGCTTAATCATTTGTAGCTTTTGACTTAAAATGAGAGATATATGAATCTTCCTTTCACTTGTACCGTTAGAGGCCACTGTAGGGTTATTAACAGACCTAATTTCAATATGTTGCATGAAGCCCAAGGAGAGGGAGACACGGGAATGGCTGGTCTGTGGAGCAGTCAGAAGACACACACTTATTAATTACTTCCACTGTCTTATTTGGGCACAGTTCCTGGCGCCTGAAACAATTACAATAATCACATCAAAGATCACAGATCACCACGACAAATATAATAATAATGAAGTTTGAAATATTGTGTGAATTACTAAAATGTGACAGAGACACGAAATGAGCAAATGCTGTTGGAAAAAATGGTACAGATAGATTTGCTTGTGCAGGGTTGCCACGAACCTTCAATAAAAAAAAAAAAATGCAATCTCAGCAAAACACAAGAACACAAAGCACAATAAAATGAGGAATGCCTGTACATTTAATCCAACAGCTGGACTAGGAACATGACGTTCTACAGGAAAGCCTGCAGATGTGTGTCCGGGGTACGGGCAGATCAACGGCAGCAATTTCTGGAAAAATAAGATGTGGGCGGGGGAGGTGGGGGTGGAGGTGCATAGGAGTTGGTGATGTTGGTGATGGTGGTGATGGTGGTGGTGTGTCTGTGTGTGTGTCCCCTCACGTAAAGGTGCACACACTGAACTAGCAGGCTTTTCATGTGGACCAGGGTGGATAAGGTCCCACACAGGATCACAAGACCAAAGTCAGGATAGGAATCTGAAAGAACGTGAAATACTCAGGCAAAAGTCGAAAAGCACTGTCACCAAGCAGAAACAGAGCAACACCCAGGGTCAGGGAAAATGGGACTCCAAACTCCAGCTGCTAACTCTTCAAGTGCTCCCCATCTCACCTGGTGTCCACGAGCTGGCCTCCCCGCTGGGCAGGCTGTGAGTGGCTGATGGAGTGATGACTATATGGCACCACCTGAATGCTCGTTATGGTCAGTTGGAGCCAATAATTGCTCAAATGGCCTATGTTTTTTTCTTGATCTCATTTCTCTTCCCTTTCCAATTTCCTTCTCCAGAAGTGGCTGCACTTCCAGATTGCTAGAAGAGGACAATATTTAAAGAATAAAGGAATAAAGTACAAGGGAAATAGAAAGAAAGAAAGAAAGAAAGATAAAAGGAATGAAGTGCAGGATGAAAGAAAGCACTGGGACAAGAAATTTTGGGAGATTAAATTCTACAGGTAAAAGTTTGCTCTTCCGAAGGGATTTCACTCTTGACATACCACGTCTGTATCACCAGACATCTGAAAACATTCTTTATGAAAAGACTATTGGAGAACTGCATGCTCAGCATTACCAAATTTCCTCATAAATCTCTGGCCTTTTAATCAGCTAAGTGGCTGTCCACTGAATTTCCCTGATTTATTGGTATCTTTCGGGGACTGAGGATACGTCCAGATGACTAAGTGATTAAATGGGGATGAAAATGGCACATCACCGTAATAATGACAGAACAGACTCGTGGCTCGGCATACAGAAGACCTCACAGAGATGCTCCAGATGCACAGAGGCTCCAGAACTACAGAGAAAACTGCACCATCCAGCTGGTTTTTACAGGAAGATCTTCCCAGTTCCTCTCGCTGGGGGTGCATCCCCATCCGCTGACTCAGCACTTCCACAAGAACCACGGCCCCCCTCAGGACTCGCTGTTTCAAGAGGCAGTGGGGACTTCAAGCTCCAGGAACCAAAAGGAATCCTGGATTCTGTTTTCACTTTAGTCACCAAACTCTGTGAGCCACAAAGGATGTTTCAACTTTTCTGAGACCCGCATTATTCCAACTGTTAATCAAAAGCAATCCCTGCTGAGGACAGTTATCATCATACCCTCTTTTAAAACAAAACACTGGGAGCTCAAGATTTGCAGATTCTGACAGGTACATATAGAATAGATAAACCAGTTTATACTGTACAGCACAGGGAAATATATTCAAGATCTTGTAGTAGCTCACGGTGAGAAAGAATATGAAAATGAATATATGCATGACTGAAGCATTGTGCTGTACACCAGAAATTGACACAACATTGTAAACTGACTATACTTCAATTAAAAAAAAACCACTTTGATTTAACAGAACATTATGGAGGTGCTATAAAATGAAAGATTATTGTTTTTAAGTCACAGGTCTTTTTTATAATTATTAAAACGCCACCTGCTGGAAATACCGAGACTACATGTCAATTCTCTGAGACACCGGTTATCAGAAAGGTGAGAAATGTTAATTGCTGGTCCACAGAAGAACCTAGATTTAAAATGCAAGTAGTAAAACTGGCACCTGCAAAGCCCTCTCTTCTCCCCGTGTTAACCACAGTCCAATTGTGCGATTTGTTACAGCTATAAAACACTAGGGAATGATTTAGCCATTCTATTATATTATTCAGCAGGATTTTTTTAATGGCGTGTCTACAAAAAATATTGAAAAATCAATATTGCTCTAACAGGCTGAGAAAGAATTTATAGGCGGTTCTCAGCATAAGGATGTGTTGTGTTGCAAAAGCCTGTGTGTACACCAGCTGAAAACACAGCTTCTGTGGAAGTGGTCTTATGCAGGCTGGCTAGGCTCCCAGTCTTCACAACTTATTTAAACCAGGATGCACAGCCTTGCAGTCCTAACTACTATATAGTTGCTGAATGTCATTCATAGCATTGCTTCTTTGGAACACTGAAGTCTGACTTTCAGTTTGGGCTGGAACTCCTCTGCCCCTTTCCAAAGGGAGCAGGCGAGGGGAAACACCAGGATTACGGGTGATGGGGAGAAGGAGCAGAGTGGGGTGGGATGACTTACTTGCCGCTACATGCATCCGCGTGAAAGGCCTTACTTGAGCTCAATCTCCCCATTAAATGTTCTCGGCTGGGACCAAAGACAAAGTTCATTTAATAATACCCAAGGAGTGAGATACCCAGAGAACTAGAAAGATGATAACCCGTGGTGAGGAGGGCCAAGGAAACGGTAAGCACTTCAGTTCAGTAACTGCTACAAAGGAGCTGTGAACAAGAAGGACCCTGGGAACCCAGAGGAGTGGGGACCCGTGACATTTGAGCTCAGCGTCGACAGACACGTGGGGTGCAGTCACCGGAGATGCTCTACTTCACCACTATCCCCATATATACAGGTTTATTCTTAAGCAAGATATTTTTAAGAAATAATCAGTATATTAATCAAACTGAAAGTCTTTCCCAAAAAGCCACACACGTTAACATAACCTTTTCCTACTCGTTGACAGTTGTTAACGGTAAGGAGAGAAAACCAAACATCAGTTTTAATTGGCTGCAGGAAAGGAAAGTTTATTTCACTCAAGAAAAGTTTAAAAAAAAACAAACCCATGAAGGCAATTCAAAATTTTTAAATGTTTATTCTGGCACATGATCTGGGAGTCCACTCTGATTTCCTCTCCATTCCGGCTCAGCCCCAAATAGACAGAGCTGCTTCACTGTAAGAAGACATGATTCCGAAAAGTTGGATATGAAGCAATCTTGAATATATTAAGTCACTTAAAATCCACAAGGGGAAGTAGGCAGTCAAGGAAACCACACAGTAAGTATATTTCCATGAAATCAAAATCTTCTAATAATTTGAAAACTTACCCTCAATTTCTTTATATTTTTTACCAAAAAAAAAAAAGTTTACGTATAGAGTTTTTTGTCAAGTGCATACTGGTAGCTGATATCATAATGATGCTACATATCAACACTCTGCACTGAAGTAGTGTCATAAAAATCTCACGGCACGTTGTTTGCGAAGAAGTAGCATAGAAACCATTGGGAGAAGGTTCCTAGTACACCGTCCTCCACCTTACGGCTTCTGTGGTACTCACGCTTGTATCTCAAAATTTCTCAAGTGCTGTCGACATGTACAGTCAGTCACCAGACCTCATCTGGTGGCCTAAAGGCCATGAGGCTTGTGGACAATTTTCAGCAGGACAAAACTCAGATGCCTCCAACTGAGGACACCTACTCTAAAAACCTCCCTGGGCTGCCCCTCCTGCTGACCACCAGCCAGCCTGGACAGCCCGCTTCAGGCCCTTTCCTGAGGCTGGCTCACGCCTGGGTATGCTGCCCCATCCTGCTTTCCCACCTGCACCTGAGACCCGGTGTGGGCCCCACACCTTGTGTCCTTGATGCTAACAAGCGTTGGTCCTCAAACACACAGAAACATAATCCTGGCCACAGCTTCTGCTCTATTTTGGTATTTCTATTTTTGAAACATGATTTTGTATTCCTTTGTATCTTTGTAAAAATCTAACCACTGGATCCAATCCAATGCTACAGGGGGTTCACTCTTGAGTCTGATCATTTTCCAAGTGTCCCCTCAGCAGGCTGCCGGCTCTGCTTTTATCCGGGTGGCAGCTCCCAGCTTCTCAGGAAGCCTCGGGTGTATGTGTGTCCCTTCTTCTCCAGCTACAAGACCACGGAGTGGGTCTCCTGGAGGTTCTCCTCAAGCTTCAGTCCCAGGTTGTCAATTCCAATGCTGGTGACGGGCGGGACGCTGCTCTCAGCTGGCTCTGCTGTGCGCGTCGGGGTGGAGCAGTACAGAGTGAACCCCACCATGATGACGGTGAAGGACAGGATGTAGAGTCCTGAAAACTAAGAGGGGAGAACAGGCTATGGAAGGGCTCCCTCACATACACATCTTTGCTGCTGCCTTCTGCCAGCTGGACTTTGAGGGTTCCCATCCCAGAATCTTTTTTTCTGACAGTTGCCCAAGGAGATGCTAATGACCAAAAACCATCCCATGGGTGTGCACTGGTGTGGGCTCTGCCAACATCCCCCAGCCCATCAGCCAGCCGGATTCTTGAACTCTGGGAAATGGATTTTGTCTTTCTCTGTGATAATCTAGCCACACCCCACCTTGCAACTGGTCCCCTTTACTTAGAGGAGAGACAAAAGGGTCACCATGGTACCATGAGAGACCCTGAGTCGGACCCTAAGCACAGCTCACAACACAGGAACACAGGCTCTATGATAAAATGTGGGTTCACAGATGGGACAACTTCTCAACAACCCCTCTTATGTGCTGCTAGTCCAAAAAATTCATTCAGTTAAAATGTAATCAGTTGTCTCTATAGGCAAGTGTTACACAGTAAAATTTATGATGTAATGAGCAGATTTAGATTTTTAGAACTGGAAAGATATTTTTCAGATGAGTCTGAAGCCCAAAGAGGTGACTGGTGGAAGGTCCAGTAGGATGACCCCAGGGAGTGGAGCCCTGCGGGAGGCATCTCCTACCTGCTCTGCTCCCAGAAGGACCGATTACAGCAACAGCCCGTTCTGACAGACACACCACAAGGACGCAGGGAACTCCTGGTGACTCTCCCCAACCTGCCCTTATTTAGGATGGAAAACAACCACCCAGAGCAAAATGCAGTGAAGACAGAACACTAATTCATGGTGCATTTTTAACTGAAAATGACATTCTGACATATCCCAAAGTTTAAGTAAAGAATATTAAGTACTCTGTATATTTAATTGTATGTGAATTGAGGATCCATACCAAAGTTCAAGTATTAAGAAAATAAATATTTGTTTCCAACAGCACAAAAAATAAAACACAGAAAGAGAAACAGCCAGACTGAGCAAGAACAGTGCAGTAAAAAAATTAAGAAAACTGTGTAGCATAATTAATGCATAATTAAATGCTCAGGATTTTTCTGGGAACAAGCAAATCCAATTTATGAATGATCCTGCTAATCTGATTTTAAAATTAAGAATGGGGCATGCTATTTTATTCAAGCCAATAAATATTTTAAAATTAACGTAGACCTCATACTATGTCCGATACAAAGAGTTCTTAATAAGGGGATGACAGAAAAAAAAAAAAAAGGAAGGAGTTGAAGAAAGAGAAGAGAAAGAAGATTAAAGAGAGAGAAAAAGCATGAAATACTCCCAAAAGTAGAAGGAAAAACTAATAGGTTTTGAAATGAGTATCAGGTAGACTACAGGTCACCTCCAGCCGTGGGCGTCTATGGGTCACTGTTGGCGTCAATGTGTTAAATGTTTTATAGGTGCTTGATTACTTCTTAACCTTAAACCTTCAGAACTTTTTAAGGAATGGAAGAGCCACAGCCCTCCCCAAGGCCAAAGGCCTCCACCGGAGTCAGTGATGGTGCAAAGCCACTGATAATGCCGAGCAGAGCCAGCAGCCAAACTGACTTCCTCTACGGGCTCTCATTCTTAGGTCCAGTCTCAGTACAGCACCCAACACACGGCTGGTATTGACTAAATGTTTGCTGGGAGGAAAAATGATTCAGAGAAGACTAAGGGAAGTGAAAGGTATTTAGAGTGCCCTAAACTTTTAAACTCAAAATCAGGAACGTCAATCATGCTCTCCTATAGAATGTTCGCTGTTACCTGTGGGAAGACCTCAGTAACTTATTCAAAACATGTCCTGTTTGGTTAGATGGTTTTAAATGTTTATAAGAAAGTGCATCTTGTTCCTCTTAAGAAGACAGGTGATTAAACGGAGGCACATTTATTGGAAGCGAGAGACTCTGAGGGAGTGAGGTCATAAGTTTCCTGAATTAGAGGCTCTTATCTTTTTCTTCTTTTAAAATTCTACCCTTTGTGTAGAATCTATCTACCCTTTGGATCTATGTGGCTACTCTGCTCAGTGAGTATTTACTCAAGATCAATCCGGAGAAGGCAGAGGCTAACACTAATGAATGTAGAAACGTTTAAACCTCTTTTTCAATTGCCTGTTTTGAAATATCAGAGCCGAGGTTATTTTAGATGCTACATTTTTTTTTAATTGGTGGTATATTGGGCTGATGATTCTGTCTTTAAAAACTACTTCTAAGGTTCTAACTATCTTCTTTATGCTCTGAATGGTTTCCCACCTCTGTAATTTACGCTGAGGATCATGGCAGACCTCCTGTTTACTCTACAAGTTTTGAAACAGCCTTTGGGCAAAAACAACAAAATCTGGTCTGAGTTAAGAGTGAGCTGCTAGACCTACAGGGACAGACCCAAAGCAAAGGAACTGCAGATGAATTTACAGTTTGCATGTTCCAATTTTGAGAATAATGGTATAAAGTCATGTGGCCAAAAAATGACACCCAAAAAGGCCTTTTCATATTAAAGTTAAGAGCAGTTAAAGAGCAAATATCTACATTAAGGGAGCTTATAATAGGTAATGACAAGTATACTTTCACTTTGAAGCTTTTATTCCTTTAGCCTTACTTCATCCTTGGATATTATTTTACTTATGAGGGAAAAGTAAAAATTAAACTACTAAAGCTAAATCAATATGTGTAGTTTAAAAAAAAAAAAGCACAGGTGAGCAGAGCCACATGTTACACGGCAGAACTCTCTCAAGCATCCTTTGGGTGTGGGTAGCTATCAACTGGCCTTGAACTGCAGAATAAAGATGCCATTGCCCCCTAGTGGTGGTGATATGAAATGCAAGAACAGCACCACAGAACAACAAGAGGTATTCTCATGGGGAAAAAAAAATCTAGGTCTCTCAGGATCACTTCTCTGCTCTGATTCACTTTGACATTTGTTACTTTTTAATGATGCCACCAAAAAGCTATAAAAACTTCTTCGGTCTTAGTTCAGGGAATACCTTAACCAGCAAGTTTGCAAAAGTAACAGCTGGTTCCTGTGATATGCAATCTTACAAAGCAAAAATGGTTTATGCTTCTTAAGCAGAAATTTCTGAGAACACACGGATCTAGGCATTATGAGGTCATGGCCAATTCCTGGGAATAGTGTCAACCAGTGCCAAGCAATTTCTCCCCAGATACAAAATTGTATAAGGAAAAAAAAATATAGTTTCTAAAATGAAAATTGTCAAGCAATAAGGCAACATTCTAACTATTTGTTCAAAAGACTGTAGTAGCAGGCAGGTCAACAAGCTCTGTACCAAGGAAAGATGGATTTCTAAGGCAGCAGTCCTCAAAGCAAGACTCTTATAGTAGGGAGGGTATAGCTCAGTGGTAGAGCGCCTGCCTAGCATGCATGAGGTCCTGGGTTCAATCCCCAGGATCTCCATTAAAAATAATAATAAATAAATAAACCTAATTACCTGTCCCTCCTCTCGAAAAAAGACTCTTATCATAACACTGAGATGTCACCTGCCTGGAGTGAGGGTGTCCAGTGAAATTCTTGCCAAGATGAAGTTTTAATTTGGGATCTAAAATCTTAAATCTGTTACATCTTTCAGACCAAACAAGTGTTCTTCATTGAGCAACGTCTGTTTGCTTACCTTATAGCCAAACATAAAGAGGCCAAAGAAAAGACTGTAGAGGTCAGCTGTCAGGATGCCCAGGTTGACAGAAGTGGCACTAGTGACCTTAATCACCAGTGGCATGAAGCTGTACAGGCAAAACATACAGACGGCAAATGCCACAAACAGCAGGGCTGCGGGGGAAATGGAATATCCAATGTTACCGGAAGAAATCAAAAGACAAAGGTGCTTTTAAGGCTTGGTTGACATATAAAAAAAAAGTCCCTGATCCTTTAACATTTAATCCACAAAGCCCCTTTGTTAACAGTATGCATTGCAAATGAGATTTACAAAGCTCTGGAGAGGGGAGGTAATAATAATAAGATGTGATGTAGGTGAAGAACTTAAAAAATCCAACAGTGTTAGATGGTCAAGGCCATAAAAGCTGGCTTGTGTGTAAGTCAAAGCTCCCATGACCCCATGCTCTCCACCTGCCCAGGGCAGAGAGATGCCTATGATAGAAGACCAATGAAAGCAGAATCAGAATCAAAAAACAAAAACAAAAACAACTCGTTATCCTTTGTTTGCTTTTATCTAGTTGGTTGGTTGGATGTGATCTGTGTGACTGGATTCAGCATGAAGTATTTTTAGGGCATCAAAGGGAGTTGTTAGGTCCATATCTTTGGTTCATTTCATGAAATTCAGCGCTCCCAGACAACACGACACAACTGTCCTCTTCAGGACAGAGCTTGTCATCCGGGTGCTGGCACCTAAGGTTTGCAACCACTTCTCCAGGCTCACTCAGCACACACACACACACACGCGCGCGCGCGCGCACGCACGCGCAATCTAATTCATTTACTTGAATTAAATCATCCAAGCCTGGTAAATGAACTCAATGACACTTAACGTGCTTCTTAACTTCTTTCCACCCATCGTTAAATAAGGTTCAAATCCTTCCTAACTGCCCTAGCACTGTTTTCCTCCGTGTTACTTATCCGTGCAGATGCCCAGGACGAGCAGATGAGAGCAGCAGAGGAAGGCGGTGCTAACTACACACCATCGGATTGTCCAGGTTAATACTTCACAAATTCCGCCAAGCAGACGAACTCCTCATGAAATCTGAGGCCACGAGATACAGGCCTAGTTGAAAGCTAACGTGACCAAAGGCCAGTCTTGCTCAGAATTCCTAGTAGAGAAAGGCCATCCCTGAAGGTGAAGATTAAGGATTAACTTTTATGGGGGTTCATTTACAAGTTCGCAGAGGAAACTCAATGTAAACCACCGTGCCCTCTGTGTACTGAATTCCTCTGTGATTTTACAAAAATACCTAAATCGTATTATTAAAATGAAGTATCTATCTCTTGATGTATGTCAGAGAAAGACTAAGAAAAGAATTATTATGCATGTACATACCGATTTTCCAGTCCCAGGGAATGCTGCCAATATCTTTATATTCCACAATCAATCTGTGATGGAAACAAGAGGCACAGAGAGATCTTTACGCTGATTTTCATTATCTTATAAGCAATTAAGTTGCTTCGAGCTCTAAGTACTTCAGTCGGTGATGAATTATGTTGACTTCTGGATTTTTTCTTAGAGTATGAAAGTAACTATCTTTAGTTAAAATGACAAAGAATAAAACCAAAGGAGTCCTTAATAAACACGTTTGACGCCCTCAGAAACACCCTTCAGTCGTGGTCAGCTACAGGAGGAAAACTTGATCCTATGTGTCCCCTTTGAATAGGAAGTTAATATTTTCCAGGAATAATTGAAAAAGAAAGTCTTCACTGGTCATGTAAAGCCTACCCCGACATAAGCAGGAGCCTTCGGCGTCCCACACGTGTCAGAAAATGAGGCGTCACTGACGTTTCAACGACCTTCTAATAGGTATTTGGCAAGTTAACTGATTTCACCACATCAGGTTTGGGCCAAATAAGCGATATTAGTAGTTGGAAATTAATCCTCGATGATGTATTCGCTTGTGTTTAAGGAAAAGTTTGGACTCTTACAGCTGTATGCCACTGATTATTGTTCCGAACAAGCCCACCATTCCTAAAAACTCCTGTCTGCTCAGCTTCTTCACGATGTATTCTTCACACACATTAGACACGGCGTAGAGGGAGGCCCCGAGGAGGACCAGGATGTCGCCGATCAGCACATCACTACCTGCTGGGGGACAAGCCACAAAAAGGGACACACCGTCACTGGGGGACACTCTCCAGCTGGCTTCCAGGAGCTGACTGGCTCACGTTCATTTAAGTAAGATTTTACAGAAGGAGAAACCCTGATTTTTAAAGACTCTTGCTTCTCTCACTTTCTGGCACAACACAGCTGTGATTTTTCTTTTGATTCCTCAGGAGACGAACAGACTGGAAGATGGTGGTATGCACCGTAATGCAAGGCCTCAGAAAATGATTCTACGACATGAGAAAATAATGGGACTTATTGATGGGAATTCATTGAAACCATAGGAAAGTAAGCTAGGAGAGCAAGGTAATTTTCTTAATCCAAGGAGACACTGAAGTCACTTGAAGGCCTCAGAAAATGATTCTACGACATGAGAAAATAATGGGACTTATTGATGGGAATTCATTGAAACCATAGGAAAGTAAGCTAGGAGAGCAAGGTAATTTTCTTAATCCAAGGAGACACTGAAGTCACTTGACTGAATTCACAGGCCTTATTTAGATTTTATGCTATCCATTGTCTGAACTTTGACATAAAGAATATCAGAATGTTCTCATCTACAGAGTGACTCAAAGAGAGATCAGTCATTTAGTGGCCACAAAGTCTCCTTTTTTTTTAATTTAATTAAAAAAATTTTTTTTACTTTTGGGGGGGCAATTAGGTTTATTTATTTATTTTTAGAGGAGGCACTGGGGATTGAACCCAGGACCTTGTGCATGCTAAGCATGCGCTCTACCACCTGAGCTGTACCCTCCCCTCGCAAAGTCTCCTTGATAAAAACAAAAAATCGAGAATCTGCGGTAGCTTTTCCAGCAACTAAAAGGAGTCAAAAGAATATTATTGCAAATATATAAGGAAACCTATCTCTCATGACACAAACTATTTAGTGTGACCAAAAAAGCGGCAAGGACAGCGGGCAGATAGCAACATAATGACTGCTTTGTGGAGGTGGTTACAGGACCAGAAGCAAGCAAATCGAACAATAAAAATTTTAAAGGTGGTTAATCGGGACATGTTTTCTGCCTTTTGCTATCTCTTTGCAAAATAACCAAGCGAAGACACGAGCATAGCTTTCTCTGCGACTGAACCGGACACAGGTAACCCCGTCTTACCTGCACTGTCCTCCCGCCCTGCTAGCATGTCTGCACCAACCATGGTTCCTACGCCCAGCAGACAGACAGCCACAGCGATGAAATGGATCACTCTGTATCTTGCATAAAGAATAAACCACGAGAGAGCCATCAGCACAGGAATCCCAAAGCAATCCAAAAGCTGCATGGAAGGAGAAATAAACAGCTTAAAACATCTCTTGTTAGCTAAAAAGATGGGTAATTCAGTGATAACAGGAGTCAGTGTGTATTAAGCATTTATTTTATTGCCAGCCCTGTGCTAATACTCTGCCTGGATTAATTCATTTAATCCTCACAACAATTCCATGAGATTGGAACTACAGTCTCCATCTCACACATGAGGAAAAGGCACAGAGAGGCTAAACGCGTTGCCCCAAATCACACAGCTGAAAGGGGGGGAGCCAGTTAGTGACCCCAGGAATTCCACCCGACAGCCTGTGCAGCTTACCTCCACACTCCCACCTGTGTTTAAGTCCAGTAGGCATGCACCCATTCACTCAGTCAACAAATATTTAAGCACGTGGCATGTGACAGACACTATGAGACAACAGAGACACAAGCCTTGCCCTCAGAAGTATACAGAAGGCTGGACAGACACAGAAGAATCACACAACCAGATATTTAACTGCAACTGGGCTAGGAGCTACAAAGAAGGACAGGTTATTAGGAGCGAGCGGACAGACACCATCTCCCTGACGAGGTGCCAACCCCACCATGTAAGACAGATAATTGCTCACAGAAAATACATTTGCTCATCTTCATCATATACTCCTCCATCACCTGTTGATCCTGGGTCCAGAAAACACTTGCTACCCCCCTGATATTGCCAGCCTGAAAGGCAAGGGGATTAAGAGTGCCAAAATTATAGCAAATCTAAAATCTTTGAAGCATAAAGGAAAAAGAGATTTCATTCACTCGATTCTTAAAGTCACAAATTTTGTACAGTGCATTCAAGGAAAAGCCTATTCCTTTTACTAATAATGTTCCTGAAGATGCTTTTTTCTGGCTCATCCTGTTCTGTTATTTTTTTTTTCACCCTTGCCCCAGATTCACTCTGTATCTGTTTAGTTTTGGACAAGAGAGGCCCCTGAATCTCCAGCAGCCTGTTTGATCCACCGTTGTTTGCTGATTGCCTTTCACAGCAATGTCACATGTAGGAATGGGCACCTTGCCTTATGCCATTTATTCCAGCTGAAGAGCTCTAATCTCTTAAGTGCTTTATCAAGCTTGCCTGAATAACAAACCATCAAAAGATGCAAATGATAATAGTGTGTCCTGGAAGACACCAACAGAATCCAGCCTTAACAAAGTGACAAAGTCTAAATGACATTCCTTGAACAAAAAAAGGGGAGAAAAGGTCCCTCTAAAAATGATCATTGCAGCCCCCCTATCCTCAAACTGTGTCTTAAAATCAAAATCAAATCTGCTCCGCTTTTAACCATTTCTGGTGGGCAATGAGTGGCCGTGTGACGGAGGCACTGACATCACGGTGACCGCTCCAGAGGCCTCAGCCCCCCAGCCCTGCCACTGACCGGCTGTGCGATCTCCAGTCAGTCACCCTCTTAGTCAAAGTGTGAAATTAAGAGATCAGACCAGATGAGCTCACAAGCTCCTTCCCACTCTGAAATCCCATGCCTTCTCATCTGGAATTTACCACATTCAGTCATTTATCTACATTGAACTTTTCCAAAATGTATTCTTGGTGACAGATGCCTTCTGGATGAGCCTTTTAGTTCCAAGAGCCTCCCTGTTTGATTTGATCTTTAAAACCTATTGTACTATCACAGCAAGCAAGGTGCTAAGACAGACCCTGGAGTGAGGGGAGGCATGGGTATAAAAGAGAGCCAGACTTTATCAGAGATACGGTGGAGGATGGAGGGGAAAGTGAAATTGAATTGGGCCCTAGAGAATGGATGGGGATGGAGCAGGGGGCCCACTTCAAAAAGGGATGGACGCATTCTAGAAAGACTAGAGCAACATAGGAGAGAGAAGCTGGCTGCGAGTAGGGAACTTGTGGACGGGGCAGTGAAGTGGGAAGAGACATGAGCAGAAACCAAGGCCATGCGATGTCAATGGCCACACCGTGAACTACTACATTCCTGTTTGCAATTCGAGACTCCTTGAAGGAAGGAGGCTCAAAGACCATCCAATCTAAACTTTCACCCTTTCGGATTTACTCAAGGAGAGAGGAATCGGCTTGAAGAATTCCGGCGACAGGCACTCTCCGCTGCTGGCGTGAGTTTTAGTTGTTAGACGCCCTTTTATAACAGGGCTGGCCGAGACTGTGAGTACATCATTTTTGACAACCAAATGCTTCGGGTTTTTTTCTAAGAGACTAAAATTGTTTTCAGTATAAGGCATGAACTTTACTCACAAAAACCCGATGGTAAGGGGTTTGTTTAGCTGTGTTTAGACCTTGTACCAATTCAAAACTTTTAATGTCATTATCATTAGTCAGAGATCAAAGTTTCTGGAAATTGTAATCAAGGAATTAAATTGTGTGTGAGATTATGAGGACAGGTGTGACTAGACAAATGCCACTTTCTATAGCCTTATACCCTTCTTTTTCATCGCCAGAAGTACAGTTAATACTATCTGTGCTGAACTTCACCCTATAGGTAACTCCTGGTTTTAATTTTTATGAAATTCTGGATTTTTCATGTGCCTCCTATGATGTCTGTCTTACAAATGTGTCCTTTCTTGGCTTTTTCACTGACGCCAGTCAAAAGCCAAGACATTTGCTGAGGTCGGTGCTTAGCATAATGTTACAGAAAAGAAAATATTTAATAAAAGGCATTCTGATAATCATAGCACTTAATGCATATTCACATGGGAAAAATCCTGAGTTTTCATTAATCCTTCTCTTTAAAATAAATCTAATCTCACTCCAAGTTTTCCATGCTCCTAAAATTTGAAGATAAGACTATCTCTGTTTTATATAAAAAAACGTGATGCATCATAAGTCATTAATTCATTACACTGTGACGTCTAAACCAGGCACTGGAATCTTACTTTTGCCTCCATTTATAACACATTTTTGTTGCTAGCAATGGTGAGTCAGTGTTATGATACGTCCCATAGTTTGCTAACATTAAAACGGCTTAATCAGTCTTCCCCAACTTCACCAAGTTGAGAAGTACTGCTATGTGGGAACATTTTTCCCTTCAATCCAGTGAGAATAAACCTAAAAAAGAAATGTGGATGTAAGTTTTTACCTTTGGCTACCATCTCTAACCTCTGTCCTTAGAACAGATTCCTTCCAAGTGCTCCTTTGTCTGGAATATCTGCTTTACTTGCAAACCTCCAACTTTTCTGGGGGGAAGGGTATAGCTCAAGTGGTAGAGCGCATGCTCAGCACCCACGAGGTCCCGGGTTCAATCCCTAGTACCTCTGCCAAGCGGAAACCAATGAAGAAACCTAATTACCTCCCCCTCAGCAAACAAACCTCCAACTTTTCTGCAGCACAATGGTACATCTGCTTTGTATGCCATGTTTTAGCACCACGTAAAACAGAAGTCTTGTCAGCATCACAGCATCCGTTGCCAACTAAATATTTATGTTTATTTTGGTAGCAACTGTCCTATGCTGCTGTAGCATTAGCAGTTTGGAAGCTGATTAACTTGTGCACATTTTCACTAATTCCAGGAAGCCTTACTCAGTAGCGCATGTGCTCCACTGGAAGCCAGATAGTACCCAGCTGTGTTTAGGTCTTCTCCAAGTGAACAGGTTCTTAATACAACCAGGTGAACACATGTGAGTTCAGATTCTTCTCTTTAAGCTGTAAAATCCAAACCGGTTGGAGGACTCCTTACCTGGACGCTGGTGAGAGTTGTGTACTGGTACGCTCTGACAATCAGGTAATTCGCTTCCACGTCTGCTAGTCCAAGCAGAATGTACTTCCACCACTTCTTTTTCAAGATATATAAAAGGTTATCACTCCCTGGTTGAAAGAAATCTGGGTCAGTACATGTGACTTGAAAATGGTAACATGCATATTAATTTAGAGATCAAGACTCAAAGGACGGATTTACTATGTATTTTGAATGTGGCCCCCTCCTAGTTTCCATTACTCATAATTCATTCATAACCCAAACTCCTGCAACAGCCCAGCAGACTCATATTTTATTTTTTCGAGTATGTGGCCCAAGCTAAGGTGTCATCATAGACCAAGTGGTCAATGAAAATGCCAAAGAGACAAGGAAGTAAGAGAAAAGTGGTTAAATTCCCTTTCCCATTGCAACAGAAATATAACATCCAGATTGCCCTTGGGAAGGAAATGTTTTCTTATAACTTCATTGGTTATTTAACCTCCCTGCATCCATGGGCTTCTTCAAAGAAAACTCTGCATGTAATCATTCCTTTGGAAAAGGGGAGTGTGCTTTCATGAGAAAATTAAGTGAGAAATTTGGAAAAAAGACTTAGTGGAACCATTGAAGAAACAGTTTTTATCCCCTAAATTCTATTATTCAAGTTAACTGTGATTCATTTCTTTGGAGACTCTAGCATCACAAGGAGATATAGAGTTGGCACATATAAGGCTTTGTGGGTAAGCTAACTTGCAAGGAAATAAAAGTAGTAAGAACTATAGCTAAATAGTTATCATTAAATCTCCACATCAAAAAGAGAAAGGACAAAAACCACATGATCGTCTCAATAGATGCAGAAAAAACATTTAATAAAATTCAACACCCATTTATGATAAAAACTCTCACCAAAGTGGGTATAGAGGGAACATATCTCATCATCATAAAGGCCATATATCACAAACCTACAGCCAGCATAGTACTCAACGGTGAAAAACTCAAAAGCTTTCCACTAAAATCTGGGACAAGACAAGGCTGCCCACTATCACCACTCTTATTCAACAGAGTCTTGGAAGTTCTAGCCACAGCAATCAGGCAAGAGAGAGAAATAAAAGGGATCCAAACTGGAAAAGGAGAGGTAAAAGTGTCACTATATGCTGATGACATGTTACTATATACAGAAAACCCTCAAAGGTCCACACAAAAACTACTAGAGCTAATTGAAGAATTCAGCAAGGTAGCAGGTTACAAGATTAATGTTCAAAAATCAGTTGCATTTCTTTACACTAACGATCAATCAACAGAAAAAGAAAGAAACAATCCCCTTTAAAATAGCACCCAAAGTAATAAAATACCTAGGAATAAACCTAACCAAGGAGGTGAAAGACTTATACACGGAAAACTATAAAACACTGATTAAAGAAATTAAAGAAGACTGTAAAAAATGGAAAGATATCCCATGCTCCTGGATTGGAAGAATCAATATTGTTAAAATGGTCACACTGCCCAAGACAATCTACAGATTTAATGCAATCCCTATCCAATTACCCAGGACATATTTCACAGAACTAGAACAAATCATAATAAAATTTATATGGAACCACAAAAGACCTAGAATTGTCAAAGCATCACTGAAGAAAAAGAAAGAGGCTGGAGGAATAATTCTCCCAGACTTTAGACAATACTATAGAGCTACAGTCATCAAAACAGCATGGTATTGCTACAAAAACAGACATATGGACCAATGGAACAGAACAGAGAGCCCAGAAATGAACCCACAAACTTTTCATCAACAAATCTTCGACAAAGGAGGCAAGAATATACAGTGGAATAAAGATAGTCTCTTCAGAAAATGGTGTTGGGAAAACTGGACAGCAGCATGTAAAGCAATGAAGCTAGAACACTCCCTTACACCATACACAAAAATAAACTCAAAATGGATCAAAGACTTAAACATAAGACAAGATACAATAAACCTCCTAGAAGAAAACATAGGCAAAACATTATCTTACATACTTCTCAGCAATGCTCTCCAAGGGCAGTCTACCCAAACAATAGAAATAAAAGCAAGAATAAAGAAACGGGACCCAATTAAACTTACAAGCTTCTGCACAGCAAAGGAAACCATAAATAAAACAAAATGACAACCTACAGAATGGGAGAAAATTTTTGCAAAAGATGAAACCGACAAAGGCTTGATCTCCAGAATATATGAGCAGCTCACATGACTTAATAAGAAAAAAACAAACAACCCAATCCAAAAATGGGCAGAAGACCTAAACAAGCAATTCTTCAAGGAAGAAATACAAATGATCAACACCACATGAAAAAATGCTCAATATCACTAATTATCAGAGAAATGCATATCAAAAGTATGATGAGATATCACCTCACTTCAGCCAGTATGGCCATCATTCAAAAGTCCACAAATGACAAATGCTGAAGAGGCTGTGGAGAAAAGGGAAGCTTCCTACACTGCTGGTGGGAATGCGGTTTGGTGCAGCCACTGTGGAAAACAGTATGGAGATTCCTCAAAAGACTAGGAATAGGCTTACCATAAGACCCAGGAGTCCTGCTCCTGGGCATATATCCAGAAGGAACCCTACTTCAGAATGACACCTGCACCCCAGTGTTCATAGCAGCACTATTTACAATAGCCAAGACATGGAAACAGCCTAAATGTCCATCGACAGATGACTGGATAAAAAAGAAGTGGTATATTTATACAATGGAATACTATTCAGCCATAAAAACGACAACATAACACCATTTGCAGGAACATGGATGTCCCTGGAGAATGTCATTCTAAGTGAAGTAAGCCAGAAAGAGAAAGAAAAATACCATATGAGATCGCTTATATGTGGAATCAAAAAAAAAGAAAAAAGAACATAAATACAAAACAGAAACAGACTCATAGACATAGAATACAAACTTGTGGTTGCCAAGGGGGAGGGGAAGGGACAGACTGGGAGTTCGAAATTTGTAGACACTGACAGGCATATGTAGAATAGATGAACAAGATTATACTGTATAGCACAGGGAAATATATACCAGGTCTTGTGGTGGCTCACAGCGAAAAAGAATGCAACAATGAATACATATGTGTTCATGTATAACTGAAAAATTATGCTCTACACTGGAAATTGACACAATATTGTAAACTGACTATAACTCAATTTTTAAAATGTTTAAAAAAAAAACCTCAATTAGCAGGTACATCCTGAAAACACAGTTAATCTTCCTCAACATGAGACGGCATGGAAGGTACCTAGCAACCACCCCTTGGGGGGCTTCACTGATATATTTATGAATCACACTGACTTCCTGAAGGCCAGTGCTTACAGAGAGGAGCAAAGTCTGAGGCCATTAACCATGTACCAGCTCTGTTTCCAACTCCTAAAGTTCTCACCAAGTTTGGTGCTTTCCTCTTAAGATATTTTCCCCTTCCCCCAACTGCTTTCCATTTTCTTTCCAAAATAAGTTATTTATCCTGATACACAGGAACACCACTGGTGCATTGAGGTTCATATTAAAAGAGGTTTAGCAAATATCACACTGGTGGTTTTATTATATGCCTTAAATGTGAGGAAAATGGGAGTATTGTACCCTTCCAGTCAGCTCGGGTTACTCATTGTCTTCACACTCTTGAATTCAATCTTATTTGATTTATTTTAAAATACCACGCTTTTCTTTGTGAGAAAGATGGTGTTATCATGACTAGCAGCCCCTAATACAGCATGGTGGCAGGCACATGGGCTCTGGGTCAGGCTGCCTAGGTAGGATTTACAGTGAGTAAATTACCTAAGTGCTACATGCCTCGGATTCCTGATCTAGAAAGTAGAGATAATAATAATGCTCACTTGATTTGTTAGCTGGCTTCAACGAGTTAAAGCAATTAAAATGATAGGCAGCATAATAACATTAGCCAGAACTGAGTCTCTCCCATTTATGTGTAGCTAGAAATGATAATTCTATAATAATTCTAAAACAACTTAACCAGCCAGTGATGTTAATTCTCTGCCAGTTTCTTGTTTTGTTTCTCTCACAACATAGACTTGGTCTAGAGGGAGGGTAGAGCTCAGTGGTAGAGCACACGCTTAGCAGGTACAAGGTCCTGGGTTCAACCCCCAGTACCTCCACTAAAAAATAATAATAATAATTTAAAAATAAATAAATAAACCTAATTAACCCCCCCCCCAAATTTTAGAAACAAACAAAAAAACCATAGACTTGGTTTACATGCAATCGGTGCTCCATTTAGCTGAAAATATTCTCCACTTTTGGAGAGTGAGGTTCTTGACTTAAGTGTTTTTAAAATTGTCTCTTAAATTTATCAACCACTTGATAATAATGTGTCCACATTAGTTCATCGATTGTACCAAATATGCCGCACTGATGAGTGATGGTGAGGGTAGGGGAGTGTATATGTGTGAGTGGGGAGGGCTGTGTGTGAACTCTCTGTATTTTCTGCTCAATTCTGCTGTGAACCTGGAACTGCTCTAAAAAAAAAAAAATAGTCTATTTAAAAAAAAAAAGGAAAAAAATTAACTACAGAGAAAAAAATATAAAACCTAACTTGTAATGGCACTTGATTAAAAAAAAAAACGCTCCTACATTACATTTTGGTGCTACTTATTTTGACCAACAATTTCAGAGAGTTATATATAACTTTCTAGTCACTACTCCTGTAGAATTCAGAGGTGTCATACTGTTCTAATAACTTTTATAAAAACGGCAGTAGTTTCCTGTTCTTGGTTTTGCCCGATGTTTTATTTTTTAAATGTCTAGAGCCAAAAGATTTTATGAAGATCATTTGTTGAAGAGGTAATTTCCACATTTGACATACCTGATTGAAATGCCAGCATCATTGTATAAATTAGAAACAGCAAGCAATAGTTGATAAAGCTCTGAAGCATGGGGGTGTTCACTTTGTATCTTTCTGCCAAATACTGGCTGGTGATGGCTGTCCCACATATACACAAGGACAGCATCTGACCCAGGGCAATTGTTTTCAAAATGTTCCTAGAAAATAAAGAATGAAATCAGAATAACTTGAAAGTAAGTTATGTCCTGGACACACACACACACACACACACACACACACACACACACACACACACTTCAGTGCTAGACAAAAAGGGAAAAGGTAATAATTCCAGGTGGTTCCTTATTTCATTTTATTGGCTTCTTCATATGCACAAATATTACAGTGTTAGATTTTGAGACTACATTTTTATTCTCTTTACATTTCTGATTTCTTCCTCGTTACCACAAAAATACATAATCCCCCAGTCCATTGGCTGATCCATTTGGAGATTATTTTGATTGCTTAGCTATGTCATGTACTATTTGAATTGCGTGTGTGTGATTTTTTAAAACTCAACGTTACCTCTAGTTTTAAAGTCTTCCTACCCATTAAATGTTTAACATTTTCTCATCCTTTCATTCTCCCAGAGACTCGGTTTCTTCAACTGGAAGCAGAGGCTTTCAGTGTTACCTACATGTTAGAATCATGGACCTTTTAAAACTGCCAGCGTTCCAGGCTGCACCTGAGATCAATTACATTGTCACCTCCAGGGGTGGGTCCCAGGCATTGGTGAAGTTCAAAATGCCCCAAGTGATTCCAAATGCAGCCAAGACTGTGAATCACTGCTCCAGAGGCTGGCACTTTGGATCCATCAAAGAGTAGGATCTAGACCCTGCCCTTTGGCATTTTAAGAAAGCCATTTAACAGCAAATACAAAACTGCAGACGCCAAACTACGCCGCAACAGTCTTGTAGCAGCGGTGCAAGTAAGGGGCTGGGAGAGCACACAGGTGCTGCTGGTTAATTCTGAGCGAGGGGCTTGGCAGGCAGAGGGCAGCAGAAGACAGTTTTACAGAAGAGGGGGTTTTTCAGCTAGGTCTGGAAGCACAAACAGAAGGGGTTTCTAGAGGAAGAAGTAGGGAGAAGGGAATCCAAGAAGATGTAACCGTAGGACCCAATGTAGAGGCACAAACATGTGGTGTGGGTTCAGGAAACACCAAGTGGCCTGTGTCTGGGGCACATGGGCAACAGCAAGGAGTCCAGAGCAAGAAGCCTGGGGAAGCGAGCTGAACCCAGACTGTAAAAAGGGTTGATGAGCACACTGTGAAGGTACACCTTTATCCCGTAGAAAGCTGGGAGCCTTGAAGGATTTATGAAAGTAACTGGTGACTCTGAGAAGAAAGATGGAAGGTGAGAAGGTTACTGCAATGATCCATGGCTGAGCTGAAGCCACGTCAGTGTGAATGTTAAGTAGACAATGATGTGAGATGCACAGAGCCTAGAAACCCATGAAATCTCGGGAGGAGGTGTTGAAAATGATCTCTGGACTTTGGTACTAGATGACCGAGTGGGCATGAGGCTGCTGACCAAGACAGGGAAGGCAGGATGAGCAGCAGGTCTGGGCAAGGGGAGAGTGGTGAGTTCAACTGAAGAGCACTAGAAATGGAGGTGGCCGGAACATCGAAGCGAAAGACAGTAAGAGGTTTGTGACAAGCAGACTCTAAGACGGACCAGTGAATCTCGGCTTCCTGGTAGGTCTGCTCTGTGTAGTCTCTCCCACTTGCATGAGGGCTGGACCCGTGACTTGATTCTAACCATCAGAATACAGGAAGAATAACGGGACACCATACTGTACAGCATGGAAATACAGCCAACATTTTATAATAACTGTAAGTGGAGTATGACCTTTAAAAATTGTGAGTCACTATGCTGTACACCTGTAATTTATATAATATTGTATATCAACTATACTTCAATTTAAAAAATAAAAACCTCATAAAAAAAAAAAAAAAACCATGAGATTCCACTTCCATGAATACATTACCTGAGGTTGTAACTTCCATCTCACCAGCCAACTCTACTGAGTCTCTTCCCTGCTGGCTCTGATCAAACAAGCTGCTGTATAGAGAGACCCACATGGCAAGGAACTAAGGGCGGCATCTAACCAACAACCGGTAAGGAACTGAGACCTTGAGTCCAACAGCCTCCAAGGAGGTAAATCCTGCCAACATCAACATGAGCTTGGAAGCAGGTCCCTCCCCAGTCGTGACTTCGGATGACACTCCAGCCCTGGCCGACACCGTGACTGCAGCCTTGTGGGAGACCCTGAAGCACAGGGCAGAGCTAAGCCGTGCCCAGAACCCTGATCCATAAAACCTATGAGATAACAGATGGGTGTTGTTTTAAGCCACGAAGTTTGTGGTAATCTGTTACATAGCAACAGATAACAATTCAAGGTTGAAACTCTGGACTTCAGAAAGACCATATCTGTTTTGCTTTTTACTACATACCCAGTGCCTGGCACTTTGTTGTCACTCAGTAAATATTTGTCAAATGAATGTAAACGGATAAAGCAATTACCGCATATGCCCAAATGTATGGTTACCCCAAATATAAGACACTTCGCCATTTACCCAATGATGTGCACTAGTCAGAGAAAGCCAAGACATTATCATGAAAGTGCCATGGTACAGAAACGAAGGGTAGAAAAACATTTCAAGAAGGAAGAGGCCATCAACACCACAGTGTCAGAAACTGCAGAGAGAAAAGGTGTCGTCATGGGTAAAGAGTCACGTTGGATTGGCAAGCAGGAAGCTGCCAGATATCTTCGAAGGAAAGCCTTTTGCTAGTGGTAGTGACTAAAGCCACATGCCAGTGGGCTGAATAGAATATGAGCAAGTGGATGCACCAGAAGTAAACAGCTCTTTTTTTTTTTTAATGATGAAATGGAGGATAGGGATGGGAAAGAGTTTGAAGAATAAGCAGTAGTGTTGAGGACGAGTCTTTTGTTTGTTTGTTTAATTATAATCTTGTTAAAGGATCAAGGAAACCTAAGCATGTTTGGGAGCTGAGCAGAAGGCAAGAGGGGAGAAAACTTGAAGACTGTCATAAAAGAAATTAAAAGAGATGACGAAGATGGGTAGTTCCTGGAAGGTTCAGGGACCAGGATTGAGAATATTGTAACTTTTAAGAATTATCTGTTCTAAGAGTTTACAGTGTATTCTTTTCTTTGGAATATTTGCCTTCACTACTTTGCAACTAACCTCAAACAATCCTAGCAAAGGCGAAAAGGAAAAGGGGACATCTGCTGGTAAGACAACCCTAAATATACACTTACAGAGCATCTACCATGTGCCAGGCTGTGAAGATACAAAACTGAATAGGAATTCTCTGCACCCCAGACAGAGGCTCAGAGACCACTGGGGACAAGTAGGCATATAAACTAGTAATGAGGGCAAGTACAAAAATGGGTTGGTTACAAAAACTTCCTGAGTTCCCTAGACAAGCACATAAGGAACGGCACCCCACACAGAAGGAAGAAGGAGCTCTAGACAACATGGTGCATTCGGGGATCTCAGGTGGTTTCGGGCAGCTATGGCACAGGGCGCAGGAGACAGAAACAGTGGATGGTGATGGAAAGTCAATACAAGCCCGATCTGGACAAGATCTGAAGTAGGTTCTAAAGTTGGCATCTTGATCTTGTTCGTGGTAAGATCACTGAAACCTTCTAAATAGGAGGGAGCAAAGTGATTAGCAAGGCAGGAATTAATCATCCCTGGGTCCCTAAATATGTCATAACAGCACCAAAACCTTGCCCTCCATTCCTGACATGGAAAAGTCAATTAAACAGGAAAGTTGACAGAGACAGACTGGTCTAAAATAGTACCCAGTTTTCCAGATCAGACACCTGGATAGATAACGGTTAATCAAGATTCCAAAGACAAAAGAGGGGGAAAAAAAGGCACATTTGTAAAGGAGAATTAACTCCATTTTGGACAGGCTGGATTTTGTTTAATTATGAGACAGTCAAGAAGGAATGTCCAGTAGACAGTTTGGAGCCAGAAAAAAAGATTGGGCTGGAGAAATAAATTTGGGAATGATGGTCATAAAAGTGGTACCTGAAGTTGGGATATAGATGAGAGCTGTAACACATATACCTAAAAACTGAAAAGAGGGCAAAAAAAGAAACACTCTGGGAAACAGCAACATTTAAGGGGCAGAAGGGGAAGAGGACTTAAAGATGGGGATGGAGGGGCGTGGCCAGAGATGCAGGGAGAGACAACAAGAAAAAAACACTCTGGAAGCAAGAGAAAGTGGCATTTCAAGGAGGAAGTGCACTCGTTCAGGCTGCAGCAAATTCCTGCTCACTGCTCTTCCGCCCCTATTCTTCCTCTCCGCAAATCCCATCTCCACACTACAGCAAAAGTCAACTTGTTCTGAATGTTACTCTTATGGGATTACCTCCATGTCTAAAACCTTTCCGAGGTTCCCCTTTACCCTTAAATGAAAGCCAAACTTTAAAATGGCATACCAAGGCAACCTACCATCTGATCCCACCTAGCTCTCCAGCCTTATCTTGGACTGCATTCGTACAAGCTTTAATTTTTTACGTTTTGAAATTTCTTGCAGGATATTTAAAATATAACAAAGTATAAAGCATAATCAACATGTACTCATGCATCTATCAGGCAGCTTAGGATATAAAACATTGGTAACATCAACGTATGCCCTTTGTGTTCTCCCCAATCTCTTAGACCTCCCGAGGTAACTACTTTCCAGAACTTATTTATCTTTCTGTGCATGTCCGTATATTTTAATATTTGTGTAAGTATCCCTGAGCAATATATACAATGGCTATGTCTATTTTAAATGTTTATAGAAACAGCAGCATACTGAATGTGTACTTTTGCAACATGTTGCAACATTGGTGCAAGAGAGTCATCTCTATCGATACATTCATTCTAGTGCATCCCTTCTCACTGCTGTATAGTACTCCACTGTGGGAATATATCACACTTTATTTATCTATTCCTTTGTTAATATTGGGATTGTGTTCCAATTTTTTCTTTGCTCCTGTAAGCAATGCCTCTACAAATATTCTTATGTATGTCTCCTGACATACATATCTAAGAGTTTTTGTGGTTTTTAGCAAACTAGCACACCTGGGTTACTGATGTGCTAAAATATAATCGCAGCACTCAGCCTGATGGGTACCACCCAGACATCTTCCAGAAGCAGAGAACTCAAACTACCCTGCAAATATAATGAATTTCTATTTGTGTCATAAAGTATTCTTTTGTTTTGTTTTGTTTTGTTTTGTATGTGTGTGTCATGAAGTTTAAAGGAATCATTTGCTCTGGAGATCTATTTAAGAGTAGAATCATTGGTTTTAGGGTGTAAGTGTCTTCAACTTTACTTTGCTGAAATGCTCTTCAAAGGGCTATCTTATTTCATATAGTTTATTTTACTACTTTCAAAAGGAAGGAACTGAAGCAACCTCCACCCTTCAAGAGGGACAAATGGTATCAGGAACTGGCCAGATCCAAAGATATTTCATTACGCTACTGAAGGAAATTTTCACCCAGGTGAGCAAAAGGTTAAGGACTTGCTCCCACAGAGGTGGTATTCTTTTTAGGGATGCTCCACCTGCCGCAGGCTTATGAGGCAAACTGGATCTATGAGTTGCTACCTCTTTCTCTTGTGCTCATGTCTCCTTCTTGAAGGCAGCAAAGTTTGCACTGATGCTTGGATGTCAGGCCACCCTAGCAGAGGCACGAGAAATTCACCACCTGGTCTGTAGGGTGTACGAGGAACCTTAGAGGGATACGGGCCAAACCCAAAGAGTGAAAACGTGCATTCATTTTGTGTCACTGTCCCTAGCCACATAGTTCCCTCAGGAATCACTGTGGGGAAAGGTACGTGGCCAAGGAAATGGTTCTAATTTTCTAGTATTTCATTGCTTAATTAGTACCATTATCATACATATACTCAGCGTAATCCTCACATCAACCCTGAGAAAACTGCACTCCTGTTGCAGAAGGGGGAAAAGAGACTCAGCGTGGTCCTGTAATTTACCCTCAGTCATACAGTCAGGAAAAGGCAGAGGAAGTCGGTGCTCTTGGTTATTAAAAGACTAGGTCGGGGGTTTAATTTTGCTTTAAAAAAAAAAAAAAAAGACCTTCTCCTTTCTTTAAATGTCTCGTCCTCTTTTCCCTGGAACAAAGTGTCAGAATTGCTGGACTTCGGTACTAATGCCCGCTTTTTTAAGTTGAAGAGATTGTGGTCCAGAAGAGGGAGTGTCCCGCCTAAGGTCATTCAGGAACAGAGTCCATGTGCAAGTGTTCCCGCCACCTGCTGCAACCGCTATGGAGCACGGCCTTGGGATAGTAAGTGAGACCGTCCCTCACAGCTGGTATGTTCTCACTCCTGGCTCTCCTTTCTCACTTGCCTTTCCCCACTTCCGTCTCTCCGCCCTCCTTCACTTCTCCATGACTTTATCACACAGCTTATATTAGAAAACACCTTTTTCAAAGGCTCCCCGCACCTCTCTTTGCTGTTGGGAAAGAAAGGGTCCGGCCTGATTTCTCTGCTACCAGTGTTAACACTGCTTCCTCATATGTCAGGGGGGCCTCGGAAGTCCAAAGGACAGGGCACCGAAAAGCTAATCGAGGGGCTGATAACTTCATCAGATTCAAAACATTTGTCACACCCCATAATGGGCTCAAAAGCAATTAAAATTTTGAAATATGTGAGAATAAGAAATCTGGAGGCACAAAGCCCTGTTCACAAATTGACAAAACCCCTCCAGTGAGCTCACATTTGCATTCTGAAATAGCATAATTAAGCAAGCTGTCCTCCAACTATAAAGTATAACCATCTTCTTAAAAAAAAAGCCATAAATTGCATAAATTGAGTATGGAGATTTAAAGTTACAAGAATGCATTTCTCTTGGCTCCACATCGTAATGACCTCATCTATAATGGGAGAGGAGGGGACCGAGAATGAGAGAGAGTTGGGGGGGGGGTGTGCTGGAGGGCGTGGAGGTTGAAAAAGAGAGAAAAGAGAGAAAACCCTTCAGACTTGGAGAGAGAGCTGCCAAAGGGCTTCAAAACAATTTCTGTTACTTGTGGCCTCATATTGAAGCTTTTGGATTTCACAAGGTCCTAGTTCACACGAATTCGGAATTAAACACAGGCACTCTCTCTACGCCACAACAAAACCTGTTCCTCTCTAAGGGAAGCTGCCAGAAGCAACGTGCATCTCACTGTGGGACATATCCTGTCCCCGTTTTTGAAGTGAATTTCAATGGGAGGATATGACCCACCTCCAAGACATGTTCCCCAAGGCAGCTTCATGCTGTGGGAGCCGGGCCACCCGAACACAGAGCAAACAAGTGACGGGTCACTGGGGGTAGCGGGTGGGAAAACCCAGCAAATAAACTGAATAACGTCACTTCTGACCACATTTACTCTTTGGATATATTGTATGAATTTAAGAATTTAAGGAATGAAAGAAGAAAAGATTTTAAAGCATTTTGTTTCCCCCTTATTTCTTCCAGAAAACCTAAAGTAGGTATCTTAACATCTATTCCATTCCAAAACACACAGTCATGCATGTGCTTTCCAATAAAACAATATCTTCTTTTATTTATTTATTCAGTCAGCAAACGCTTCAGTCATGTACTTACTAAAGTTTGTTGGGTGCCGAATATGCGCTAAGCACAAGGAATTTAGACTTTTAAAGACCCATATATTTCCCGGCCCCAGACTCCTCGCTGGACCAGATCAGCAGGCTCTTGCTGTGTGTCCTGAACAAATACCACAGCCCTCTCTCCTGGCACCTACCGTCCTGTTTGTGGGTCTTCTTCCTCCAAGACCCTAAGCTCCAGAAGGCCAGGGACATTATGTTCTCCGTGACTAGCACTGTGCCTGGCCCAGAATGAGTACTTCCAGGGTATCTGCCATTGGCGAACATGGTAAGGAGCTTTCTGTCTAGCTGAGGATACAGATCTCACAACCCAGAAACCACAATAAAATGGGAAAGTGTCAAAACAGACTGGCGTGCGTGGCCGGGGGAAGGAAGGGTCAAGACTGCCTGGGAAATGTTAACAAAGGATGAGACACTTGATCACAGAACAGAAAGGTGAACAATTTCCAGGAAGATTCGGGAATGAAGGAAAGGCTGTAATATGGATTTTGGCCCAATTCACACACCTAACTTTACATAAAATATACACATGACACGATGCTTGATACTTTTTTTTTTCAGCTCTTTTTCATTAGCTTAGATTGTAGTCTTCTACCCGGGGGTACATTTTAAAATCACTGGGAGCTTTAAAAAAACACTGACACCAGGACACCAGCCCAAACCAGTTGAATCAGATTCTTAGGAGGTAGCAGCCAGATCCCAGTCTATTTTAAAAGCCCCCTAGATGAACCTAACATACAATGAAGGTGACAAACCACTGAATTATTTGAAGGGAAAAAAAGTCTCAAATGACGGAGAAAATGCACTATTTGAATGCAAATCAGACATTTTTGTTCACTGTCTGTCTCAGATCCGTGCACATCGTCAGCTCAAGGCAAGATCTAGTAGTTGAGCTAAAAGACGTCTATGCACATTCTTCTTGGAGAGATTTTTTTAAATCCATCACACCTGCCATCTGTAAATACCTGGGACAGAACAACAACTTGAACACTTCTATAAAAATCCTGTTACAAATCTGAAAAGAAATAGTCATTTAGACTAAAGCTTCACATTCAGCATGTAGATTACTCAGGGCCAGGTCGAGTGTTTTATCTATGGGTAAATTAGACAGGAAGCTAGAAAATACATGACAGTTCTTCTTTCAATAGTGATCAAGTGTCTCATCCTTTGGTTACATTTTCCAGGCAGTCTTGACCCTTTCTTCCCCCTGTCCACGCACACAAAGAATAGCAGTCTTGCTGATCTGTTATATCCTTTCCTTATCTACGTTTGTGTGACTCAAAAATTTAGCCATTAGTGTATCATCTAATTCTAACAAGCACAAGTAGCTAGCAGTGTTGAAGAACTCACATTGTGATGTAATAAAGGCGTATTCAAAACTCAAAGTGGCCAAGAGAGCCAAATTTCAAAGAATAAAAGGGTAGAGGTACATACGATTGCCTCAAAAGGAAGGTAAGTAAGGAAAGGCAATCTTTTTCCCCGCTGGGTTATGTCTTACTGACCTTGGAGGAGCTCGGTGTTCATTAAATGAATGAATAAATGCTGCAATTAATTATCGAGATGCTGTAATGCTAAAAGGCAAGGGGGACAAACACTACAGATAAGAAACCCTCAGAAGTGAACTCAAGGAATGTTACAGCAGAAGGAATTATATGCTTAGACAAAACTGGGGTCTGGATTTAAATTCAAAACATGGAAAAGGGGAACAAGTGCAGGCAAGTGAAAAAACAGTGGTTCTTGCCATTTGTTTTGTTTTATAAAAGGCTGGTAGACATCTCACCCCAAATATAACCTTTGGGAAAGGAATACTCTTCTGACATAGTGGGAAAAACTCTAGACTTTGAATCAGAGGGCCTAACCCCTTCTCTCAGTATTACGAAGTTGAATAAGTTAGCCTGTCAGAACTGGTTTTTTTTTAAATGGACATAATACCACTTCTATGGCTTAAGGGTTGATTGATACAACCTGTGTGCAGTGCCATGCACCTTAGGCACCCCGCGGATCTTCCTTCCTTCCTTCCTCTGGCTCACACAGCCTTTTGGAAACCTCTAGACCAGAACTGTACAGTAGAACTCTCTGTGATGATGGAAACCTTCTGTAGAACCAACCGATACAGCAGCCTGTAACCATATGGAGCAATTAAGCACTTGAATGAAGAACTGAATTTTAACGTTATGTGACTATGATTTACATCAAAAGAGCCATGTGGTGAGAGACTCCCACACTGGACGGGTGTGGCCAAGGGCCAGTCCTGTGCAGCAGAAGTTCCTGGAAATGTTTAAAAAGTGGCTCTTGAGCACTTGAAATGTGGCTAGTAGTCTGAAGGAGGAACGGAAGTTTTCACTTTATTTCGCTGTAATTCATTTGCATGTAAACAGCCCGTGTGGCTGGCAGTTACAGGGCTGATGAGCACAGCTCTGACCACAGCTTCCAAATCTTAAATGTGCCACCAGGCACCCGAGGACCTTGTTAAATCGCACATGCTGACTCAGTAGGTTTGGAGAGAAACTGAGGCTCTGCATTTCAAACCAGCTCTCCGAGGATGCCTGTGATGCTGGTTCCTGGGCTACACTTTCAGTTGCAAGGCCCCAGGGCGGTGCTTCCAATTCTGAGATTTCTCAGCTCTAGGAATCCATGGAGCTGGTGACAGCAATCTGTGAGTTATTCAGAAGCTGTTTCTGACCCTTTAGAAAGCTTAACAGTACTTCTGACCATTGCTGGTAAGAATGCAAAAGGATACAGTCTTTATGGCGGGGGGGGGGGGGTGCAATTTCTAGCAATTTTAGTAACTTTTCCAGGAATCTATCCCAAAGATAACCTGGCAAAAATACAAAAGGTGTATATATAGGCTATTCACTGAAGCGCTATTTAAAATAGTAAAATTCGAAAGAAAAAACCTGTATATCTAACAATAGGGGACGAGCTTAATAAGCACTAAGGAGGGCTGTGCAGCTACAAAAAGCAAAGCAAATATCTCTGTGTACTTTATAAAATGACTGCCAGGATATACTAAAAAAAGAAGCAAATGTGGAGGAAAATGGGTCTGGAATGTAAAC